>NC_064622.1:298573233-299198233 GCF_023898315.1 Schistocerca nitens
AATGATGGGGGACAGATGAAAGAGAGTTTTCCTGATAAGAAAAAATTGGGAGGACGACCTAATGGAAAATGGTTTGATGACATAAAGAAACAAGTAATACAAACTTGAATACGAAAAGATGGACGTGGTAATGTGTAGAGAAGTCTGGAAGAAACCGATGAAGGATGATGTCGAGACCCCTTCTTCAGTTATCGGCCACCTGCTTCATTTTTTTTTCTAACTGACGCCACTTCGGTGACGTGCACGTTTATTAAAACGAGCTGCAACGATTAAGACAACAAAAACACTCAGCTGTGAACCAAAAAAATCTACGACCAAACTGCCAACTGAACCCGGGAGCCCGCTCTCTAAAGGCAATATTTTATCTGCAGATTCTAAAAATAAGCCCAAAAATTTTAGTCGTACGTAAAATCTATGAAAGCTACAAATAATTCAACACCTTCTCTTGCTGACAGTACGGGTAATGTAACTGATGATGATGATAAACAGAAGGCCGAAATTCTAAACCTAGCTTTCAAAAACTCGTTTAAAACAGTTAAGATCCTTAGACGCCAGAAAGGCATCTGACCCAGACGGTATCCCCGTAAGATTTTATGTTGACTATGCTACAAATACAGCACCATCCTTATCCGTCACCTATCAGAGATCATTGGAACGGCTGAAAGTTCCACGGGACTGGAAGAAGGCGCAGGTCATAGCAATCTATAAAAAGGGAGAAAATCGGATGCACATAATTACCGACCAATATCACTGACATCGATTTGTTGTAGAATCATGGAACATATTTTATGTTCAGACATAATGACCTTTCTAGACTCAGAGAATCTCATCTGCAGAAACCAGCACGGTTTTATGAAACAGCGGTCATGCGAGACACAGCTGGCCCTCTTTGTGCATGATATACAACAGGCTCTAGATACCGGCTCCCAGGTTGATGCCATATTTCTCGACTTTCGAATGGCGTTCGACTCAGTTCCGCACTGTCGCTTGCTACAAAAAGTGCGCGCTTACGGTCTATCCAATGACATATGCAGTTGGATAGAAAGTCTTCTAGCAGGCAGGGAGCAGTATGTCGTCCTGAACGGGGTAACTTCAACAGAAACAAGAGTAACTTCAGGTGTGCCCCAGGGTAGCGTAATAGGTCCTCTGCTTTTTACGATTTACATAAACGATCTGGTTGATGGTATTGACAGCGGCCTTAGACTGTTTGTCGATGATGCTGTAGTCTACAGGAAAGTAGTATCACACGAAAGTTGTGAACAGTTCAATGAGTATTTGCAGAAAATAAATGGGGGATTGTAATGACTAGCAGTTATCTCTCAATATCAGTAAGTGTAACCTACTGCGTATAACAAGGCGAAAATCCCCATTAATGTATGAGTACAAAATAAATGATCAGTCTTTGGAAGCGGTAACATCAGTCAAGTATCTGGCTGTGACTATTCGAAATGATCTCAAATGGAATGATCAGATTTCACAAGTAACGGGTAAGGCGAACTCTAGATTGCAGTTTATTGGTAGAATCCTGAAGCGATGCAGTCCCTCAACAAAGGAAATAGCTTACAATACGTTAGTTCGTCCAGTCTTGGAGTATTGTTCGTCTGTATGGGACCCTTACCAGTTGGGTCTGATTCAAGAGATTGAGAAGGTCCAAAGAAGAGCGGCACGATTCGTGACTGGTACATTTAGCCATCGCGAGAGCTTTACAAATTTCATTGAAAGTTTGAAGTGGGACACACTTGCAGCTAGACGACGCGCTAAACGGAAGGGGCTGCTCACTAAATTCCGAAATCCAATCTTCACCGAGGATGTAGAGCATATATTATTACCAACAACTTTCAAATCACGTAATGATCATCATTCCAAAATAAGGGAAATAAGAGCTCGTACTGAGGCATTCAGCCGTTTTTCCCTCGCGCGATCCGCGAGTGGAACAGAGGCGGGGGGGGATATGACTTTGGCGCGAATTGTGCCCTCCGCCACACACCGCTTGTTATTTGTCTCCTTTGTGTCGATCTGTTTCTACGTAGCCTTTTCGTAGTGGTCCTCTGCACATGTCGCATGACATCTTTCAAATTCCATCGATGAGAAATTCACTCGGTTTTGTTATTACAGAAAGTGGCCAGTTCCCCTACTGGGCATGCTGAACTACCGTGCCGGCACCACTAAATCACGACTTAATGTGTTGGCACATTGGTTAGCACACTGGAATCGCATTTGGGAGGACGACGGTTCAAATCAGCTTCCAGTCATTCCGGTTTAGGTTTTCCGTGATTTCCCTAAATCGGTCCAGACAAATGCCGGGATGGTACCTTTGAAAGGGCATGACTGATATGTATCCGTATTCTGTGTTCCATCTCTAATGACCTCGATGTCGATGGGATGCTAAACCGTAATCTTCCTTCCTTCCTTCTTACCTAAACGACAAGCTGCAGGCAGTGGATAGCAAACGGACAAGGGTGCTGATGATAATTCTTGATCCTCATTGCATAACCTATACAATGTGAAACACGTCTGCAAACGATTTACTCGGCCCTCTGTTCTACCTTAGAGAGTGAGGGCAGCAGTATTACAATGATTAAATAAATCCTAAATTTGTTGTAGTTTGTCCGTCGAAAAGATTCACAAACAACGGGGGGCAGGGGGTGGGACCAGGGGTGGAGAGCAGGGAAAATAGACATAAATCTTAAATTGTCATTGGCCCGACGGAACGAAAGTGAGAAAGACCCCATGCGTTACTCGCTTCTGTTTGGTGGGGCCAGTAACAATTTAAGATTTATGTTTATTCTCTGGCGTTGAACGTCTGAGAAGAAATACTTGTGTTTCTAGGTACACAGCCGCTCCCTTTCCACTGCATCAGGTGGACGTTCGACTCGTTGAGGCGGTGACAGCTGTAACTGCAGCTAAAACTGTTGAAGAGCTCTTGTTGGCTCTGTTAAGAGGACCACCGAACGTGGCGTGCCGCCTCGTCCGTGTCAGCGAGGCTCCGTGTGAGCACAGAGGGCATTGTGTGCCGCGACGTGAAATTAGCTACACTTTGTCTCACTGCGTTACTTCCAGCGCAGAGGCTCCACCTGTCATTGTTAAGAGCTTGAGAAGAGGAGCTTTTGTCTTTTCTGTTATTCTCCAACCGCCTGTGTACCTTCAACTTCAGCCTGGGGAATTATGCTTAGTGTTATAATTGCTACTCGTATTATAAAAAAGTTCTTTTAAAATGCATTCTACTCGTACGTAATGCAATAATTTCATATCTAAGAACGATAACTCAAATGAAGTGCAGTTGTTCTGCTAGTTTGTTTTTAATCTTTTTGTCCGCAAGTTTTTACCTTCTTAGACTATCGTCAGGTAAAAGTCGTACCAGCGTTTATGAAGACTGTGTTAAATCTTGAAAACTGAAGATTGTGCAAAATGTGCGCCGAACGAGGTGGCACAGTGGCTAGCACACTAAACCCACGTTGTGGAGGACGACAGTTCAAACCCGCGTCCCCCCATCTTGATATAGGTTTTCCGTGATTTCCCGAAATCGCTTCAGGCAAATGTTGGGATTTTTGGAGAACATGGTTGTGGAGATGAAGCAGCGATTAGTATGATTAATCAATTATTCAAAAACAGTCTTAATCGCGTTTATTATTACTATACCGTATTATATAGTTCCCTGCCGTTATGTAGACATGAGTGACACCACCAGCAGTCGACCAATGGTGTAAACGCCCAGAAGATGACCCCTACGTCGGGTTGAAACCGGTTGGCGGTATAATAATAATAAATGCGATTAAGACTGTTTTTGAATAATTGAAATGTTGGGATGCTTCCTTTGAAAAGGCACGGCCGCCTCCCTTCGCTAACCTGGGAATCCTAGCTGTTTGGTCCCCTCCCCCAAACGAACCGACCAACGAATGTGTGAAGCTTCTTTGATAATAGCACTAGACAGGACCTACTAAGGGGTCTTAACTAGTGGTGTATGTCAATACCCTGTACAGCTACACGTCAATAATTAATAGCAACCACTTCAGGGCACAAATATAATGGAAATAAGAAAGTTGAGATGGGATATAAATAGTAACAATTGTGCAAGAGGCAAAGGTACGTACGCTAGTACAAACATGACATTAATTGAAACTTCCTGGCAGATTAAAACTGTGTGCCGGCCGAGACTCGAACTCGGGACCTTTGTCTTTCGCAGGCAAGTGCTCTACCAAGGCAAAGGTCCCGAGTTCGAGTCTCGGCCCGGCACACAGTTTTAATCTGCCAGGAAGTTTCATATCAGCTCACACTCCGCTGCAGAGTGAAAATCTCATTCTGGAAACATCCCCCAGGCTGTGGCTAAGCCTTTCTTTCAGGAGCGCTAGTTCTGCAAGTTTCGCAGGAGAGCTTCTGTAAAGTTTGGAAGGTAGGAGACGAGATACTGGCAGAAGTAAAGCTGTGAGGACGGGGCGTGAGTCGTGGTTGGGTAGCTCAGTTGGTAGAGCACTTGCCTGCGAAAGGCAAAGCTCCCGAGTTCGAGTCTCGGCCCGGCACACAGTTTTAATCTGTCAGGAATTTTCAATTTTAATTTTAATAATTAACAGCCTGAGTTGCACCGTTTGCCTGTAGGAGATGAACAGAGGGGGAAGAAGCAGATGGACAGAGGAGGAAACGGACATAGAAAGCAACGAAGAGGAGATAAAAAAAGGACCAAGGGAGGGAGGAAGAGGTGGACTGAGAGGGGGGAGGAAGATGAATAGAGAGAGGGACAGGGACAGAGGAAGAGGTAGACGGATTGAGGGGGAGAAGGAGATGGGCTGAGGGAGAAGCAGCAGATGGATGGAAGGAGGGAGCAAATGGACAGAGAAAGGAGAGGAGAGGAGATGGACAGAAGGGAGAGGAGGAGATGAGCAGAGAAAGTAAAGAGGAGGATATGGACAGAGAGAGGAGGGAGGACGAGATGGACAGCGAGAGGGGGAAGTGGAGATGACAGAGAGAGGGGGAGTAGGAGATTGACACAGAAATGGAAGAAGGAGATGGTCTTAGAGGGATTGAGGAGAAAGAGGGGGACAGGAGGAATAGTGGGGGTTAGGAGGAGATGGACAGAGGGGAAGAAGCTGATAGTGAGAGAGGGGGGCAGGAGCACATTGGCGGACAGAAGGAGGAGGAGCAGGTGGATAGAGAGAGGGGGAAGGAGCAGATGTACAGAGGGGTGGAGCAAGTGGACGAGAGAGGGTGTGGAACAGATGAACAGAGAGAGGGAGGAGACTAAATGGACAGACAGAGGGGCATTAGAATACGAAGAGGGGAGAGGAGGAGGTAGACAGGGAGAGCGGGAAGGAGGGGATGAATTATCAGATTGGAACAAACACATATATCGGGTACGTTTATGCCAAAAATGTTAGGTTATATTAAAAATCTAAAATATAAAAAAAATTGTAATGACTCAGAAAACTCTCTTACACATCAGCAAATATAACAAGAAAAAAATAGCAGGGAACGGGAAATAATGTTAAAATAACGCTCATTCAACTTTGAAAACTACAAGAATTTATTTGCTTTCAAAATGTCAGATCTGGTTATTTCAGTGTATGTATTGCATTATTTTCATATCTTTGAATTGTGGATTGGCGTAATTCAATTTGAACAAATGTCTTTCGATAGCTAAATGTTTTGGGTGTTAGTGTAAAGTGAAACACATGCTAAGCATTCCACTGGATGCATGTTGGAAATCCCAAAATTACACTCACACTGGTCTGTAGACCGACAGTTAACAGCTGTAGGATTGATCCAAGTTGGATCTTGTATCCCCAATTTGAAATGATGTTATGAATCCATACAAAATGGTTTGCTGTGTTTGTAACTCTGACTGCATGAAGTGCTGTGCTATAAACACCTCCTCCTCTCCTCTCTCTGTAGTCTGTTCATTTTCTCTGCATATCTCTCTGTTCATCTTCTCCTCCCACCCCTCTCAATCCATCTCTTCATTCCCCCACTTGGTATGTGTCCATCTCTTCTTCTTTGCTTTCTCTGTCCATTTGCTCCTCCTCCTCTATCCATCTGCTTCTTCCCCCTCTATTCCCCTCAATCAACCTCCTCCCCCCCTCTCTCTGTCTCCCTAAAACTATATCGTACACATGTATATGTACAGCTGTGCTACAGAAGAAGGGGACATGCTTGTGGGAAATGATGGTGTATATATATTTCCACTACTCCAGCAATATATATATCTGCGTCTCGATAAGGGCGAGTTCGGGAAAGTGAACTGTAATGGTTCAAATGGATGTGAGCGCTATGGGACTCAACTGCAGTGGTCATCAGTCCCCTAGAACTTAGAACTACTTAAACCTAACTAACCTAAGGACATCACACACACCCATTCCCGAGGCAGGATTCGAACCTGCGACCGTAGCAGCAGCGCGGCTCCGGACTGGAGCGCCTAGAACCGCACGGCCACCGCGGCCGGCTGAACTGTAATTATTGGGGACTCGGCATTGGTCCGTAAAGTTTCAGATCCTCTTTGACTGCAGTAAAAGTGCAGAAACAGCTGCCACATTAAGGAAATAGTTTAATTTTCGTGAGCAGTGTGACAATCAAAGAAACCTAAATTATATATAATGTGTCCGCCATCGCAGCTGAGCGATTATATATATACAGGGTGTCGCAGCTATCTTGTCCACCCAAAATATCTCTGGAACAATAACAGCTATTGGAAAACGACTTTCGCCGGTATCAATGTAGGGCATATGTGTTTTTTTAACACAAACTTATGTTTTTTTTAAATGGACCTCCTATATTTTTTCTTCAGCAATCCATAGTATGACAAAGCACATACACAATGGTGTTGATTGCATAGCAATATTTCCATTACATCCCGAGATATTAAGACGCGAAGTTGACGCTTGAAACACCCGACGTGCACTGCTAGCGCACGTCCTGAGGCTCAGGCGTGAACCCCATGCTGCCCGTAATCGCGATGTGACTGACATGCGTAATCACACTTCCATACCTATCAGAGGTTCGAAACGAATAATACGGTCTGCTGGCATCCTGCATTAACGTCGTACATTCCAGCAGGTATTTATCCCATAGGCTAGGGGTGATGCGGTTCTGTAACATATCTGTGTGCCGCAACGTTAGTCACAAAGTTAACTTCGCTTATCGTTAATCCGTTACTAAAAAGATAGTGCCGTTCAACGTTAAAACTTTACTTTACTGTAGATCTAGCGCAAGTGACAGTTAATCATTCACTCGTAATAGTAAAATTCATGTTGATGGTTTTAGTGAAACGAGCAAGTGGACTAAAAGTTTTACCGTTGTTTAGGTAAAAATGTTTTGATTTGGGAAGTTCAGGTAGGACATAGAAGATGAATGTAAACATGTTTAACCAATTAGTTTTATTATCACATAATTATCAATGTTATGTTTATCTAATGCGTTAAATGACAAATTGTTGCAAACAAATGTTTCTTAACATCACTGGGTAAAATGGCCCTTTGTAGAAACTTCCACTGTGATACCAGCACTACAAACTAAACATAGCGTTCACATCTCATGCTCAAAGTGATGCCCATTGGCTTGCATACATAGGGTCACTCTGCGGATGAAGGATGCCCTACTTCGTGCTACTGTTTCCTCTTTGATGGCTGTACAAGCATCAATAATGCGTTGCTTCATGTCCTCTGGTGTTGTTGGTTCTTGTTGGTAAACAGCATCCTTCACTGCTCCCCAAAGAAAATAATCCAGCGGTGTAAGGTCCGGAGATCGGGCAGGCCACCTAACTGGGCCACCTCGTCCAATCCACCTACCAGGGAACTTACGGTTCAGAAGTCGTCGTGCTCGTAAGGCGTTATGTGTAGGGCATCCGTCATGCTGATACCACATGACCATTCTCCGGTTCAGAGGTACAGTGTCCAAGAGAACAGGAAGATTGTGTCGTATAAATCTGGAGTATTGTCTGCCATTTTGGACGCCATTTATAAAGAAAGGTCCGATAATGGTATCTCCAATAATCCCACACCAAACGTTAACTTACCATGGACGTTGATGCTCTACCTGACGGAGCCTTTTCGGATTGTCTGCGGACTATAAAGACTCCTTTGAAAAAAAAAAAAGAAAAAAAATTTTTTGTATGTTCACTGTTGTGGGTAAATACATAGAGTGTACACAGGGCGAAACTGATAGCGACTACACGCTTCCGCTGTTGTAGAAATCTGCTCCAGATGCTGCAGGTACCGTGTTGAGCTGAAAGTGGTAACCAAAGTACGGAGAAATATTCTTCGGGGCTCTGTTGCACAGCAATCAGATTGCTTTCAGTTCTGAGAAATGTCCAGGTACTATTGTGGATTTGAATGATCCACGAAGTGACTTCTTTTCCGAAGAAAACATCGAACTATTTCACTAGAACTGAACGCTCCCGTCGGAACTGTTCTCAAGCTGGTGTTTATTAGTAAATCACAATAGAAGTATATCGCTGGATGTATAATAAGACGTACCTTTTTGAAATGAACAATATTTTATTGTTCTCTTAACTGATTTCCTTCCATATACACTTATATTTTACAATGTGAATCAAAAACTCGCAATGGCGTCGATTTTTGCAACACAAGAATGGCTCCCCTCTCCTAAATTTTTTTTTACTCTTAAGAAGAACAAAAGCTCTATCTCCTAAGAATAATTATGTGAGCGCTGACCGCCACAGAGTAATAAACAATATCTTTGTCTCTCTCTCTCTCGCACTGTCACAGCAAGTTACGCTGCATGATACATCATAGGACCAATAATGCATATTCCTCATATTGACAATTCCTTTGTTGGAGAATGATGCCTCGTCGGTAAAGAGAACATCTGCAAAAAAATGTGGATTAGTCAGAAGTTTTTGCTGAGCCCACCGACAAAATGTTACCCTATTGCGGAAGTCATTTCCATGAAGATCCTGGTGTAAATGAACATGGTAAGGATGAAATTTATGACGTTTAAGAATACGCTGTGCACTTGATTTCGACACACCAACTTCACGTTCAATTTGACGTGTGCTGATTTGAGGATTCACAGCTATGGTAGCGAGCACAGCAACTTCAGCACGTTCATCTGTGCGTGTTCTAGGACGATGTCGAGGTCTTGGATTTAAGCTTCCCCTTTCACGTAGACGAGATGTGAGACGACCAAACATCCGGCGCGAAGGCGATGGCTTGTCAGGCAATCGTCTTCTGTACAGTCGTTCTGCCTGAACAGCATTTCGTCCACCTACAACAGGGTACAGTACAGGTATGTAGAGTAGGGTAGAAAACAGACATATTAACTTAATAATCATAATGTTCGCTAACAGTACTATCAACAAACAAGCAATATCATAACGTATTTCCCGTCAACGTACATTCTCCATAGATCAGCAGCATTTCTACCATATCTTCATGTGTGTACATTATACTGTACAGTATAAGTTCCACAACACAACGTTTATTCACAATGTGTACTACCTCCGTGCCGTCACTAGATTACTCTGATGCACGACTACACTGGCAAGCGGTGTACTGCACGCCAAAGCAACAACAAATGGGATGCTCGGAGAGTGGTGGAGTACAGGAGTTTGCATGGGTTGCAAATCATAAACAAGGCGAAGTGGTAACTGTGGCAGTAGTGGGAACTACGTTGGACACTTGACTAGGTAGAGCCAGGCCCTGCGCGAGAGGCACAATGGGTCATATAACGCATTAGATAAACCTTATTTTGGGTGTGCAGGATAAATAAGACAACCTGACGGGTGTACACCGATCGGTACTGGTTCATATTGTGTACGTAGATACGTAAAACGTGCAAGAGGGAAACCATTATGTGCTTATGAGAGTTGATGGCAGCAGACCGTATTATTCGTTTCGGACCTCTTGATAAGTATGGAGGTGTGATTACACATGTCAATCGCATCGCGATTACGGGCAGCATGGGGTTCACGCCTGAGCCTCAGGACGTGCGCTAGCAGCGCATGTCGGGTGTTTCAAGCGTCAACTTCACGTCTCAACATCTCGGGATATAATGGGAATATTGCGATGCAATCAACGCCATTGTGTATGTGCTTTGTCATGCTATGGATTGCTGAAGAAAAAATATAGGAGGTCCATTAAAAAAAAAACATAAGTTTGTGTTAAAAAACACACATGCTTTCGTTTTAGAATGTTTCCAAATATGTACATTCATGGGCCCCAGCCCTACATTGATACCGGTGAAAGTCGTTTTCCAATAGCTGTTATTGTTCCAGAGATATTTTGGGTGGACAAGATAGCTGGGACACCCTATATATATATATATATATAGGGTGTATATATATATATATATATATATATATATATATATATATATATATATATATATATATATATATATATATATATATATATATATATATATATATATATATATATATATATATACACTTCCAAATATTGTACGTGGGTTCATTGATGAAGAACAGATTAAAACACTTACAGATAGCATGCACCTAATGTTCAGAATGTACTCCAATCTAATAATTAAAAGTGACAATCGATATTGCAGATTTATTTTAAATATAATAATAATGAAAATGAAATGAAATGATCGTGTGGCTTTGTTGGCCGGGAGGCCCCATGCGGGGAAGTTCGGCCGCCGTATTGCAAGTCCTTTTTAGTTGACGCCACTGCGGCGACTTGCGAGTCAATGATGATGAAATGATGATGAACACACAACACCCAGTCATCACGAGGCAGAGAAAAATCCCTGACCCCGCCGGGAATCGAACCCGGGACCCCGTGCGCAGGAAGCGAGAAAGCTACCGCAAGACCACGAGCTGCGGACATCATAATAATAATAATCTGGCACTACTCACAGGTAACGAAAGTACAGCAACCAGGCAGATAGAAGTACTCAAAGAGTGCGCAAAAAATGTAGGACTACAGATTTCCTTTCAGAAAGCTGAGTCCTTTTGAACACAAAGTATGGCAAGATCAACAGGGTCACACACTTTAAGTACCTAGGTGAAGTGCTCGAACCGACAGGAAAGGAGAAATTTGCCCAGAACACTAGGTTATTGAAAATGAAGACAGCCCCATACAAAACACAGGATATTTACAACAAGAAATGTCTGTCCACCTGTTCCAAAATTCGTCACTACAACACTGTAATCAAACCTGAGGTGCTATACGCTAGTGAGACACTGATGTTACACACAAAGGCCGATCTTGAGAACATTCTCACACAGGAAAGAAAAATCGTTAGGAAAATTATTGCGCCAAAACTCACGGACGATGGATAAATGCTTCACTCCAGGCACACCACAGAGAAGTTCTCCAACATCGCAGCGGACATTAGGAAGAGGCGACTAAAATTTTATGGACACATAAGCAGACTCCCACAGACCAGACACACCAACAGAATCCTCAGGTGCATCCAGAGACTCAAGACCACTACACTCTGAACGACACAAGTCAGAATTGATCTGGAAAGAGCTCAGATAGATTCAGCGGACGTCATGGACAAAGGTATCTATAGACACAAGGTGTACAAGTGGGAAGTGATGTCAGAGAAAACAGCACCTAAAACCCAAAGGCCAAAGAAGACCAAAGTGGACGGAAGAAAGGAAGAGAGCCTTTAGTGAACGAGTGAAGGTGTACTGGAAGAACAAGTAGTCATGAATGTTTCGCGTGGTCTGATAAAAGGCCTGTAAGGTGTGTAATAATAATAAGAATAATAAGTTCGGTCATTACTGGCTAGCCATGATGTAACTATTAAACCAGTTGTCAACAGTAGATATGAAATAAATTTGAGATCTCGACTGAGACGTTTTATTATTGTGTTAAGTCGACTACAGAGTTCTTTCATTCTACATCAATCGCTCTCTACTTCAGTTGCAATGGCATCTACAGCCAAAACAACTAAAATGGCTACACTGTTTAAAAATGGAGAATCCAAAATATAAACAAGTTTTAATCCAACTAACGACAGCCAATGTGCTAGAGTTCTGGGATTCATAAAACCGTATGCAGTCTGGTTAACCATCTCAAATCATGTTTGTGGACGAAGAAAAGCGGTTGTTTGGTTAAAATGTGCTACAGAGGGAGGGGGCATGTTTCTGGGAACCGGTGGTGTGTGTCAGGCAGGTGTGCTGTACCCACGATTATGCGAGTAGAGCGGTGTCCAGAGAACCGGCTACGATTTCTGAGCCCTGTAGTGTTCGACTGGTCCTTTCTCTCCATCTCTATAAGGACAAGCTCGGGAAAGTTAAGTCTAATTATTGGGGACCCTATCTTGGCACTGGCCCGTTAAGGTTCTGGTCCTCTTTGACTGCAGGATAAGTGCAGAAACCGCTGCCACGCTAGGGAAATTGTTTAAGTTTCGTGAGCAGCGTGACAGCCAAAGAAACCTAAATTATATATAATGTATCTGCCTCTGCAGCTGAGTTGTTAGCGCAGCTGACCTCCGTGTGGAGGATCGTTCGATTCCCGGTACTGCCAGAGATTTTTTCCTTACACTGAAATGGGGTACGCTCAGCCTCGCCTTGCTGACTGAGGAGTTAGTTGACCTAGCAGTAGCGGCTCTAGGTAAGAAATACTGACAACGCCGGGGACAGCGGTGAGCTGATGCAACGCCCTTCCACATGGCATCCAATGACACCATAGGCGGAGGATGACACGGCGGTCGGTCAGCACCGATGGGCCTGCAAGGGCCTAAGGTCGGAGTTTATGTTTTACATAGATGGCAGTTACAAGAGTCGAGGGGCATGAAAGGGAAGCAGTGGTTGGGAAAGGAGTGAGACAGGGTTGTAGCATCTCCCCGATGTTACTCAATCTGTATAATGAGCAAGCAGTAAAGGAAACAAAAGAAAAATTCGGTGTAGGTATTAAAATCCATGGAGAAGACATAAAAACTTTGAGGTTCGCAGATGACATTTTAATTCTGTCAGAGATAGCATAGGACTTGGAAGAGCAGTTGAACGGAATGGACAGTGTCCTGAAAGGAGGACATAAGATGAACATCAACAAAAGCAAAACGAGGATAATGGAATGTAGTCGAATTAAGTCGGTTGATGCTGAGGGAATTAGATTAGGAAATGAGACACTTAAAGTAGTAAAGGAGTTTTGCTATTTGGGGAGCAAAATAACTTACGATGGTAGAAGTAGAGAGGATATAAAATGTAGACAGGCAACGGCAAGGAAAGCATTTCTGAAGAAGAGAAATTTGTTAACATTGAGTATAGATTTAAGCGTCAGGAAGTCATTTCTGAAAGTATTTGTATGGAGTGTAGCCATGTATGGAAGTGAAACGTGGACGATAAACAGTTGGCACAAGAAGAGAATAGAAGCTTTCGAAATGTGGTGCTACAGAAGAATGCTGAAGATTAGATGGATAGATCACATAACTAATGAGGAGGTATTGAATAGAATTGGGGAGAAGAGGAGTTTGTGGCACAACTTGACAAGAAGAAGGGACCGGTTGGTAGGACATGTTCTGAGGCATCAAGGGATCACAAATTTAGCATTGGAGGGCAGCGTGAAGGGTAAAAATCGTAGAGGGAGACCAATAGAAGAATACACTAAGCTGATTCAGAAGGATGTAGGTTGCAGTAAGTACTGGGAGATGAAGAAGCTTGCACAGGATAGAGTAGCATGGAGAGCTGCATCAAACCAGTCTCAGGACTGAAGACTACAACTACAACATCAATAACATGTACAGGAATAGCTAAAGCTACAGCAGAACTTGGCATCACACTCAACAATGCTAGGCTTGCGGTTTTGTAGAATCCCAGACAATTGATTTCAAAAAAATGCGTGGTAGTTCTACGTTGGATAAACATTGTGTACGCAGGATCCTGGGAGCCCTGTTCATGTTCACGTCATCGTGCGAAAAACAGCCCCAAAACAATACACACCCACCTCCAGTGAGAACCACACCGTCAACGTACTATGCGTTGAACGCTTTACTGAGACGTCAGTGCATACGACTCCCCGTCTCATTTGAAAATGTGTAGAACAGAGATGTGTCGAACCACATTACGGTCAGCTACCGCCCAGTTTCTGTGTTGTTTACCCGGATACAAACGAAAAGCATTATGTGCCACTTTAAGCTATGGCCCGTGACGGTATACCCGACTTCCTTCACAATGTTCGCTCGGAAACAGGTTGACGTGGACTTGCATTCACTGACAGTAGCTATTACTGTCGCCTTTGAAGTCGATTGTCACTGACGAGGTACCATATACATCCCGGTCTCTGTCGTTAGGACCTTTCAGCGACCACTCTTCCCTGTGTTACATGTCTGAAGTGTTGTACCATCCTTGTAGAGACACTGGAATTTCCGTTCTGATGCAACAACATAGTGGGGCAACTTCATTCGCGGTGCGGTCGTGGGCACGTTCAAGTTCCGTTACGTCTCCACATCAACACATCTTACTGCCCTGATTCTAGTCAACCGATTGGCACATACACACCATTTCAAACCAATCTCTATACAGCGTGGTCCACATAAATATTTCAGTCCATATATCTTTGGAACAAAAATAGATATTGCAAAACAACTTTCACCGGTATGAAGGTAAGACGGGGCTCACGAAAATTAATACTATGAGACATTCAAAAACATAAGCATATATTAGTTTCAACATAAACTTACGTTTTTTTAAAGAACCCCCATATTATTTCTTATGCAATCAATAACATGAAAAATCACAAAAAGAATGGCGTTAGTTGCATTGCAGTACGGCAATTATATCCCGAGGAATTGGAAAGCGAAGTTGAAGCTTGAAATAAACGAAACGCGCCACTATAGCACACCTCGAGATGGAAGCGTGAACGCCGCATTGCTCATAATCGTGATGTGATTGACGTACGTAATCTTACTTTCACTGTAATCACTGTGGCCGAAAGTAATAATAGGGTTTCCTGTCGCAAACAATGATATGTGGGGATCACGCTTGCATCTCGCGATGTACAATAGCGGCGCGTTTCGTTTATTTCAAGCACCAAATTTGCTTTGCAGTCTCTAGGATGTAATTGACGTATTGCCATGCAACCAACGCTATTAATTTTGTGAGTTTTCATATTATTGACCGTATAAGAAATAATATGGCGTGTCAATCTAAAAAGAAGCAAGTTTGTTTTGAACTAATGTTTGCTTACGTAGTAGGATGTCTCATAGTATTTACTTTTGTGAGCCCCTACCTCACACTCTTACCCGTGATAGTCGTTTTTCAATATCTATTGCTGTGCTAGAGATATTTGCGCTGAAACGTTTAAGAGGGCCGCCTTATGTATAAAATATGTTCTGAGTGACTGACTCACCATCGACCAGAGCAAACCACTGAGGATAGAACTTGAAATTTGGAGAGGGTGTTGATCTTCTACTGAGGGCATCGCATAAGAATGGATTTTATGACATTCCACCCCTAAGGGGGTGAAGTAGGGGATTAAAGGTTTTTTTGGAAATACGTTGCTGTTACTAGAAACTTGAAATTTGGAGAGGATGGTGATGTATTGCAGTAAGCATCGTTTAAAAACGGTTTTTTCGAATATGAACCCCTAATGGGGTGAAACTGGAAATGAAAATTTTTTTGAAAGTATCTCGCTATTAACGAAGTTTTGAAGCTAAAACTACGAAAACTGGTTTTTCGTTTTACGCAATTTGCACGGCCTGTTGACTGACACAGGATTAACGGGCGTGGCAACATGAAAATTCGATTGAGTACAACAAAAAAAGTTGCGCAGACCATACAGGCAAGAGGAGTGAAGCAGTGGACTCCGAGCTATTGACCTGTATCTGCGGCAGACCGTCACACGACTGCTTGGGTGCAGTTCTATGCTATCAACAGCGTTCCGAAGCTACCAGTGTGCTCTTTCCAGGGTCGCCTGATTTTGTGTTCGGTAAGCTTATTTTGATACTGTTCACTCAGAGAACCTTCGTCAGTGACACACTACTCGCTAATAAGAAAAAGAATTTCTGTTGAAATAGTATTCAAAAGTATCGTATCTTTCTTGTACACTTTGTAGAGAGGGATGCTTCATGTACCATTTTCTGGCTGTTCATATAGTGGTTTGGGCGCAATTCTGCCTTAACCCTAGCAATATCAACGAATTTTTCACAGCGCCCACCCAAATAAATAAAAAAAAACTTAAGTCGTTAATTGTTGTTGACATATATTAAGAACATGCTTCCTGAAGAGGTACTGAGTATTAATAGGACCCAGAATGTGAAAATATGATTTAGCACCTTCTTAGAAACGTCAACACATTTTCAGTAGCGTATAGTAACTAAAAAGAGCTTCAGAAATGCAAATTTCGTTAACTGTTGCCGGCTTTTACTCACGATATGTTTCTAAAGGGACACTGGTGTGCGAGTAATGTCCTGAACATGAACATGTTGAATATGACGATCATTGTCGAGTGACAACTACTAATGAGACTTAAATTTTTGAGCTATGTTAAACTGAAAAAAATTAAAACATATATGGAACCTAGTAGAAGAATTCGTTAGAAAGAATAAACATTTTTTTTAAATTTAACAGTATAAAATAACTGACTAGATTACAATATTTTCAAAGGTGACAACAGTGTACCACCCCTTCCCGCTCACCTCGTGGTATCGAGAGGCTTAATAGCGACACATTTTCAAAAAATCTTCTGGGCACTGTCGATCTCGCCTTGACCATGTATAACTTTCAGCAGCAGCAGAGCAGTTGGAGCAGATGCATGGTGTGTGTGCTCGACTTTGAGTACGAAGATGTGAGATTGGCGGACATAAAATGTGACCAACTGGAACGTCCATCGAAACCTCTATCTCGCTGCTGCAGCATCGAGGGCATCCTCAACAATTGTCATCTTGCTGACATCCCATCGTGATCTAGACGTGTGCAATAAAAGAAAATCAGTAAATACATGCCTGTATGGACAAACAAAGCCATCTCCAGACTGGATGCACGTGGGATGGCTGTACCATTTTGCACAGCTGAGCGAACAATATGTCCGTCCTTTCTCACGCTAGTTGCTTGCGGCCGTTGAGATGCAGCATGACATTGAGAACAGTCCTCCAAAAACGATCGATTCCATATTCGCATTCAGTCGTGAGATTCCAACCGCGCGAACAACAGTATCACTGAACGATAAACCGCAGTCTCGTTGGCCACCATCATGGTGCTATCGAATTCCGACAAGTACTGCAACAGATTGTTTTCTTCTTACTTGAAGCATAACACGATATTCTCACAAACTGACGAGACAGAAACGATATTTCTGAATGAGAAACGCGCTGCGTATTCTCGCTTATACTCAGAATGTAGATGGCCTTACTCCTACGTACTTTGTTCGGTTACGCTGGAATGCTAAGGACTCGCGTATCCAAGTATGTAGAACATTTCGTGCGAATTAGACGTTTGTTGCACTCCGCGTTAATGCTGTTGCAGTCTGATGTGGGAAACAGCCAGAGTTGCAATATTCAGTTTTTTATTTAATCGATGACTAATTTCGTGTTCCCGAATCCATTTTCAAATCATCCTGTCAGACGGAAAGTTAAAATTGCAATTTATCCAATATACATACTGCGTTCCGTAATAACATGCAAAGCATTTTAAGATTGGAAATAAGTAAATAAAGTCATATGGCATGTATGACTGGCAGATTCCGTTGGGCAGGTTCAGCTGCCGAACTCGAAAGATTTTCCCTATCCTTCGCGTCCGCAGGCACGTTCCCCTCGCGAACTATTAGGACTGCATGCGTAGGTGTATCTGTTACGTGTAGGTGACTATAATAGCTGTGTGTACAGTGTAGTGTTATGTTCGTGTTGGAGATAATGAGAGAAGGTAGAGGGTGAAACATAAACGCATATCAGAGTGAAGTTTTTTTTTTTTTTTTTTTTTTTTGTGAACGTTGGCAGGATAAACATACAACCGATAGTCTGCTTCTGTCACAAGGAAACCTCAGGTGGAGAGTGCCCTAACAATATGCAGGGAATTTATTATAATTTCCAATGATCAAGGACAAAAAATTAATACAATAAAGGTACAAGTCAGTTGCCACATTTCAGGTCTTCAAAATTTTACAGGGACAGTAGGAGATTTAAAAACTCTTAAATTTTTTTACGAAAGCAGACAATTGAAAGCACTTTTATTTTCACAAGTCCGTCTTGATCACGTAGATTTCTTTACTTTATGACCGGTTTCGGCTTATCGCCATCTTCAGATCTGTTGTAAATATAATTATTGTGTAAGCGACCAGGTTCAGTTAATTAAGATTAAGTCTATACAAGTCTTAGTGCTGCATGAAATATAAAATATAAAATATTTATAGCTATGTATGGCAGTCATAAATTCCGTTAAAATATTTTGATACAGATCATCGTCAAGTTAAACATGAGCGTGCTAATACACAGATTGTGTCAGTATTTATACAAAAACCTAATGCCAGCAGAGGGCACTTTAGCCATAGTACATATTAAACAAGTGTCGCCAATATAAAGATTAAAATGCGGCATACATCGTCCTTAGTTAAAAAATTTTCCCCCCTTGGCTAAACTAGCGTCTATCATTAAAAACATATATGCTATATGAGGAATTAGACTCATACTTGAAATCCATAAAAAGTACAAATAATATATAATGCAGCCCTTAGCCTGGTTAGGTAACATACAACTTCTATGATTGCCAGTATAAAAAGTATAAAATAAGAAATAAAAATAAAAAAATCACAAAATCTTCTATCCTAAGATCAGATAACAGTGAACGAAAACATAATACAATTAATAAATTAGTGACCCTTAATTACAAGTAGAAAAATGATAATCGATATTATATTAGAGCGCAGTATCGTTGGCGAATATGTCGTGGCTTCTCTGCATGACTTCCTTGTTTTTCCTGTGGTTGAGCTCACGGAGGACGGCCCACGCCAATCCGCTGGGGTGCTCCACGCTACTCAAACTAGTAGGTCTCTGAATATACTGTATCAAAGTAAGCATTCAAGTTAAGCTCGTTCTGTTCATTCAGCAGTAATTCAGGTTGTTGTTGCCTGTGCACATAAATCTCCATTCCTTCGAGCAGGTTGATTAACTGTCCCTTGGGCGCCCTATGCAACACTTTCATATTACTATCTATACGTCCTACCGAATGGCTTTCTCTGTGCAAATGTGTACAGAAAGCACTCTTGTTTTGATTATACGTATGTTCTCTAAAACTAGTCTGGAAATTTCTTCCTGTCTGACCGATGTAAAATTTATCACAGTCCTGGCAGCTAACCTTATAAACACCAGATCCCATATATTTATTGCTGTCGTTGCCAATTTTGTGCCGTAGCTTACAACCATCTGTACCTTTCGTTTGAAACCCAATTTTAATTTTTGTTTTTCCGAAGGCCTGCGCAATTCTATCTGAAAACGCACCATTGTATGACATAACGACAAACTTCTTGCCATCTGGTTCTATTGGCTTATACCTGTCACATATTTTTGATTTTAGTTTATAATGTTTCATTACTTCCCTACCTTTATGTCCATCTGCTCTGGCTATTCGTTTAATCACACTTAAATCCTCTATCTCGTCATCAGGGATAAGTGGCAGTTTTAGCATCCTGTTAAGCGTAGCTAATTAATTGAACCTGGTCACTTACACAATATTTATATTTACAACAGATCTGAAGATGGCGATAAGCCCAAACCGGTCATAAAGTAAAGAAATCTAAGTGATCAAGACGGACTTGTGAGAATAAAAGTACTCAAAATAAAATGATCGCGGACTCATAAACAGACTTTGTATCTTCAATTGACAATTAAAAGCAATGGACAGTAAAAGACATCTGTGCCTCATACAGAGTATACAGAGAAAAGTTGTGTGCTACAGTGACACATAATATCGTTCATTGTGAACCATAAATAATGTGGAAAGATCCATAGTATGAGACTGAAAAAAAATCACCTTCCGAAATACTTCATGTGCTGGAAAATTATAAATGTCGCAGCTGACTTTTACTCTTATTGTATTAATGCTAGCCGGCCGGAGTGGTCGAGCGGTTCTAGGCGCTACAGTCTGGAACAGCGAGACCGCTGCGGTCGCAGGTTCGAATCCTGCCTCTGGCGTGGATGTATGTGATGTCCCTAGGTTAGTTAGGTTTAAGTAGTTGTAAGTTCTAGGGGACTGATGACCTCAGAAGTTGAGTCCCATAGTGCTCAGAGACATTTGAACTATTTTTGTATTAATGTTATTGTCTTGATGAATGAAAATTGTAATAAAGAGTTTCCGTGCATCTTGACAGTTCGCCCACTATCTGAAATTTTCTTGCGGCAACGTAGTAAATAACTATCAGTAGTATCTTTGTCCCGCCAATGTTAATAAAAAAACTTGGCTTTGATACACGTGTAGGCTCAATAATAACATGGTTTGCGTACTGTTACAGAATACATCACTTCGTCCGTTTGGCACGTATATCCTGGTACGATATGCTCTGTATTCGGTAGCATCCACTCACTTATTGGATAAACTGAAATTTTAACTTTCTGTCTGATTTGAAAATGGGTTCAGGTAATCCGAAAGTAGTCAACTTTTAAATACAAAAACTGGATCTTGCAACTTTGGCTGTTTTATACGTCAACAGCATAACACAGGGTTCTGTCCCATTATTAATTCAGTATGCTGGAAATCCATTCATACTGTTAGAATTACAATAGCAAGCGCTGTAAGTGTGTGTCCTCTCCACCTCACTCGGGCGAAAAGCACAGCTTGTTTCGCGGCAATACACGTGGGCAGGCGGTTTCGCTGGACAGGGGCATTGCCTCCGGTATGCAATATTCACGAGGAGATCGAACAGCAGCGGGTAACACGGCGCGGGAAAGCCGGGCACCGCATGACGCTGAGCACGCACACCTCAGTCACGAACTGCCTGTCAATCTGAGGTTGCGCGACGGGCCATCTCACAGCTGCTCGACTCGGTTTTGAATCTCACATGCAGGGTTTATTACGATAAAGCGTCAATATGGGTGTGATAGTAGCCGTGTACCGGAGGAGGAAGTTGCTGATTGTAGACCTGTTCGTATCGAAACTAAGATTTATGACCTATCTACTTCCTCGTAACGATGAGACGTGAGGTCAAAGGGTTTGTGACTCACCCTGTAGTGACCTCTTCTAAAGGTTACAGATGAATAACTCAGGGAAGTACCAGTCAAAGATAAGGTGCTTGTGTAATTTTCTTGATTGCAGCCGCGCAGTGTTTGGCGTGGCACACTAATTTGAGCAATTGTAGCGAGTCCATTCGTGTGATTTCGCAGAAATGATCTAAGGTTAGAAGATCAACGAAACTTATGGTCTATCATGTTTTTATCCTGTCCATCGTTATCTGTTCAACCTGTGCGTATGTGTGAGTGGGCGTCTGCTGGAAGGATGGCGGGGGCGTGTACTAGGAATGTAAGGCGCCAATCAGTGCTATTATTAGCGCGCTGAGTTCCCCCCCCCCCCCCCCCTCCACAAGTCCCATTCATGGTTAGTTATTTGTGTGATCCGTGGATCATATTTTCGACAGCTTGCTATTACTGCAACTCCGTTTCCTGCCTCTTTATCCGTCCGCGTACCTTCTGTCAACTGTCTTTACTGTATCGTCTCGCCAGTGTCTGTAGGACTCGAAAGAGGGACTTGCCTTTGACGGACACTTTTAGTGTGTCACACTGTTCTGCACAGTGAATACTCCATCTGGAAATAGTACCTATGCTGCGGCGAATACATATCCGCAACTTCCTTTCTTTCGGGAGTGCTACTACCGAAGGACATGTGGGAGATCTTTTGGGAGCTGCTAGTGAGGCCTGTTTGGGTAGCTCAGCGGTAGAGGACTTGTCCCCAAAAGGCAAGGTCTCACGTTCGAGTGGCTGCCCCGCGTACAGCTTTAATTTTCCGGGAAGTTTCATTCTGGAAGGATTTTTTCACGTCGACAAGCGCCGAGAGATTATGATGGATTTGCTTTATTATTCGTTTCATTAACAATCTAAAAAATCACTTTCGTTATATTTTACTTTTTCGAAACTGCACTGTGTAACACCCCATCCGTTGCTTGTCCGATTTTTGCGTGTGTTCGCCCCTGACAAACAAATAACGCTAGATTTAAATGTGGCCCTGTGACCCCTAATTAATCTGCGGTGGTAGTCTTGACGATAAATCACACCTATTTTTACTTCCAAACATGAGCGATCACGAACACTTAGGGTGTTGAATGACATCAAACACATACACAAAAATAAAATAATGCAAAAGGGTGAATTCAGGATCAACTACTGAAAGTAAAGGCTCTACTGAATCACAATAATTTTATTATAACCTTCAGATCAATGCTGAATAAAACACAATGAACAATTTACAAATTATCCTCCTAACTGGCATTGGCAGTGACTGTGTTAAAATCGGTCCAAAACGCGATGTCTTATAGGATATATACGAAGAACCACTACACTCCAAAGTACCGTGAAACCTCTGTGGAAACAGCAATTGCAAATGATCCATCTATTTAACGTTACTCCTAACACAGGCCGAAGCGGGAGCGATCTCGCCGTAATATTCCTGTTGTAGCGGCGGTCTCCGACGGCGACGGCGCGTCCGTGCGGTCGGCGTGTGGCGTCTCGGAAAGTACAATATTATAGTATTCCGACAACAGACTGCTGTCCGTAAACTTCTCTAATTGCGACAATGTTTCCGTCAGCAATGAGCTGGCGCGGCTAACGTCCTTTCAGAACGAAAGACCGAGAGGGGAGACGACTTGGCTAGCATCCTCTCAGTACTCAGAATAGTTTGCCAGTGCCGACCGATGTACGGCCTGGGAATCGAACTCTTTTCCACAATTCTTTTATTTCCACAAAATTTCACAAGTAAACTCCACCCTCGCCGGCTGGGAAGAACCACAGCTGTGGCCAATAACACATTTACTGGAAGTTTTCTCCCAAGAGACCACTCGAGATTTTCCCGGTAAGGTTCCCCGTTATAGTGAACACAGATTCTTGCATTGAAAGTTTGTTATTCAGAACTCCTGGCCTGCCCCACTTGATTTACTCGAAGGCGTAAAATTAGTGGGACATAGGCGAAAGCACGCACAGGAAAGCCCGTCCAGCTATCCACTGCTCTGTTTTGGTAAACACTTGAACACCTGCAGCCGCGCGTCCCTCACAGGTTGGCGGCCGCTGTGGCCTCTCTAAACGGATTACAGAAATCCCCCAGTTCACCATTCATACCGTCAGGCTGTGGCCTTCGGCGGCTAGGCGGGAACGTAGCCGAGCTCTGTCTCGCGTACTGCCTTTCCGCAAGATCTTATAATTACAAAATCGCGGAATTCTCGAGTGCCGATGCGTTTCCACACCGATTTCCTACACCGTAATTTAGACTATTACTCCAGCAAAACCTAAAGTGCCACGTTAAATGGACTCATGTAAGGTGCAAGACTGTTGCCACCTTACAACTGATTAGCATCTACTTCAACATTAATTTTTCTTTATATTCTGCTGAGGAACGTACAGGAATGAATGTACGACCCATCGCCCAGTAACTGCTAAATGTATCAGCTAGTGTATTACTCGGTACTGTAGTTTATGATAACGATATTTTGTGGGAGTCTGGAGGTAGATCAGCTACTTTATAGATTTTACCTGGTCATGTAATCTCCTAGATTCTTACTCCTGTCCTTCTTCAATGGTTTAATAGTTCTGAAGGTAAGCGACACAGGGTGATCCTTATTTGTTGACCACAGAAATTACCAATGGAATCTGAAACAGTTTCATTGCAACGTATTGCCGAGAACGCTTACAAACAGAAGGAGACAGTCGTAAAGGCAGTCTATTCTTCATACTAGTGTATTACGTTTCAAATTTGCAGGTTGTTAAGAGTGTCTATAGGAGATGTGCAAGGAGTACCCCAAAGAATTCAGAACACGGGTCTGACCCTTCTACGGTATGACTGTCGCATACGTTGAAAAATCTGTGGCATACGAGGGATCGTAATTGCATCATTCACTATTGCATTGTTACGCCGTTGGGAGTACACAAGCAGTTTCATTGGCCTCGCAACCAGAAGTCATAGGATGTGAGATCGGGATACGGTGCTGGCTATGCAATGGGACCGTTACGTTCAATCCATCTCCCAGTTATTGTTAATTCCAGCCGCGTGTCACAGCACGCTTATGAACTGCAGAGGCTCTATCATGAAGCAGCCACATTGCCTGTCACGCTGCGAGCGTGACATCCACCCGCAGATCAAGACGGACGGTTTGAAGAAATTGCGAGTAGTTGACACCTCGTAGTGACCAACGCAGTTCAAACATCCAAGCAGGCCATCACAAACGATTTCTGCCCAAACGTTGGTGGGGAACTGACGCTGGGAATGGACCTTCAAGATGGCGTGTGATTTTCGGCAGCCCAAACAAGGTAATTGCGTTGATTAAAAATACCTTTTCTTGTAAAGGTAGGTCTACTGAGGAACTGTTCATGTGTGACGTGTTGATTCAGTAGCCGAGTGCAGAATGTTCTGCGGCATAGAAGATCGGGGTATGAGTTCAGCTTCTGGAGAAGTTGCACATGAAAGGAATACAAAATTTGTTCATGCACTGGTCTCCACAGGGACTGCTCTGACATTTAATGGCGTGCATCTACTGTACGAATTCTAGTATCCGGTGAGCCTTGCACGGAATGCAGAACTGCTTCCTCCGCTGCAGCTGTCCTGCGACGTCGCGGCCTACCATCATTGACAACCACAGGGACATAGCAACCTATCTCTCTAAAATGACGAGCTACTGACGCAAATGTTCTTAGCGGGGGATGCCATCTGCTAGGAAAACGTGCTGCATACGTGCGAACTGCAGTAGCGAGCAGCAGCACCACCAGCATTTTGATTTTCCTTACAGTAAATCAAAACCATATCCACACTCCATGGCGTCTGTCAACTGCAGAAACTAACTAGACTGAATGTTTATAGTCCATGCCAGTACGCTGCAGCGGCGCGTTGCATTGGTGCGCACAGTATCAAGGGCATTGCCAGGTCTCATGCACAAACAGTTTCTGGCAGAAAGCTGTACTGACACTTTCAGTTACACTAGTAAGCTTAGTAGCCAACAATTACTGAACGGCCTATAGATTCTTGCTGTTTTGTTTCAACTCATATTCTTCTGTGGTCATCCAAATTCCGATCATTTTACTGGACAGCCTATATACTAACATGTTTTGGGCAGCCTTTTCTCTATCAAACAGACTGTCAATCTACTCCACCACTCATCAGTCTTTTCTGTTATACCTGCCAGACATGTACAACACGGAGAGCAGCCTAAAATATCCGTCAGCATACGTTGAAAACGGTCACGTTGTCTCACACCTTGAAACAGAAAACGGAAACGCATTGGTGACAACGACGTGCTCGCGTGTTCTCTTGCAGGGCGATGACCGGCACGGAAAACAGCCACGTGCTTTGCCTGTAACTGGGTCAGATCTCATAAGCTGACACCGAAAAGTGAGAGAGGAGCCTAAACGTGTCCGCACATGGTGCAAGTTTTGAGCTCTCGTGTCATCTGTTATCAGCGTTCCTCCTTTCGTTCTGCGTGTCTTCCACACGTGCGAAGAATTTTCGTGTTGTTCGAGCCCATTGTATTTTGTCATCATCGGACACAGTTAACGGTTTCATCGGTTACGACTTACTTCTGTTGATGAAATGCTCACTTTGTGGCACGCGATCCGTACAAGTAAGGCTCGTCCTATTCCCTGGAGGAACTTCCTTAAACCGTTGTGAGGTCGTGATGTTCGAACTGGCAGTCACGGTTTCTAATCGCCTCTTCGAAAGTTTGCGAGTGAAAGAATATTCATACTCATTACTTTGCCGGCTTAGTGGAACAGCTGCTGGAATATTGGCCAGCTGCGAGAAGGACTCGTGCACCGGGGAGGGAGGGGGGGAGGGGGAGGGGGGGGTGTCCGCACAAACTTAACTATGGATGTAGACGGTTCACCAATTCCAGAAATCAAGAAAAATCCGGAAATCGAGAATACTGATCATTTTTGCCTGTTCTCGACATTGATACTAGTAAGATATCGGTCACAGGGATTCCAAGTCTTTGGACAATGGTTCAAATGGCTCTAAGCACTATGGGACTTAACATCTGAGGTCATCAGTCCCATAGACTTAGGACTACTTAAAGCTAACTAACCCAAGGACGTCACACACATCCATGCCCGAGACAGGATTCGAACCTGCGACCGTAGCAGCACCGCAGTTCCGGACTGAAGCGCCCAGAACCGCTCAGCCACAGTGGCCGGCCTTTGGAGAATGTTTCAGTTTCAACTCTGAAGTCGGATAACAAATGCCTAAAGAAATATTTTATTTTATTTTTAAACGAACACACCGCCATTTGACTGTATTGTTGTTTATTTAATTACGACCCAAGGCCGCGCGGGGTAGCCGCGCAGTCTAGGGCGTCTTGCCACGATTCGGGTGGCTCCCCTCATCGGAGGTTCGAGTCCTCCGTCGGGCATGGGTGTATGTGTTTGTCCTTAGGATAATTTAGGTTAAGTAGTGTGTAAGCGTAGGGACTGATGACCTCAGCAGTTTGGTCCCATAGGAACTTACCACAAATTTCCAGTTTTTACGACCCAGGTTTCGGCTTTTTATGCCATTCTCAAGGGATTGAGTTTATGTCATTAACATATATTGCAGGACACCAAGCTCAAAATTGGCCATAAATTAAGGAAAATGTTCGCTCCCCATGAAATTCCAGATGTAAAATCTGCTATTTCGTGGGGAATGCACATTTTTCTTAATTTTTGGCCAATTTTGAGCTTGATGACCCACAATATTTGTTAATGACATAAACTCAATCACTTGAAAATGGCATAAAAGGCCCAAACTTGGGTCGTAATTAAATAAACAACAATACAATCAAATGGCGGCGTGTTCATTTAAGGATTATTGTATGATTGTTGCTCAGCAACATCAAAAAATATTTCTTTCGTCTGATGTAATTACAAATTAGTAATTTTCTGAATTTTGTACTTTACTTCTACTGTGAAACGTTTCTTCTTACTAGGTTTCATGATTCTACATCAACAGGAAGGTGGCCGGGCGGTTCCAGGCGCTTCAGTCTGGAACCGCGCGACAGCTATGCTCGCAGGATCGATACAGCCTCGGGCATGGATGTGTGTGATGTCCTTAGGTTGGTTAGGTTTAAGTAGTTCTAAGTTCTACGGGACTGATGACCTCAGCAGTTATGTCCCATAGTGCTCAGAGCGATTTTTCAACGGGAAATACCATATATCTCTGTATGAGCGAGTTTGCGAATATCAAAGCATGTAATATAAATGTCAGTATCGAATTTTTCTTGCTTTATTTGTACTGTGAAACCTTTCTTCTTCCAAATTTCATTTCAAGGGGAAGTACCCTATAGGTTTGGATGAGTACGTTTGCGAGTATCAAAGTAAATGGCCGTAACTTTTGGTTGCATTGGCTTAGAAGCTTACTTTTTACAGTGCCAAGAGACTGAAGATCTTAGCACTTGACGACCGCTGTGGCCGAGAGGTTCTAGGCGCTTCAGTCCGAAACTGCGCTGCTGTTACGGTCGCAGGTTCGAATCCTGTCTCGAGCATGGATGCGTGTGATGTCCGTAGGTTAGTTCGGTTTAAGTAGTTCTAAGTCTAGGGGACTGATGACCGAAGATTTCAAGTCCCATAGTGTTCAGAGCCATTCTTTTTCTTAGCACGTAAAATAAATTTCAACTTAACACGTCTACCCGTTGCTGAGAAAAAAGGGTTTTTAAGAGTCAGACAGAAATAGATGAACGGACAACAAAGCGATCTTACGAGGTGTGGCTAGAAAAAAACCGGACTAGTACTGGTGAAACAATAAAACGAATGCAATAAGGCTGAAAGTCGCGTGGCCTGTCACGTGACTCTCGCTCCGCCTACTGCTCGAGTTTCATCTGCCTCCTGCACTCAGTCTGCCCGTGGCGTCTGTTTTAAGTAGTTGACGTTTTGTCTGTGCGTCGGAAAATGTTGAGTGTACAGAAAGAAGAGCGTGTTAACATCAAATTTTGTTTCAAACTAGGAAAATCTGCAAGTGAAACGTTTGTAATGTTACAACAAGTGTACGGCGATGATTGTTTATCGCAAACACAAGTGTTTGAGTGGTTTAAACGATTTAAAGATGGCCGCGAAGACACCAGTGATGACACTGCCCGAACTCTTATGGAAATCCGTAGATTGGCTGCCGCGAGTAACGAGTATAGTAGGCAGGGGCACTAGAAATGTAGTGTGTGGAGCGTGCCAGAGTCCCTGCAGTCACATCATCCTCTGTGTAGTCAATGGCTCAAACGGATAGAATGTCGGCCATGTAAGCAGGAGATCCCGAGTTCGAGTCCCGATCGGGGCACAGCTTTTCAACTGTCCCCGTTGATATTTATCAACCCCTGTAAGCAGCTAGAGATCTGGATTTCACTGTGATTTCAGCCTTTATAATATGTTTTGAGTATTTCAGTTCTTGTTCTGCTCCTACTATTTTTCGCCTCTACTACTCCTTTCAGCTCCACCTTAACTTTCCATGGATGCCATAACATCTATATCACTTTTCTAACCCTTTTTCTAGTCAGTGTCACCCACAGATTTCTTTCCTCTCATAATCCTTTTTAGTAGTCTTTCATTTCATATTTATCTGCCCAATTTATGTTTATGATTTTTTGGAGTCATTAGACTACTGGTTTGGCTCGATCCGCGACGAATTTCTACCGTGCCAAAATCCTCGTCTCTGACTAACACACGCAACGTCCTTAGTTATTTACTGCGTATATTCCTATGTGTGTCTTCATCTACACTTTTTACCCTCAACAACTCGTCCTAATGCCATGGAAGTTGTTTCATGATAGCTACACATATACACTATTATAACATGTATTTATTTAACCGAACAGAATATAAACAGTAGTCTACACTGTTCGTCAGATCTGGGGTGGCTAAATTTTATTAATTTTTAATGCTAATGACATTAAAGATTATCTCTACATCGGACTCGTTTCGGAAGTGCAGATTATAGTGTAATACACGACACACTCTAAATTTAAATATTCCTCTAAGAGCTAAGTGAATGCTATGTGTTCGATCTCTACATGAAATCGGTTCTTTCTTTTCATGAAATTGATTAAGTAGCTTATATATCAAGATTGATGTACTAGTTAATGTAACTTGCAAATACACCCTTTAACGTTTTAATTAAGATAATATAGTTGTACAATGGTATTTGTTCATAAGATCTTTATAAATCGCAATCAACGGCAGAAAGCGCAATGGACATACTGGTTTAATGTTTTACATCTTAGTGATGACCAGTGAGTGCAACTGATAATAGCACGGAGCACTTACATTTCATTGAGGTGTAATTACATTGGATTCATATACTGCGAACAGATATAAACCTCTCGCTCAAAGTGACACTATTCTGTCAATCTGCCCCTTCTTCTTGTCTGTGTATTCCATGAGTTCCTCTTCACCGTAGTTATATGGAGAACTTCATTTCTTGTTTTGTCAGTCGACTTGATTTTCACCACCCTTCCTTAGCACCACATCTGAAATTTTTCGATCTTATTCTTTTTTGGTATTTCCAGAGAGCACGATTCAATTCCATACAGTTCTGTGCTTCAAACATCCATTCGCAGAAATTTCTTCCTAAAATTGTGATCGACGTTTGACTTCTGCTGGCAGAGAATGCCCTCTTTGCCTGTGCTTCTTATTCACTCGTTGCTTTGCTTCGCTCATCATGTGTTATTTTGCTTCCAAGGTAGCAGAATTCCTTCTCTTCGTTTACTTTGTAGTCCCCAATTTTGATGTTAAGTTTATCGCTAATATCTCTTTTTCTGGTAACTACTTTCGTCTTTCTTCCGTTTACTCGCATTCCATCCGGAATTTTAATCGCAGTCCTGAACCTCTTTTTTTATTTCCACCATTGCTTCTTCGATATATACTGGGTGATCCAAAAACACGTCAACATTTAAAAGCAGACTAATTCATGGAATAATGTAGATAGAGAGGAAAACATTGAAACACATGCCTGAAATGACAAGGGGTATATTGAAACCATAAACGAGTGCAAAAACTGGCCAAAAGATGGCTCTGGACAGCAACACGTCAGTGACGCTACATGAGAATCGCCAGCGTAGCAGGTGCGAGGAACCCCGGCATGTTACAGAATCTTACCACCCCTACCTAGCCTGGCTGGTTAAGTATCTGCAGGAAGGTACGGATTTTATGCAGAATGGTTTCCCACCCCATACACCTACACTTGCGAAAGATCTCTTACACACATCGTTTGGTGAGGATCGCGTGTTGAGCCGCCTCTTGTGTCATGGTTAGTCTCTCAGGTTACCAGACCTCAGTGTGTGCGATTATTGGTTGTGGGGTTACTGAAACTGGTAAGTCTACAGCGATCGGCCCTGACGGCAATTTCTCGCAGTACCTGCTGGTATGTTGTACAGTCCTGTTCACAACATTGCACTCGGCAGCCGACGTGTTAAGCATTGGTTATAAAGAACATCGTCTTTGGCAAAAATCAGTTATTATGCTAATTACTGCTTTTGTATCATTTGAAGCGCCATCTATTGGTCATTTATTGCTCTTTTCTCCCTTTAAATAAAACGCTATGTCATTTCAAGCATGTGTATCAGTACGTTTTTTAGCGAAGTATTGAATTTTCAATTGTTGATGGATGTTTGGGTAGATTAAATAGTAGTCTAGGGTCGAAAGACTGCATCCTTATCTACATACTTTCTAATCCTAGCATTTCGTTCTTAGTTTTTCATTCTAATTTCTCCCTCCTGGTTCTTCCTGTGTATTGCCAGCGTTTCCCTATGCCTTATACCTATTTTGCTGAGAATTTCTAATGTATTCTATTCTACTTCAATTCAAATGCTTCTCTTTTTTCTTCCCAGGGTTTCTGACAGTTCACGCTTCGCTTTCATTTCGTGCTTTACTCCAGACGTATTTTTTAAAGAACTTCGTTTTAGTATCAATATCTGATACCTGAAGAGCTCTTATATTGAATAACACTATTTTCGCCTGTGGAAGTGTGTTCTCACATTTCTGTTGTTTCGGGCATCCAGTGTAATATTACTACCTTCCTCCATTACCTCTCTCTTTTCCACTGTTTGCAAGTCGCTATTCTCCTATCGCTTACTCTTCATCATCTTCGTCAATTTCACCTCCCAGAGGAGTTTCAGAGAAGTGTTGCAAAAATTTCTCGACAACTGCCGTCTTGTTTTGTAACTGCGAAACTTTTCACTGCGTGAAGAAACAGTTCAGGATCGAAAACAAAGTCGCGCATTACAATGCTACACCGAAAAATTTGTTTGTGATGTGGCCTGTCTCTCATATCATGATTAGGTGGTGAACCGGCTGAGCGAGCTTAAGCGTACTGGAATCTCCAGCTGAGTGTAGTTTTTTGATTCTAGAGAAAATTGCATTGAGTTTTCGTAAGGATTTAACGTATAACTTGCAAAGCATTTTCCTGTGAGTCTTCGTTTCCAAATCTGAGTTTCACTAATTTCCTGTCTGTCGACAGACCTACCAAAGTAACTCCGGAAAAGTGACTGAGTGCTTTTAATTGCTGTCCGTAAGCCTTCCTTTTACATTACACAGTGTGTTATTAGCATCTTGTTTCGTTACGGTACTAAAGTTGGAACGATTAAGACTCGTGTTTGCTTCTTATCTGTAAAATTTCATCCTATTTGAGTAAAAATTTCTCGGTTCTAATGCAAATATGAAAAATCTAGCAACCATTCGTCAGGAGCAAATAACTGACTGCGGGAAAAATGTCTAGAGTATCCTTACATTATAATCAGTCTTTGAAGAGTCAGAACAGGTCATGATGACCTCATACAGGTGGCGGAAGTTAACACATGATTCGGTGATGGAAAGGTCACGGGCCCCACGACGGACGGTTACGTCAGCGCCTGTGATGCATAGACTCTTGCGGCAACATCTTTCAAATCAAGTCGTAAGCAGCTGAGTACGTTCGTATGAGCTCACTCTACATCAGCTCTGGTTCCTGTGCAAATTCAGTAAGATGCCTCTGTCACTGTTGCAACTGCAGGACCACATTCCAGTTCCCACAGCCTCTCCGATAAAAGACACACAGTAGTTGCAGGCGACGACCAGAATTTTATTTTTGTAAGGCTGTGTTTTTCAGTTTCCAGGTTTTTTGTTTGGTATGATGCTGATGTATAAACACTTTGAACAGACTATCCCACATAACTGCTGTCGCACTCGCATGGAATACTGCGAACATCTGGAGTTACAAGGCCAGTATAATCTTTAACAGCACGGAAGATGTTTTCGATTGTTATAGATGGTCGTGAAACGTATCTAGTAGGATTTATGCCTCTAGTTCGCCCGATTTTACTAGATTTTGCTCTGTACAATAGAAAGGAGCCACTGGTTGCTCAGTACCTCTTTTTGTAGCGGTCACAAGCATTTATGTGCGTTTACACAATATTTCATATCCAGTACCTCTTCCCCGTCCACATTCTAAAGGAGGTTAACTAGGGAATCTGAATTGCACTTGGCCGATACTTTTGTCCCTCTGTGTTTGAGATTTTGATGATGGTTTGGTGGTATGCTCACAGGATAGTCGATCTTAAGCACCCGTACTAAAATTGTATGAGGCGAGTGTGAATAAAGGTCGAATTTTTTTTAAAATACGAATGCAAGTAAAAAAGTAAAGAACCCTCGGAAAACGTGCCTTCTGTCACTCCCTTTCTGTCTCACACACACACACACACACACACACACACACACACACAGGCGCTCGCGCAAAATAACTAAAATGAGGTTGTCAAATCTAAAACTTACACAGTTCAGCACCGCTATACCCTGCATAGCGAGAAAAAATGGTAACAATGTACAGTTCCATGCGTATCATCTTTTCACGTTTAGAGTTGTTGAGCCGGAGATCGGATTTACCTTCAGCTAGAAAACTGAGAAACAGCACAAACTGCTTCAGTAATACCGCGATCTTCACCTTATAAGGAACTGTATTATTTACGCAATGACAGAAACATTGTTTAAGACACATTCTTCACAATCCTACCCAAAAAAGAATTTATTGCTGTGATAGCGAAGCACCCATACCGCTCTATTAGCTCTCGCATAACATTTCCCGCAGTACAGAAATTAAATAGATGGTAACGTTTCTTGCAGTTTGGGAGGAAATGACGTCAACCAACAGACTGACTGTGCTTTGTATACCCAAAATAAATAAAAAATATACGGGATATGCCGTTGACTGATCATAATTTGATCTCGACCTACCCTCTATTTTTAAAATAATATTGCCTGACGGTTTGGTGCTTAGATGTACGTGCTCACAACGGCCAACTGTGTTACCAAGAAATTCAACAAAGTATTTGGGGCATTCAGATGTAGGAGACCCGTTTGCAATAACTAGAGGTTTCAGCAGTCGTATAACATCGGTACAGTTTGATTTCAAAGTGCTTGAAGCGTCAGTGATGCGTTAGTTCCATGTATGGTGGAAGATGCAGTGCACAATATACACCTAATCCAGCCAGTCTGGCAGATGATCCACGTGTGAGAAGAATAGCAGAATCAGACACCTCCGCAAACATTAGGGCCGGCCGCTGTGGCCGAGCGGTTCTAGGTGCTTCAGTCCGGAACCACGTGGCTGCTACGGTGGCAGGTTCGAATCCTGCCTCGGACATGTATGAGTGTGATGTCCTTAGGTTAGTTAGGCTTAGGTAGTTCTAAGTTCTAGGGGACTGATGACCTGAGATGCTAAGTCCCATAGTGCTCAGAGCCATTTGAACTATTTTTGTACAAATATGTATGAAATACTTTAACCTAACGAACCTGGAAATGCTTCGTAGTTGCTAAATATGTATGGGATTTCGATATACATCCTAATCTCCTTCTCTTTCGCTCTACCTGTCCATGTCATCCTATTTCTCTGTCCCATCTCCGTCCCCCACCCACTATCTCTCTCTCTCTTGACCTTCTCCTCCACATTCTCTCAGATCATATTCTCCTTCCTCGTCTCTCTGTCCATTTCCACTCTTCTCTGTCCGTCTCCCCTTCCACGTTCTCTCTGACCCTCGACCTTGTTTATTGTTATTTCAAACCGAGATTCCGTAGAAGTATTCTAATCATAAGACGATAAGCCATAAATACAACTTTCCTGTTTTCGATGAAAACTGACGGTGAGGAAGAAAAGAGAACAATACATCGTTATGTATGCAATTTTTGTTTGAAATTATACACAATTAGAAAGAATATATAACGGAGAAACAATTCATCTAATGTTTTAATGCTCTACTATCGCAACTAAAACTGAACGCAGGAGACAAAACAAAACCGCTCGTTTCCACAGCAGAGCAAAGCACAGCATTTTCTTTCCCATAGTCGGTTTCAACAGCAAACCTCTTCGTTGGTGTATATGTAAACATATGCAGCCTATGTCCATCTGAATGTCTATTAGAGGATCTAGAAAAAATTTGAAGTAAACCGATCAAGAATTTTTCGAGATTTTTGGTAACAACTTTTCATCTTTATAGATTACATATATAATTATATACTTGGCATATTAAAAATCTGCAGCCTATGTCCGTCCGACATTAGAGTAATATGTAAACGTTTGAAGTAAACTTGTCGAGAACTTCTCGAAATTTTTGGTAACAACGTATCTCCTTTATATATTATATATGTATTTATGTACTATATATATTAAATATATGTAAAATATGTCCATTCGAATGCTAATTAGAATATGATGTAGAAAAATGAAGTAAATCGTTCAAGTACTTTTCGAGATTTTTGGTATCAAAGTTTCAAAAAATGTTCAAATGTGTGTGAAATCTTATGGGACTTAACTGCTAAGGTCATCAGTCCCTAAGCTTACACACTATTTAACCTAAATTATCCTAAGGACAAACACACACCCATGCCCGAGGGAGGACTCGAACCTCCGCCGGGACCAGCCGCACAGTCCATAACTGCAGCGCCCGAGACCGCTCGGTTAATCCAGCGCGGCCCAAAATTTCATCTTTATGCGTTACGTATATATTTATATATTATATACATTATTAAAGAAATATGTTGGTATGTCCGTCCGGAGTTCATTAGAATACTACGCAAAAATTTGACGTAAATTTGTCAAGCATATTTCGAGGTTTTTGGTAATAACGTTAAACAACGACTTGTCTTTATATAGTAGTATAGATATATGCAAAATATATATGCGTGTGTGTGTGTGCATTAGGTATGACACTTGCGAACGCAGGCGAAGCCTCAGACAAAATAGTGACAGCACAGTAGTGTAAACAAGAGATTCTATCTGAAGAGAAGCCACAGCAACCAACGTCGTGGTGAGCTTTAGAGACAAAAGTGAGTTTTATTATTCTCCGAAGCTGCGGTAGCGGCGGCAGCAGCTGATGCAATGCAGCAATAATGACTCGGAGCGCACGACCGGCGCAAACAGCTGCCGGTTTTGAAACCACAGTATAGTACAGCGCAGGACGTAGCGGTTTCGTGCCCGTTAGCCTGCCGCCGGAGCGGTTACGTGTACTCCAGGCACGTACCGAGGGGGGCCGCGGCGTGATTTCACGCCTGCCCTTCAGCCTGTTGTTAAATGAAGACCTCCAAGGCCACGGGGAGCGCCTTCTCTGCCGGACACTCATGCAACTGGGAAAGGCTCTGACATTCATGTCGGGAAACACTGTGAGGTATTTCAAGGGAAGCGTTATTTCGTGAACGGGTCCCGATATCGAAAGGAAATTTTCTGCAAAATGTAGTGCGAGGAGTAGTACGTAATTCTGTCGTCGCATCGATAGCTACGATGCTACGGCATAGTTGCAAGTTCGTAAGTTGGTACTAAGACACCGACGACAGCGCCCTGTAGTAGGCGCTGTCGAGATCTAAGAGGTCCGCTCCAGATTCAGCCCATTTCATCAAGAGCAGACAGCTTGGAAACATCGATTCAACCTCAGAGGGTGTTGGCTTGCTATTGAGACTATGTACTACTTCGACGGGTCTAAGGCTTCGCACCTCAGTGCAAAGTTGTGTATTCATTTATTTATTATTATCGTTAATTCCCCATTAAGGAGAGCGTTAAAACACAATCAATATTCACAATGACTATATGGTACATAAATTGGTACATTTCAAATTCATGGCACTTTTTTCTGTCTCTTTCTTTTCTCTTCCCAAAAACCTCTCATAAATTCACTGTGTTTCTTCTTCCTCTCTTCTGTCCACTTCTTTCCTGATTTCTTCTCTTTTGGTGTTTCTTCGAATTTCTGTTTGTTGATTTTTTCTCTGTATTTTCCTCTGTTTGATATTTCTTCTGTGGAGATGTTTAGATTTTTGAGGTCTTCCATCGTTTCCTTTACCCAGTTAGTTTTCACCTTATTCGTCACCACTATGTTAAAAATCTTCTTGGTCAGCCTATTTTCATTCATCCTATGAATGTGCCCATAGAATTTTGCCCTTCTTTTTCTGATATTGTCTGTAATTGTCTCTGCCTGTTTGTAAAATTCCTTTGTTGGTCTCTTTATCCAGATCCCCTGTCTTTGAACTGGCCCATAGATCTTTCTCAGAATTTTCCTCTCTTGCTTTTCCATTTCCTTGATTTTAGTTCTTCCTCTGATTACTGTTGTTTCTGAGGCATACAAGGCCTCCGGTAAGACTACTGTTTTATAATGTCTTAATTTGGCATTGACGGAAATATTTCTTTTATTGTAATGGTTCCATGTAAGTCTGTATGCTTTTTGTAGTTTTGTAACCCTTTCTTCATTGGCTGTTGAATTCAGTCCTGTTTTCTGTATAATCTCTCCCAGGTATTTGAAAATTTCTACTTGTGTTATCTTTCCGTACTTTGTTATCAATGGGCTTCTGTCTGTAGATTTTGTGTCCACGTACTGGGTTTTTTCATATGATATTTGTAGTCCTGTTCTGGCTGCGATTTCATGCAATTTCTCTAGGGCTTCTCTGGCTTCTTTCTGTCATTTGTAATGATGGCTATATCGTCGGCAAAGGCCAGACATTTTATGTTGACGGTTCTACTTTTCTCTCTCCCCATCTTTACCCCATTGACTCCTTTGTCCCACGTCCTGATTATTTTCTCTAAAACAACGTTAAATAAAATGGGTGACAGGCCATCTCCCTGTCTCACTCCTGCCTTGATTTCGAAAGATTCTGAGATCTCGCCCATGAACTTCACTTTTGACTTTGTATTTGTTAATGTTTCCTGAATTAGTTTTCTGGTCTTATTGTCTACCTTCATTTCTTCTAGTGTATTAAAAAGTGTTTCTCTGTCTATGGAATCGTAAGCTTTCTTGAAATCAACAAATGTTACTGTGGTGTTTCTGGACTTTCTCGTTGTTAATAATGTTCTCAGACACCAGATCTGCTCACTGCATGATCTTCCCTTCCTGAACCCTCCTTGGTATTCTCCGATCTGTGGATCTATCTGAGGTTCTAGGCGATTTAACAGAGCTTTTGACAGAATTTTGTATGCCACCGGCAGTAACGATATTCCTCTATAGTTATTAGGGTCTGTTTTGTCTCCTTTCTTGTGAAGGGGGTGTATTAGGGCTGACTTCCATTCTTCTGGTATCTTTTCTGTTTCCGAGATATTTTTGATTATACTATGAATTTTGGGTGTAATGTTTTCATGGTCTAATTTCCAGATTTCTGCAATCAGTCCATCTTCACCTGGTTATTTTTCAATGATTTTATTATTTTCACGATTTCTTCATATGTTGGGGGTTCGGAGTCCCGGTTGGGTTCTGGTTTTGTAAACTGTAATCTCTGTTTTGGTTTATCACAGTTAAGTAACGTGTCAAAGTATCTGGTTAATATTTCACAGTTTTTCTTCGGATTTGTCTCCAGTGTTCCATCTTGTCTTTTGAAGCATAAGCTTGGTGGCTGATATCTTGTCATATTTTCTCTGAACACTCTGTAAAAATTTCGTGTGTTGTTTCTGGCGAAGTCTTCTTCTATCTCCTTCAATCTGCTGTTTACGTAGCCTCTTTTTTCTCTTCGGATTATTTTTGAAGTGTTTTTCTGTATCCTGTTGAAGTCCTCCCATTTTTCTCGTGTTTTATGGCTGTTAAATTTTTTCCAGGCTTGTATTCTGTCTTCTATGGCCCTGTCACATGTCATGTTCCACCATCGGTGTTTCCTTTTTCTCGGTGGCTGCCCCAATTTTATCAGTTCTTTTATTTTTTCTGACAGTTCTGTCCAGTTGTTGCTATTGATTTTCGTAATTTCTTCTATTATTTCTTTCTTGTTTATTTGTAGGTACTCTGGATCTGTTCTGAAAGGTCTGTTGGTTCTCTTGATTTGTCTATTGGGTATAAATTTTACTTTAATTTGGAGAAGGTGATGATCAGATTCGAAAACTCCTTTCCTTGTTCTTACGTTCATTATTTCTCTGGTGTTTTTTGTGGATATTGCTACGTGGACTATCTGAAATTCTCCTAGGGCATGGTTGGGGGATTTCCAAGTTACAAGTTTTCTGTGTGGTTTCTGGAATTGTGTTGACATGATTTTCAGATCAAAATTTCTGCAGAAGTTTATCAAGTTCTCTCCATTTTTGTTTGTTCTCATGTGGGCCGTGTGTTTCCCTGTCGTGCCTCGGAATTTTCTTTCCTTGCCTAACTGGGCATTGAAGTCTCCTAGTAACACTTTTATGTGATTCTTGGGGGTTTTGCTGGTAGTTTCTTCCAGATCTTCCCAGAATTCCTCTATCATCTCTGGGTTCTTCTTGTTATAATTGTTTGTGGGGGCATGTCCATTGATTAATGTATATGCTTTGTTTCCAGATCTTATCGTGAGTGTCGACATTTTTTCTGATTTTGAGGTGAAATCTATTACGGAGTCCAGGATCGATTTATGTACTACAAAACCAGTTCCGAAGAGTTTGAGATTTCTTCCTGGGATGGTTATGGCTGGTTTCCCCTTATATATTCTGTAATTTTCAGAATCAAAGTGGTTCTCATCTGCAAATCGTGTTTCCTGTATTGTCATAACTTTGATGTTGTATTTATCCATGGTGTTTGTTAATTGTTTCAGTTTACCTGGCCTCAGTAGTGTGTTGGTGTTGAGTGTTCCCATGTAAAATACTTTCTTCATCTTGAGGGTTTTTGAGAGGCTCCGATTCTTCTCTTCATGGCATGCCTGATCCCCTGGAATCCGATGATCAGGTCTATTACCCAGTCTTACTGACTGGGGCCCAGGGTAGTGGATTCTTTCCCGTTGTTCTGTCATGATTATTGGTTTGTGTTGAGGTATTGGTGGTGAAATCACGAAAGATCTCACATAATTTCGACTGGAGTTTTGAGTTCCAGAAGATTAACTTACAGCCGAGCTCACAGAGCCAACAGACGCTGACCAGAGTACCGGTGGCTGCCACGCAGACGTGTCTGGATTTTGGGGCTTCGCATGTAACCCTATGCAGGGGCCCTCACAGGGTGCTACCATCCGGAGCCAGATGGACCCAGGTTTTTCTTTACGAGGTGTTACTCCTCCCCCTCCTCCTTCCTCATCACTTGCGAGATGAGGCCCCGGGCTTGGGACCGGCAGTGGCGGAGTTTGTGTATTCATTTAATATTGTGATATAGTAAAACCATCTCTAAGATCAGTACCGAGAGATTTTCACCTATTCCTGCTCCTATTCACTTCCTACATTCGGCCAATGTTTCAGTTTTCAGGAGCAGACCCACGCGGCGGGACACAAAATCTGTTACACATTTATTCCTTTTTAGGGTTTAGTACCTCAGCCTCTAAAAACGGAACGTTATAGGATCACTTTGCCGTTCGTCCGTCTGTCTGTCTGGCTGTGAAAAAGTCCTTTCTTAGGAACGGGTGGGTGTATCACGTTGAAATTTATGTCAAATACCAAGGTCTACAATCCCTTGGCGGTGTAAAAGACTGCAGCTTCTATGTCCAAGCAATCAAAAGATAAAATCATTTATGTAACATATTTTGACTTCCCCTTAACCTAGAATCATGAAACTTGGCAAGAAGCGAGGTTTCATGGTACAGCTAAAGGTAAGAAATCTCAAAATGTTTAATTTGTAATAATATAACATGATACATTTTGTCGTTTTTTTTGTCATTGTTATCTGACTGTCTGTACATCTGTTAAGGCCGCAGCTCGTGGTCGTGCGGTAGCGTTCTCGCTTCCCACGCCCGGGTTCCCGGGTTCGATTCCCGGCGGGGTTAGGGATTTTCTCTGCCTCGTGATGACTGTGTGTTGTGTGATGTCCTTAGGTTAGTTAGATTTAAGTAGTTCTAAGTTCTAGGGGACTGATGACCATAGATGTTAAGTCCCATAGTGCTCAGAGCCATTTGAACCATTTTTTTTGTTAAGGCCCCTCTATCTCAGTAACGGGCAGAAGTATCAATTTGAAATTTATGTCACCACTTGGCGGTGTAATAAGTGTAAGCTTCTAAGTCAATGCAATCAAAGATACAGCCATTTATGTCACATATTTTGATACTCGCAAACTCACTTATTAAGCCCTATAGGTTACTTCTCATTGACCTTGAATCATGAAATGTGGTAAGTAGCAAGGTTTCACAATAAAAGCAAAGGGAAAAATCAGAAAGTTATTAATCTGTAATTATATAACACGAAAAAATATTTATTTTGTCATTTATTATCTGACTTCAAACTTAAAACACTTTCGAAAGTCTTGGAATTCCCGGGATCGACACCTTGCCAGTATCTATGTCGATGACAGGGAAAAATCGTCGAGATTCTGGGTTGCTGGGACGGATGAACTGTCTATATACATAATTAAGTCTGCAGAGAACGATCAGGACACGAGACGTACTCGCACCTTGCCAATTATAACTCGCGTATCGCATGAGATATTGAAGCAAATATATTTTTTTGATGTTACGTAGCTCTTAACAGAAAGAGATCGACAGATGCAAAGATAATTTCAGGAATATCCTATGGAAGTGTGAGTGAACCGTTACTGTTTTCAATATAAACGGTCTAGAAGAAAACGTCGGAAGAGCTATGAGTTTTTTCGCAGATGATGCGTTTGTTTATAAGAAGGTAGCAATGGAAGAAGATTTTAGCGGTTTGCAGAGTCACCAGCTGAGGATTGATGAAGGGTGCAGGAAGTGGCCGTTGAACCTGAACGTAAATAAATGTGACATATTGCGCATAAATATGAAAGGAAATCCACTATTGTACAACTACACCATTGACGACAAACTGCTGCAAACAGCATCTACTGTAAAATATCTAGGAGTAATTATCCGGAGTGGAATGACAACATAAAATAAAAAAAAATTAGAAGAAGCAGATGCCAGACTGAGATTCATGCGAAAAACGTTAAGGAAATGTAGCTCATCGACGAAAAAAGTCACTTACAAAACATTTTCGACCGATTCTGGAATATTGCTCATCAGTCTGGAACCTTTATGAGGTAGAACTAATAGAAAGGACAGAGACGATCCGACGATCGTTTAGTCGATGCGAGAGCGTTACAAAGACGCTCAACAAACTCCATTGTCAGACTCTACATGAGGGGTGTTGAACATCATGCAGAGGTTTGCTGTTGAAATTCCGAGAGAGTGTGTTCTGGTAAGAGTTAGACAACATATTAGCTCCAGGCACATACTTATCATGAAATGACCACAACGATAACATCCGAAAATTTAGAGCAAGTACAGGGGCTTAACGACTATAATTCTTTCCACGTGTAATTCTCGAATATATATATATATATATATATATATATATATATATATATATATATATATATATATATATATAATGTAATATATATGTAACATCATCGACTAAAAATGGTCCTGTCGTCCTCACTTGCGTGTAATATTATGATTTGTGTATTTTAGCGGGACTCAAAAGGCCTTGAAAGGGGGTATGGTGGTATAACGGTTTTTAATGTCTTCGTTGAAGCTTTTTGCAAAAATATCCGAGAAAGGCAGGCGGCCGGAATTGGCTGTTACGGGGTAAATTTGACCCTTGACGATGTTGTGCCTACCCGTTAGACTATTTACTTGCTTCTACAAACGCTGTTCAGCTGAACATCAGTAGGTGCCGTCATTCGAAATAGTTTTCCATAGTCTCTTCGTACAAGCCAGAAGTCAGTGTACAGCTGCGTCTATAAAAATCGTAGCTGAACCTGTATCTATGTCGTATAAACTAGGGCCAAGACGAAATACATTATTTTTCCCATTTTATTTGATGTTGAACTCCATGGCTATGGATTATATTGTTTTAAGACTTACGTCAACCATCCATTTTTTTACGTATTTTTATCTATGCCAATGCGCGTTTCGGGGCTTCGTCCGGCTTCAGTTGGTGTAATACATATTTAATCTTCAAACAATGGAAAATCCAGGATGGAATGTAACAATATTAGAGAAGGAAAGTTGCTACTCACCATATAGTGGAGATGCTGAGTCACGATAGGCACAACAAAAAGATTCACACAATTATAGCTTTCGGCCATTAAGGCCTTCCACAATGACCTCCACCTGTTCATATTCCGCCAATCCTCTGACAAAGGCCTTAATGTCCGAAAGCTATACTTGTGTGAATCTTTTTGTTGTGCCTATCGCGATTCAGCATCTCCGCTATATGGGGAGTAGCAACTTTCCTTCTCTAATATATTTAATCTTCAGTTCGTACACCGCCAAACACATCGATTTATGATAGTACATCACTAAAAGCATCGACTTCAGTTTGGATACTGCAGCTGCCCAGCGCAAATTGCAATTTTTTTTAACTACTCCACTTTATGTGTTCCATATGTACGATATATTACTTGTTAGATATACTTGCTTTCTCCCCTTGTCGAGTTTCTCGCATTTATAATCATGGAACAAACACCTTTTCTTTGCATTCGGCATAAGAACAGCGCAGTATCTACCATGTTGCCAGTTAACGTGTTTACTTGCGAAGGACTCGTTTTCATAGATGCTGTCACAGCCTGATACCTTCTTCCTCTACGTTAAGTGATCCGATTAATTTAGTTCTATTTGTTGCCAGGATTTCTAAGACGTTATCATTTCGGGTTGGTTCTCTATCTATCTGCTCAAGGTAATTTTCGGACAAGACATCCAGAACAATTCCACATTATTCCCTGTCTCTGGCACCAGTTTTGATGGCATAACACTCCAAATCTACACCTGGCAAGCTGAAGACACCCTCTATTATAACGGCATGATATTCTGCAATTGTGTTATCTGTATATGTATTTTTCATCTGTAAAGTATATCTTTGCAACATTAATGAACAGCTGACTGCAGTCGTCTGTTTATACAGTGAATGGTTACACGAGGACTTACACTCATGTTGTCGAATAATATAAGGACGTGGTTGGTGTCCGCATATTATGTTGTATACTGATTATGTCAAATGTGGCTTCATATACGAAATAGAATTTGATTAGTGTGCCACGTATTCTCATCATATTCCGTACGACAGTTTTCCACATGTAATTTGAGGAAACGGCTTATGTCATGTCTGTAACACGATTCTTATTACATCTTGTGATATTTTCAAATATGTGCTTACGCTACAATGTTTTGCCGGCCGCTGTGGGCAAGCGGTTCTGGGAGCTTCAGTCCGGAACCACGCTGCTGCTACGGTCGTAGGTTCGAATCCTGCCTCGGGTATGGATGTGTGTGATGTCGTTAGGTTAGTTAGGTTTAAGTAGCTCTGGGTCTAGGGGACTGATGACCTTAGATGTTAAGTCCCATAGTGCTTAGAGCCATTTGAACCATGACAAAAGTCATAGATTTGGCCAAATTCCTTTAACTAAGAATAAAAAAAATTGTTGTACTACGTGAACTATGAGAAACATTCTTGGACAATATTTGTGTGTTAGGAAGTAAGTGGCATGTTACTTGGTCAATGATCCTGCTACACAGAAGTGTCGTGTTTAATTTGTGAGTGGGACAGCCCAGCAAAAGACAGTGGAAGGTAAGCATGTGACCCGAAAGACACAACACGGTTCACAGAATATAATAAACGAAGGAATTGTTCAACCAACACTATTGCCTCCTCTTCACAACAAGCCTGGATTAGTGAAACTGCTCACCAAAGCACTCCCAAAAGATGGTGGTTGCTTTCAGTGTTTGGTAACAAGAAAAAAGTTGTGGGTAAGGTTCTGGGGGACAGCACACACCCGAATTGTAAAACTACAGTTAAATGTTGCAGAGTTTCATGAAATTACGATGTAACATGAGTGTGAACCTTCATTTTCTACATTCACATATCGATGTTTTCTCTGCGAACCTCGACGATGCCAGTGAAGAACAAGGAGGATGTTTGGACCAGGACATCAAGGACATGGGAAAGAGGTACCGGAGAAGGAAGAATGGACTACTGTTTTTTGCCATAGAGATGTCGCTGGTGAAGGGAGACAACCAAAGAAGACAAATTTCATCCCATGTCAGAATGCGAAAATGCAGTGAAATCACCGAAGGGAAATTAAGTTCTCACATATTTGTTATGTGTCTGTAATAATTTTTAGTATTTTAAGTGAACATATTCCATTGTCTCCTTTAATGCAGTATGAAATGATTTATATAAAGTTACAAAATAAATTATTTATCTTTAATGCAATTAAAAAATTCTTCAGACATGATTTCTACAAAAATCAGACGTAATACAGAAAAACCAAAATCACATTTGAACCAGAATGAAAAATATATTATATATCATTTTAAAGTCATTAAACATCGTTTAAAAAGTTTTAAAATGCAGCATAGTGTTTAATCGGCTGATACAGTTGATCATGTTACGAAATTTCTACAAAAATAGTGTGAGGGAAGAATAATAATTTACAGTACATGACACCCACAGATATTGCTACAAATACCTCTATAAAAAGAAACAATGCCCAAAGCGAGGACCGACACCACCCTTAAGATAGCGAGACTTACGGTCTACCTACTGCACAGTTAGAAATTGGTAATAAACGTATAAATTTCTTCTTCATAAAATTTTGAGAATCTTCTTGAGAAATGAAACTCATCTTGCAAACCTGGAACCTTCTAGAACACTGGATTTTTCTTGATAAATAGAAATTCTCCCGAGTATTGCAGCGTCCCCCTACGAAAGGACGGGTGAAATTTTGTAAAAAATACCATCAACAAGAATAACTATGACGTGACGTACAATATACGGGTTTATGTGGGATGCAAATTATGTGATATCTGTAATATGAAACGCTTTTGTACGAAAATAATAGTAATCATTATTATGGGATGTACTAGAGAATAAAACATGTACTGCTGTTATGTTAATCGCAGAAAGACAAATTACTTATTAACAGCTGAGATCTTCTTGCTGTTCATATTATTAAGAGAGCTATTAAAGAAGTTTGCTCTCCCTGTCAGCAGTTGCCTTTGCGATCGGTCGAACGGATACTTAGTAAAGACTGCTGGCTAACAAAAGGTGTGTAAAACTTACAAATATTTTAATATTCACTCCTGGAAATTGAAATAAGAACACCGTGAATTCATTGTCCCAGGAAGGGGAAACTTTATTGACACATTCCTGGGGTCAGATACATCATATGATCACACTGACAGAACCACAGGCACATAGACACAGGCAACAGAGCATGCACAATGTCGGCACTAGTACAGTGTATATCCACCTTTCGCAGCAATGCAGGCTGCTATTCTCCCATGGAGACGATCGTAGAGATGCTGGATGTAGTCCTGTGGAACGGCTTGCCATGCCATTTCCACCTGGCGCCTCAGTTGGACCAGCGTTCGTGCTGGACGTGCAGACCGCGTGAGACGACGCTTCATCCAGTCCCAAACATGCTCAATGGGGGACAGATCCGGAGATCTTGCTGGCCAGGGTAGTTGACATACACCTTCTAGAGCACGTTGGGTGGCACGGGATACATGCGGACGTGCATTGTCCTGTTGGAACAGCAAGTTCCCTTGCCGGTCTAGGAATGGTAGAACGATGGGTTCGATGACGGTTTGGATGTACCGTGCACTATTCAGTGTCCCCTCGACGATCACCAGTGGTGTACGGCCAGTGTAGGAGATCGCTCCCCACACCATGATGCCGGGTGTTGGCCCTGTGTGCCTCGGTCGTATGCAGTCCTGATTGTGGCGCTCACCTGCACGGCGCCAAACACGCATACGACCATCATTGGCACCAAGGCAGAAGCGACTCTCATCGCTGAAGACGACACGTCTCCATTCGTCCCTCCATTCACGCCTGTCGCGACACCACTGGAGGCGGGCTGCACGATGTTGGGGCGTGAGCGGAAGACGGCCTAACGGTGTGCGGGACCGTAGCCCAGCTTCATGGAGACGGTTGCGAATGGTCCTCGCCGATACCCCAGGAGCAACAGTGTCCCTAATTTGCTGGGAAGTGGCGGTGCGGTCCCCTACGGCACTGCGTAGGATCCTACGGTCTTGGCGTGCATCCGTGCGTCGCTGCGGTCCGGTCCCAGGTCGAAGGGCACGTGCACCTTCCGCCGACCACTGGCGACAACATCGATGTACTGTGGAGACCTCACGCCCCACGTGTTGAGCAATTCGGCGGTACGTCCACCCGGCCTCCCGCATGCCCACTATACGCCCTCGCTCAAAGTCCGTCAACTGCACATTCGGTTCACGTCCACGCTGTCGCGGCATGCTACCAGTGTTAAAGACTGCGATGGAGCTCCGTATGCCACGGCAAACTGGCTGACACTGACGGCGGCGGTGCACAAATGCTGCGCAGCTAGCGCCATTCGACGGCCAACACCGCGGTTCCTGGTGTGTCCGCTGTGCCGTGCGTGTGATCATTGCTTGTACAGCCCTCTCGCAGTGTCCGGAGCAAGTATGGTGGGTCTGACACACCGGTGTCAATGTGTTCTTTTTTCCATTTCCAGGAGTGTATGTTTTAAAAATACATTTTGAAATTATTTAATGTTTATTGGTAACATTCTATGTCAAATAATCCAGCCCTTTTCATAATTTAGTAATTTAGTTTTGTTTGCAGCAACAGAAGGAACGTTGCTGGTTAATTGCAGTCTCCGCCATTACGCAGTAGGGGAGTGGCCTGCATTATGGGCCATTTAAGGAAAAATATAAATTGGATGTGTCTTAACAAAAAAAAAAAAAATTTCTTTGTCCTTTTGTTGAATCTGTGACTCAAATTTAATTTTCCTGCCTGGACATAGGCCACTTTCAAAACCTCTGTTTTGGACAGGGGCATAGTCTCGAATTTAAATCCATCAAATGAGCAACTAACAGTTTTTCTCATATTTCATCAAAGGTTGCCTTAAAAGGCCCTATTTGAGGTTTCATATCAGATGGTTCATTAATTGCTATAGCTTTTAACTTTCTTTGCAGTGTGTGTCTGGTTACATGGTATCGGTCAGTTGCGGCTCGTTCGGGATTTTGTTTTCCATTATACTTGCAACATCATTTTTCATATCATTCTCTGATTGTTCTCACTGAACTTCACCTGTTTCTTTTTTCTTAAATGTTGGCATAGTATCCTAAAATATAAGGAAATGAGTTCTGTGGCCCATACCACCCGAATGTTGCATGGTCCATACTACCTGACTCACACTGATATTGAAACATGATAAGAGTAGTACGCGAAGCATTGTTAGAGTAAACGAAATGCAATTGTCAGTGTCTTATACTAATAGAGTAAACTAAATAACAGCTCTAGTTTCTTCAGTATATTCTTACCTGTAATGATTCAGGGTGATGTTAAAAAATATTCGAGGCAGCTTGTAGTAGCACAAACTGGGAATGAAACAAACTGTCTGCACATGACTAAATGGCGCTGGCGGCAAAGATTACACTGTGTATCGTGCTGCTACCTAGTAGCGAATAGCTGAAATACCAACTGGCCCATACCACCTGCTGGCCCATACTACCTGCCATTCCCATACATTTGAAATTATTTCAACTGTGCAACTTGGAGCGAAATAATTTAAACATTTTCTCTTCCAATACTGCAGCCGACGAGATTACTACCTTTTCAAACCAGGTTTTGAAGCTGACTGGTTAAAGGTAGCACAGATAGGCTTTTGCCAGAACTTACGAAGGAACGTAGAACCTAGTGTGGAGAACTCTAACTTTTTTCTCAGTTAAAAGCATTTGCATAAGGAAATCATATTAGTAAGATAAGAATATCTAGTATTTTCAGCTATTTTAAGCAGGGTAACAATTCTTCATTCACGATTATATGACAAACTTTATACTTCTCTCCAATGTACGTTTATTGTGTACCACGTGAAACAAATTCTCTTTCTCTCTCTCTATGAAGGAAAGACTTATTTTCGTCTCAGGGCTTAATCTAATGCATAAGAGGTAATAGTAATATTTATTTTAGTGAAATCTAAAGATTATTTTTCGAACAATAAATAAAAAATGAAATTATGTCCAGTAACAGGAGAGACGGTATAGTATCTTATTCGTATTGAACTGAAAATCTTCTTTAATGTAATGATTTTCGTGAAATCTGTAATTTGTTTCTGTTCTTGTCTCCAGATTGTTGCTTCACCATCCAGTTCTGCAGAAGAAAGTAATCTACAAACTCCTGCAGATTTGAGTTGTTGGTCTTCACAATGAAATGTATCCAGATAACCAATTAAAATAGTTTTATATGTGGTCTCTTTTGCAGACAATTTCCCAGTATTCTACCAATGAACCATAGCCTGACATTTGATTTACCTGCCAGTGAGCCTATGTTTACTTTACATTTTTAATTCAAAACAGAGATTGTTAAAAGAAGTTTCACATATTCCTACAGGAGATTAATGATCTAAATTAGAAGAAAAGTTGCTATAATTATGTATTCAGGAACCAATACACGTTGATATATGGGCGAATCTATCCTGTTATTCCCGTCTCTCTATTCCGTAGAAGTAGAAGCTGTAGGCTGTGTTCATGTGGTTACCGCCCATCCGGATGCAACGTTCAGTCCTTCTTCGCAGTCAAATGCGCACCCTTCCAAATACACCCGTCTCCATTCGGGTTGAATCAAATGATTGGTCACACGCTCATGCAACATCTGTACATTACCAAAGGGTTGGGCATACAACACGTCTTTAAATGTCTCCATAGCCAGAAATCCATTGCATTCAGGTCCAGAGAACGTGGAGGCCATGCTAATGGACCTCCTCGGCCAGTCCATCACCCTTGAAACACTGTGATGAAGTACAGTCACACGATACGTGGAAAATGTGGTAGTTCCCTGTTTTGTATAAATCATATGTTGCACTATTTCATAGAGTGTATGGCATTATGAATCTGTCTCCGACAATTCCTGGTCATGCATTGATAATGAAGCAACTCTCATGCATCACCTCCACGGTTCTTCGTGGATTTGCATCTGCATATACGTGCTTGTTGTGGTAATTTGTCTCATTAGCAAATACACATTATTCGCTACAAGTAAAACAGACCATATCTCAGCAGGTATTGGTTTCCCGACATATCATTATCGAAATTTTTCTTCAAATTTTGACTAACAACGTCTCCTGCATGTATAAGTGACAGGATGGTTAAAAATGGTTCAAATGGCTCTGAGAACTATGGAACTTAACGTCTGAGGTCATCAATCGCCTAGAACTTAGAACTACTTAAACCTAACTAACCGTAACTAACCTAAGGACATCACACACATCCATGCCCGAGTCAGGATTCGAACCTGCGACCGTAGCGGTCGCGTGGTTCCAGACTGTAGCGCCTAGAACCGCTCGGCCACACCGGCCGGCATAAGTGACACTTTTTGTAACACCCTTTAGTTATGTGACTGACTAATGGTCAGTATAACAATCTGGTTTATTGCCAAGATACATCAAAAATGATTTAACTACTGAATAAAAAATGGAAAAATTTAATGAGTGGGCAACTCACTGCAAATACAGACTACAACTTTGGCATAGGTTGGTGGATACATAAAACAGCGATATAAAACCGTGTTGCAAATATGGGCAATGATTGCAGAAAATATTAACGATTTAAAAAAATGTCGCAGAAAACATCCAAGAACACCAATAATATCGCCTAAACGTATGATGAGTGCAACTAGCAGGCTGTGAAAATTATATCTACGATATAAAAACGTGATGCAAATTAACTGACTTCGCACTCACCTTATCTCGATGGCTGCGACGATGATTTACCACTCTTAAGACGTGCGACGCAGAGGATGGCTGCAGCAGTGGCTGAAAATTCTAAGATCAGCACGGCCTCCGTGCTCTGTTCTAAATTTGAGAAATCTAGCTGTGCCACTCTAAGACCCAAGCCCTGGAACAAATGTCTGCAGCGGCCGAAGGAGAAACATCTTCTCTTTGGTCTCCCGTCCCTCCAGCAAGTGTGTTCTATTTTTTCTCTACGAAACGTAGCTGGTTCTGCCAGCACCGGAATCTCACCATCTAATTCCAGCAGACCTGTGAGACCCGACCATCGATAATTTAAAAAACAAGTTTAACAAATTCCAACTCTTGAGAATTTGGTCATAGTTAACCAATGAGGTATATTTCTCGCGTGGTGTCTGGAAGAAAACAGAAAATCTCTCCCACTATAAGACAAATTTTAGTGACGTCCAACCAAGAGACATCCACGTACACACGAATGGGTGTTCACCCGTGCTACCGAGATAGCTACTATGACCCAATCAGACAACCTTTTACTAAAATCTGAAGAAACATTTAAGCTGGCTCCACTGGGCTTAACTGCTGCTCCCGTGCTTCATAGGCTCGCGTTCTCTCCTGTCTTTCAGATTTTTAACTCTGCTAAAAAGGATTAAAAAAATACAGCTATTCCATTAAATTAACTGAAACTCCTGTTTTACGACCCAGATAAAAACCCCTTGGCTACTGTAATTACAAGAACCCCTGACTATACTAAGAGGAAAGAGGATAAGAAAATAATTAGAATAGCAGTAATTGGCAGTAGCCAATATTGCTTGCAGTTTTCATGCAGCGTTAGTGATCTTACGAGACAAACTATTGGGATCTGCATATTAAATAAAAAAGAAGGTTACGGGCAGTTCAAGAATAAACTGCCATTTAATAAGACGGAACATAATACGAAAAGTAATTAAATTAAACATTATATGGCTGACGTGCATCTAAATGGATAAGGACAGACATCTCCTCGTAATATAAAGCACAAGCAAATGATAAGAGCAACTGGTTTATTACATGAGACAGAATTCACACATTAGGCTGTGAATCAAATTTCTCAAGTACATAGCATTAATAATACCAAACAACTATTCCATTGAACTTTTGTTGTTCCTTCTCTTGCATATTTAACGTTTTAGTGTAAAAAATATATAAACCGACAGCTACTGTATCATTCACACTGAAATCGTAAGACATTACTTCGAATCTTGCAAATAATATGATACAGTTTTATTTTAGAGGCTAAAAAACAGCGTTTAATAGATTCACCGTTGCAATGTTGGACGAAAAATATTTATTCATTACTGTTGGCATTAGGTTTGACGGTGAGCTACTTCCGGTAGAGTAATAACGTACACCACGAAGATTATCATTAGTATTTCTCGGTCATAGTTGACTGAAGAAAGTGGTATCGCCATAGAAATTAATCTTGTGTATGCTACAACCAAACAGTCTGTGCAAAAAGAGTAAGGGACACAGCACTAATTGTTTTCCTGTAGCAACTTTGGAAACACTCCATCAGAGGACAGAACAGATCCATTTGTAGCAATACCGTAGTGTACCGGTTTCTGTCTCTATTTGTCTTTCTAGGACACACGACGGTGTGGCCATTGTGGCCGTGATCACAGCTTGCTTTGTCTAGTAACACGTATGCAGCCGTTTCAAACCCCGTTATTTTGATTCAGTCGCTGCTAGTTACACCATCTGTCTGAGTCATTACCGTAATTACCTGCGAAAGATTCCTGGTAATTACTCACAGAGCCAAAGGCAGGAGAAAGAGGTAACAGCGATTGCGTAATAGTAGTTCTCAGAAATTGCAATTAGCATCGAACTGGTATCATTTCAAGGTATGAAAGATGTTCGATGTGTATGCACTGCACAGTACAATAAAGGGCCGAACTACTTAAGAGATGACGTTAATGACAGAGTCATGCACAGAAACCCCTACTTCATATCCGCATGCAAACCTTGTCTCCATAATCGGGACTACTAGATCAGTAAACAAGGCAAAATTAGGGGAAAAAATTCGTGTAGTTGCAAATTTTTGTACAGTGGTAGGGCAAATGATGAGATGAGATGAAGAGGTTAGCACAGGAAAGGAACTCGTGGCGGGCCCGATCAAACCAGTCAGTAGACTGATGACAAAAAAAAAAAAGGGCAAATTATCATGAACAACATGCTGAAAACTGCAGTCCCCACCTGTGGGATGTGAGCGTTGGAATGATTAGGGGGTGCGTTTAAATGTCACTTTATAACGTTTGTCTTGAGTTTGAGTAACTCGAAAACGAAGGCTTCTAATGAAAATGTTTCCCAGTACAAAAGTAGACTATATTAAATTTCTTACAAAAAGCTCCTGTTCATTTTTTCTCTAGAACTAATTGTTTCTACGTTCAGGGCATGAAAAAATCGCAAATTATTGAAAATAACTTTTTCAGAGTATCGAAATTGATATTTAATGCCCACTGAGCTTAGAAATAAAAGAAAATCTATATTAATTATTTTGTAAAAACATCTTGGGTACCATTGGTTCCTGGGTACCATTAATTCTTTCGAGTGCTGACCAATCAGACCAGTTCTAACAATGCACCTATCTCACTTAAATGCGCAATTTTAATATAACTAACCAGTCCTGAGGGATTTTAGTGCTGCAGCTCAGAAACAGTTAACTATGACTCCCACCATACGTCGTATCTCGTCTTTCAGCCTACTACGCCTCTACGTACACACAAGCAAGTTCGGTTCCCCCACTCCAGATTATTTTAATATTATCCAATAATAGCTGCTTTTACCGTTTCTTAGCAGAATCAACAATGATTCAGTTAACTTGTTGATGGCACAAAAGAGTCGGATGGTCCCTTCTCGCACTCCAATTTAGAGATCAAATCTTTGCACCAACCTGGGTCTATTGTTTCCTGGAATACAGGACTCCTGCAGGGTGCAGGGCATTGCGGTGCTGCACTCCCCGTTATTGCTAACCCGTGAAGCATCTCTTCGACGCCAGTGGGTCTCCAACCATAAAACAGGACACAATACCTTACCATAGTTTAGAACACAAAAATAGACGGTGCCTCTCCAGCAGAACTTGGGGCACACGCAATATACTAGTCCCAGCTTCTGCATGGATTCTCCTCTCCTTGCCCTAGTGATGGTGCTTGTCCTTTGAGGAGGACTGCGGTCACACTAATGGCTGGACACTGACTTGCTTTGCTTTTGCAGGCCTCTGCTCAACTCACAGTCAATGCGGTTTCCAACTAAACATTTAAACAATCCTCCAGAATAAGAAGTTAATACAGTAATTTAGTAGCTACATACAGCAATCATTGACATTATCTTCAGCCATACTTGTACTCTTGCAAAGTGTCCACCGAAGGAGTCCCTGATTTCAAAATAAAATGTCTCGAAGCCTAAGATCGACAGTAGAGTAAAATAAATGGTGTGTATGCTATGAAAGCTGTAAAAATTTTATGCAGAATTTATAAAGAAATTGCGAAATAATTCGAAAAGCTGTTAACAGATGGCGCTTAATCCAATAGGTAGTGTCAGTAAATAGTACTCTGCAGATCAAAGACGCTGAAACGTGAAAGGATGTCTCTAAGCACTATGAGACTTAACACATGAGGTCATCAGTCGCGGCCGGCCGGAGTGGCCGAGTGGTTCTAGGCGCTACAGTCTGGAACCGCGCGACCGCTACGGTCGCAGGTTCGAATCGTGCCTCGGGCATGGATGTGTGTGATGTTCTTAGTTTAGTTAGGTTTAAGTAGTTCTAAGTTCTAAGGGACTGATGACGTCAGATGTTAAGTCCCATAGTGCTCAGAGACTTTTTTTTTCATCAGTCGTCTAGACTTAAAACTACTTAAACCTAACTAACCTAAGGACATCACACACATCCATGCCCGAGGCAGAATTCGAACCTGCGACCGTAGCAGCAGCGCGGTTCCGGACTGAAGCGGCTAGAACCGCTCGGCCAAACGTGAAAGGAGGTTAGTGTACAGAAGGAAGAGGTTGAAATCCTGTTTCCAATGAACACCGTGTATTTTTGGCACTGGAGTACCATAGGTTAGAATACAGTCCTACGACAGCAAGGCTAACACCATTTAACGTTACAGGAGGACGCGACGCGGAAACCATTTGCAGGCACTTCATTGAATTCCAACGGACAGGGAGCTTGGCTGATGATCTAGCTGGGTATGTTGGTCCCAGGCAAACTGTAGCCACTCCTGAAGAAGGCCCCCACGGCTTCTGGAATTATTCAGCCAAATCCAAGGAAATTCGTCCGAAGAATGGCAGCAAAGTCTGGTCTGAAACGTTTCAGCACGCATAAAATACTGAGACTACACACGTTTCCATTCAAAATGCAAAGCTACCTGTACGAGATGTCGACAGGGGGCTGATCTTGCAAATCAGATGCTCACGGTGATTGGTAGTGAAGGATTTGATGTTGGCTGCATCTGTTACACAGATGAAGCTCACTTCCATCTAAATGGAGTCGTGAATGAACAAAAATGGCGATTTTGGCATTCTGAAAGTGCTCATTTTTGTGAAGCGTGTGGTGTCGTACAAAGATCACGGTGCCACACCACGGTCATGAACACACATTGATACCACAGACACTTGGGATGACTCACTGCAATGAGCAACGACGAATGGGGGAGGCTGAATAAGATGCAGAAGCACTCTGCCCCAGTTCGTGACCTCAGCTGAAGCAGTCAACGTCATTAAGTAAGACTAGAGAGTTACTCAAGTAACAAATGGAAATATACTTTTGTAAATGTAATACTTTTGTAATTGTACTTCGAGAGAAGTCTGTGATTGTATGCATGTAGATATGCTGGAATAGCCAATGGCAGTTGTAAATAGTCAAGAACTTCCGTGGCAAAGGTTTGTCTCAAGTTAATAAATCTTTTTATTCATTCATGTAATAAAGTGAATTACTGTTTCATATGTTTTTGTTCTGAAGAGCCATCTGGTTCAAATGGTTCAAATGGCTCGGAGCACTATGGGACTTAACTGCTGTGGTCATCAGTCCCCTAGAACTTAGAACTACTTAAACCTAACTAACCTAAGGACATCACACACATCCATGCCCGAGGCAGGATTCGAACCTGCGACCGTAGCGGTCACGCGGTTCCATACTGAAGCGCCTTTAACCGCACGGCCACTCCGGCCGGCGAAGAGCCATCTGGCAGAGGAATTAGGAACCCACACTTATGGCCGGACGATTGAAGTTTCTTCTGGTCATAACAAAGTGAAATCACTGTAATCTCCCAAAGTTAATTTTTATAATGCGGTATACAGCACAGGCTTCATTGGCTCTTTTTTTCATGCGAGAAACGATCGCTAGTGAACATATGTTGCAATTTTGTAAGATTTTGTCACTACACAGCTTGTATTGGAGGATCGACCAGGCACTGGGTGGTTCATGCAAGATGGGGCCAGATCACGTTACACTGAACAGCTGCTTTGTTTTCCTGATGAATACATAGGAAATAGTCACTGCGATGGAATGTTGCAAATTTAATGTAGTAGAAATGAATTGACCTCCGTCTTCGCCCGATCTGACTCCTTGTGATACTTTTTGTGGGGAGCATAGAAAGACACTGTCTTCTGGAACCATCCCACCACACTGAACGACCTGGAATCGGCGATCTGAGTGGCATATGAATACATTTACGCTCGGATACTGCAGTATGTGACAACAAATTTCATTGTTCTTATTTGCCACCTTCGTACTGCGAGTGGTGAACATCTGGAAAAAATTATGATGTGAGTTTAACTAGGCACGTTGGTAATGTACGAGATGCACAGCACTCTTCTTTCGTTGGCAGCTTTTCGAACTAGATATTTCGAAACTTCAGCATAAAATTCTTACTGCTTTCACTATAAACATACTGCACTCCTGGAAATGGAAAAAAGAACACATTGACACCGGTGTGTCAGACCCACCATACTTGCTCCGGACACTGCGAGAGGGCTGTACAAGCAATGATCACACGCACGGCACAGCGGACACACCAGGAACCGCGGTGTTGGCCGTCGAATGGCGCTAGCTGCGCAGCATTTGTGCACCGCCGCCGTCAGTGTCAGCCAGTTTGCCGTGGCATACGGAGCTCCATCGCAGTCTTTAACACTGGTAGCATGCCGCGGCAGCGTGGACGTGAACCGTATGTGCAGTTGACGGACTTTGAGCGAGGGCGTATAGTGGGCATGCGGGAGGCCGGGTGGACGTACCGCCGAATTGCTCAACACGTGGGGCGTGAGGTCTCCACAGTACATCGATGTTGTCGCCAGTGGTCGGCGGAAGGTGCACGTGCCCGTCGACCTGGGACCGGACCGCAGCGACGCACGGATGCACGCCAAGACCGTAGGATCCTACGCAGTGCCGTAGGGGACCGCACCGCCACTTCCCAGCAAATTAGGGACACTGTTGCTCCTGGGGTATCGGCGAGGACCATTCGCAACCGTCTCCATGAAGCTGGGCTACGGTCCCGCACACCGTTAGGCCATCTTCCGCTCACGCCCCAACATCGTGCAGCCCGCCTCCAGTGGTGTCGCGACAGGCGTGAATGGAGGGACGAATGGAGACGTGTCGTCTTCAGCGATGAGAGTCGCTTCTGCCTTGGTGCCAATGATGGTCGTATGCGTGTTTGGCGCCGTGCAGGTGAGCGCCACAATCAGGACTGCATACGACCGAGGCAAATAGGGCCAACACCCGGCATCATGGTGTGGGGAGCGATCTCCTACACTGGCCGTACACCACTGGTGATCGTCGAGGGGACACTGAATAGTGCACGGTACATCCAAACCGTCATCGAACCCATCGTTCTACCATTCCTAGACCGGCAAGGGAACTTGCTGTTCCAACAGGACAATGCACGTCCGCATGTATCCCGTGCCACCCAACGTGCTCTAGAAGGTGTAAGTCAACTACCCTGGCCAGCAAGATCTCCGGATCTATCCCCCATTGAGCATGTTTGGGACTGGATGAAGCGTCGTCTCACGCGGTCTGCACGTCCAGCACGAACGCTGGTCCAACTGAGGCGCCAGGTGGAAATGGCATGGCAAGCCGTTCCACAGGCCTACATCCAGCATCTCTACGATCGTCTCCATGGGAGAATAGCAGCCTGCATTGCTGCGAAAGGTGGATATACACTGTACTAGTGCCGACATTGTGCATGCTCTGTTGCCTGTGTCTATGTGCCTGTGGTTCTGTCAGTGTGATCATGTGATGTATCTGACCCCAGGAATGTGTCAATAAAGTTTCCCCTTCCTGGGACAATGAATTCACGGTGTTCTTATTTGAATTTCCAGGAGTGTATTTGTTGCACGTGTATCGATCTTAGTTTTCGAGATATTTAATTTAGAAATCAGGGACTCATTCGCTGGATACCCTGTCTGTCTAGCAGAAATTAATTTAGGTTGGCTGGGTTTATCAATTTAATGAAGTTTTATAATGGTATGTGGCAGTTTTGAAAAAAAAATGGTCGTGTGAGCCGATCTACGACAGTAACGATACTATTATATGGATCTGAAAGTGTAACGTTAATAAAAGAGGAAAAGCTGTTAACATTGGAATTATAAATATTAAGAACAGACGTATAGTAGATGAAGACACCAGAGAATGGAGGATCAGAAGACAAGAACTGTGCAATTCCCATTTTTTCTCAACAGTCGTTCCTCTCCTCGTCTCTAATGTGGAGAACTTCCTAATTTCTTAACTTACCAATTCATATAATTTTCAATATCCTTCTATCACACCACATCTCAAATGCTTCGATTCTCTTCTTCGACGATTTTCCCTCAGTCCATGATGTGCTAGAATTGAATGCTGTGCTCCAAATGAATGTTGCCGGGAATTTCTTTCTCAAATGAAGTCCAATATTTGATACTAGAATATTTCTTTTTGCGAGGAGTACTTGTGCTGGTCTGCCTCTTATATTCTCCTTACTTAGTCAGGATTTCATAGTTTTGCATCCAAGGTAGCAAAATTCCTTCACTTTATCCGTTTGACCATTACAAACACCATAGCATTTTCAGAATGCTAGAGAGAACGTTGCGCTGAAGTGATTATGTAGTAAGAATTGAAGAGGTTAGACATACAAGGTTTATAGAAAAACACACGAAATTAGGGGAAGAAAGGACACTACATATGGGATGACGAAGCGAAGGTGAATTTCAACATCGAATGGACAACGTTCGCATTAGGCAGAAACAAACAGATGAGGCATATGGATGGAAGCACGTGTGTGGCCGATAAATCTCTTGCTGTATGAAATAAAATGAGTATGAGGAGTATATTTTCTTTTTCGGCCTGTAATAAGAATTCCACTGTGAATGTCACCGAGAGTTTTTGTACAGGTACTACAAGCCCGTGTAAATTATTTGTCATTGTAACTACCATGGTATGTGAGACGTTTCTCGTAACAGTGGACCACCTAAAGAAAGAAAGCTATTTCACATTGCTTTCCTCCCCTGCCTCCAACTCAAATAGAAACTACTTTATCCATCCAGAGCGTTGTGAAGTAGTCGTTTGCTTACATTTCATCTCTGTAGCTTCTGCAACACTACAATGATTTAAATCTGACGGTATAAATGGCGGAGCCCAAATAGCACCTGGACAAATATGGCGATCTTTACTTACAAAGAACATCTGTACGTCAGCCCGGTCGTCACACAACTGCATCAGTACTACTATACCATATTCCTCTTATCGTGATATCTGAATGTGAGTTGCCTACAGGGGTTACTAGTCAAATGAGTTCCACTATCGATTGAGTTAAAAAAATAGACCATCAAGTACAAAGGTAATAGAGATCTTGTTTCTATACGGAGCGATTTAGTTCGAAGCTTGTCTGCCTAGCCACATTGTTATGGTATCCAGAAGTTCCTCATCTCAGACGAAAAGCCACCCGCCAAATCACTCCCTCGTCTTTGAGGAACGTGGAAGTCACTTGGTGCCATATCTGGACAGTGAGGTGGGTGATCCATCACCTTCCACTTTAATAGTTGGAAAGTTGTCAAGCCAATCCAATAGCGTACGACTGGGCATGTTTGCTTTGAATGGCCCTCCGTAGCAAAATGGTTCAAATGGTTCTGAGCACTATGGGACTTAACTGCTGTGGTCATCAGTCCCCTAGAACTTAGAACTACTTAAACCTAACTAACCTAAGGACATCACACACATCCATGCCCGAGGCAGGATTCGAACCTGCGACCGTAGCAGTCGCGCGGTCCCTCCGTAGCCTTCTGAAGATGAAATACCAGTAGCTGGGCAGATACCGCCTGCAGCCTATCTTGACAGCACTGCTCGACAGAGTTTTGTAGAGAGCTTGGAAAACTGATATAACGACATGTTGGGTACCTCAATCGTCTAGATGAAAATGTCGATACGTGAAAGTAGCATCGGTTCATACACTCTGATATGAAGGTTTGTTTCACTCGATGAAATTTCAGATTTGCAGCCGGTCGTTGTTTACTGACGAGCACGATATTTATCTGACCACCTAGCTGTCTCTAGATGAAGCGGTGGGAAACGCGTTGTAGATAGGCGTTGTACCCAGCTGGAGAAAAATTGCGTTTGGAAGGAGGCGTCGACGGGCCACAATCCCAAAACTTCATCGAGTATTATGTACCCCGGAGAAACTTCAAGGTTAACCACTTGTTTTAGTTTCCATCCCTATTTGATGTTGAGAAAAAGCTCTAGAATTTGACGTGCAAGGGAGTACAAGTGGTGCAATACAGTTCATGATCACCAGACAGTGGACCAGTTTCCTAAGTTAATTCCGAAACCTCTCGGCAGTGTTTCACTGCGTGAAAGCATGTGACACTGTTGATAAAGATGTGGCTATTTGATGGTGACATTAAGCCTTTCAAGGTTAAAATTTATTTTACATATATTTGAAGCATAAAAGGTCAAAAACTATTTTTCTTTGTCATAAATAAAACACTTTCAACGACAACATACTTTTAACTTGGCGAATTTCGAATATCGGTGAAGTGGGACAGATGTGTCCCACGAACCTAACTACAGCCATATTTTAACGTGAACCTAATAGTTTCAGATTGTTATTTTTAATTTTAAACTGGAAACATTATAACTAATCAGTTCAAAAACTCATTTATTCTCCTGACAGTGAAAAACATGAAATATCGCTCACCAGTTTACCATATAACATTTTAAGATGTCTTTGACGTAGAGCCACAAATATTTGCTACATTCTATGAAGTTTTACGGGGCATATACGTTCCACTAGATACAAACTATGTACAAACCAGCTGAATTACTAAAGTGTGCATAAATGTTTCAAAACAATGTCTATGACATATAAGAAAACACATTAGTTACTTCAAACATTCTTGGTATGGATAAGAAGATGATTTGATTTGATTTTCGTGAAACAGACTCTCTGTGCCACCTATGAACACGCCACCCCATTTGATCGCTCACAGCCTCTATATATCCATACAGTGATCCGTAATATTTTTATCCAAGTTTCGAAAGGTTCAAATAGCTCTGAGCACTATGGGACTTAACAGCTATGGTCATCAGTCCCCTAGAACTTAGAACTACTTAAACCTAACTAACCTAAGGACATCACACAGCACCAAGTCATCACGAGCCAGAGAAAATCCCTGACCCCACCGGGAATCGAACCCGGGAACCGGGCGGGGGAAGCGAGAACGCTACCGCACGACCACGAGCTTCGTACAAAGTTCCCAAAGCATCGTACCAGTGGGCAGTTATGAGATATAGACGCTCCAACGCTCAAAACTGCGTATTACTACCGCACAGAGTGGCCGCGCGTTTTGAGGCGTCATTTCACGGATTGCGCGGCCCCTCCCGCCGGAGGTTCGAGTCCTCCCTCGGGCATGGGTGGGTGTGTTGTTGTTAGCATAAGTTAAAGTCAGTTTAAGTAGTGTGTAAGTCTAGAGACCGATGACCTCAGCACTTTGGTCCCTTAAGAATTCACACACATTCGAACATTTGCGTATTACTTTAGCGGGACAATGTGTCCCATCAATCACGAAAAGGTTAAGCTCGACGGGTTCTTTGGTGTTGTTGGAGTGGAGTAGCCTGTGTGTCGGACTTACGGTTCGTCATTTCTACTCTCTCTCTCTCTCTATCTCTCTCTCTCTGAGCATTATCTACATCACACTGTACAGAGGCTCGTCGAAATAACAACATACAGTAACAGATGTGATACGTCTAACTTTATAACGAGCACCTCTTTTTTTCACAGCTTTATATCGTCGCTAATAACAACAGTTCACTCGTCGATAAAATGTGTATTTGTTTTCACGTTTCGTGAATGGTTCAAATGGCTCTGAGTACTATGGGACTTAACATCTGAGGTCATCAGTCCCCTAGAACTTAGAACTACTTAAACCTAACTAACCTAAGGACATCACACACATCCATGCCCGAGGTAGGATTCGACCCTGCGACCGTAGCAGTCACGCGGTTCCGGACTGCGCGCCTAGAACCGCGAGACCACCGCGGCCGGCTCACGTTTCGTGCACAATACATCATCAGAATGCCTGCCAAAAAGGTCGCAATGGTCATGAAGGTGCACACACAACGTTTAGATGACATTACGAGTGAAATACTGAAAGGTTTATACAATAAGTGAAATGGCAGTAAATCACAGTTTGTTTAATGTGTTACCACTTGGTGCATTTTTGAATGCAAATACAATGATTATTCGAAATATTGCTACTTTAGATATCTTTACATGCTGAATACTTTAGCGATACACACTCTCTGGTTTCCAAAGATTACATTATTGAGTAAAGTGCGGGCAAGCGAGTAGGTAACAATCAAGTCGAGTCACAGCCTTGTGCAGTAGTTGTTGTCGAATCGTGGAGAGAGGATGTTGTATTAAAGAAGAAATAGTAGCTTGGATATCGGATGTACCGCAGAGAGATTACTATTTGAGATGTCCCATGATGTGTAATCCGAGGATGAAGAATGATTTTCGAGACGTTTGTTTAAAGAGATAGCATTACAGAAAAGAGTAATATATTCTGAGTTTGTTAGCCGCAAGCGCAAGTTCAGAAATTATTGCTGTGCAAAGAGTTCACTGTGTATAATAATATTTACGTGTTGGTAATCAGGAAGAATTATCAGTCACGTATTCAGTATTGTAATTAGCATTCCTGCATTTAGATTAGTTAAGTAGTATTGCATTAGGAGTCCAAGAAAACAAATTTTGTGACATATATTTTGTAGGAGCGGAAATTGTGGTCTATGACAATGTGGAGGAAGACAATATTCGTTACACATATTAGTTTGTTTACTTTCGTGTCATTAAAAGGAATGAATATAATTTAAAGGATTTCCTTTTGTCATTTATAAATATTTCATGAAGCTTTTTCCAACTGCTCAAAGTAAAATATGTTTGGTAAAATTTGCACTGTCGCTCTTTGCACTTTTGTGTGAACAGTAATTAATAATTTTGAAAAGAGAATGAGAAGACTTATTTGCTAAGATAGTAATCGAAAGAAATCAAAATAAGAATGCAAACCGCCGTACTGTGATTGATTTCAGCTCGTCTTTTTTTTTTTTTTTTTTGCAGTGTAGCCAGAGCAGAGCCAGGTCAGCCGTTGCAAGGTAAGAATTTGTTGTAGCGTCCAAATCAGAGGTCACCAAACGTTTTACGCAGCGCACCGGATAACTGACAAAACGACAAGCGCGGGCCGCATCGTCATCCTGTACAGTATCTAGGTGGAGTAATTTAAAATCGAACATAATAGATTCAAGGCACTTAGGACACATGTGAAGATCTCCAGGTAGTCTAAACAAGATATTTAAATTTAAATTGTATCACAACGTCAAGTATTGCAACGTTTTACCGAACACATTCCAGTAGGATCGGGCGGGCCGGGAAAACTAGTCACGGAGCAGATCCGCCGTAGGCCGCAGTTTGGAGACCCCTGGTCTAAACAGACATTTGGACAGAATGCCCTAGTGTTCAACGAGCGAAATCTTACGTAAATTCAACAGATGCGTTTTTTATGATAGGGCATATTTAAAATACGTAACAGATCCCCTTTTTAAGTGTTCTTGTGAATCATTCCTTTTATGCAGTCAGACCCATTTCAAATTAATTAAAATCACATTTCTAAAAAGTAATTTGCATAAATACCGGGTGATCAAAAAGTCAGTATACATTTGAAAACGTAATAAACCACGGAATAATGTAGATAGAAAGGTAAAAATTGACACACATGCTTGGAATGACATGGGGTTTTATTAGGACAAAAAAAAAGAACAAAGTTCACAAAATGTCCGACAGATGGCACTGGACAGCAAAACGTCAGTGACTGCGCATGACAATCGTGTATAAAAGGAGCTGTAATGATAGAGAGAATCAGATGCGCCAGCAGTCGAAGCATCTTGACGTTACCTGAAAAGGCGCTTTTAGTGAAGCTGTATTATCAAAATGGGGAATGTGCTAGTTCAGCATTACGATCCTATCGCCATAGGAAGGGGATTCGAACGGATAAAGGTCCGTTGACAAATGCAGTTGTGGCGAGAATGATTTCGAAGTTCGAAGCCACGGGTTGTTTAGACGATAGACCCCGTAGTGGCCGACCGAGCACAAGGCGTAATGCTGCTGAGACAGTTCAGGAAGAAATGGAGACAGTAGCGGGTTCGTCTATGCACGGGGAAGTCAGCGCTCGTGCAGTCGCACCTCGCACAGGCATTCCATACACTACTGTTTGGTTGCGACAAAGGCGTACCCTCCGATGCTATCCGTACAAAATCTATCGGCATCATGCACTGTTACCTGGGGATTTATTGAAACGGAGGGCTTTCACAGTGTGGGCGTTTCAAAAGATGGCGGAAGATGACGATTGGTTGAGTAACGTGTTGTGGACCGACGAAGCTCATTTCACGCTCCGAGGGTCTGTCAACGCCCACAACTGTAGAATTTGGGCTACCGAAAATCCTAGAACTGTCGTGGAAACTACATTGCATGGTATGGGTTGGATTTACCACATCTACCGTTATCGGGCCTTTTTTCTTCGAGGAAATGCGTGATTCTAGTTTTGTAACTGCTACCGCGACGGGTGACAGATACGGCGATATGTTACAGAATCGCATCATCCCCAACCTGGCTGGTAAACAACTGCTGTAACGTAAGATGTTTATACAGGATGGCGCTCCACCCCATATTGCTATACGCGTGAAAGATCTCTTGCGCGCTTCCTTTGGTGATGATCGTGTGCTCAGCCGCCACTTTCGTCATGCTTGGCCTCCCAGGTCCCCAGACCTCAGTCCGTGCGATTATTGGCTTTGGGGTTACCTGAAGTCGCAAGTGTATCGTGATCGACCCACATCTCTAGGGATGCTGAAAGACAACATCCGACGCCAATGCCTAACCATAACTCCGGACATGCTTTACAGTGCTGTTCACAACATTATTCCTCGACTGCAGCTATTGTTGAGGAATGATGGACATATTGAGCATTTCCTGTAAAGAACATCATCTTTGCTTTGTCTTACTTTGTTATGCTAATTATTGCTATTCTGATCAGATGAAGTGCCATCTGTCGGATATTTTTTGAACTTTTGTATTTTTTTGGTTCTAATAAAACTTCATGTCATTCCAAGCATGTGTGTCAATTTGTACCTCTCTCTACATTATTCCTTGATTTATTCAGTTTTCAAATTTATACTGACTTTTTGATCACCCGGTATGTTCCTTTTCAAAAGTAGGGTAGCTACTAGCATTCTGGATCAGAATCTGTAATCGGAACCCAGTTAAACAGTGTTAGCATACAGCTTTCAACATACATACAACTTTCAACATACTCGATACATAGACAAAGATGTGTACATACAAAAGATGTAGTCATACAATGTGAATACAAACTCAGTGTTGGTGCTCACGTCAGCGCGGACATACAGAAAACAAACAGCATGGATTTCAGCTTAGGAGACGCAGAGAACGAATTACCGCACAAGTCTCCACATCACCAACAGGCCACGCTCTTTTGTTGTGTCTACTCCAACGACCCGCTACATAATTTTTTTATGTAGTAATTAAAAGTTTAAAACCCCTCGTAAATATCCGAATTACCATTTCAAAATAAGAAATTTATTGTTGCCCTAAGACACCTGTAGCACTGCCAGAGATGGGGTTCGGAGTGGGCAGAAGGCAACATACGTAAAAACCAGAGAAAACTGTGGCTTCAGTGCTAATAATCGGTCTTTCTTACATGAGTCCTCTTTCGTATACCATGCGATTCTAACGGGAGGAATGATTCATGCCTGTCACTAGTCGCCAGCGACCTCGGAGAGTTTGGATTCCTACTAATTTGTATTATTTTTAAATGTCACGCCCTTGGCATCCAAAGTTTAAATGTCTTCGGGAAGTGCTACCAATCAGCCCGCGACTCCAAAGGCTGTCATACGAGGTGCATTCAAGTTCTAAGGCCTCCGACTTTTTTTCTAATTAACTACTCACCCAAAATCGATGAAACTGGCGTTACTTCTCGACGTAATCGCCCTGCAGACGTACACATTTTTCACAACGCTGACGCCATGATTCCATGGCAGCGGCGAAGGCTTCTTTAGGAGTCCGTTTTGACTACTGGAAAATCGCTGAGGCAATAGCAGCACGGCTGGTTAAAGTTGTGGCCACGGAGAGAGTCTTTCATTGTTGAAAAAAGCCAAAAGTCACTAGGAGCCAGGTCAGGTGAGTAGGGAGCATGAGGAATCACTTCAAAGTTGTTATCACGAAGAAACTGTTGCGTAACGTTAGCTCTATGTGCGGGTGCGTTGTCTTGGTGAAACAGCACACGCTCAGCCCTTCCCGGACGTTTTTGTTGCAGTGCAGGAAGGAATTTGTTCTTCAAAACATCTTCGTAGGATGCACCTGTTACCGTAGTGCCCTTTGGAACGCAATGGGTAAGGATTACGCCCTCGCTGTCCAAGAACATGGACACCATCATTTTTTCAGCACTGGCGGTTACCCGAAATTTTTTTGGTGGCGGTGAATCTGTGTGCTTCCATTGAGCAGACTGGCGCTTTGTTTCTGGATTGAAAAATAGCATCCACGTCTCATCCATTGACACAATCGACGAAAAGAAAGTCCCATTCATGTTGTCGTTGCGCGTCAACATTGCATGGCAACATGCCACACGGGCAGCCATGTGGTCGTCCGTCAGCATTCATGGCACCCACCTGGATGACACTTTTCGCATTTTCAGGTCGTCATGCAGGATTGTGTGCACAGAACCCACAGAAATGCCAACTCTGGAGGCGATCTGTTCAACAGTCATTCGGCGATCCCCCAAAACAATTCTCTCCACTTTCTCGATCATGTCGTCAGACCGGCTTGTGCGAGCCCGAGGGTGTTTCGGTTTGTTGTCACACGATATTCTGCCTTCATTAAACTGTCGCATCCACGAATGCACTTTCGACACATCCATAACTCCATCACCACATGTCTCCTTCAACTGTGGATGAATTTCAATTGGTTTCACACCACACAAATTCAGAAAACGAATGATTGCACGCTGTTCAAGTAAGGAAAACGTCGCCATTTTAAGTATTTAAAACAGTTCTCATTCTCGCCGCTTGCGGTAAAATTCCATCTGCCGTGCGGTGCTGCCATCTCTGGGACATATTGACAATGAACGCGGTCTCATTTTAAAACAATGCGCATGTTTCTATCTCTTTCCAGTCCGGAGAAAAAAAATCGGAGGCCTTAGAACTTGAATGCACCTCATACGACACTAATAACTTTCGATACGTTTCAAGGTCACCAATTGCCACGGCCGCCACATGTGAATAAACTAAATACGTATTTACAGTAGACACATAGTTAATTCCGTTCCTAGCTAACGTAAGGCTGGGATAAACAAGTGCCGGCCGCTGTGGCTGAGTGGTTCTAGGCTTTTCAGGATTGAACCGCGCTGCTGCTACGGTCGCAGGTTCGAATCCTCCCTCGGGCTTGGATGTGTGTAATGTCCTTAGGTTAGTTAGGTTTAAGTAGTTCTAAGTATAGGGGACTGATGACCTCAGATGTTAAGTCACATAGTGCTTAGAGACATTAGAGCCATTTGATAAACAAGTTAACAACGTTGGCCAGCCGCAGAGGCCGAGCGGTTCTAGGCACTTCAGGCCGGAACCGCGCGACTGCTACGGTCGCAGGTTCGAATCCTGCCTCGGGCATGGATATGTGTGATGTCCTTAGGTTACTTAGGCTTAATATAGTTCTAAGTTCTAGGGGACTGATGACTTCCGATGATATGTCCCATAGTGCTTCGAGCCTTTTAAACCATTTTGATCACCCTCCATTGTTGGTGGCCAATTTAGCACTAATTATGAATGCTGAACCAATTATCCCAGCCACTTGCGCTGGCCAAACGTAATGGAAATCGGTAAACAAACGTCGACCGAATTTTCCGAGATAAAAACTGACACACAGTACACCAACAAGTGACCAAAAGACCCTCAGCAATTTTGCATTTCTCTACTGTTCCTCTCTCAAATAGCACGTGGGAAAAATGAAAGTCAAAATCATCCTGCGGGAGCTCTGATTTATCGCACTTTGTTAAGGTGGTCATTTCTCTGTGTGTACGTGGGAATGAACATAATATTTTGTCATTTTGAGGAGAAAATTCTTAGTTGAAATTTCATGAAATACACTACTGGCCATAAAAATTGCTACACCAAGAAGAAATGCAGATGATCAACAGGTGTTGATTGGACAGATATATTATACTAGAACTGACATGTGATTACATTTTCACACAGTTTGGGTGCATAGATCCTGAGAAATCATTACCCAGATCAACCACCTCTGGCCGTAATAACAGCCTTGATAAGCCTGGGCATTGAGTCAACAGAGCTTGGAAGGCTTATACAGATACAGTTGCGCATGCAGCTTCAACACGATACCACAGTTCATCAAGAGTAGTGACTGGCGTATTGTGATGAGCCAGTTGCTCGGCCACCATTGACCAGACGTTTTCAATTGGTGAGAAATCCGTAGAATGTACTGGCCAGGGCAGCAGTCGAACATTTTTTGTATCCAGAAAGGCCCGTACAATACCTGCAACATGCGGTCGTGCATTATCCTGCTGAAACGTAGGGTTTCGCAGGGATCGAATAAAGGGTAGAGCCACGGGTCGTAAAACATCTGAAATGTCCTCTGTCCAAAGTGCCGTCAATGCGAACAAGAGGTGACCGAGACGTGTAACCAATAGAACCCCATACCATCACGCCAGGTGATGAGCCAGTATGGCGATGACGAATACACACTTCCAATGTCCGTTTACCGCGATGTCGCCAAACACGGATGCGACCATCATGATGCTGTAAACAGAATAAACAGAACCTGGATTCATCCGAAAAAATGACGTTTTGCCATTCGTGCACCCAGGTTCGTCGTTGAGTACACTTTTGCAGCGCTCCTGTCTGTGATGCAGTATCAAGGGTAACCGCAGCCATGGTCTCCAAGCTGATAGTCTATGCTGCTGCCGGCCGCTGGTGGCCGAGCGGTTCTGGCGCTACAGTCTGGAACCGCGCGACCGCTACGGTCGCAGGTTCGAATCCTGCCTCGGGCATGGATGTGTGTGTTGTCCTTAGGTTAGTTAGGTTTAAGTAGTTCTAAGTTCTAGGGGACTTATGACCTCAGCAGTTGAGTCCCATAGTGCTCAGAGCCTTTTGAACCATATGCTGCTACAAACATCGTCGAACTGTTCGTGCAGATGGTTGTTGTCTTGCAAACGTCCCCATCTGTTGACTCAGGGATCGAGACGTGACTGCACGATCCGTTACATCCATGCGGATAAGATGCCTGTCATCTCGACTGCTAGTGATACGAGGCCGTTGGGATCCAGGACGGCGTTCCGTATTACCCTCGTGAACCCACTGATTCCATATTCTGCTATGAGTCATTTGATCTTGACCAGCGCGAGCAGCAATGTCGCGATACGATAAACAGCAATCGCGATAGGCTACAATTCCACCTCGATCAAAGTCGGAAACGTGATGGTGCGCATTTCTCATCCTTGCACGAGTCATCACAACAACGTTTCACAAGGCAACGTCAGTCAACTGCTGTTTGTGTATGAGAAATCGTTTGGAAACTTTCCCCATGTCAGCAAGTTGTAGGTGTCGCCACCGGCGCCAGCCTTGTGTGAATGCTCTGAAAAGCTAATCATTTGCATATCACAGCATGTTCTTCCTGTCGGTTAAATTTCGCGTCTGTAGCGTGGCATCTTGGTGGTGTAGCAATTTTAATGGCCAGTAGTGTATCTCCGCAACGGAAAATGCCTTGTTTTGTAGATTACCTGCCCGACTCGCTTACGACATCTGTGACACTCTCTTCCCTATTTCGCGATACTACTAAATGCGCTGCCCTTCTTTTAACATTTTCGATGTCCTCCATGAGTCCTATCTGGTAAGGACTCCGTAGCGTACAGCAGTACTCCAGAAGAGGATGGACAAGAGAGCTGTAGGCAGGAGATGTTCTGCACCCTCTAACTATTCTGCCAATAAAAGGCAATCTTTGTTTCGCCTTCCACACATAAATTATCCATATGAGGGCTACAATTTAAGTTTTTCTGAGACAGCAAGGAATCATCAATTTGGTATTGAAGGGAAATGTAAGGGTAAAAATTGTAAAGCGAGATCAAGAGATGAATACAGCAAGCAGGTTCAAATGAATGCAGTTTGCAGTAGTTATTCGGAGATGTAGAGGGTTGCACAGGATAGAGGACTGCGGAGAAATGCAACAAACCAATCGTCGCACTGAAGGCCACAATACAAAACAATAACTAGGTATTCTGTTGGATTTACAACCTTTAAATCGTGTTGTTTACTGTGTAGCAGAAAATAAAATTGATTTTCTTACAAGGGAACCTCCCCATCGCACCCCCCTCAGATTTAGTTATAAATTGACACAGTGGATAGGCCTTGAAAAACTAAACACAGATCAGTCGAGAAAACAGGAAGAAGTTGCGTGGAACTATGAAAAAATGAGCAAAATATACAAACTGAGTAGTCCATGTGCAAGATGGGCAACATCAAGGACCAAGATAAGCTGAGGAGCGCGGTGGTCCCGTGGTTAGAGTGAGCAACTGCGGAACGAGAGGTCCTTGGTTCGAGTCCTCCCTCGAGTGAAAATTTTACTTTATTTATTTTCGCAAAGTTATGATCTGTCCGTTCATTCATTGACGTCTCTGTTGACTGTAATAAGTTTAGTGTCTGTGTTTTGCGACCGCACCGCAAAACCGTGCGATTAGTAGACGAAAGGACGTGCCTCTCCAATAGGAACCGAAAACATTTGATCGCAAGGTCATAGGTCAACCGATTCCTCCACAGGAAAACACGTCTGATATATTCTTCACGACACTGGTGACGGCATGTGCGTGACATGACAGGAATATTTTGTCGACCTACCTAACTTGCACATTTGGCGAATGGGTAAAAAGATTCTTCTACCTTGCCCGATTTAGGTTTTCTTGTGGATGTGATAATCACTCCCAAAAAAGTGATGAAAACATAAGAGTTTGTCACATAAACTGCAACAAATGAATGCAACAGTTTCACAGTCGCACAGTTTTCCCTGTGCTCTGTCAAAACATATGTTTTTTACGTTTTCAAATGTTTCCGTGCGTAGACCGTCAAATTGTGCATATGTCCAAGTAAATCTCAACATGTCCTGGAATTTTGGAGAGCGAAGTTGATTATGTGTGAGTGCCTGAACTTTGATAATTATCTGAAAATAAAAAATTAAACTTTTCACTCGAGAGAAGATTTGAACCAAGGACCTCTCGTTCCGCAGCTGCTCACGCTAACCACGGGACCACGTCGCTCGTAAGCTGAAACTCTCCTTGATGTGGCCTAGCTTGCACATGGACTACTCAGTTTGTATATTTTGCTTATTTTTTTCATAGTTCCACACAACTTCTTCCTGTTTTCTCGATTGATCTGTGTTCAGTTTTTCAAGGCCTATCCCTGTGCCAACTTATAACTAAATCTGAGGGGGGTGCGATGGGGAGGTTCCCTTGTTAGTGCTGATGTGGAGAACCTCTCACATATTGTTGTTTAGGGTCAACTGCCACTTCTCGCACGATGTAGTAATGTTGTCTTAATCATTTTGCAATTAGTTTTGCAAATGAAGCACACAAGAAATGAAGAAAAGCTGACTTGTTACTGCACCTGTCGCAAGGTGCACCGTAAAAGCACGGGAGACTTCTATGATGTGTGCAGAAGGTTGTTTAAGGCGATTCTTATGTGCCTCTGCCCCCAAGATATTTCATTGTAATTGTGGCAGGTCTTCGTGCGACGCAGAGATGTAATGATGGGGTAGCTGGGACTTACGATCTGCGAGACGTAACAGTAGCATACGAAGTGTGACGCCAGCCAACAAAAAGGAGTTACTGCCCGGTAGGAGTGGAAGGCCCCCTCCGTTCGGTGTGAGTTACTGACAGCGCACAGTGGCTGCCGTTGACCGACCCCCGTTCAGAGGCTGCAATTAAACCGTCGCTGGTAACCGACGGCGTATTAGTGGTGCCCATGCAGACGCGGCCGCGGTGGGGCACCGGCGTTACTCAGCGGAACGGCCAATTATGGGGGACTTTAGTGTTCCGCCTCCCAGGCTGAGAGTTGTGATCACAGTGTGGCCGGCGCTCTCTTGCCTACGGCACCCACTTCTTACGGCTGTGGCTGCTGTTCTCTTATTCCTGTCTTACTTCTCGTCTTGGAGTTCGGCCACCCGCCGACTTCGGTGTCAGTGACGCAGAATAACACGACCTTACGCGAAATACAGAATATTCTATATCGAATATTGTTTCAGGGGCATTAGGCCGCACTCTTGGGTGCATTTCTGTGGCTAACGTTTCGTCTCCTAATGCTGGAGGCGTCATCGGAGCCTATAAAGACCCAGATTTCAATTTCAAACTTAAGCAAGTTCAAGAAGATGGACAGTTTATACGTGTCCACGCTAAGATCAGGTCGTGGCCCATCAGACAAATGTCTGATATTCCAGAGTCGCGCCGACATGTTAATGACGTTTCAGTGGTAAAAAACTGGCGCTATTTCGTTTACTTAGCACTAAGGCCGTTATTATCTGTTAAATTTCACTTTGTGGTTCTGAATGATACAGCCTAGTATAGTAATGATTGGATATTGTCCGTCCCCGGTACCTGAGTGTTCAGTGCGACAGACTGTCAATCCTAAGGGCCTGGGTTCGGTTCCCGGCAGCGTCGGAGATTTTCTCCGCTGGGGGACTGGGTGTTGTGTTGTACTAACCATCATCATTTCATCCCCATCGACGCGCAAGTCACCGAAGTGGCGTCAAATCGAAAGACTTGCACTCAGCAAACGGTCTACCCGACGGGAGGCCCTAGTCACACGACATTTATTTACACTACTGACCATTAAAATTGCTACACCGCGAAGATGATGTGCTACAGACGCGAAATTTAACCGACAGAAAGAAGATGCTGTGATATGCAAATGATTAGCTTTTCAGAGCATTCACACAAGGTTGGCGCCGGTGGCAACACCTACAACGTGCTGACGTGAGGAAAGTTTTCAACCGATTTCTCATACACAAACAGCAGTTGACCGGCGTTGCCTGGTGAAACGTTGTTGTGATGCCTCGTGTAAGGAGGAGAAATGCGTACCATCACGTTTCCGACTTTCATAAAGGTCGGATTGTAGCCTATCGCGATTGCGGTTTGTCGTATCGCGACGTTGCTGCTCGCGTTGGTCGAGATCCAATGACTGTTAGCAGAATATGGAACCGATGGGTTCAGGAGGGTAATACCGAACGCCGTCCTGGATCCCAATGGCCTCTTATCACTAGCAGTCGGGATGACGGGCATCTTATCCGCATGGCTGTAACGGATCGTGCAGTCACGTCTCGATCCCTGACTCAACAGATGGGGACGTTTGCAAGACAACAACCGTCTGCACGAACAGTTCGATGACGTTTGCAGCAGCATGGACTTTGAGCTCGGAGACCATGGCTGCGGTTACCCTTGACGCTGCATCACAGACAGGAGCGCCTGCGATGGTGTACTCAACGACGAACCTGGTTGCACGAATGGCAAAACGTCATTTTTTCGGATGAATCCAGGTTCTGTTTACAGCATCATGATGGTTGCATCCGTGTTTGGCGACATCGTGGTGAACGCACATTGGTAGCGTGTATTCGTCATCGCCATACTAGCGTATCACCTCGCGTGATGGTATGGGGTGCCATTGGTTACACGTGTCGGTCACCTCTTGTTCGCATAGATGGCACTTTGAACAATGGACGTTACTTTTGAGATGTGTTACGACCCGTGGCTCTACCCTTTATTCGATCCCTGCGAAACCCTACATTTCAGCAGGATAATGCACGACCGCATGATGCAGGTCCTGTACGGGTCTTTCTTGAAACAGAAAATGTTCGACTGCTACCCTGGTCAGCACATTCTCCGGATCTCGCACCAATTGAAAACGTCTAGTCAATGGTGGCCGAGCAACTGGCTCGTCACAATACGCCAGTCACTACTCTTGATGAATTGTGGTATCGTGTTGAAGCTGCATGCGCAGCTGTACCTGTACACGCCATCCAAGCTCTGTTTGACTCAATGCCCAGGCTTATGAAGGCCGTTATTACGGCCAGAGGTGGTTGTTATGGGTAGTGATTTCTCAGGATTTATGCACCCAAATCGCGTGAAAATGCAATCACATGTGAGTTCTAGTATAATATATTTGTTCAATGAATACCCGTTTATCATCTCCATTTCTTCTTGGTGTAGCAATTTTAATGTGCAGTAGTGTACGTTGGATATTTATGAGACCATAGTACTATAGTTGTAACTGCAGTATCTAATCGTTACATCGGCAAAAGAACTGCAATTTTCCCTCAGACGCCGATAACGGTTGTGGGAGCTTTGGAGGACCCCATGGTGCGCGCCTGCTAAGCCATGTCTCCAGCGGTTCTGTACCACGAGCGCTCTCTGCTGCTGCAATACAGGACGGCCGGTGGCAGCTGCTCAGCCCCCTTGCACTCAGAACCACTTCACCATGGGATAGTACGCAGACGCCACCTAGTCCTGGCACCGACACCACCTATCATGCTTTACTACAGTGAGCTTGTTCCTACTTGACATTGTGACAGATGAACTCTTTTTCTCGGTGCATTTATTGTACTGAGTTTTCGTTCGCTTGCAGAAATACAGTTTAAGTAAATCTTCCGTTTGTTATGTTAATTTGTCCACTAATCATTTCTGTTCCACTTCCCGCCAGCTTCGCCGAGAGTGCTAATGCGCTGCTTCGTGGACCTATGTAAGCGCGCCGACCCCGGATCAAATCCGCCCGGCGGATAACGACGAGGTCCGGTGTGCCAGCCAGCTCGGATGTGGTTTTTATGCTGTTTTCCACATCCCTCAAGGTGAATACCAGGCAGGTCCCCATTTCACACATACGTTACACTACTCGCAGGCATTTACCAAACGTAAGCACTATTTGCAGACAGCAGACAGCTGGGGTACACTACTTCCATCCCAGGGTGGCTACAGGAAAGGCATCCGGCCACCCTCTGACACTAACATTGCCAAATCCATAGCAACAGGGCCGAACCCGTGTTGCAGTGGGACAAAGGCCCAAGAAAATGATGATGAATCATTTCTGTTCCTATCCAGCTTTCCTACGATGACAAGCCGGCCGGTTTGGCGGATCGGTTCTAGGCGTTTCAGTCTGGAACCGCGCAACCGCTATGGTCGCATGTTCGAATCCTGCTTCGGGCATGGATGTGTGTGATGTCCTTAGGTTAAACAGGTTTAAGTAGTTCTGAGTTCTAGGGGACTGATGACCTGAGATGTTAAGTCCCATAGTGCTCAGAGGCATTTGAACCATTTTTTGAACCTACGACGACAGTTGCCACACCACTGTGCAGCCCACCGGACCTTACCGTTATGTATGAAGCCATACCAATAAGAGAGATTAATTTGGTGGTTGTATGGTCCTAATGCCTGACATTATCCACGTTTCCCAGGCGACCACAGCATTTTGCTAGTTCCCATGTACACGGATAAATTTGTAGCAGCAGATCACACGCTGGAACCTGGGAACAACAAAATTCGTTTCTCCAATACTATGGTTTTTTTCCAGAGCCAGTCATTACTATTCTAAGATGTAAATAGAGGCGACAGAAACTGAAAACCACCAAAACAGGTTTAACAGAAAAGAAGAAGAAAAGTCAGTTGTGGGGTCTTAGCACTAGATGAAGCAAACATTGTCAGTTCCTCACACCACAATTTCCATAAGACAACTATGCGCGAATCCACCATTTTAGGAAGCGTTTACATGACATTGCGACTGAGCCGTTGGGTGGATACGAATAAACAGCTGGGCTATCTGAATTTGTTAAAGTCTGAAACTTCTATTAGACTCCTTGTAGCCTCTCATGATGTACCTTGCGTTAGGAGGCGAAACGTCAGCCACAGAAAAACTTAGTATCCGACGGTGATTTAGTTTCTGTGCCCAGCCCTACTATCAGGAGGAACACGTCAGAGATACGCGGGCTACGCGCCCCGGCCGCAGCTCGTTCCCGTGCGAACCGCTGCCGTCGCCCACAGCGTGTCATGTGGAGGCGACCGCTGACGAAAGTCGGTCGGTGGTACCGCGGCCCGGCTCTTGCATCAACCCCCTGTTAGTCTTGGAAGTCTTTACTTACTCAGTAACAGAGTTTTGATCTTGCCTGTATTACGTTTGTTATTTGGATTGCTCCCTGGACTATAGTACGCTCTTAAGGCGACTTTTCTATGCTCTGGACTTGTGTTTGGTTAGAAGTTCACTTCGTGAACTCCTCTGTCATCGACCTCCGTAAGAGCAATGGCCTAATGTCCATAAAACAAAATTCGTCAAAAACGCAAATATTGGCTGTGAGAGCCTGTAAGTTATGCATTTTTGCTCACGTATAATCATATTTTGATATTTGGCTCTTCAAATGGCTCTAAGCACTATGCGACTTAACATCTGAAGTCATCAGGCCCTAGACTTAGAACTACTTAAACCTAACTAACCTAAGGACATCACACACATCCATGCCCGAGGCAGGATTCGAACCTGCGACTATAGCAGCAGCGCGGTTCCGGACTGAAGCTCCTAGAACCGTTTGGTCACAGCGGCCGGCGGAGATTTGGCCTCTCTTTGTTTGAATTACCAAATACACCTACCGAAAAAGCTAATTACAACTCGCTTCAGTCATTTAATGCTGAAACTTTTACTTAGTGATTGCTTCGGAGGTTGTACTCAACTTCATGCGTTTGTACACTCTCCACCTAAAAAACTACATGAATGACAGTGTATGAATTAGTCAGGAAAGCAAGTAATTCCTATTTTTAAGTTATGCTTTCGACTGGTTTGACAGCGTATCATTAGTTCCCTCTCTTGCCGAACTGAAGACATTATCAATGTAAGCCCCCAAAGAACCACAGACGTCGGCGAGGTGAGTGGCTTGTGTGCCTCAGAGGGTACCTGTGGATGGACCAGACAAGCATGTCGTTCCTGAAGAGGATCAGCAGCCTTTTTACCAGATACAAGGGCGATAGTCTGGACGACTGACTGACCTGCTCTTGTAACATCAGGCAACGGGCCTGCCGTGCTACTACTGAGAAGGGCTGAAACCAAGGGGAAAGTACAGCCGTTATTTTTCCCGAGGGCACGCAGTCTACAGTCTGGTCAAATAATAATGGCATTGTTTTAGGTAGAATATTCCTGAGTTAAAGTAGTCCCCCATTTCAATGTCCAGACAGGGACTTCTCAGGAGGATATCGTCACAAAGAAAGACAAAACTGGTATTTTACGCGGAATATTGGAGCCCTTAATCGAGTAGATGAATTAGGAAATTTAAAAAGGGAAATGGTTAGGTTGAAGTTGATAGGGTGGAAAGCAATGAACTTCAGTGGCAGGGTGAACAGGACTTCTGCTTAGGAGAGTGCAGGCTTATAAACACAAATACCGGTCACGGAGGAGCGGGTGCAGTAATGAATAAGAAAGTAGGAACGCGGGTAAGCTACTATGAACAGAACAGTGAACACATTATCGTAGCTAAGACAAGTCGAACATCTACTACAGTAGTACAACTTTATACGCCAACTAGCTCCACAGATGATGAAGAGAACGACAGTGATAAGATAACAGAAATTGTTCAGATGGTTCAGGGAGAGAAAAATCTAATTGTGTTGGAGACTGGAATTCGGTAGTAGGAAAAGGGAGAGAAGGAAGAATGATAGGAGATATGAACTGTGAGAAAGAAGTAAAAGAGGAAGCCGCCTGGTATAATTTTGCACAGAGTATAATTTAACCATCGCAAAACTTAGCTTAAGAATCAGGAAAGAAAACTGAATAGGTGGAAGAGACCTGGAACCACGGGAAGGTTTCAGATAGATTATGTAATTATAAATAGGGTTTTCGGAAGTAGGTTTTGTACTGTAAGACATTTCCAGGGGAAGATGTGGACTCTGAACATAGTTTATTGGTTATGAACTGTAGATTAATTGAAAAAATGGGAAATTAAGGAGATGGGACCTTGATGAGTTGAAAGAACCAGAGGTTGATGAAATTTTCCAAGGGAACCTTAGGCAACGATTGACTGAATCAGAGGGAATGAATACAACACAACACAAATGGGTACTTATGATGGGATGAAACAGCTGAAAAGATAAGATCTAGCAGAAATCCTTGGACTTCACAGGAGAAACTGAATTCAGCTGATGAAAGGAAGAAAAAACGCTGCAAATGAGATACGCGAAATGGACTACAGAAGTATAGAAAGTGTGATTGACAGAAAGTGCAAAATGGATAAGCAGGTATGACTAGAGGACAATTGGATGTCTATAGAAGCAAGTATGTCTAGGGAAAAAATAGAGACCGTCTATAAGAAAATTAAAAAGGCCTTTGGAGAAAAGAGAAACAGCTACATTAATATCAAGAACTCAGATGGAAAACCTCTACAGCGTAAGCAAAGCAGAGAAAACTGAATGGTAGAAGGAGTATATAGAGGAGCTATGCGAGGCAAATGAAGGTTATATTACAGAGAGGGAAGGGAAAGTAGATGAAGATTAAATGAGAGATATGAAATTGCGAGAAGAATTTGACAGAGCCCTGTAAGACCTAAACAAGGCCTCAGGAGTAGACGGTATTTTCTTGGAAATACTGATATCCTTGGGAGAGCCAGCCATGACAGAACTATTCCACCCGATGTGCAAGAAGTATGAGAAAGGCGAAACACCCTCATACTTCAGAAAGAATGTAATAACTCCAATTCTAAGGAAGCCGGTATTGACAAATGTGAATATTAGCGAACTACCAGTTTAATAAGTCGTGGCTGCAAAATACTGACACGAATTATTTACAGAAGGGTGGTGAAGCTGATAGATCATTTTGGGTCCCGGAGAAATGTAAGAGCGCGAGGGACAATACTAAATTTACGACTTATCGTAATAGATAGTCTAAAGAAAGAAACATTTATTTTTATAGTATTTGTAGACTCAGAGTAACGTTTTGACAATGTTGACTGGAATACACTCTTTAATACTCTGACTGTAGGAGAGGTAAAATACAGGAAGAGAAAGAGTATTTACAGCTTGTGTAGGAAACAGACGGCAATTACAAGAGTCCAAGGGCATGAGAGGGAAGCATAGTGCTTGAGAAGGGCGTGAGATAGGGTTGTAACCTCTCCCCAGTGTTATTCAGTCTGTTCACTTAGCAAAAACCAAAGAAAAATATGTAGTAGGAATTAAAGTCCAGGAAGAAGAAATAAGAAATGGTTCAAATGGCTCTGAGCACTATGGGACTTAACTTCTGAGGTCATCAGTCCCCTAGAACTTAGAACCACTTAAACCTAACTAACTTAAGGACATCACACACAACCATGCCCGAGGCAGGAGTCGAACCTGCGACCGTAGCAGTCGCGCGGTTCCAGACTGTAGCGCCTAGAGCCGTTCGGCTACTGTGTCCGGCAAGAAATAAGAACTTTGAGCTTTGTCGATGATATAATTCTGTCAGAGACAGCAAAGAATTTGGAAGGAAAGTTGAATGGAACGGACAGTGTCTTGAAAGACAGATGTAACATGCACATTAAGAAAAGAAAAACGATGCTAATGGGACGTAGCCAAATTAAATCAAGCGATCCTGAGGGAATTAGATGAATTTTGCTGTTTCGGCAGTAGAATAACTGATTATGGCAAAATTGGAGAGGATATAAAATGTAGACTGACTATGGCGAAAAAAAAAATGCTTTTAAGAAAGAGAAATTTGTTAACAACGAATATGAATGTGTTAGGAAGTATTTTCTGAAGGTATTTGTCTGGTGTGCAGCCTTGTACGGAAATGGAATGTGGGTGATAAACAGTTCAGTCAATAAGATAACAGCAGTTTTGAAATGTGATGCTTCAGATTGGACGTAAAGATCGTGTAACCATTTAGGAAGTACTGAACAGAATTGGGGCACAACTCCACTAAAAGTAGGGATAGATTGGTATGATGCATTCTGAGTCATCAAGGAATCACTAATTTGGAGGACAGTGTGGAGAGTGAAAATTGTTGAGGAGACCAAGGAATGAATGCAATAAGTAGATTGTGATGGATGTATGCTCGCACAAGGTAGAACGGCTTGGAAAGCTGCAGCAAACCAGCCTTCCGACTTAACAAAATCGGTACTAGAGGCAATGATATTATGTATTAGGGTTATGTCCCCTGGAGTTTAATATTTTTTTGTCTGGTGTTGTCTACATATTTCTGCCATATTTATTTTGTCTACACGCTGTTAGATCAAGGAGGATCCGATCCTGTGAATATTACTTATGCCCCGAATCAGGGAAAATACATAATCCATCTGCCATTGCACAGCGCAAGGCGGAAGTACTTCTTAATAGGACTCATTCTTTTTCCTAGTCCATTCGCCTATGGCAAGCACAAAAAGTGATCTCTCTGCCTCTCTGCATGCTTTAATGACTTACATTTAATGGTCATTAAACGACATCGAGATGGTGGCAACTTGCAGTTACATTAAACGTAAGTTCTCAGCGAGTTTCGTTAGAACAACGCCACATTTCTTCCAGAGATTTACACTTAAATTGTCTGAACGTCTAGGTTTTCTTACTGATATGACTTCAGGTTACTATCTCAAAGGGTGTCGTCGAATGGCTTCCTGCAGTCATGTCTTTAAAACAAGTACCACACACTATGGAGCGATACTTTAGAATAGGTCGTAATAATGTCTTGCACTCGGTCTCCACAACAACGGGATTGCACTTTGCCAAAATGGTTCAAATGGCTCTGAGCACTATGGGACTCAACTTCTAAGGTCATCAGTCCCCTAGAACTTAGAACTACTTAAACCTAACTAACCTAAGGACATCACACACATTCATGCCCGAGGCAGGATTCGACCCTGCGACCGTAGCGGTCGCGCGGTTCCAGACTGTATCGCCTAGAACTGCTCGGCCACTCTGGCCGGCGTAATTTGCCAAAATCGTCCCACAAAATCTAAATTTTACAATCTATTTCCCTACGTTTGATTTCACGCGTTCATCAAATTTATATCGCTTAGTGCTAATGCTGTATAATACCTCGTATGTAAACGACGTGATAGGCCCCAGAAGTTGACCAGTGATCTTTTAATCGCACAGTACCACATTCTTTCTTCTGTTAAATGTACTGACCGGTATTAACATTGAAGGCTCCCGGTAAGGATCAAACTTGGTTGTCAGTTTCGCTCATTTCTATAAACATGTTTTTCAAACAAAATCACGGACATTACGTCCAAAGTTGTAAAATTTAACCGTGAAAATAATTCACTCAGAACCTGATGATTACGCCAATTTTTTCCGACTGGACACTCAAACTTTAAATGACTTGTTGGAATTACTTCGCGTTCACATTGAAAAAATTCGAAAAGCCATTTTTTCTTCCCGGTCCTTCGACGAAACTTCATTAAAATATCACACCCACGGCACGTGTGCAGCGTCCGTGATTTAACGGAGAGCCTCGATTAAAAAAAAAAAAATTATTGTTCTCTCGCTTGTATGTTGTGCGTAGGATATTAATTTTCTTGTTAACGTCTTCCAGAGTAATATATGACTGGGAAAGACGTAACCTCTGTAGTATTTTGGTAACTAGTAGCGCTCTTTTGTTTTTATCCTTGACGATATATTGGAAATTTGTGTTAAGGGCTATGAGACCAAACTGCTGTCCCTAGGCTTACCCGCTACTTAATCCAACTTAAAATAACTTACGCTAAGGACAACACACACACCCATGCCCGAGGTAGGACTCGAACCTCCGACCGTAACAAGACCCCGAGGCCGCACGGACACCCCGCGCGGCTGACGATAGATTCTACAGTTGTAGAAACTGATCGTCTGGCGCGGTAAATTGTACTAAAAACTCTTTCTCGCTAAACATACGCGCCAAAACATCAACAGAAAGAACGTCGGCCATCTCGTAAGATCGGCCGGGAATGAAAATTTCTCCCAGACGCCTCAAACGCGTCCGTGCTTGACAAACACGTCATACAAAGCCACAAACTGCCAAATATTTGACAAAACTAGCGAAGTTTGATAAATTGTTCGGTCGTATAAGGGACCTTAGTGAAGAAGATAAGGCTATAGGTAGATAAGTGGTGTTCAGGGAAAAAAACACCATCCCACAACGACGGGTTGGAAGAGTAGGACAATAACATCTTATTTTTGGCCTCCTAGGTCACCAGATCTCACACCTTGCGATCTTTTTCTGTGGAGGTACTATAGCCTTTGTCCTGCCCGTGGCAGCTACTTTCCAAGAGCTTAGAAATCTAATTGTTGAAGCTGTCGATTCAATGAACAGGGCCCTGTTGCTTCGTGTGGAATGAAGTGGACTATCGTTTCCATGCTTCTTGAGCAAAGCGTGGTGCTTATGGTGAGTTATGATATAGTATCTGTGCGAACATACAACTTTGAACCTTCCTGTACATGTGTAATGTATTTTTATCTTTCATAGTTTGCCTGTAATAAACAAATGATATGAAAATAAATACAGCTAAACAATTGAAGAATTACTGTGAAACGAAGTTAATAACTTTCGATTTACAACTTAATCATGCCAGTCACTTTGAAGAATGCCGAAACTCCTGCAAATGTACTTCACTGTAACAGTGTGAACTTCATAAATCAAAGTAAATGGCACACAACAGCGAGGATAATAACTAAACAGCGCTACGTTACCTCTTTAATGACACACGTTTTGTGAATGCATTTGTGAATCGCGACATAAAGTGTTCAAAACAAAGACAGCTTTGGTACCAGCTACAGGTTAGTAACTGCGCACTTTGACGCAATGAACAAAGCACTATCACTTGTTGGTTGGCGGGCCTTATGAACAGGAACCTCTTACTCACTGCACTCGGACATTAGGTGGCTGCAGTTAGGGGGGGAGAGAGTAAGAAACAGACGGTGCGCGCGAGATTTAAAAGCAATATTTTCAGAAGCCATGACTGCCTGCTATCAGAATTATGGCCGAAATTTTCGCACGGGATCGATTTTTGTGAGTGATGTCTCGTAAGTGTGCTTTCTTCTCCATAAAATGTGATGTCAAGTTACTGATGTTTCCTTGTAGGTAAGATAGTTCAGAGGTCACACGAAAGCAACAGTATAACACTACGAACAAGACCATACCATGGAGAGCATCGTGGAGTGTAAACTATTCTTCGGGTAGACGATAACCGGTCTAAAATATATTAGCTCTTGATTGGACAGAGTAATAGTCCTTGCTATGAAGTCATTACACGAGATGCCCACGCTCCTTTCTTGTTTATTGCTACTATTCAGGATTGCCCCGTGTAGGAGGAGAGCTGTATCGGCAACGACCAGAGCAGAAATGGCGCGCCAGACAGCGTTCCTTATTTGGAGGAATGGCCCCGGGTGGTCACGCGCCTCTGACGCACACAGGAAGCCCCCCACTCAGCTGGTGGGGTGGTCAGTGGTCGGCCACAGCTGTCTCAGGAGGAGACTCCTTCTAAGGCGCCGGCGCCCCAAGCGAGGCTATTGTTAGGAAGCAAGCAGCGGAGTGTAACAATAGTGATCGCCTTCTGCCAGGTCGTACGGACTAATAAAGCCTACCATAAAGGTCACCATTTGTGGACAATGGCTGTATCGGAGCTGAAGATTCTTGACAGTATAGTAATTGCTGCAAAATATCTACTTCAATTAGTCTTCGCACTTGAAAGGACCCTCGGGAAACAGCATCAATTCTAATTGTGCGATCTATCGTTGTGCGTGTGTGTGTGTGTGTGTGTGTGTGTGTGCGTGTGTGTGTGTGTGTGTGTGTGTTGTTCCGGGAACCACTACCGACAGTGGTATGACGTAATCAGTCATACGCGTCACGCATCAAAGGTTCTCTGGAACATTTGGAGCTGTGCGCTGCTTTCGCGGCAGGAGGTTGCGGTTTTTTGCAACAGTACCAAAGCATTACTGTTGACAAATATTCATACGGACCATATTATTATTTGCAACAATTATTAAGGTACCGTGAACCGTTATAGTGCAATTGTTTAATTTGGAGTAGCAATATAACAATGTTACAACTCAATGTGAAAACAGAACTAAATAACGCATTATGAAATTTGTATATGGGAATACACTACAAGCAAATTCTGTGTTATTTACGTACAGTTGTGATGAAGAACCTTTTTACCATAGTTCTGATCACTAGAGATATCTTGCCGGAAGTGTTTTAAATGGAATGCGTAGAACTGAATTCTGACTTCCAACTAAAAGATAAATATGATCCTGGTGCTCAATCATGTATTGCGTATGTCATCTTTAGTTGAAAGTACGTACATATGTGAACAGTTATTTTCAAGAGTGAAGCACACAAAGAGTAAAAATCGAATCAAAATCTGAGGTGAACGCTTGAGAACAACCTGTGAATTGCAGTCACTTCGATCGAACTTGATTTTGGTACACTAGTTTCCCAAATTCAAAGTTAAATTTCACATTAATTCTATGATTTGTAAGTACTTATATACAGAATTATTAATGCAAGCTTACACATAAAATGTGACATTAAATATATCTTGGTTTTTTAGAATAACGAATCATAAATAAATAAATTCTAAATTACTTAAATCTGTTAACTAAATACCTCTGGCTATGTATATCCCAGGTAAGCCGAAAGGTTGGACACCACAGTAATAAACGAACTAAGCAGTATTAACTGTTGTCCTTGTAAAGCTATCTTTTTCACTTAAAACTGAAGAAAAAGGAGAAGTTTTTGATTCAGGCAAAACGGTCAGCTTTCGTAAGAAGCGTGTTCTCTATGTTAACCATCCCTTACCCCTGACCGGTCGCCGCAAACAAAACTATCTCAGTTTATATTCGGCAAAATATTGTGAAAGGGAGGTTGCAGTGTGTGTGTATGTTGTGTGTGTGTGTGTGTGTGTGTGTGTGTGTGTGTGTGTGTGTGAGTGAGAGAGATAGATAGATAGATAGATAGAGAGAGAAACTGGCGGCCAGGACAAATATCGACATTGCAACTCTCCCACCCCCACCCCCTCTTTCACCCTACTTCACTGCTGAAACCTCAGTTTTTGTTTAATCCTCATCGTTGCTTGGTGTGTTTATTTTATTCAATGAATTAGAAATACTCAGGTCAGTAATTCTATTTTGTATGATGCTATTCAAAGCATGGGAAAATACACAGTCCAAAGTTGCATTGAATGCAACGGTAACGTGATTCCATTGTCACGGTTTCCCTGATGATCGATGCAATGCAATGACAAAGAAATCAGCAAACACAAAGTACACTCTTTACACTCTCACAGTGTTGGATCACTTGGCATAACGAACGTGGTTCCATCTAACAGCCGAAAACAAGAAAGAAACATCTCCTAAACACAGTTGTGTAACTCTTGCTCAACACAATCCAATCCGAATCTTCTCGAGATTTCCTTTTATACATTTGTAACTCCTTTCCAATTTCGTCCCCACGAATCCTTTCCCTTCTTCTTCTCTTTCTTCTTCTTATTCTTAGTCTTTCTCCTAGTCCCCTCTTATCTTTTCATTTTTTCCATCCCAATTTGTTTCGCCTCTCATAAAAATGCAGTCTCACGGAAACGCACTCCAGCTGTCATACCTTAGCTACGCCACTGGGTGAATGGCATCAAACAGACGATAAGCAGTTACAACTTCTTTGCTTAAACTTCTTTGTAATCTCACATAATTATTTACTGGACTAATACTAGAATCTCACGGATAAAAGAAACACTGAGACCACATTAATGGGTGAAGGCACGCTGTCAAATAGGCAATACACATTTACCATGCACTTTAAGTTATTAAGGAATACACACCATATGTCCACGGCCGCATAAAGTATCACAAACGGTCGAGGACTCACACATAAATCAAGTGAACCTCAATCTAAAGACAATGAAAAGCTTTCTGAAGAGGATAGCACAAATTATAACAGTAGTTATGCGAAAGAGGAATTCATTTATGCCAAATCTGTAGCACGGGCCATGTGCTCGATCAACATGATGAACAAGTAAGTATATGCAAGAGAATATAAAAAGAAAAGATCATGAAGTCAACAAATTTCATTTGACTGTATGTACAGAGTGGCCATTAGGTATAAACGAGTAATAGGGCAAAATGGACATCATGACACTTTGCGGATTGCCTACATCAGGGGCAAGTATATATTCAGGGATAAACCTATTGTCTCTTTTGATTGACAGGTCCTTAACCAATTGTCCTGCTAAGATGATTATGACCCCCCTGGGGATAATCCACCCTTTTGATTGACAGGTCCTTAACCTATTGTTTTTTTAATGGTTTTCATGTCACTCCTACCCCTCCCACCCTCTCGCAAACATGAGACGACTTCTAACATCAATTTGATTGACCAGTTAATTAAATCGATCAATTAATTAACGACTCCCCCCTGGGAAACCCTCAGCCCTCTATATCCCCTCCCCCACATGGAAACTGATGTGACCTGATCGGCCATTTGATGGGAAATCGATTGCAGTATATGGAATATTGTTCATGCATTTTACACAATGTGTGGAATATTGTTTTCTTTAAACAATTTATGGAATACAAGGTTGTTTATGAAATATAGTTTATTTATTTATTTATTTAAAGAATTTGGAGGAAAATCGATTGCAATGAATGTAATATTGTGTAAACAATTTAGACAATGTGTGGAATATTGTTTATATAAACAATTTATGGGCTACAATCGGTGTTTGGAATCTGGTTTATTTATTTAGTTAAAGAATTCGTTGGGAAATTGACTACAGTGTATGAAATACTGTTTGTTAAACAATTTTCAGGATACAATGTCGTGTATGGAACAGTAGTTTATTTAATGAATGAGTCAGGAAATCGATTGCCGTATGGAGTGGTTTTTAATTGCGGTGTTCTTTTATTCTAATCGCGCACAGAAACTCCACCGTTTGGAGTCTCGCGCACGTGTGTCTATCGTCAGGGCACCGTCACAAAGGTCAAAATAGCCCAATGTCCTAATTACAGATTGAAACGTCCCCTTTGAACAATTATACATGACTGTGTTTAAACTGACACCCAATATTTTTAGTGCAACGGAATCTGACTTTCAATAATCCCTACAAAAGAATGGCCCTGACTAACATTAACCTATATCTTTCACAAATCACTTACCTCACAAAAATCTTCGTTACTCGAACTACTGCAATACAGCGAGCGCCACTACTGCCAGCTAAATAAAAGATTCAAACTACTGAAGGCACTAACTACTGATAGGCATAGTTAGCAAATGAAAGATTTTGATAGAGAACAAACAATGTATTTACCTTAATAGTGTTCAAAGGTCATAATATGTATAGCAGTTCATGACATCCAGTTTTACAAATTTACTGTCTCTTTCCAGAACATCCGCTCTCAAAAATCCGCCATCTCACTTCCCCACATCCACCACTGCTGGTGGCTCACCTCCAACTGCGCAACGCTACGCGCTGTTAACATCCAGCTGCCCAACACTACAATGGCAGACAACAATGCAAACTAGCCACAGACTGCACACAGCACAGCCAGTGATTTTCATACAGAGCGCTACGTGGCGTTACCAATAAGAAAACCTAAACAGCCTACTTACATAGCCCCCATTCTCCCCACAAAAAATTTTACAAATTGTTTTGAGCAGTGGCCAATACAGATTTGAAAATTTTTTTCATAATTATAATAACAAAGAAATCAAACGAACACACTTGTTGATACAATGTTGGTCAAAAGCTAAAATTTTCTCACAGTCCATAAAGGCAGTCCTGATCGTTCATCACAGTAAAATAGCAGTGTTTTTCTCAAAGTCTGAGCAGTAAAAGAAAATGCACACGGAAGTAGTGGATTTCCATGCAGTCTTGAAGAAGTAGTGTTGTCCTTCCAACAGAAAAACAGTGCTGACTCTTGACATGCAGACAGGTAATGGGCCACAACAGAGCAAACCCACCGCAGAGTCAGTAGAAGTTTTGAAGAATATTGGTAGGTAGGTCATCACAGCGTAGACCCACTGTAGTCCTGGTAGAGATTACGGTATTGGTGGGCCACCAGAGGTGCAGACCCAGTGCAGTCATTGTAGAAATAATGGTATTGGTGGGCCATCAAAGATGCAGACCCACTGTAGTCCTTGTAGAGACGGCCAGCAGTCATCTGTTGCGACTGTGCAGGTGCACAATCACCATAGAAGAGTCTTGTGGACAATATAGCAAGTCCATGAACCACCACTTGTGCACTCACAAAAAATTTTTTTGAAATGTCCTTAGAACCAGCAATGCTTTTATCCAGTCCCTTGCTGAATTACTAACACACGTGCAAACACTATCAGTCCCTACTTCTCACATATTGTCCATATACTATGACCAACAGAAACGTGTGCAGTGAAATGTAACTTACAAGTTATTTAATTTGATGAACTGGTGTCAGTTACAATTTCATAACATAAGAATACGATAACAAAGGTACAAAATACATCATTAAAGAACATAACAATACAGATAACATTTGTAGTAGTACAGGCTTTACAAAAGAATAGAACCTCGTGATGACTGGGTGTTGTGTGATGTCGTTAGGTTTAAGTAGTTCTAAGTTCTAGGGGACTGATGACCATAGATGTTAAGTCCCATAGTGCTCAGAGCCATTTGAACCAAAAGAATAGAAATAGACATATACATCAGTGTTACAGGAATTATGACATAAGTACATACATAAAAGATCAGAATAACTTTTGAAACATCAACTTCACACATGAGCAACAAAACAGAACAGATAAATAATGTCTAAACATCTTTACAAAGAAAATAACATATTATAAATGCAAATCATATTTGAGTATAACAGTATTCCTCATCATAGTGAATGTAGCTTAATACGAGAAAAATTCTACAACATAAATCATATTAACTAAACACATAAAAACAGGAAGAACACAAATACCAAATACACAAGGTTACACAAACACATAGCAGCATAACACAGGAGGAAAGGACAGGGTTTGTTTTCAGTGTATCATTTGGTACTGCAGTCCAACCCAAAACTTCATTCCATAGATCTTTCGTCTTATTTCAACATATGTTTCCACGAAAGAATTCCTATCCAAGCATGCTTTCTGTATTTATATGTTCACATATTTCTTACCTCATTATTTATTTTCCATTATCTTACCTCATCATTTATTTCCAAGAAACTCCTACCTATACCTGCTTTCTGTACTTTTTTAGTATAACTTCTCAATGCATTTCTTCCAATTCATCGCAACTCATTCTCTTATATAGTCTACCCCCTCTTAAGCCAACTTAAATCTACTGAGCTGAGATGCTGAACTAAGGGACAAGGCAATGCAGCAGCACAAAACAATTAATGCAAACAGCAATGAAAAAAAATGGAAATTGTCAAAGCAAGCAGCAGCAAATCTAAATTAGCAGAGCAAATGCAACATTACAACTAATATGAGCCAATGTGCAGCAACAAGAAAAATAAATCAGTAGTAAAACGGGCTTAACAGAGTAATACCAAGTGACATTCAGTAGCACTATGCATGGCAAACAGCAGCAGCAAATGCTGTAACTTATACCTAAACATGGCAAAGCTCAAGCAGAAAAAATATTACCTTAAAGACAATGCAGATAAGGGAAATGTCTATTCACATCTTAATGTCTATGTAATTAAAGTGGTGCACCACAACTTATTCTACAATAAAAATTACCAAGTACTTGAAAAGAAAATTATGTATGCAGTTACTGTTATTAGTCCCTTCTTATTGTTCTTTCCTTTCCAAGTGGTCCTTTTTCGAAGAATGTGCCCAATGAAACGTCGCCTTTGAACAATTATATATGAATGTGTTTAAACTGACACACAATATTTTTAGCGCAACGTAATCTGACTTTCAATAATCCCTACAAAAGAATGGCCCTGACTAACATTAACCTATACCTTTCACAAATCACTTACCTCACAAAAATCTTCGTTACTCGAGCTACTGCAATACAGCGAGCGCCACTACTGCCAGCTAAATAAAAGATTCTAACTACTGAAGGCACTAACTACTGATAGGCATAGTTAGCAAATGAAAGATTTTGATAGAGAACAAACAATGTCTTTACCTTAATAGTGTTCAAAGGTCATAATATATATAGCAGTTCATGACATCCAGTCTTACAAATTTGCTGTCTCTGTCCAGATCATCCGCTCTCAAAAATCCGCCATCTCACTTCCCCACATCCACCACTGCTGGTGGCTCACCTCCAACTGCACAACGCTACGCGCTGTTAACATCCAGCTGCCCAACACTACAATGGCAGACAACAATGCAAACTAGCCACAGACTGCACACAGCACAGCCAGTGATTTTCATACAGAGCGCTACGTGGTGTTACCAATAAGAAAACCTAAACAGCCTACTTACAAGATTACTAAACACCTCCGACTACAGACCTCATGTCGTCCTCCTTTGATCTCGCTGACCCCAAAGAAAGCATCAAGTGGCGGCATTCTGTTGATCGGCAAGAGGCCACTCCCTATTTGTCTGTGTGAACCAACGTCTCGAAACACGCAGACAAAGGTTTTCATCTCTCTTCAGTATACAGTGTTCCTATTGGCTAATGCTGGAGACAAAGGGAGAGCTGACGCAATTTCGATATCAAAAATAGAGTGAAAAAATCCGTTTGCACTACCCTATCAAAGTAATCGTTTAACAATTTACAGGATTCAAATAGATTCTCTTAAAACACGCAGCTCCAACTTACGATTATCCTTCATTATAATAAAAAGTATTTTCAAGGTTTAAGTATCAAACACAAATTTTGTGCAAATGAAGTATCGTTATTTCCGCCACAAATGGATCGTAGCACAAAATATATCTGAGGCCTTGTACGCACCAACATTTGAAAGCACAAACACCTTCCGAAACCACAACATTTCCACTAAACATATCCGGTGAAATACGAGGTGCATTCAAGTTCTAAGGCCTCCGATTTTTTTTCTCCGGACTGGAAAGAGACAGAAACGTGCGCATTGTTTTACAATGAGGCCGTGTTCATTGTCAATACGTCCCAGAGATGGCAGCACTTTACGGCAGATGGAATTTTACCACCAGCGGCGAGAATGAGAACTGTTTTAAATACTTAAAATGGCGACGTTTTCCTTACTTGAACAGCGTGCAATCATTCGTTTTCTGAATTTGTGTGGTGTGAAACCAATTGACATTCATCCACAGTTGAAGGAGACATGTGGTGATGGAGTTATGGATGTGTCGAAAGTGCGTTCGTGGGTGCGAAAGTTTAATGAAAGCAGAACATCGTGTGACAACAAACCGAAACAACCTCGGGCTTGCACAAGCCGGTCTGACGACATGATCGAGAAAGTGGAGAGAATTGTTTTGGGGGATCACCGAATGACTGTTGAACAGATCACCTCCAGAGTTGGCATTTCTGTGGGTTCTGTGCACACAATCCTGCATGACGACCTGAAAATGCGAAAAGTGTCATCCAGGTGGGTGCCACGAATGCTGACGGACGACCACACGGCTGCCCGTGTGGCATGTTGCCAAGCAATGTTGACGCGCAACGACAGCATGAATGGGACTTTCTTTTCGTCGGTTGTGACAATGGATGAGACGTGGATGCCATTTTTCAATCCAGAAACAAAGCGCCAGTCAGCTCAATGGAAGCACACAGATTCACCGCCACCTAAAAAAAAATTCGGGTAACCGCCAGTGCTGAAAAAATGATGGTGTCCATGTTCTGGGACAGCGAGGGCGTAATCCTTACCCATTGCATTCCAAAGGGCACTACGGTAACAGGTGCATCCTACGAAAATGTTTTGAAGAACAAATTCCTTCCTGCAGTGCAACAAAAACGGCCGGGAAGGGCTGAGCGTGTGCTGTTTCACCAAGACAACGCACCCGCACATCGAGCTAACGTTACGCAACAGTTTCTTCGTGATAACAACTTTGAAGTGATTCCTCATGCTCCCTACTCACCTGACCTGGCTCCTAGTGACTTTTGGCTTTTTTCAACAATGAATGACACTCTCTGTGGCCGCAACTTTAACCAGCCGTGCTGCTATTGCCTCAGCGATTTTCCAGTAGTCAAAACAGACTCCTAAAGAAGCCTTCGCCGCTGCCATGGAATCATGGCGTCAGCGTTGTGAAAAATGTGTACGTCTGCAGGGCGATTACGTCGAGAAATAACGCCAGTTTCACCGATTTCGAATGAGTAGTTAATTAGAAAAAAAATCGGAGGCCTTAGAACTTGAATGCACCTCGTAAAACCACACTGGCCACAGAAACCAGCGAAGATGAGCCACGGGCCGCTAGGACCTGCTGGCACAGAGACCCACACAAAACGCAGGCCATGCCTGCCTGTACTGAAGGCATGTGTGCTCACAATACAACTATCGGAAACAAAAAATTGATCAATCAAGAATTTGTCTTTGCGATTGGTTTTTTTAATAGTACTATAGAATTACTAAGGTGACTGGCTTTCTCATTTACACCACGACGAAGGAGGAGGGAGGAAAGGGTCTAATGCGTGATAGGATACTAACAACAGCAGTAACAACAACAACTACAAATACTGCTCTGATGTACTGTGAACACCAAGCATGGTACACGTAAACCACGACCCAGTCCATAGCAGTACTTACCACTGGTAGATGTCAGAGATCGCTGAAACGCACATCCCTCGTGCTCATGACCAGAGGTCCACATGCAGGGCGTCAGCCCCCTCACGCCGCCGGCGCCAACGCTCAGAGGTTGGTGAAAACTTCCGCCACGATCGCAGCTGTAGTCGTGCACACGTGTGTACGCCAGTGTGCACAAACCTGGCTACGGAGGGCAGCCCATTGGACTGGTAGGAATTCGAATATTATCAATACGTCCAGCGCAAACACCCATCATTCTGAATCTTCTGTCACACAACACACACATCCTTCTGTGGGGCTCACGCAGCGCAGTGATCATTTCGCCACACCAGGCTGCTGAGGGCAAGATCAAACAGGTTGGTGCATTCCTTCTACCTAACCACGTGTCACAGGCTGCGCTAATCCGCAACTTCCGGTCGCCGAAACCTCGTGATCACTTCTGCTGACAGCCGCGGCGTACAGCGAAACAAACGCCGCCAGCTGCAGTACACTGCGAAACAAAGAGCTGCGGCCTGGATGTACACGGTAGTTCTAAGCAATTCCATCTCGATATAGACCCATTAGTTTAAAAAAGTCCACTTTACCCAATCCGAGACAACGATGTCGTTCACCATACATCTCGAATTTCCAAGCATTCTTTTAGACGAATTATTTTCGAAAACAGAAGAAAGGAAGCCATACACGCGTTCTCACATCGCTGAAGGACCGATACTGGTGGTGAAGATCTTGTAACATTATGGCCGTGTATTTCCTCTAAATATTTTCCCATCAGGTAAAAATAAATATGAAGGTACTAATCAAGTTAATAAAAAGATGCGGAAGACAACGCGACATATGGGAACTGGAAGAGTTTTGTGTCATTGTGGAGTGTTTCCAGATAGATGTGTCAGGATGACTGATGAGCTCTAGATTTAAAGTTATCTCTCACAGTGACGCAGTAGCAAATGTCTAGGTTCGCATTTCGATTGATCCCTCATACTGCAGTCATGTGCGTGATCTCTGTTTCAGTGCGGGTCATCCCCAGAGATTGTTGTTCTTACTCACAAGGGAACCTCCCCATCGCACCCCCCTCAGATTTAGTTATACATTGGCACAGTGGATAGGCCTCGAAAAACTGAACAGAGATCAATCGAGAAAACAGGAAGAAGTTGTGTGGAACTGTGAAAAAAATAACCAAAAAACTGAGTAGTCCATGTGTAAGATAGGCAACATCAAGGGTAATGTGAGGACAGTAGCTCCGTGGTCCCGTGGTTAGCGTGAGGAGCTGCGGAAGGAGAGGTCCTTGGTTCAAGCCTTCCCTTGAATGAAAAGTTTGTTTACTTTTATTTGCCAAAGTTATGATCTGTCCGTTCGTTCATTGACGTCTCTGTTGACTGTAATAAGTTTAGTGTCTGTGTTTTGCGACCGCACCGCAAAACCGTGCGGTTAGTAGACGAAAGGACGTGCCTCTCCAATGGGAACCGAAAACATTTGATCGTAAAGTCATGGGTTAACCGATTCCTCCATAGGAAAACACGTCTGATATATTCTATACGACACTGGTGACGGCATGTGCGTCACATGACAGGAATATGTTGTCGACCCACCTAACTTGTACACTTGGCAAATGGGTAAAAAGATTCTTCTATCTTGCCCGATTTAGGTTTTCTTGTGGACGCGGTAATCACTCGCAAAAAAGTGATGAAAACATAAGAGTTTGTCACATAACCTGAAAATAAAAAATTAAAATATTCACTCGAGGTAAGACTTGAACCAAGGACCTCTCCTTCCGCAGCTCCTCACGCTAACCACGGGACCACGGCGCTTCAGACCTCGTTATAACCTTGATGTTGCATGTCTTACACATGGACTACTGAGTTCGTATATTTTGCTTATTTTTTTCATAGTTCCACACAACTTCTTCCAGTTTTCTCGATTGATTCGTGTTCAGTTTTTCAAAGCCTGTCCACTGTGCCAACTTATAACTAAACCTGAGGGGGGTGCGATGGGGAGGTTCCCTTGTCAGACTCTCTCTCCATCTCAAACAAGTGATGCCAGTCAGTCATTATGTGTTTATCAACAGCGTACCAGTGGATGGATGTGATGGAAAAGAAACTGTCGATATACTGTAATAAACACCGCAGTTGATAGTGCGGTCAATTTTAGCAATTTTAAAAGTTTCCCATAATTTCAACACCGACCAATGACGTGTCAAAGTGCTTCCCGGTTTCTGTATCATCGCAAAACCACTCCTCCACTGCTTTGCAAGTACCATATAGTAGATTGCGAATGTAGATAGATGACTACAGCATGTACATTCATTATTAATTCCTGCACATATATATATATCAAAGTAAACCAGCCAGCGTCCTGTAACAATCTACATATTTTTAGCACTTGGATCATAGTGTGTAATTTACGATAACGATTGGTCATCTTTCCCTGTGTGAATGAGAGTCACAGAGCCCTCTCGCATTCTTAGGATGAAGGTGAAGATTGAAAGATCTCCCCGCATTGTCTTTCACCAACCCTTCCTGCAACAGTGCCACAGATTTAATTTGAAACTGACCAGAAGTAGGAGGCTACTACACGCGCCACATTCCATGTCTTGTGGAGGAACAGAGCGAGTCGGGTCCGTAACTGCTGTTCAGCGATGACTATTCCGCACCAATCTTACTCACGGCGCCCATCCAAGCGCACAACGTCTCTCCAGATGCGCGCATGTCGAGGAGGTCAGCACCCCTTATAATTGTATACTAGATATGAGAGTGTTTTCATGATAAAACAGACGGTTACGAAGAAGAAACGTGTGATTTATGCATGACGAACCTCCAAACGGACGTAGTTTGAAGCATTTTACGTAAATCAGCTGCGCCATCAATTCAGAAGTATCGTTCTAGTGTCTGTAGTCAGTACGAAGAAGGTAATGATAAGATAGGAATGATCGTGGAACACAAAAACATGCATTCATAAGGCTATACGCTTTTGCACTTAAAACACGCTATAAAGCTTCAGCAGTCCACCTTCCGACCTATTAGTCATGTGGAATGCAGTGCTGTTAATATTACAATGTAAGAAATAGATTCCCAGTGCTTGGGAGACATTCTCCCTACAAATTTCTCTACGATAAACTGTGGTGACAAAGTATAAAGTGATAAAACTACTACCCTGCACATCAAAGAAACACTCGATCCTTTGTAACACAAACACTACATTGGCTTCCAGAGGTGTACGACGCCTGCTGTTTATGAAGTTCAAGCCCGATTACGGTTCGGAAATTATGGTATGTTCACAACAGCCCTATGAAATGATCATCAACAGCCGAAAATCCATACGAAGAAACAGCGTCCTCTTACGAGGAAATAAACACCACGATCAGTAGCCAGAAAAGATGTAACAGTCTTACCGCCGTTTACCACTGCCCCTGGTAAAGTTCCGCTTGCACACACAAGTCATGGCCCGATGTTAGGTTGTATTGCTCATCTGTGGCATAATATTGCGTTTCGCCTTGCCGCCACGTTTATAGAATGCCTCCTCTCTCCAATATTAAGAGATATATATCCACCATCAGTCTCCTCTCCTCCTCCAGAACACGCAATTTTATTGATTTTGCTCAGTTATCTTTTCATGGTATTCGTCTCTGATTTTATTTATTCTCAATCAATTTCCGTAAATTTACTAGATTTTCGTGATTTTACGTATTTCACGGTATTTCCCTCAATTTTTACGTATCTCACGTAAATTTGTCGTGATTATGCAAGGCTTTCCTCGAATTTTGCCGATTTTATGTCATCTTCCATATTTTTTCACAGTTTTTCATATGTATAAGGTCAGTTGTTGAGGTACCCATGTGCTGTTTGATTTTCTACGAGAATATTTGCTCATCTGATACACCAACGCACAAGACTTATTCTCCCCTTGGTGATCCATTTGCATACATTTAGGATAGGACGAAAATGAAAAGTATAGTTACAGTCGCTTTGCACCTATATTAAACTAAAGACTCTATTTACGTCCAAGACATGGCTAAGAAATGGGCTACTTCACATACATCTTTGTTCGTCTAGAGGACCATACCAAAACAGATTTTCCATCGATGGACATGTTTCAGCACATATGAGTTGGAAGTCCTCTGATGACTGTGGTCTTGAGAAGTTTGCCGTTAACGATCGCAGGTAGATAGTGATTTTAGTCACACACAGAACATGAGATTGTATACGAGTCGATTGCAGGTTACACCACACAACTGATACACCCCAAGAGAGCAACAGTAAAAAATGGTTAAAAGTGTGATAAATGACCTGCAGAAACATCTCCCTCTCTCCCTCTCAACCGATCACTCAATCTACTTTCGATCGTACTTTAACGCAGATCGAAGCCAGTTTAGAGGCAGACTTCTCTCTTTTCCAGGAAAGCATCAAAGACAGCAGTCAACCTGCATGTATCACTTTTACCTCAGAATGTTGCTAAAAAAACAACGCAGCAACTGTTTGTTAGCTGTGATTGGCGGAAGGTTCAGAAAAGCACATTGTAAATACTGTTTGTTAGGGTTTAAAATACCTAAACAGTCCTGCACAGAGTCAAACAAGCCATCCTTTCTGTAGTTGTAATTCCAGTTACCCCAGCTGGTAATACAATGCTTTTTTTTAGCTAAGGACACTTTATAAACATCTATAAGGTGGTTGTTCACAACTTTGGCGTTACCCCTGGGCTTGTGATCCAATGTATATAAATGTATTACTCTACATTTAGGGGTCAACACCATTAAACATTCTGTTGCAATCTCCTTGTTACTGTCGACGAAAGATGACTGTATCCTTTGTTCCCGGTGCTTCCATGTCAACGTATTCTCATATTCCTTTTGTTGTCACATACTCGCTCCCATGTACAAGAATTGTCCTGCACCAAGCAGAAGACATGCGGGCACTCGCTCAAATTCCCCTCATTTCACCGTATTTTCCCTCAATTTACACATATTTTCCGTCATTTTTCTTAATTTTATCGATTTTTCTTCCCATACAATCATGAAATCACTTCTCACTCTGAAATCTAAAATTGCTTGCAAATGTAGTACAGTTGCCAACACCACAAATTACGCACTATGATCGAATTGCTAGAAGCATGTAGATCGGTGCAGGAAGTTGTCTGGTTTACTTCGGTATATATATGTTCAAGAATTAACAATGAATTGACATACTGCACAGTCATCTATCTACATTCGCAGTCTAGTATACGGTATTCGCAAAGTAGTGGCGGGGTGGTTTAGCGATTATACAGAAACTACGATGCATGCTGATACGCAATGGTCGGTGTTGAAATTAGGGAAAAACTTTCAAAATTGTTAAAATTGATCACTCTAGCAATTGAGGTGCTTATTACAGTACACTGACGGTATCTTTTCCTTTCCATCCTTCTACTGGTGTGTTGTTGAGCCTGACGATGTGTCCGAGTGGTTCTAGGCGCTTCAGTCTGGAACCCCGCGACAGCAACCGTCTCAGGTTCGCATCCTGCCTCGGGCATGGATGTGTGTGTTGTCCTTAGGTTAGTTAGGTTTAAGTAGTTCTAAGTTCTAGGGGACTGATGACCTCAGATGTTAAGTCCCATAGTACTCTCAGAGCCATTTGAACCATTTGTGTTGTTGATTACCACATAATAATTGACTGACACCACTTGTTTGAGATGGAGAGAGATTCTTAGTGTGAGAAACACCCTCCGCAGATGGCCTGCACTGAAACAGTGATCGCATAAATGACTGCAGTATGAGGGTTCAATCAAGACAGAACATCTAGACATCTGCCACCGCATCACATTGGGAAAGTTCCACAATGCCAAAAAATTATGTCATGATGTCTTCTGTATTTTTTTTTCAGTAAGAAACACCGCCTCTGTATTTTATTTCAGTGTTGTGGAAGCAGCAGTAGCAGAATTTATTTCCACTGTGCAATGTCCGGTTTTCTGTGAGACCCAATAGATTGAGATGTGTTAATGTCAGTTTAGAACCTGACGCAGACCTCGATGTTGTGATGAAAAAAGACAAAACGATGGCAGTATATGTAGCTGAAGTCATGCACTGCTTGGATGTGATACAGCAGAAAAAAAACAATCAATCAAACAACAACACAGGAACCCTCTCTCGCGACTGGTAGTCTGTGGGAAATTGTCCTCCTACAGTATGGCTGACGAAACTTGACAAAGGACTGTGAAAGCAACTTCAATAACGAGCCACCTGCTCCAGTGAACCAATACCTGTATGTTTCAGAGGATCGCCACATTTGGTCAGTGCTAGCAACCCATGATATTTCTTTTCAATATCTCAGAAGACAGGAAGTAATATCTTACCGAGTTCTCTACTGGATAACATTGGCAGAGTTTTCATAGTTCATAGTTTTTCTCAGTTGGTACACAATTATGAGGAAGCAGAGAATGTTTTGGTGACAGACATGAATGCACCCTGAGACAAGCAGATCTCCTTCAGACTGCATTACCTGTATGTAGTTTTGAGACATGCTACAATGCAGTAGCCAAATCCTTGTCTTTCTCCCAGTTCTTGTACGATGCGGTGTCTCCCTAACTTTCCCGATAATAAACACCACTGTAACTGCTCGTACTATATCTGCTGTTATCTTGTTTTGCAGGAGAAAGCTTCTTTCAGTGCTGGCCTTACACACTGTACATGGTTGATAGAGCTACAGCAACGTGTTCCCATTTCCACCGAGTTGTCAAAACATGGTCAGGTTGCACTAACTCAGCTCGCACTGTTTCCCCACAGGATGCAGAAGGTCTTAGATATAGTGCTCTGTGACTTCTGTTCAGTTCCAGCTTAAAATGGGACGATCACATGCACGAAGCTGCAGGGAGGGTAGGGTCAAGAGTGAGTAGTTACAAGATGCAGAGAGACATTTAAAAAAAAACAGCACTGGAGTTTTTGCTGCATGGGAGCCTTAGCAGATAGATGCAAAAAAGGTGACTCATTTCGAGATATGAGAGTGGCATGAATATGATTCACCAATGGCCGTAATCATTAAAAGATGTCTCGATAGGGTCCAACGCAAGTATGTGGTTGAATGGAGAGACTTGATTCCAAATGACAGACAGCATTTGTACCAGAAAGCTTAACACTATCAGCGACTCTTATGTGTTCGTGTAGAACCCAGAACGCTTTTTATGCCAGGTGACAGTAACACATTCATTGTCATCATGTTATTAATAGTGCGTTCCTTATGCGTAATGTATGTTGCTGGCAGTAGAATCCTTCTACAGTCAGTTTGAAACGTCATTTCTCACATAGTGATCCTCGATAAAAACATCGTCTTCCTTCCAGGGATTCCCATCAGAGCTACTTTGTAATCCGAAAGATGAAAAAAAAAATTACTCGTCATGCAAAGTAGTCCTTATGAGCAATTTACTTAATTAACCTATCAATTTGATATCAACGATGTGTCGCCTGGCGGGTGGAAGCGACGACTAGGGTACAACAGATATGATTCTGGACTTGGAGCGGTAACCAGGGGTTTTTTTCGTTGCGGCGAAATTTCAGTATCTCACCTACACAGGTAGAGACGACCATCGTAATAAAATCAGATGCATTTTTGAAACTTATAAACTTACAACTTCTCTGTGCTGTTACCTTAAGGGACTTCGTATGTGGAGAGGGATTTCGATCTTTTAAGGGAGTTCGAAAGTGAGGAGCCATTCTGTGATAAAGGTGTATCATAGTATTCCATCATGAGTCAAAAATGAGTTTAATATTCTAGTCCTGTGATGTATTATGTAACAGATATTAAGATCATTATAACATATTTTCTTACCTGATAAGAAAATACTAAGAGGAAATGTTGCCTTTGTTACAGGATTGTTTCGCAGTGGACCGCACCTGGTGGTGTTTGTTTCACTGTGCACCATGGCTGTCAGTAGAAGTGGTTACGAGGCTTTGGCGACCAGAAGTTGCAGATTAGCTCAGCCTGTGGTGGGCATTTAGGTACAAGGAATGCGCCAACCTTTCTGATCTTGTCAACAACAGCGATAGCTGGCAAAGTGACCAGTGTGCTGGGTGAGTGTGAAAGAACGATGTGTGTTTTGTGTGAGAGAAGATACAAAATGATGAGTGTTTGAACTGGACTACTGATAAAATTGGAGTTCGTACCACTTCAATCATCCCCAGATGCCGTCCATGGCCGGGGATAATGCACTCATACACATATGTCTATAATTGCAGCTGTGATCAGGGCTGTAGTTTTCACCAACTTCTCACCATTGGCGCCAGCAGCGTAAGAGGGGACTGGCGAGCTGTATATGGACATTAGGACATGAGCATGTGGGATATGTGAGTATTTCAGCGATCTCTGATATCTAGCCATGGCAAGTACTGCTGTCTTGTGGAGCAATACACTGTCTTGCAGCGGTATTTGCTGTTGTGTCTATCCTATCATGCAGTAGGCCTTCCTCCAAGCAAAAAAATTAGGATTACTATAGTGCTTGACAACCCGAATCGCGACGTCAGATCCCTGATTGATAGGGATCTATCCAATAAAACGTATTACTGTGGATTAGATTTTGGTTTAAGTGTGCGGTGCTTAGTCCTCAAAACATCTCAGCAGTATTTGTTTTTGTTGTTGTTGTTGTTGTTACTATCCTATCACGCACACGCGATAGGATGGTAGCCATCCCTCGTCCTTCATCCTTATGTAACTGAGAAAGCCAGTCACCTAAGGAATTTTATAGTACTTTTAAAAACCCAATCGCAACGTCACATTCCCGACTGATCAATTTATTTTATCCGATAACTGCACTGCGAGCACGCATGCGTTCGGTACGGGCAGGCACGGCCTGTGAAGGTGTAGGTCTCTCTCGCAGCCGGTGCGGACTGTGTGCGCCTCACAATCGCTAGTTTGTGTGATCGGTAGGAATTTTTTTCACCAGATATGGTTAGTGGAAACGTTGTGTAGGAGGGTGTTTCCGCTCTCAAACGTTGGTGCTTACAAGGCCTCAGGTATATTTAGTGCTACAATCTATTTGTGGTGGAAATGTCATTACTTGATTTGTGTAATGTTTGTGTGTAATAACCAAACCTTGGTAATACGTTCTATTATAAAGAAGCATCATCTTAAGGTGGAGGTGGTATTTCAAGAAATCTATTTGATTTATGTAAATTATTAAATTAATTTGATAGGGTAGTCCAAATGGATTATTTCAGTGTACTTTTGGAGTCTAAATTGCGCCAGCTCTCCCTTTGCCTCCGGCACTAGTCAATAGGAGTGCTGTATTCTGAGGAGAGCTGAAAACCTTCATCTGCATGTTTCGAGACGTTGGTTCACACAGACAAATAGGAAGTAGCCTCTTGCCAGTCAACAGAATGCCGTCACTTGATGCTTTGTTTGGGAGTTACGAGATCAAAGGAAGCTGATATACGCTCTGTGGTCGGTGGTATTTAGTAACGCAAACTGTACTTTAGCACACTGGGTGATTTTGACCTTCGTGACGGTGCCCTGAATATACCCATGTGCGGGAGACCCCTTTTGCAGAGTTTAACTGTCAGTGCAACGTGACTGCAATGTATTTCTCGATCTGTGCAAAATTGTTTGCCACTGAGATCCAGTAATTTGTCCGTCTGCAGAAAGCGGCGGCGGTGTATTTCGAAATACGTCATGAACTTTTAGATATGTAATTGTTCCGATTTTCCCATATGTACTTAGACGACAGTGTGTTTTGGAAAGTGATGAAAATAAAAAATAAGAGCCTTAACATTCCTGACTCTGGCAGCAAGTATAAACTAAGCCCACTCAGACTTTCCATGCACAATCAGAATAATAAAGCGCCGCAGTTGTTTAAATATTCCATACTGCAATCGATTTTCTGAAAAATTCTTTAAATACAAACTTGTATCCTGAAAATTCTTTAAACAAACAGTATTCCATACACTGCAGTCAATTTCCCAACGAATTCTTTAACTAAATAAATAAACTGTATTTCATACTCTGCCATGTATCCCATAAATCGTTTAAATAAATAATATTTCACACTTTGTGTAAATTGCTTAAACAATATTCCATATACTGTAGTCCATTTACCACCAATATCCAGGTGGGATAGGGGAAGGGTGTGCTGGTAGTTTCTCAGAGCTGAGGTGTTAATTACTTGATCGATTCAATTAATTAGTCAATCCAACTGATATCAGAAGTGTGCCGGGTTTCTGAAGGGGTGGGAGGGGTAAAGGTGACACGAAAACCACTTAACCAAGCAATTGGTTAAAGACCTGCCAATCAAAAGAGAGCTACAGATTTGCCTCTGAATGCATACTTGCTTCTGATGTAGGCAACGCGCGATGTGGGGCGATGTCCTTGTTGCCCTTCTAAAACAAAAACTCAAGTATATCACATGGGAGGTGGGAGCCTACGAGGCTACATTACCAACAAAGTGACCATTTTGGAAGCTTCTTTCTTCCATACAACTCATAATTTTCAAATGGAAAGTGGGTTATGTGAAACTTTATTAATTCTCCAGTTCTGTCACATTTTCGACAGAACAAGACAACTGCAGGTGATAACAGATGAAACCTACAGTATGTGTCTGATTCGTTGTGCAGCTCGTCATAATGCTGTTTTCCAACAAGACAACTGGCTGACACATCAACGTCAGGATACTCATTTCTTCTTTCAGCACAAACAGAATACTTAGTCTTATACCTAGTCTTCGGCATTCCGGTAGGACAGATAATTCGCCAAGAGGGAAAACGTCTCATAAATCCGTCGAAAATTTGAATGACCCCATCTTCCACACATCTGTCTGAATGAATTGTAGACAAGTAGTATGGGGCTTTATTAACAATTTTTTACCATTTCTTTCCTGTGCTGTAAGTACTGTAAGTACACTGGTGTCCAAAATTAAAGCAACAAACGGAAATTTTGCAAGATTGTGTTTATTTTGCATAAATAGGCGATAGTAGAGTAGAAACAATGTAAAGAATACGGAACGTAAATAATTCCTATATTCATAATGGTAGACCAAAAGGTTCATCGTTCTTTCCAACTTAATGGATTTGTAGACACATTCCGACGATTGGTTAATGTGCTCAGTGTGGGGTGTGACCACCTCTGGCAGCACTATAGGCCCAACAACGACGGGGCCTGCTATGAATGATGTTATCAATGCCATGTTGAGGCATTAACGCTCATCCTTCCTGCAGAGCTGCTCGCAAGTCTTGGAGAGTGGTAGGTGGATCTGACACGTCTCCATAGTGCATCCCAGACATGATCTATGGGATTCACACCGGGAGAACGAGCAAGTCACGTCATGCGTGCAACATCTTCCGTTTGCAAGAAAATATCAGCTCCCGTTCTCTATGAGGTTGCGCATTATCATTCATCAATACGAAGTCCAGATCCACACCACATCGCAGCAACTGTACATCAGGTCGCAAGATTTCGCCACGAAACCTGACAGCAGTTAAACTTTGCCTATTCACCCGTAAAATTACATGAGGAAGTGTTCCAATGGTCCACAACTTGCTTATTTCGACAATCAATAAATCAGTTCTCACCAAGACATCGCTTTAGTTTTGAAGCACCTGCCCACACCATTAGGGATCCTCCTCGGTATCGGTATTTCCATAATTCTTGGTTCCCGAAATGATGTTTTACGTTCCTTCCAGATGGGAATGTTCGCAGAATCACTCTCCAGACCAAATCGGGACACACCTGTGCAAAGAAAATTGGCCCACCGTTCGACGTCCAGGTGGTATGTTGACGACTCCACTTTAGACATTCCCTTTTGTGAAGGCGTATAAGAGGTACACATACAACAGGTCTCCGATAATAAAGCCCACTCTGCTGAAACCTTCTGTACCGTTCGCCTGGCTACAACACGTCCACTGGATGCTGTAAGATCAATTGCCAGTTGCCATGCATTACTAAGGCGGCACGGTCGCGCTCTTACAGCCAAATAACACTTTTGTATTTGTAATATCATACATGGTCGGCCCTCCCCTGGTCTTCAGGATACTGTTTCAGTCTCTATAAATTGTCGCCACATCCGAGAAACAACAGAACAATTCACATTAAGCCATCGGACCACATCAGTCTGCGACTGTCCTGCTTCCATTCTTCTTATGGTCCTCCATAGCAGAGTGTGGTAGTCGTCTTCTTTGTGCCATACCGCTCCGTCTGTGGCTGTATACGAGGTGTGGCTAGAAAAAAACCGGACTAGTACTGGTGAAACAATAAAACGAATGCAATAAGGCTGAAAGTCGCGTGGCCTGTCACGTGACTCTCGCTCCGCCTACTGCTCGAGTTTCATCTGCCTCCTGCACTCAGTCTGCCCGTGGCGTCTGTTTTAAGTAGTTGACGTTTTGTCTGTGCGTCGGAAAATGTTGAGTGTACAGAAAGAACAGCGTGTTAACATCAAATTTTGTTTCAAACTAGGAAAATCTGCAAGTGAAACGTTTGTAATGTTACAACAAGTGTACGGCGATGATTGTTTATCGCGAACACAAGTGTTTGAGTGGTTTAAACGATTTAAAGATGGCCGCGAAGACACCAGTGATGACACTCGCACTGGCAGACCATTGTCAGCAAAAACTGATGCAAACATTGAAAAAATCGGTAAACTTGTTCGACAAGATCGCCGTTTAACAATCAGAGCAGTGTCTGAGTTAACAGGAGTTGACAAGGATTACCGATTTACCGATTTACCGATTTTTTCAATGTTTGCATCAGTTTTTGCTGACAATGGTCTGCCAGTGCGAGTGTCATCACTGGTGTCTTCGCGGCCATCTTTAAATCGTTTAAACCACTCAAACACTTGTGTTCGCGATAAACAATCATTGCCGTACACTTGTTGTAACATTACAAACGTTTCACTTGCAGATTTTCCTAGTTTGAAACAAAATTTGATGTTAACACGCTGTTCTTTCTGTACACTCAACATTTTCCGACGCACAGACAAAACGTCAACTAATTAAAACAGACGCCATGGGCAGACTGAGTGCAGGAGGCAGATGAAACTCGAGCAGTAGGCGGAGCGAGAGTCACGTGACGGGCCACGCGACTTTCAGCCTTATTGCATTCGTTTTATTGTTTCACCAGTACTAGTCCGGTTTTTTTCTAGCCACACCTCGTATATGGTGATTGTGGATGTGGGACTACCCGGCACACACTACCCCAATTGATAGGTGCCCTGACGTCTTTGTTGGTTTGGTTGTCCGTCGACCGGAATGCCACCTTCCGTGTAGAACACGATTGTACGGACATCTGTTGACAGTTTGTATAATTATGCCATGAATTAGACACAAGGCGGGGAAATAGCGGTTTGTCGCTTTAATTTTGGACACCAGTGTATAACTGATACATGTATTGCCGATGATACGAAACAAAAGCATCTTTTCGTAGGAACATTTGTAATTAACTGTAGGATGATTAACTACAATATTAAAGTTACAAGCTGGCGCGGTGATGCTATGGTGAGACTCATGGCGGTTCAAATCCACTCCTCACTATGCAGATTTAGGTTATCCGTAATTCCTCTAAATAAGTTAACGTATGTGTTGCGACGGTTCCTTTGAAAGTGCACAGTCGATTTTCTGCCCCAGTTCTTGCTCACTCAGAGCTGCGCTTCTTCCCTAAGGAACTCGTCTTCGAACTGTTGCTGAACCCTAATCTTCCTTTCTTTTATTACACTAAAAGATATTACAAACCAAATAAATTAACGGAGTTAATGCATTTCTTGTCGTGGCTGGAGTAGGATGCGCCTAGGGGAAGCAACAAGTGAAGTGCCGTTTTTTAACGTCTACCACAATGTCTTACGTTAGAGAAACTGCCCCTGTAAAATAAGTGCTCCTTGTTAATAAAACGTGGAGAGTAACGTCAGCTTACCATATAACATGCGTGAAGACCTTCAGACCACTGTATGCAATCACTAAACCGGCACTCAGTAGAATGTGAAATTATATTTGCATGATTTATATGAACCTTCACATTGCAGAAATACTTCAACGTCGTTTGCCCTCATCAACATAAATTGTTCCCCTATATTCCGTGTAAGGATAACAAGCTGTTTACACCAAGGAATTTGATATTTCTTTCTCACTTGCAGTTACTTTGAAGATCCTGTGATTTATTGGATACTAGTTTTTAAAGGTGAAGGCGCTAATTTCAGAAGATAATTTTCTCAGGAAGCGGTATACCCTGCTATGCGATTACATACAACTCCTATGTTCAGCTCAATCTTTTCAGAACGTGATTCTGTCCACACCTAGCCCGACACAAGGTAGTCATCTTCGTGTGTAAAAGAGAAAGAGAAAATCTGTTATATAGAAAATTTATCACTTCTTTCAGCTGTCTATTGTTTATTCATTCCTTCCTTCTTTCCTTGTGCATGCTCCAATGTTAACTACACTCCTGGAAATTGAAATAAGAACACCGTGAATTCATTGTCCCAGGAAGGGGAAACTTTATTGACACATTCCTGGGGTCAGATACATCACATGATCACACTGACAGAACCACAGGCACATAGACACAGGCAACAGAGCATGCACAATGTCGGCACTAGTACAGTGTATGTCCACCTTTCGCAGCAATGCAGGCTGCTATTCTCCCATGGAGACGATCGTAGAGATGCTGGATGTAGTCCTGTGGAACGGCTTGCCATGCCATTTCCACCTGGCGCCTCAGTTGGACCAGCGTTCGTGCTGGACGTGCAGACCGCGTGAGACGACGCTTCATCCAGTCCCAAACATGCTCAATGGGGGACAGATCCGGAGATCTTGCTGGCCAGGGTAGTTGACTTACACCTTCCAGAGCACGTTGGGTGGCACGGGATACATGCGGATGTGCATTGTCCTGTTGGAACAGCAAGATCCCTTGCCGGTCTAGGAATGGTAGAACGATGGGTTCGGTGACGGTTTGGATGTACCGTGCACTATTCAGTGTCCCCTCGACGATCACCAGTGCTGTACGGCCAGTGTAGGACATCGCTCCCCACACCATGATGCCGGGTGTTGGTCCTGTGTGCCTCGGTCGTATGCAGTCCTGATTGTGGCGCTCACCTGCACGGCGCCAAACACGCATACGACCATCTTTGGCACCAAGGCAGAAGCGACCCTCATCGCTGAAGACGACACGTCTCCATTCGTCCCTCCATTCGCGCCTGTCGCGACACCACTGGAGGCGGGCTGCACGATGTTGGGGCGTGAGCGGAAGACGGCCTAACGGTGTGCGGGACCGTAGCCCAGCTTCATGGAGACGGTTGCGAATGGTCCTCGCCGATACCCCAGGAGCAACAGTGTCCCTAATTTGCTGGGAAGTGGCGGTGCGGTCCCCTACGGCACTGCGTAGGATCCTACGGTCTTGGCGTGCATCCGTGCGTCGCTGCGGTCCGGTCCCAGGTCGACGGGCACGTGCACCTTCCGCCGACCACTGGCGACAACATCGATGTACTGTGGAGACCTCACGCCCCACGTGTTGAGCAATTCGGCGGTACGTCCACCCGGCCTCCCGCATGCCCACTATACGCCCTCGCTCAAAGTCCGTCAACTGCACATACGGTTCACGTCCACGCTGTCGCGGCATGCTACCAGTGTTAAAGACTGCGATGGAGCTCCGTATGCCACGGCAAACTGGTTGACACTGACGGCGGCGGTGCACAAATGCTGCGCAGCTAGCGCCATTCGACGGCCAACACCGCGGTTCCTGGTGTGTCCGCTGTGCCGTGCGTGTGATCATTGCTTGTACAGCCCTCTCGCAGTGTCCGGAGCAAGTATGGTGGGTCTGACACACCGGTGTCAATGTGTTCTTTTTTCCATTTCCAGAAGTGTATTTCCTATCTCTGCCACCGCTGTTGGCGTTAGTTTCTCCATCAGTTTCCTCTGTCAGTTTCAGTCACATAAAGATCCCATAAAATAATCCATAGCATTTATCTTTCTTTGCTATCAACTTTCTTTACTGATTTCCAACAGCCTTACGTCCTTTCCTTTAGTCTTCTCTGTTTGCTCCGTCCAACGACTTTTTCCTTTCAATAGTTCTCTCGGAAACTATTGAAATTTTTAATAGGGACCACAATTAATGATGTCTGACTAGATCTAAAAGTGGCGTAAAAGATTCCAGTTTTGACAGACAAATAAATAAACGGATTGAGTTGTTTAAAGGATCTTCTTTTGCATTTCGATTGTTTTTCTTTTTTGTTTATTTCGTTCCCTTTACTTCTTGCAAATATCACTATAGAATTCATGCGCTTAATAGTTCTCAAGCTAAAATCAGTTCATGAGTGTATGAATTAAGCCTGTAGCTCACGTCAGTTCTCTCGGAAAGGCTGTGCACTGAAAACACGCTCCAGTTCAAATTTTAACCAAAATAAAGAACTATGAACACGTTTTCTGAAATAAACATCGGAAATGTTGTAGGACAAGGGAAAATTTAATCACAAGACATTTGACAGACAACAATGTCAAGCGCACGTACCTATAAAAGTGCCAACAAAGTAACATCAGATACGAAACATTTGTCTGACAATTTGCAAATATAAATTAAGTAACCACAAACTAGGTTTCACCTTTTTATGCAATCGTCAATTGACAGCCGAGTGTCGGAACCATAGATGATATGACATGACACAACATTCTTTTGTTTGCGATGCTTGGCTTCACTAGCGAAATAATCATTTTATGTGTTTTAGTATGTATTTCTTTAAATTAAAAATTTTAGATAAACTTCTTAATAAATGTGTACCTCAAAAGTGGGCAACGTTGTGACCGAGATATTATTTTGTGACAACTGCGCGCTCCGGCTTTTTATTTTTAAATGCAGCAATTCGGGCCAATGTTCAACATAAAGGTCTGCTGCATTGTGTTCTCGCATGGTACGGCCGTTAGTGGGGAAGCTACGAGCACGTACATTACACTTGAGCTAGTCACAAAGCCATTTTATTGTAAGGTGGAAAAAACTTTTGAAATTTTCTGCTACTGCAGATAACCTTGAAGAGCTTTCAAACGGAAGGGAAGTTCACGTAAATAAGTTATATATTTAGATTCTGTAAAAAAAAAAAAAAAAATAATAGTACAATAAAATTCTTCAGGAACTGGAAAGAGAAAAGTTATTTCTGTAGAATATAAGTGTAACTTTGTGAAAGTACAGATACGTAGGGAAAAATTTGTCTCATTAATGAAATTAGGTCCGCAGCTCGTGGTCTTGCGGTAGCGTTCTCGCTTCCTGCGCACGGGGTCCCGCGTTCGATTCTCGGCGGGGTCAGGGATTATTCCTGCTTCGAGATGACTTGGTGTTGTGTCGTTTTCATCGTCATCATCATTCACCCCCATTACGCTAAGAAGGCAATGGCAAACCACCTCCACTAGAACCTTGCCTAGTACAGCGGTGCGGTCCGCAGCTCGTGGTCGTGCGGTAGCGTTCTCGCTTCCCGTGCCCGGGTTCCCGGGTTCGATTCCCGGCGGGGTCAGGGATTTTCTCTGCCTCGTGATGACTGGGTGTTGTGTGATGTCCTTAGGTTAGTTAGGTTTAAGTAGTTCTAAGTTCTAGGGGACTGATGACCGTATATGTTAAGTCCCATAGTGCTCAGAGCCATTTGAGCCATTTTACAGCGGTGCTCCTCGGAGTATGGGACCTCATCATCATCAATGAAATTAGGGACATCACTGAACTGTTTAGTGAAGAAAAGGTTTCAAATTCACATTAAAAATTTGTTTCTATATACAGTTTGGTCAGAAACAATCTGAAAGGCTTGTAAGAGCGTTGCAGGGGAAGTTTTGCTGAGAAATACTTGTTAAGAAAAAAATTCGATACGTCACTCCGTTTCCGAGTTACTTGACATTGAAGGCAACCAGTCATGTGGTTCACGTCCAAATGCAAGCACTTATAAATTTAAGCTAGGTGAGCAAAAGCTATGTTTATTTGGTTTGAGGAAAAATCCAAATCTGGCGACACTGTCTGTGCTTGAATTGGCGCGTGCAACAACCTGATGGGGCAACTTCAATGCTAAATAACTCGGAAAGGGCGCAACATGTTGAATTTTTTCATAAGAGTTATTTCTCAGCATAATCTCCCCTGAAATACCCTTACAAGCTTTTCAGACTGTTTCTGCCCCCCCCCCCCCCTTACCACTGTATAACGTACAGATGCTCAGAATATCGTATTAAATGGGCCGTGAGTAGTGACTGTTTTCTTATAATACCACTGAACTTGTATGTAGGTGTTTAACAGTTTGAAATAATCACTTTTCTTAAGGGATTTTGTGTTAACTGTAAGTATTGTGACCTGATTTTCCTACACGATTCCGCTGAACAGAAGTGTAAATACAATAAATGGATACACAATTGCGAATATGGACAACGATCAGCTGTAGAATGAAATGACGACAATGAAAATTTGTGCTGGATCGGGACTCGAACCCGAATTTATGGCTTATCGCGAGCGGTCGCCTTACCATTTGGCCATCCTTGGGCGACTCAACGGCCAGGAACAAACTTCCTTACGTCGTCAACTATCCTCTACCACCTGTATTCGTATGTCCATTATGCATGTTTCCGTACATGTGCGATATTCTACTTGAAAGTCGCTTGCCCTTTGTCGACGGATAAATACGATATTGCAGTGCCTGTGTTATTTTAAATTACGATGCAAATTTTCTTTGGAAATGCACGTAAAAGATTTGTTTTATTACCTTGCTTAGAGCAGTTTACTTTTTCTCCACTCTGATTTCGCTTCAATGAGGATAGACCTATAATTGTTTGTGTTTTAAGAAAAATAGAAAAGTAAATCCCACCAAACTGGCAAAATTTGTGACGAATGTATTCCTGTGTATAGATAAAACAAAACTCATAAAATATGGCAAATTTGTAACTACATTATCTGTGTGTAAAAAAAAAGTCTACCCACAGTTGTGACAAATTCAGCTCTAGTTTTCCCGTCTTAATTTGATGTCCCTACGTTGTCCTGAGCTGGAGGTTGCTTTGTAAAATTTTATATTCCATATTCCGAATACCGCGTCACACATAAAACTTTATTTCTGTCAGGATTAAAGAATGTTGTTATAAGAGTCCAGATATGAGGAAATTAAATGTCGCAGTAAATATTTGTACTCGGTATGTCACAAAAAGTGTTAAAAGTGTCACACAGTTGCCCATTTTTGCGGTTAATGAAAAAACAATGAGGAAATTTTTTTCGTTAAATCACACTTATCCATCTCACTTAGGATCTGAGGAATGGATTGCAATATATCAGTTATTTTGTGCATATGGACTAGAAGTAATCCATGAATTTTAACTAACACCTCCAGAAAATAGAGGAACGTAATTAATTTCTTGTTCGCACGTACCGGTTGGTTATAATTAAACTGACGATACTGAGTGCTGTAGTGCAGGCTGTATACATCGCAGGATCCTGACACATTATTGGTGTGTTCATTAATCGGTGCGCTCGAAAGTATGCTGAAAAAAATAGTAGTTCCATTTTCCACCACCATGTGAAAATATGAAGCTGTAAGCAGTCAGAATGTGAAATGTTTCCTGTTTTGACGTCAGTATGCTGTTTGTCGCTTGGCGACACGTGTTCATTTCTTTTGTGAAGTGACTGATGGTGTAAACGCTTAAGAAGGTTAACATTTTTTAAACGAAGCGCAATGTCTACTGAGAAGAAAGACCGTGCTCTGCGGGTATAGTTGTGTTATCAGAACGGTAGCAATAGCAGTACCGCATGTACTAGGAGTTTGATTCGTCATAAGTAGGAGAGTAATGAAGAGATTCAGTTACTGTAAACAGTTGAGTGATAGTGGTGTTCCCATCAGGATCGAAGGCAAACCAACACCAACAACAATAGTTCAGGTACATATGCCGATGCTGCTGTTCAAATGATCTTATACTCGTCTGACAAAAACCGTTAAATTTTTTCCATTTCACGTCACCGACCCCCATTGTATCTATAATCATATATTTTATTTCCCTTTTGATGTTTTCTAGCTTCCCTACCACGTTCAAAGTTCTGACATTCCACCTTCCGATTCGTAAAAGATCACATTTTCGTTGGCAATTCAACAATTTTCTTCTGATTGTCTCCCCCTTTGGCAGCTCTCTCCCGGATATCCGAATGGCGGCCTAATACCATGTCTTTTTCCCATGGAGAGATCATCACGACACTTATTTCCAACTGCAGGTCGCATGTTCTGTTGTTACACATTACCCCTCTTTTATTCAATGGTCTCCATTGACTTCTGCACCCTCGTGCTGTTGATCATTTCCAAATCTTTCTTTTGCCTTACTAGGCCCTACTGAAGAATGGAGTATCTAATGTAATCCGAAACTGGATGCATACGGTGCCTTTGTGGCATTACACTGGGGACTTCACCGAGAGACCATTTTTTTCTCACAACTAAAGTCCAAGCACAACTTTGACATTGTGAGTCAAACGCACTGCCTCTTCTTTGGTGACGAACATACAGGGCGATTCACGAAGATGTGCAAATATTTTACTATGCTATTCTGCAAGTAAAACTTAAGAAAAAAAGTTCATATAAACATAGGTCCGCAAATGTTTGGTTACGGAGTTACGGCTAGTAAAAGATTTTGCCTGAAATTGAGCAACTTCGCTAATATGTAGCCATCGCAAAACTGTATGAGGGTAAAGTAAAGCACGATTTCCATTTAATTTGTTGTTATTGATCTGGCGAATCTAATAAAACATGTCCCAGACGTGTATCTGTAGTAGTTTCTCAGAACATCCAGAGAAGCAAAGAAGTAATTTCGTAAAACATTTAATTTGCTAACTACTTGGCCCAATTTTTTTAAAATTACAGACAATTGCTCAAAGTTTTCAACATAAGGTTAAGAGAATTTAATTTTGGAAAAACGATGGTACTAATGTTAACTGAAACTGTATGAATGTGTCAGATACTCTGCTCGAGCGGTTCTAGGCGCTACAGTCTGGAACCGCGCGACCGTTACGGTCGGGCCGGCCGTTGTGGCCGAGCGGTTCTAGGCGCGTCAGTCTGGAACCGCGCGACCGCTACGGTCGCAGGTTCGAATCCTGCCTCGGGCATGGATGTGTGTGCTGTCCTTAGGTTAGTTAGGTTTAAGTAGTTCTAAGTTCTAGGGAACTGATGACCTCAGATGTTAAGTCCCATAGTGCTCAGAGCCATTTGAATTCGTTACGGTCGCAGGTTCGAATCCTGCCTCGGGCATGGATGAGTGTGATGTCCTTAGGTTAATTAGGTTTAAGTAGTTCTAAGTTCTATGGGACTGATGACCTCAGAAGTTAACTCCCACAGTGCTCAGAGCCATTTGAACTATTTTTTTGTAGTTTGAAATTTATACGAGTACATATCGACTGTCGAATACCGCAGTGTAAACAACTGTATACAGAATAATCAGTGAAAAATGTGGGCCGGGAGTCACCCATTCATGGAAGTTCGGCTTCCGAGGGCAAGTACTTATTGCATTCGACGCCACATTGGGCGACTTGCGTGTCGGAGATGGGGATGAAATGATGATGAGAACAACACAACATCCAGTCCCTGAGCAGAGAAAATCTCCTGCCTCAGTTGGGAAGCGAACCCGGGCCCCTTGGTGTGGCATTCTGCCGCGTTAACCGCTCAGCTATCGGGAGCGGACAGAACAATTTGTGCAAATGTCGTACTAGCTCAGTCGCTATTGTAGTGTTAAGCCAACGAGTGCTCTACGACATCAGACAAACATGATTTGTGTTTTATATTTCTGGTGTTTTATGTTTATCATTTTGATGTTTCTTGCTACTTTTTATTGTAAAACGACGCAACAACACTATGTGGCAAGTTTATAGAGATCATGAACTTCTGTTAATACGATGTTGCAAGGTAGGTTTTAATGCTAAGGTAATGTATACAGTGTTTACATGAAATCATGTGTGTACCACTCACTTTGTCTTAGAGTGTTTGTTTGTTGATCTTTCAGATTCGATGATGACAGCATAAATCTATCTAAAGTACACTACTGGCCATTAAAATTGCTACACCAAGAAGAAATGCAGATGATAAACTGGTATTCATTGGATAAATATATTATACTAGAACTGACATGTGATTACATTTTCACGCAATTAGGGTGCATAGATCCTGAGAAATCAGTACCCAGAACAACCACCTCTGACCGTAATAACAGCCTTCATACGCCTGGGCATTGAGTCAAACAGAGCTTGGATGGCGTGTACAGGTACAGCTGCCCATGCACCTTCAACACGATACCACAGTTCATCACGAGTAGTGACTGGCGTATTGTGACGTGCCAGTTGCTCGGCCACCATTGACCAGACGTTTTCAGTTTCTGAGAGATCTGAAGAATGTGCTGGCCAGGGCAGCAGTCGAACATTTTCTGTATCCAGAAAGGCCCGTACAGAACCTGCAACATGCGGGCGTGCATTATCCTGCTGAAATGTAGAGTTTCGCAGAGATCGAATGAAGGGTAGAGCCACGGGTCGTAACATATCTGAAATGTAACGTTCACTGTTCAGTGCCGCAATGCGAACAAGAGGTGCCAGACGTGTAACCAATAGCACCCCATACAATCATGCCGGGTGATACGCCAGTATGGCGATGACGAATACACGCTTCCAATGTGCGTTCACCACGATGTCGCCAAACACGGATGCGACCATCGTGATGCTGTAAACAGAACCTGGATTATCCGAAAAAATGACGTTTTGCCATTCGTGCACCCAGGTTCGTCGTTTAGTACACCATCGCAGGCGCTCCTGTCTGTGATGCAGCGTCAAGCGTAACCGCAGCCATGGTCTCCGAGCTGATAGTACATGCTGCTGCAAACGTCCTCGAACTGTTCGTGCAGATGGTTCTAGTGTTGCAAACGTCCCCATCTGTTGACTCAGGGATCGAGACGTGGCTGTACGATCCGTTACAGCCAGCGAATAAGATGCCTGTCATCTCGACTGCTAGTGATACGAGGCCGTTGGGATCCAGGACGGCGTTCCGTATTACCCTCCTGAACCCACCGATTCCATATTCTGCTAACCGTCATTGGATCTCGACCAACGCGAGCAGCAATGTCGCGATACGACAAACTGCAATCGCGATAGGCTACAATCCGACCTTTATCAAAGTCGGAAACGTGATGGTACGCATTTCTGCTCCTTACACGAGGCATCGCAACAACGTTTCACCAGGCAACGCCGGTCGACTGCTGTTTGTGTACGAGAAATCGGTTGGGAACTTTCCTCATGTCAGCACGTTGATGGTGTCACCACCGGCGCCAACCTTGTGTGAATGCTCTGAAAAGCTAATCATTTGCATATCACAGTATTTTCTTCCTGTCGGTTAAATTTCGCTTCTGTAGCACGTCATCTTCGTGGTGCAGAAATTTTTTTAGTAATCAATGAAAAGAATTACAAGCGATCTTGGCGAATCTAGTTTTTAAGAATAATATATAAATTTACAAAGGACTTGCCAGTATGAAAATAGTGGCCTGGATGCATGCGCTGATTCGGTTGGGAATGGTGCTATAAAGCCGCTGTACTCTCCCCTGAGGCAAGCTGGCCCTTAGCTGTTGTAACTCGTCCTTGATATTCTGATTACTTACTGTCCCACGTATGTTGTATCGGGAACTGATCTAACTGGCCACAGGAGAATATTACACTGCTGGCCACCGTAAATGCAGCACCAAGAAAGACAAGAGGTAGCACAACAAAATTTATTTTGTAGATAACATGTTGACCAAGTATCAAATGATTACGTTTACAGACGTCTGTGACATGTGGTTCCTGCCAGAATCAGTAGCCAGAGTAGCCGCCATTGTTGGAGATCACCGCTGCCACACGTCTCGGCATTGAGTCAAAGAGACGTTGGATTTGTTCCTGGGGTACAGCAGCCCAAGCAGCTTCCACACGTTGCCAAAGATCATCTGGTGTGGCAGCTGGGGATGTAATCTGGGTCACTCGTTGAGCAACCATGGGCCACATGTTTTCTATCGGCGAAAGATCCGGAGAGCGAGCCGGCCAGGGAAGCACTTCAATCTGGTTATTGACGAAGAACCTTTGGACAATGCGTGCCACGTGTGGTCGCGCATTGCCCTGTTGAGATATGGCTGTGGCCGAGCCCTGAAGGTAAGGATGGACAACTGGCTCCAGCACCTCGGATATGTAGCGCCGGCTATTTAAAGTACCGGCAATACGTACTAGAGGCGTGCGAGAGTAATATCCAATACCGGCCCATACCATAATACCCGGTGCAAGACCAGTGTGGCGGTGTATAATGCAGCTGTCCAGCATCCTCTCTCCACGGTGTCTCCACACTCGAATCCGATTATCGTGGTGCTGCAGACAGAAGCGTGCCTCGTCAGTAAAGACAACGTCATTCCATTCTGCCGTCCACATCCGTCTGTCATCACACCATTGGCGACGGAGACGTCTGTGGTTCTGCGTCAGTGGTAGACGAAGCAATGGACGTCTTGTGGACAGACCACTCTGCTGTAAACGGCGTCGAATGGCACGCGCAGACACTGGATGATTCATTACAGACGCAATGTGCTGTGCTATGGTTCGGGATGTCACTGAGTGATCCGTCACTGCCATGCGCACAATTTGCCTATCAGCACGTGCAGTGGTGCACCGAGGTGAATGCGATCGACCACGTCGGTCCGTCGTACCCTCCTGCATCCAACGGTCACATATCCGCATTACAGTTGTTTGGTTTCGTCCAACACGACTAGCGATTTCTGTGTATGATAATCCACAATCTCGGTAAACCACTATCCTTCCTCTGTCGAACTCGGATACTTGATCAAACGATGTTCGCTGTTGTCTACGAGGCATAACTGATCGTCTTGTGAAACAACCACAAGGTAAACACACGTGCCGAACGTACACTCGTCGAAATCGCTAAGCCTTAAATGGCGCTATGGTTCAAAAATGGCTCTGAGCACTATGGGACTCAACTGCTGAGGTCATTAGTCCCCTAGAACTTAGAACTAGTTAAACCTAACTAACCTAAGGACATCACAAACATCCATGCCCGAGGCAGGATTCGAACCTGCGACCGTAGCGGTCTTGCGGTTCCAGACTGCAGCGCCTTTAACCGCACGGCCACTTCGGCCGGCTATGGCGCTATGAGGTGGCGCCACAGGCGCGCGTGATGTGCGTCTGCGCTGAAATTCTAATCAGTTGCATATCTCATCGCTGCGAACCCATGGTGTAAATTTCACTTGATTCGGATGCTTCCTTCAGGGTGTTGCATTTACGGTGGCCAGCAGTGTAACATCACACACACATTTCATAGAGCCACGTGCCATGTGTACGAGCAATTCTCATGTTGACAAATGGCAACATGATGTTTTGGCATGTGAGGTGACACATGAGGACGCAGAATGTCCGTAACATAAAACTGGAAATTTGCGGTACGGTCTTATGGGACGAAACTACTGACGTCATCAGTCCCTAAGCTTACGCACTACCTATTCTAACTTAAACTAACTTACGCTAACGACAACACACACACCCACGCCCGACGGAGGACTCGAACCTCCGACGGGGAGAGCCGCACGGGCCGTGACGAGGCTCTCCAGACCGCGTGAAGATGAATATTTCGTGGCTAAATAAAGATGTCAATTAATACTATTTTATTTCTTTCTGTTCTGTCATACTCTGCGAAGGCAGAAACGCACTTTATGATCACTCGCGTTTGACAGTAACCCAGAGATTGGTGGAACAAACAGTCGGTTCCTGAGATCGATGACGGCGGGATTTATGAAGTGAAGTAGCCAGAAGCGATAGCGAAGTCGTCGTTAGTATGCACCTACAGTCCAGGAAGCAATATGAATTCAGGCAAAGGTAGTCGTTCTACTAATGGAAGGCGCATGTCAAAAGTTCAAGGAACTAACGAAACTGGCTGGCAAGTTTGGGACCACTCTATGTATAGGCACTCTCGCGTCAGTGGATAGCATCACGTGACATGTTTGTGACTGTAGTGGTGTAGTGGTGCCTCACGCAGGAGTAAGCTACATCTCCACTTTGAAGCCTGATATCTCTGACCTGTGCTCCATATCGATATTCCGGCTGGGCTTGGAATCCGAATCAGTGTTGGATATTAAACACCTTCCTCCTTTAATCTGCATGTAGTATCGAAAATGTTCCAGCTATTGCTGGAGGTGTCGAGAGTGAAAGTCTCCCTCGGTACGGCATCTACGTGATCGGCTAAATCAGATGCCGGCACAGTCAGTGTGATTTACATCCGATTGATGGCTTCTGGGTCGCAGACTGGTCCGCCTGCAGGGGAGTGGGTGCCAGCCTTGTTGGCGATGGAGACTGGTTCGGTCGCCATGGGCACCTCAGTCTGAAATCGCTCCAGCTATGTCAGTTGTATGAGAGATGCTCGTTGGCTTTTGTGGGAGCTAGAAGTGGCTTAGGGGGTGGAAATGGTTCCTCCTCCATCGGCTTTCATCGTTCGTCATTGCCGATCGCTGTAGATGCCTAAGACGAGCGCGGAGCTTATTACGCCACTAGACAGGCTATGGGACAGGCTTGTCCTGGCCGTGGTTGCGGAAATCTTGCTCAGTGGAAGGCGAGGAGAAAGGGTGAGGAGTGGTACGACTGACTGCGACGGGTGCCTGAGTTCGGTGTCTGCCTAGATGGTCCAGGCCAGTAGCAATTTCAAAGGTATCTGCTTTCTATCGCCGACAACGGCACTGTTGGTCCACTTTTCATCCTGGCCGAAAGTACGAGGTCAGGTGTGGGACCCCACGTGGTAATACAGCTGTGTGTGTTGGCAGCTGGCCTGCTGAGTCGGGCACAGCAGGTCGAAGAGGATGTGGAATCTGTAGCAGCGTAAAATTTCGGTCGAACTATGTCCGTTTGGGAGTGGATCGATAAGTGACCAGGAAACTGGTGAGTAATTCCTCAGAGTCGGATGCTGTGATTATCTTGCACACCTGCGTTTTAAAAATCTTGATCATCTGCTCGGCTTCCGATTGGATACAGGATGGGTGGTGGTCTGGTATTGAGTGCCACTGCATTGGCAAAAATGCTGAAACTCAGACGGTATGAAGGAGGGCTGTTTCGGAGACCACGTTGGAAGGTGCTCCCTCTATTGCAAAAATAATGGAGAGGGAACGGATGGTAGCTGCTGCACTAGCCGTTCGTGCAACATACAGAAAGTTAGAAAGTATATTAACTAGCAACCACATTGTTTCCCGGAATGGTCTGGCGAAATCTACTTGCACACTTTGCCAGGGGCGGTCAAGGCATGGTCAAGGGATGGAACGGTGTGTTGGGGCTGACTGATTGAGGGCGCATGCCTAGCAGATCGCGATGGTATGTTCTAATGGCAGCGTTAACACCGGGCCAGTACATATGACGCCACACAATGGCCTGTGTTTTGCATACATCCCAAAGTGTAGTGGAGGATCTTCAGTATGTGGGGGTGGAACGAGAGAGTAACTACCACCTGGATTCAGAATGATCTGTAGCTAACAGTATGACACCATCAGTGACGTGAAGCCTGTGACGTTATGAAAGATAGCTGTGCCATTCCTGGGTTCGTGCCCTTAGGCAGGCATTCCGGCCAAGCCCACTATACAGCACTTTGTGAAGTGGCGGATAACGGCCAGTCGCTGTTGCTACTTCGTGCTCCGTAATCGGGAATTCATCCAGAGAGTGTCACTGATTTACGACTCAGGGAAAACACAGCACTTCGTTCACTTCAAATTGTGCATACGGGGTCTCATGAGAAGCGAGAAAGAGGATCTGTGTTGGATCTGTGCTGCATGGTGAATCAATAATGCATCTTGTAGGTATAGCTACTCAGGAACAACGCCCACCGTTTCAGCTGCTCTGCATCTTATCGGAAAATTTCGAATGGGGATGGAATAGAAAAATGAGAGGGTGTGCGATTCGTAATAAAGTGAAACTTAGCACCATAGAGATATGCCTGAAACATCTTGTCGCTTTATATTGTGTCCAACACCTAAGCTCAATTTTCGAATAATTCCTCTGTGCCGCATTTTATGTTTTACATACAAACGTATTAGGCTGTTCTGTGCCGTGGGAGTATTTGTAGGACAGCAGTGCACCAATGCCACTATCTGACGTTTACTTACTTACTTACTTATTCGTGGCTTGGGCCTTAGTGACCATATGCCTGCTTCACACTCCTCCTCCATCGTTCCCGGTTGCGAGCCTCCTGCCACCACTTGCCCGCTCCTAGTCCCATGTCCTCAGTGTCCTTGTCAATATTGTCCTCCCATCTTGTCCGCGGCGGTACCCGGTATCTCCTTCCAGCTACAGCTCCCAGAAACACATAATGGTGTATCCTCCATTAATCCTTGCTACATGTCCAGCACAGGTCAACCTTCTTATTCTTTTTATGTCAGGCTGTGCGTAAAGCTGTTTTAATTCCTGGTTTTTTCGAATTCTCCATTCCCCTGTTTGTGAATATATCACAGGGCTATGTATTTTTCGGTGGATTTTTCGTTCGAAAGCAAGTAGTTTCTCTTCATCTGTTCTACTAAAGGTGAGGCTTTCACAACCGTACATAACCACTGGCATAATCATACTTTGGTACAGCCTGATCTTAAAACTTCTTGACCGGGATCTTTTCTTCAGCACATCCTGAAGGCCAAAGTAGGCTCTGTTGCCTCCGACAATTCTTGCATTTATTTCAATTTCACAGTGGTTCTGGTCACTGCAGAGACTACCAAGCTATTTGAAAGTATTTGATCTTTTGAATCGGAGATTGTCCATCGTGAGCAGGTCCCCATCCCTCGCTGACTAGCTCAGGACCATGTATTCTGTCTTATCTTCACTGACTTGCAGGCCTGCCCTACTGGCAATCTTGCAGTACGAGCCTGCCATTCATCTGAGCTCTTCTCTACTACCGCTGATTAGGATTATATCATCCGCATACGCCAGTCGAGTCATTGACATATTGTCTAGGGGTATTCCAATGGGGTCAGTTTTCATAAATTCCCGGTGTATTTTTTTCTAGCACAATGTTGAATAATGTCGCCGGCCGCGGTGGTCTAGCGGTTCTAGGCGCTCAGTCCGGAACCGCGCGACTGCTACGGTCGCAGGTTCGAATCCTGCCTCGGGCATGGATGCGTGTGATGTCCTTAGGTTAGTTAGGTTTAAGTAGTTCTAAGTTCTAGGGGACTGATGATCACAGCTGTTAAGTCCCATAATGCTCAGAGCCATTTGTTGAATAATGTAGGGGAGAGGGCGTCTCCCTGTCTGAGGCCGGTTCGAACTTCGAACTGTTCTGATAGATCGGTTCTTGTCTGCATTTTACAGAGTGTTTGTTCTAGACACATTGCCACCAAGCGGATTATTTCAGATGGAAACTGAAATTCCTTTAGTAATCTGATTGTAGTACCCCTGTGTACGCTGTCTAGGTTTTTTTGAATCAATGAAGAGCATGTGCATGTCTGTATGATATTCCCAGCATTTCTCCGTTGTTTGACGTTGGGTAAATAGGTGGTCCACTGTTGATCTGTTACGTCTAAACCCACATTGTTAGTCTCCTACAGCTTCTTCAGCAAATGGTAGTACCCCATTTACGAGGCATAGAGATAGCACTTTATAGCTGACATCTAGCAGAGATATTCCTCTATAACTGTCACATACCAGGGGTCATTCTTTTTCAGTAATGGACAGATGATGGGCATATTCCAATCTTCTGAGAGACTTCCTTGCTCCCAGACTTTCCGTATGAGGCTTGCCATGGTTCTTACAAGGCCAGGCCCTCCATTTCTTATGAGCTCTGCAACAATTTGGTCTTCGCCGGCCGCTTTGTTGTTTTTAATTTTTTGAGTATTTGTGTAATTTCATATTCAGAGGGAGTAGTCACTTCTGTGTTCACAGTTTGTGGGGACTCAAAAGGAAGAAGTTCTGTGGGGTCTTCGCAATTTAGGAGCTGGGAGAAATATTCTGCCCATCTTTGCCCTATCTCTTTTCCATTCACTAGCATTCTTCCCTTTTCATCTTTAATCAACTGTTCTTTGTTTACATACAGTTTGGTACATTTCTTCTCGTTTTGATATATTTGTCTAGTCCTGTGGTGAGTGAGATCCTCCCCCGCCTCGTTAAGTATGGCATTGTAATATTTCCTCTTTCCGTGTAAAGTTCTCTTTTGGTTGTATATTGTTCATGTTTTCTAACCACTCCTTTGTAGCTCTTCTTCTTTCCTCAATTTTTCTTTCGCATATCTGGTTGAAGCATATCCGGTTAGGTTTTTTTCCGTTTACCCAAAACTTTTGCGGCTGCTCATTTAGGGTGGTTTTGATTCTTGTTCAGTCTTCATTTATGTTGTTGTGACCAGACTCCATTTGGTCCACATTTGTTATCTCCCCAGCTAGTTCTGTCACAAACTGTTCCTTTTTTCTGGCTATCTTAACATATTTACATTATAGATTACCCTTTTGGTCATTATCTTTGTGACGCACCAACCGCAATTGTTAAGTGTTTACAAGGATAGAACGTTGCTAAATAAGAGATCGACCTAAGGCACATTTAATGTGCAAGAAACCTTTCCGGCACGCCTCTCACGACGGATAGAAAATCTGGGCTACATTGAGAATATGCTTCGCTTAATCATTGATTTTGCCGCAATTCAAAGAAACTACATTTGTCGAGGCAGCACCACAAGTGATGGACACAGTCTACAACGTCTGTAGATTGTGAATATGGCGCTCTCGTGTAGCCCCAGTAATTAGTGAGTCATCTAAATAATTAACACTGTTGGAGATACCGTGGATGAGTTGCTCAAGGTATCTCTGAAATACCACTAGAGCGCTTATAAGTCCAAATGACAACCTGTTAAAACGATTCATGACGAATGGTCCATTAATCACTAAAATCTGTTTCGTCTTTATCGTCTTTAGGCAACGGAAAGTAGGCATCTGCGAGATTCATCTTTGAAACATATTGGCTCCCATCCAGTTTCGTCAAGAATTCCTCAGGCCTAGGTATGAGATAAAGATCGACACAAAGTCAAAATGACCTATTTGATTTCTTAACTACGAAGGAAGTTGTCTCTCACTGGCTACACTATACTGAATGTATTACTACCTTACTTTACATTCGATTTAGTTCCGCTTTAACTTGATCGTGCACGGCAGAAGGCACTGGATCTGGTCTGCAAGTCTTAGACACTTCTGATCGCTTTAAGGGTACGTGGGTTTGGAAACCTGTAGCACAACCTAATGTAGGTCGAAACAGTTGCTCATATTGCGTACATAATGTAACAAGTTCTGTGAAGGGGGTCGTTGTTGAAGCGAGATTCATTTGATTTTGAATTTGGAAACCAAAAAGCACATAAGCGTCTAAGGCAAAAATGTTAGTTGTTGTCCAAGAGTTGACTGCTAGTAGAAAAAAAAAACGGCTCTGAGCACTATGGGACTTAACTACTGAGGTCATCAGTCCCCTAGAACTTAGAACTACTTAAACCTAACTAACCTAAGGACATCACACACAAATCCATGCCCAAGGCAGGATTCGAACCTGCGACCGTAGCGGTCACGCGGTTTCAAACTGAAGCGCTTAGAACCGCACGGCCACACCGGCCGGCTGAGTGCTAGTAGAGTTAGTTGCCGAGCTACAGTTTTATACTTAACGTGGTCCGCAATCTGACCCGCAGTGGGATCGATTGGCCGCTCTACGTCACAACTCCATGTTGAGAACACACGTGGGGAGCCGGTGCGCCGGAACGTGCCTACGTTAATCAGGGACACGGCCGCGGCTTAGTCCAACTGGAAATCTGCTGCTGCTCCATTAATGTGCATCTGCAGCATGAGCTTCTGCATCCTATCTGCTGCTCCTATGGGCAGCGACAAGACGGCATGCAGCGCCTTGCCGGGCATTCCTGGTGGTGCACCCCGGCAGATGCAGGAACTGGCGAGCTATCCTGGTTTGCGACGTGCAAAACAGGTGACGTCATGGGAAGGGCAGTGACGCCGTAGATGCAGTGGGCGGCAGTCTGGGCACGATTTGATGGCGCGAAAGTTTCTTTGATTTCTTGACAACGACGGAGAGCAAACTGTTGTACCAGCCTCCGTTCGCTTTGGGACACGCCCACGGCGAAGTAAGTGCCTGTGGTTCAAATGGCTCTGAGCACTATGGGACTCAACTGCTGTGGTCATTAGTCACCTAGAACTTAGAACTACTTAAACCTAACTAACCTAAGGACATCACACACATCCAAGCCCGAGGCAGGATTCGAACCTGCGACCGTAGCAGTCGCACGGTTCCTGACTGCGCGCCTAGAACCGCGAGACCACCGCGGCCGGCTAAGTGCCTGTGTTTTTACGTGTCTGCCTACGATGACGGAGGCGGATCGCTAACTGCTGCGCTACCTACTGAGTCCCATGTCGTTGACTGTCGGACGAACGGGTGCTCACTAAATTGGATGATGATGACGTTTACTGTACGTCATCAGTTGATCACGGAACACAACAGCGGCAACTACTAATAAGGAAGTCGACACCAGAAGTATCGCGAAACGTAGCTTGCGCTGACTCTTGTTACTTCGTGAGGGTTCCCTCTTTTTAACATATTGCTCAATGTTGTACCAGATGAGTCGAAAGCAGTGTTATTCAAACTGTTTTCCTCAGGAGCCGATCCGGACACTGTGGGACGGCACCTCGAACCGCTTGCCTATAGATGTTATTTTTAACTTTATTGATAATGTTCAGAAACTAGAATGTTATGAGCCAGCAATAGGCCAGCTATACTAAGGGAGCGGTAAGTTGGATTCCGGCCTCTAAGTGCTGCTCATTAAAAGGCGGCACCATTCAGAACACTTGGTGTCGACTGTTCTGTTCCACATCGCTGCCACCTTCAGCCAACCCCAAGTTGTGACACTGTGATCGGTTGAGGAAGTCAAATGTCAGATCCACTTCGTTGGACATAATCTGTGGGATGGTTTCAGCTAGAGACAAATTACACAACCTCAATCTAAAACGTAATCTTCTCTACAGAAAGTGTGGCTTACAGGATACCGTCGAACATAGATTCATGTGTTCAGATCAACCTGCAATTTGGTTTTGGACGAGGGAGCATTTGGCTTTAATTACCAGAACGAGCCTCATCATCAGTGACTTGAATGTCATTTTCCGGCCTGACTGGCACACGTTCCCAGGGACCAACGATCTGTGTTATAGTTGGTGCCTGACTTATTTCACTCTCAACTACATAACCACAGCCATTCCGGACATAACGGATTTTCAGTCTTATCTGCAACGAGCAGCACTGGGTCATGCGATAAAGGTGTGTCAGTAAATATGTTGAACGATTCCAAAAGTTTTTAATCATCTCCCTTGGTCCATACTGTCGAGGAATGCAAGTTGGAATTCAGCGAGGACCGACGACGCTCTTGGAGAACTCCCGAAGAAGCTACCTTTTTCTGTTCTTTTTCCTAGTTTAAGCATGAAGCCTTTTAACTTTAAGAATCAAGGCCCAAAACGAAAAAGAAGAGAAGAAAAAGAAAAGAAGGCATTAAAGACCGCAGCATGAGAAGCTACCCATAGAAGGCATTTTTGGCGACAGATGGGATCGGCTATAAGGACAGATGAGAGAACCAAAGAAAGGAAAAACGTGGGATAGGGGTAGCGTCTTTGACTTGTAATCAAAACGTCCCGGTTCGAGGTTTCGGTACTAGCCATTGCTTTAATTCTGAATAAAAATTATCACCTATGGCGACCAAACACTTCCAGCGTAAGGACTCGTCGTCGTTCTACCAACGATCAACTCAAAGAGGGTGAAAGAGTGAACAGAGATTGCCCTCGGAGTGGGAAACCACCGCTAAGAGCAGGAAGAATCAGCAATGATCAACAGCATGAAGACACAGAAGGAAATGAAAGCCAGTGCATTAGTGAGTCATATTGCGCACTGTAGTTGAAAAAGTTTTGTGATGATGTCACCATTGGCAAAATATTCCCAATTAATCCCCGTTTCATTTCTCTGAGAGGGAACTGCCGAAGGAGAGACGACTATTTGGAGAAGTTGAATATTTGGTGATGCGTATATAAAAAAGAGCACCTTGTACAGCTTATAAATCTGTATCTGATTAGACACACAAATAATTTGATACGTGTGTGTAAGTATTATCTAACTTTTAATAGTGTTTTCTATTTGTATTAAGCTGATGTAGTTTACATTAGTACGCACCTGATTTGGGGACTACCTCTATTACAACAGTTGCTGGTACTTTATCATATACTGCATTGGTAACAGAGGTCTTTACCTTTACATTTACGCGTGATTCATTTGATCGCCAGTTTTTTCCATTCCGAGCTTTAAGTGAAGAGAAACTACAGTAGTTACCTTGTAAAGAAGCCGTGAATCGTCCGTGAGTAGCGGGCGGAGGTGAGCAGCAGGCGAAGGAGGTGTTTATCACAAAACCGCAGACGAAAAATTTCACAGGCTGATGTGTGAACGTAACGAGCTGAGAAAGGCCGCAGCAGCACAAGGGTACACGTCCGACAGTCTTTTGATGGCGCCGTATTGTGGCTTACCTTAAACATCAAATTAAGGAGCATAGCTAATTGTAAGTACTGCACTCATCAACGGGTTTGAATTCCATTAATTATTTCCGTGAATATTCCCCGCTATAAACAAAGTTTGTTATACATCATGACGTTGATCTTGAACAAGGCATCTGAATGCTAGATCATAATGTCTTAGAGAAGCTTAAGTCTTCCATATAAAATGAATGTTATTAGAAGCAACACATTTGAATCATGCTTATCAAAAGTAATGCAAAAAGACGCTAAATAATTAAAACAACGTAAGACAGAAAAAAAACCATTTTAATGAACGAGAAGAATTCGTCAATCGAGTCTCAAAGTTATCAGATTTCTGTCCACTCTAGTGGCTTTCATTGTAACATTGCTTAAACAGAATTAGCACCAGTAACTGGAAGGAAGGAAGAACGGGTTTAATGTCCTGTCGACTTCGAGGCCGTTAGAGACGGAGCACAAGCTCGGATGTGTCAAGTATGAGGAAGGAAATCGGCTTCGCCATCTCAAAGAAACCATCGCGACATTTTCATGGAACGATTTAGGGAATTCAAGGAAAATCTAAATCTGGATGGTCTGACGAGGATTTAAACTGTCATCCTCCCGAATGCGAGTCCACTGTGGTAACCACCTCTGTCGGTAGCACTAGTAATTGTAGAGACTTTCGTAGCTACACTACTGGCCATTAAAATTGCTACACCACGAAGATGACGTGCTACAGACGCGAAATTTAACCGACAGGAAGAAGATGCTGTGGTATGCAAATGATTATCTTTTCAGAGTATTCACACAAGGTTGGCGCCGGTGGCGACACCTACAACGTGCTGACATGAGGAAAGTTTCCAACCGATTTCTCATACACAAACAGCAGTTGACCGGCGTTGCCTGGTGAAACGTTGTTGCGTTGCATCGTGTAAGGAGGAGAAATGCATACCATCACGTTTCCGACTTTGATAAAGGTCGGATTGTAGCCTATCGCGATTGCGGTTTATCGTATCGCGACATTGCTGCTCGCGTTGGTAGAGATCCAATGACTATTAGCAGAATATGGAATCGGTGGGTTCAGGAGGGTAATACGGAACGCCGTGCTGGATCCCGACGGCCTCGTATCACTAGCAGTCGAGATGACAGGCATCTTATCAGCGTGGCTGTAATGGATCGTGCAGCCACATCAAGATCCCTGAGTCAACATTTGGGGTCGTTTGCAAGACAACAACCACCTGCACAAACAGTTCGACGACGTTTGCAGCAGCATGCACTATCAGCTCGGAGACCATGGCTGCGGTTACCCTTGACACTGCATCACAGACGGGAGCGCTGCAAAAGTGTACTAGACGACGAACCTGGGTGCACGAATGGCAAAACGTCATTTTTTCGGATAATCCAGGTTCTGTTTACAGCATCACGATGGTCGCATACGTGTTTGGCGACATCGTGGTGAACGCACATTGGAAGCGTGTATTCGTCATCGCCATACTGGCGTATCACCCTGCGTGATGGTATGGGGTGCCATTGGTTACACGTCTCTGTCACCACTTTTTCGCATTGACGGTACTTTGAACAGTGAACGCTACATTTCAGATGTGTTACGACCCGTGGCTCTACCCTTCATTCGATCCCTGCGAAACCCTACATTTCAGCAGGATAACGCACGACCGCATGTTGCAGGTCCTGCAACCTTTCTGGATACAGAAAATGTTCGACTGCTGCCCTGGCCAGCACATTCTTCAGATCTCTCAGAAACTGAAAACGTCTGGTCAATGGTGGCCCAGCAACTGGCTTGTCACAATACGCCAGTCACTACTCTTGATGAACTCTGGTATCGCGTTGAAGCTGCATGGGCAGCTGTACCTGTACACGCTATCCAAGCTCTGTTTGACTCAATGCCCAGGCGTATAAAGGCCGTTATTACGGCCAGAGGTGGTTGTTCTGGGTACTGATTTGTCAGGATCTATGCACCCAAATTGTGTGAAAATGTAATCACATGTCAGTTCTAGTATAATATATTTGTCCAATGAATACCCGTTTATCATCTGCATTTCCAATTTTAATGGCCAGTAGTGCACTTGTTCATGTGTTGTTTGTTGGCTTATGTCTCAGGATTTTAAGTTAGTAAGTCTAATATAAGTAATGTGTTACAAATAATACTGTCAGCAAGACGGCTAAAAAAGAAAGTACAAATATAATTTTTCAGGTTCTCCATAAGCATAATTTTGAAGAAGCGCAGCGTAAACAAATCGAATTGCATCACAAGAATTTAACACGTATTCAAGAGTTAGCGAACTCAGCACTTTCTAAGAAATATTTTAGAGCACAGATTGATGCAAACAGCTAAATCCGCCAGACTTGGAAACGAACAAATCAATATCATTAACTTACGTCATGAAGTCACGCAAGAAGCCTGCAACCGGTATATGTATGCTGAGCACTTCAGTAACACCGGCTGTTTGCCGCTAATAACAAGAGTCCACTTGCCTTTAAAAAGAATTTTAAAAACGTTTTAGCAGCAAGCAATTAAAAAGCGGTGATAAAGTTGTGCTACGTAAATCAATATCTTGTCATACTTTTATATATTTCCTCTCATTCATGTCTTATGGCGCGATATTGTGGAGCATCTGTTCATTCGCTTACTTCCAAATAAAATACTGATTTTACAAAAGAGTGCGTGTAACAAGAGACGACCATCCAGAAACTTCTTCCAGATACACTCCTGGAAATGTAAAAAAGAACACATTGACACCGGTGTGTCAGACCCACCATACTTGCTCCGGACACTGCGAGAGGGCTGTACAAGCAATGATCACACGCACGGCACAGCGGACACACCAGGAACCGCGGTGTTGGCCGTCGAATGGCGCTAGCTGCGCAGCATTTGTGCACCGCCGCCGTCAGTGTCAGCCAGTTTGCCGTGGCATACGGAGCTCCATCGCAGTCTTTAACACTGGTAGCATGCCGCGACAGCGTGGACGTGAACCGTATGTGCAGTTGACGGACTTTGAGCGAGGGCGTATAGTGGGCATGCGGGAGGCCGGGTGGACGTACCGCCGAATTGCTCAACACGTGGGGCGTGAGGTCTTCACAGTACATCGATGTTGTCGCCAGTGGTCGGCGGAAGGTGCACGTGCCCGTCGACCTGGCACCGGACCGCAGCGACGCACGGATGCACGCCAAGACCGTAGGATCCTACGCAGTGCCGTAGGGGACCGCACCGCCACTTCCCAGCAAATTAGGGACACTGTTGCTCCTGGGGTATCGGCGAGGACCATTCGCAACCGTCTCCATGAAGCTGGGCTACGGTCCCGCACACCGTTAGGCCGTCTTCCGCTCACGCCCCAACATCGTGCAGCCCGCCTCCAGTGGTGTCGCGACAGGCGTGAATGGAGGGACGAATGGAGACGTGTCGTCTTCAGCGATGAGAGTCGCTTCTGCCTTGGTGCCAATGATGGTCGTATGCGTGTTTGGCGCCGTGCAGGTGAGCGCCACAATCAGGACTGCATACGACCGAGGCACACAGGGCCAACACCCGGCATCATGGTGTAGGGAGCGATCTCCTACACTGGCCGTACACCACTGGTGATCGTCGAGGGGACACTGAATAGTGCACGGTACATCCAAACCGTCATCGAACCCATCGTTCTACCATTCCTAGACCGGCAAGGGAACTTGCTGTTCCAACAGGACAATGCACGTCCGCATGTATCCCGTGCCACCCAACGTGCTCTAGAAGGTGTAAGTCAACTACCCTGGCCAGCAAGATCTCCGGATCTGTCCCCCATTGAGCATGTTTGGGACTGGATGAAGCGTCGTCTCACGCGGTCTGCACGTCCAGCACGAACGCTGGTCCAACTGAGGCGCCAGGTGGAAATGGCATGGCAAGCCGTTCCACAGGACTACATCCAGCATCTCTACGATCGTCTCCATGGGAGAATAGCAGCCTGCATTGCTGCGAAAGGTGGTTATACACTGTACTAGTGCCGACATTGTGCATGCTCTGTTGCCTGTGTCTATGTGCCTGTGGTTCTGTCAGTGTGATCATGTATCTGACCCCAGGAATGTGTCAATAAAGTTTCCCCTTCCTGAGACAATGAATTCACGGTGTTCTAATTTCAATTTCCAGGAGTGTACTTCTAAAAGGAATTCGATGTTCTTTTAGGGCACCTTCAGGGTGTAGATTTTCATTATGATGGTCTTCATAAATAATTCATTGCAGCTTATACGAAAAGCAATGTCAAAAACAGCTACTTTTGCTTTACAATATATTATTGAAAAAGAACGAGAGTGTTGACAAGAAACACACTTAATGTTTCGCTGTTGAGAAACGTTTTGATATTGTTTCGAGAGAAACAGTGGAATATCGTGAAATATAGAAGACAGCATTTTTTTCTGGTATCAGCAATTCAGGGCATGTCTGAAAATATATCATTTCCTTTGAAAGGGCACGGCCGACTTCCTTCCCCGTTCTTCCCTAATCCGATGGGACTGATGACCTCGCTGTTTGCTCCCCTCTCCCAAATCAAGCAACCAACCAAAAACTGAGGTACATGCGATTCATCTACTAGAATTAAAACCATTCCTTTATGGTGACTGCCCTAGACTGTTTTTTTAAGGCAGAAGACGACCTGCCGAAAGCCGTCCACGAATCGAATAAAATATGATAGAAACTATGGATTTTATTACTAAACGGCGAATATCAACTAAAATTATGTCTAAACTACTAGAGGGAATCCAACATCACAAATATATTCAGTGTAATATAACGTACGATTTTAGCAGAGACATACAAATTAAATTGAATATTGTTAGTAACATATGAATAATCAGCAATATATCAAAGATTTATTAGACTATTGTTCTGTCAATACTACTGTATCGAAGATAATCATGAGCTGCAAAGGAAACGTAAGAAATGCGTATGGAGAATAAGGAGATGAAGTTTCTGAGAAGTGTCGAGCGATGTAAATGAACGGGCAAAGTCAGAGAAGCTGATACCAGAAATGAACTATACTTATGCAGCGTAGAAAAAGCTTAAGGAAAATAACACAAATTGAACTGAAAATCTGTAAGGAACTAATCTTGAAAAATTACTGATCAAAACAAAAAATTTAACTAAAAAGAAAATGAAATCCTTGATGATCTTGGAAAGCTTTCAACAATAACAGACACTAAATTTAAATAATCTAAGACGGAAAGTGAAGAAGAATGCTCTCAAAAGGTACAGAAACAAAAGAAGCAAATGACCATTATATCATCATAGGAAGGGAAGGCAGTATACATCCACGACAACTTTTCGTAATTTCTCCAAAAATATGAGATATCTGACAACCAAAAATTAATTATTATGTCTACATTGATATCAGTTCGCCTATTTAATTCCTGTTCATAACCGATTTGAAAGTTAAAAATTAACACTGTCCCAACCGTGCGCCGAATCTTCTCGACGTAGGTGTTTCAGTGCTTTGTCAAATTCTTCTCACAGTATCATATTTCTATATCATCTTTATGTACGTCCGCTTTCCTTTTTACAAGGGGCGTTCGACAACTAATGTAACACTTTTTTTCCTGACGGCAGGTTGGTTTTACTCAGGAATCGGATTACAGTGTACCATATTATTTCCCATTCTTATAGGTACAAAAGCCTATTTTTAATAATAATCTCCATTCAATGCGACTGCAAAACGCCACCCTATCGGGAGGGCTTTTATGCCCGCTTAGTACCACTCCACTGGCCGACTTCAGTATCAACCTCTTGCTGCATCAATAAACTTCCCTGTAAAGTGCATCCTTCATTGGACCAAACAGATGGAAACCGAAAGATGCGAGATCCAAGCTGTGGGGTGGATGAGGAAGAACACTACTGTGAATTTTTGTGAGTTCCTCTTGGGTGCACAGAACTGTTTGAATCCTTGTGTTGTCATGGAAAAGGAGAAGTTCGTTTGCATTTTTGTAGCGACGTACGAGCCGAAGTCAGTTCTTCAATTTTCTGAAGGTAGCACAATACACTTCAGAGTTGATCGTTGCTCCGCGAAGGAGGAAATCAAACAGAATAACCCCTTCAGGGACCCAGAAGACCGTCACCACGACTTTCCCCGCTGAGGTCGCGGCTTTGAACTTTTTCTTTGGAGGAGAGATGGTGTGGCGTCAATCCATGGACTGCCGTTTTGTATCCGGTTCGAAGTGATGAGCCCATGTTTCATCGCATGTGACGATGTTCGTCACCACTAGCCTCGTAACGCGCAGGCAGTTCCGCACAGATGGTCCTTCGTTGCTCTTTACGGTCTTTTGTTAGACCGTGAGGAACCTAGCAGGCACACACCTTAGAGTATCCCAACTGGTGGACGAGTGTGTCAGCACTACCAACAGAGATGTCCAATTGTGAGCGAGGCGTTTAATGGTGATCCGTCGATAATTTTGCTGTGGATTTGCAAGAGGGCCAACCCACTAATGTAAGAAGAAGCCGAAAGGCACGCGTTTAAGCTCACGCAGGCTGGCGTGAGGTCTGGAACAGGACAAGGAATTTAGACTTCAGAAAAAAAGGAGATAACTAGTGGAATACTTAACTTTAATCCATTAATGTTGAACGTAGCTCTTGTCTGTACATTCTTTACAATATCAATTGCAACTGATAATGGCGCCTTCCTAGGTCGTAGCAAATGACGTATCTGAAGGCTATGCTAACTATCGTCTCGGCAAATGAGAACGTATTTTGTCAGTGAACCATCGCTAGCAAATTCGGTTGTACAACTGGGGCGAGTGCTAGGAAGTCTCTCTAGACCTGCCGTGTGGCGGCGCTCGGTCTGCAATCACTGATAGTGGCGACACGCTGGTTCGACGTATACTAACGGACCGCGGCCGATTTAAAGGCTACCACGTAGCAAGTGTGGTGTCTGGCGGTGACACCACAAATTTTGAATGAGAGGGTCCGCACGTTCCAACACTACAAGAGTCACAGCAGTGTGAGGTCGACCGGCACGCGGGAGATCTTACGGGTTTGCGCGATCTTGTTGCGGTAATGACGGACACCTCACCCAACGACTCACCGTGCTTTTGTTCACTGCCATGTCTCCGTAGATATTCTACAAGAGCCTGTAAATATCTGCGATGCTCTGATTTACCGCCAAAAGATTTTCAGTAACGCCTCTCTGCGTGGAACGCACGTCCACTACAGTCGCCATTTGTTAAGGCTACGCATAGCGTCACCATCTATCGGAAGTTCATGAAAGTATTCCGTAATGTCACGCAACAAATTCCCCAATTTTTCAACCGAAATTAGGTGAGAAAAGAAGTGTTGCATTACTTACTCAACACCCATCGTATAACGCAAAAAAATGTTAATTTCTGCATTTAATGTCAAGTTCATGACGACGCAATTACAGACGGAGGACAAGTTCGGATACCGTAATAATGGGGAAGGAAATCTGCGGATTCTATATCAAACGAATCATCTCGTCGCGGTGTTCATTCTAACTAATTTACAGAACCCAATTAAATCCTCAGAATGGCCGGATTGAGATCTGAGTTCCTCTCCTCCCGAACTAAACCGAACTGCCTCATCTCGAGCAGCATCCGACGCGTTAAAACTGTATTTTATGACTGTTCGCGGACGTTGCTCTTGTGCTACACACATAGAAGCGGCAAAGCCCGAAAAACTGCGTCATGACCTGAACTGGGTCGATGCTTCGTTCAGGGAGTATCATCCGACCCTCAACGTATACAAATACAGCTGACAGCGCGAGAATAGAAGGGAAGAAGTTGTAGCACTGTACATTTTTTTTTTTTTTGATTCAGCAGTCTACTGACTTGTTTCATGCTCCCCGCTACGAATTTCTCTCCAGTGCCAACCTCATCATCGCAGAGTAGCTGTTTCACACCCCATCCTCAGTTATTTGCTCCATTTATTCCATAATTTTTTTTTTTGCCCAACAGTTTTTACCCTCCTCCCCCCCCCACCCCCCACCCCCCCCCACACACACACAGCTCACTCTAATGCCATGGGGGTTATTCCCAAATGCCTTAACACAGGTCTTCTCATCCTGTCCCCTACTCCTGTCTGTGTTTTCCATATTTTCCTTTCTTTGCTGATTCTGCGGTGAACCTTCTCATTACTTATTCCAACACAACTAATTTTCAAAACTCTTCTGCAGCACGACATCCCAAACGTTTCGATTCTCTTCTGTTCCAGCACCGTTGGCTAATCAACCGCCTGAAGTACCGAAGGATACGTTTGACTGGAAGAGTTCTATGTAGCTAACTAAAGTCTTGAGTATTACCAGTGAATCTTAGACCCTTACCTAATAGTGTTAATATAATGATACGACCTTAAGTTTGTTGGAAGTCGCTAAGTATTCTCATTCTCAAATGCTGAATCAATATAGTCTGGGTAATTTGCTGGCCTTGAGTTACGCTGTCTCCAGGCATACACATAGTTTCTAGCTTTAATACTTGAGCTAGTGAGTTAAACCATTAACGTAAGATTATACCGCTTGATGAGAACATTATGGGAGCATTTTAAATTTTTAAGTTAATAATCATATGAAATATCGAACATCAAATATTTTTGTTGCTGCTGTTACATTGTCAACCTGCAACTTTGATCGTGCAGCATGAATCCCGTTATCCGTTCACTAATAAATATGTTTCGGACAACTCTCAAACTATAGATTCTCTGACGTGAAATACTGTTTTCACTTAATTACACAATTTATCCTGAAGCTGAAACTGCTTGTAGTAAAGTGTATTCTTGTTTATAAAAGCGGTTGCTTTTTGGTAAGAACTAAGGTCAACTAAAAGGTTGACATTCAGACAACCTGTGTCAAATGCTGTGCGAACCTTTTCATGTAAGCGTGGAAATTAATTAATAATCATATCGACATTTGTAGACGAGAAGGTAGAAATTCAGACAACCTGTGTCAAATGCTGTGCGAACCTTTTCATGTAAGCGTGGAAATTAATTAATAATCATATCGACATTTGTAGACGAAAGCCACGTTGCCAGAAGAAGAGATAAAGCTTATACAAAAATAATTGTGCGGTTCGTCAAGTGGTTGTTTAGTTAGCGCGTGACTCTCGCATAAAAGCTAATTCAACTACGGGGACTTACTGTGTGGGGGCATGTATTCCATAGTACAGAGTGTCCATAAAAGAATGTTCCAGTTTCAGTAGTATTTATAACCGTATAATTTACACACTTCACAACAAATTGAAGGTAAAATGACCTAGCTTATATTACAAAAGTCAGGTATGCTATTTTAGTTATACGGTAGACATCCAAGTTAAAATAAAGTTCGTCCGCAGCTCGTGGTCGTGCGGTGGCGTTCTCGCTTCCCACGCCCGGGTTCCCGGGTTCGATTCCCGGCGGGGTCAGGGATTCTCTCTGCCTCGTGATGACTGGGTGTTGTGTGATGTCCTTAGATTAGTTAGGTTTAAGTAATTCTAAGTTCTAGGGGACTGATCACCATAGATGTTAAGTCCCATAGTGCTCAGAGCCATTTGAACTATTTAAAATAAGTTTCTTTTCACGCTTTGATTAACAAGTCTGAAGTAACGGAGGCAATAGCCTCTTTAACTTTGTGTCTCAATCCTGGCAAATAATTAGGTAGTGGAGGAACGTAGACACGATCTTCTATAAAGCCCCGAAGCAAAAAATCGCATGACGTGATGTCACGTCAGCGTAGAGGCCAGCGGATAAGAGATCTGTTTTATTGACCATTATGATCAATGCAAAGGTCAGCGACATCGACGTTCAACCACTTTCGTACAAAGAGTTGCCAATGGGGAGGGACTCCATCTTGTTGCTAAATAAAGTTTTCAGGTTCACCTTCTAACTGGTGAAAGAGCCATTATTGCAACATTTCCCGGTAAGCCGCCGCTGCAACGGTAGCTTCAGTGAAAAATAATGATCCGTATGCTTCATGTTTGGACACAGCGCCGAAAACGTATAATTTTTGGGTAGCTCTTTGATGTTATACAAGTTCATGAGAATGTTCTGACCTGCTGATACGAATATTGTGGGTGTTCAAACAAATTTCGGGCTTGCAGCCGGTCGTCGTTCAATACTTCGCACGATATTTCAACTGGGCACCTGCCAGTCATCTTCAGGTGAGCCGTCGCAGACTGGCGATAAAGTTCTCCGCTCCGCAATATATAGCGTACTGTAACTATTCTGCGCATGCGTCGAAAACTTGATAGTTGAACCAACACTGCCCGCCGGCAACGCCGTCTGCGTTGCTGTTTGCCACGGCCGTCGACGCACTCTGTCGTCTTCGATTTGAGCAAATCGTGGAGATGATGGGATTCCATGCACTGTCCAGCTGGTAGCCGCTGTCACGGTTTGACAGATTTTCCGCCAGTCGTATTCACAATATTGTGGGTATTTGTCTTCCAACTTACATAAAAGTTTGCCTCAGTACTGAACACCACAATTAGGAAAATGATCTTCCCGCTGCAACACTTAATTGCAAAGTTATAACGTACTACATAATCTGACTTTAAAGCACGTATCAACAGTAACTGATGTGTCTACACCTGCATCTACGCGGATACTCTGCAAATCACACTTAAGTACGTGGCAGAGATTCATTGAACCCCGTTCACGATAATTCTCTATTATTCCAATCTCGAACAGTGCGCGAAAAAAAAACGAACAGATATATTCGCTTCATGCGAGCTCTGATTTCCCTTATTTTATTATGATGATCATTTCTCCCTATGTAAGTCAACCAAAAATTGTCGCATTTCGGAAAGCTGGTGACTTAAATCTCGTGGCAACATCCAACGTCCGACCAAAATCCTGTACCACGTAAGTAACACTCTGTCCCCTAATTCTCGATAATACAGAACGTGATGCTCTCCTTTGAACTTTCTCGATGCACTACATTACTCCTATACGGTAAGGACCCCACACCGCTCAGCAGTATTCCAGAAGAGGGCAGCCAAGCGTATTGTAGGCAGTCTCTTTAATAGATCTACTGCATCTTCTAGGTGCTCTGCCAATAAAACGAAGTCTTTGGTTCGCCTACTCCACAACATTTTCTATGAGTTTTCTTTAATTTAAGTTGTTCATAATTGTAATTACTAGGTATCTAGTTGAATTTACGGCCTTTAGATGTGACTGATTTACCGTGTACCTGAAGTTTAACGGATTCCTTTTAGCATTCTAGTGGATGACCTCACACTTTCATTATTTACGGTGAACTGCCAGTTTTCGCACCATGGAGATGACATTTTATAAATCGTTTTGCAATTTGTTTTGACCTTCTTATGACTTTACTAGGCAATAAACGACAGCTTCATCTGCAGATAATCTAAGACGACTGCTCAGGTTGTCTCCTAAATCGTTTATTTAGATAAGGAACAGCAGAAGGCCTGTAACACTACGTTGAGGAACGCCAGACATCACTTCTGTTTTAATCGATGACTTTCCGTCAGTTACTACGAACTGTGACCTTTCTGACAGTAAATCAAGAATCCAGTCGCATAACTGAGGCGATATTCCATAAACACGCAATTTCACTACAAGCCGCTTGTGAGGTACAATGTCACAAGCCTTCCGGAAATCTAGAAATACGGAATCAATTTGAAATCCCTTGTCAATAGCACTCAACACTTCGTGTGTGTAAAGAGCTAGTCGTGTTTCACAAAAACAATGTTTTCTAAATCCGTGTTGACTGTGTGCCAGTAGATCGTTCTCTTCGAGGTAAGTCATGATGTTCGAACACAATATGTATTTCAAAATCCTGCTGCAACTCTATATTAATGATATGGGCCTGTAATTATTGGATTACCCCTACTGCCTTTCATGAATATTGGTGTGAACTGAGCATCTTTCCTTTCTTTGGGTATGGATCTTTCGTCGAGCGAGCTGTTGCATATGATTGTTAAGTATGGAGCATACTCTGCAAGCAACCGAATTGGTATACAGTCTGGACCAGAAGACTTGCTTTTATTAAGTGATTTAAGTTGCTTCACTATTCTGAGTATGTCTATGTCTAAGTTGCTCATGCTGGCAGCTGTTCTTGATTCGAATTCTGTAATATTTACTTCATCTTCTTTGTAGCAAGAATTTCAGTAGGCTGTGTTCAGTAAGTCTTCTTTTTCAGGTCTGTCATCGATAGTATTTCCACTGCTATCGCGCAAAGAAAGTAGTGATTTTGTCTTGAAGCTAGAATACTTTACATACGACCAAAATCACTTTGGATTTTCTGCCAGGTTTCGAGACATGAATTCGTTGTGTAAACTATTGTACGTATCTTGCATTGAAGTCCGCGCTAAATTTCGAGCATCTGTAAAAGATCGCCAATCTTGGAGATTTTGCATTCGTGTAAATTTGACATGCCCTTTCCGTTATTTCTGCGATAGTGTCCTAACCCGTTTTGTGTACCATGGGGGTCAGCTCCGTCGTTTGTTAATTTGTTTGATATAAACCTCTCAACTGCTGTCTATACTGTTTCTTTGAATTCAAACCGAATCTGGTCTACGTTTACTGGTACACTGATAGTTTGGATGGAGTGGAGATTGTCTCTCAGGAAGGCGTCAAGTGAATTTTTTTTTTTTGAACATGTATATTTTTCGTTTATTTTTGGAGGATTTGGGAGCTATAATATTCAGTCTCGCTACGACAACGCTATGTTCACTAATTCCTGTATCCGTTTCGTTGCTCATTATTAACTTAGGATTTTTTCTTGCTAAGAGTTCAAATGCGTTTTCACAACCGTTTACTACTCGAGTTGGCTCGTGAACTAACTGGTCGAAATAATTTTCAGAGAATGCATTTAGCATAGCTTCTGATAATGTTCTATGCTTACCTCCGGGCTGGTTCTAGGCGCTTCAGTCCGGAACCACGCTGCTGCTACGGTCGCAACTTCGAATCCTGCCTCGGGCGTGGATGTGTGTGGTGTCCTTAGGTTAGTTAGGTTAAGTAGTTCTAAGTCTAGGGGACTGATGACCTCAGATGTTAAGTCCCATAGTGCTTAGACCCATTTGAACAGTACCTTCGGATGTAAACAAGTGTTTTCGCCAACATATCGAGAGTAAATTGAAGTCACCACCAACTATAATTGTATGAGTCGGGTATGTATTTGAAATTAGTCTCAAGTTTTATTTGATCCTTTGAGCAATTGTATCATCTGAGTTGGGAGGTCGGTAAAAGAATCCGATTAGACAAGTATGACCTCTACCCATACTAATACACAGGGACTATCTCCTTCAATTTCGCTAGAAGATGAACTACTTCTAACATCAATAAACATGTTACCGCCAACTGTGTTTATGAACACCGTTAGGTCCACCGCAAAAAATTCGGCTGAACTTATCTCCGGCTTTAACCAGCATCAGTGCTTTCTATCAGCACTTGGAGCTCTGGTAGCTTCCCAACACAGCTACGACAATTTACAACTGTTATGCCGATGGTTCCTGGAGCTACGTTCTTCCTGTGTTCGACCTGCACCCTTTGGACTGAAGCCCTTTTGTGTTTCCCCGAGACGCCACACGGCCCCTATTACCGATTTAGCCGCCTCCTGCATGTAGTGGACTCCTGACCTATTCAGCGGACGCGAAACCCAACCACGCCATGGCGCAAGTCGAGAAATCTGCATCTTACTTAGTAGCAGAACCGTTTGAGCCTCTGATTCAGACCCTCCACTCGCCTCTGTACCGGAGATCCACAACTGGTTATGTCGACTATGCTGCAAATGGTGAGCTCTGCTTTCATCTCGCGAGCAAGACTGGCAGTCTTTACCACTTCTGATAGCCACTCGAAATCAAAGAGAATCTCTTCCAAACCAAAGCGATACCCATCATTAGTACCGACGTGAGCCATCGCCTGCAGTTGCTTGCACCCTGTGCTCTTCATGGCATCTGCAAGAACCAATTCCACGTCTGGAATGACTCAACCCACATGGTGTGCACACTGGCTTTCTTCCACTCCTTGGCAGTCATGTCCCTTAGGGGCCCCTATAACGCGCCTAACATTGGAGTTCACAACTACCAACAATCTCACCCTCTATGATTGCCCAGATCTTGCAGGATGATAGGTTTCCTCTGAAACTGGACAAGCGACTGCATCTGGCTGAGGGACAGTGTCAGCCACAGACAGCACCTGGAACCTGCTTGTCAGGTGTGGAGGCCTTACGTGTGGCTCTCTGGGAAGTCTTTCGCCGCCTGCCAACCCAGAGGCGACCCCCCGCCTCCCCCCCCTCCCCCTGACTACAGGTGAGGGGTCAAGCTCAGTGCGAACAGCAGCTGGGCTGGGCACTGGTGGGGGCCGATCACCGGAACCAAACGTGCTGGACGTCATGTAGATCTTCATGGCCGGCCCACAACAGTGATGCCCATCCACTGCAGTGTCAAGCTGTGTAACCGAAGCCATCACAGCCTGACGCTGAGAGCATGTGTCATCAAATAGGCTTGCATCCACACGCTGCAATCTCAGTCTCTATCCTTACTAAAGACCGAGGAAAACTACACTGTGGTTTTCTTAAAACTTTCTTCACTGTCGTCTTTGGAAACTGAAGTTCAAGATTTGCTTTCCGAACAGACCTCTTAGGAGTACGAACTTAAGGTGCTCTGAGATGGTCAACATCCTCTTCAGACCCTTTTGGTCGTCTCATGATTGCCGAGATCTTACAGGATGATAGGTTTCCTCTGAAACTGGACAAGCGACTGCATCTGGCTGAGGGATAGTGTCAGCCACAGATATCACCTGGAACCTGCTTGTTAGGTGGGGAGGCCTTATGTGTGGCTCTCTGGGAAGTCTTTCGCCTCCTGCCGCCTACCACAATCCAGAGGCGACCCCTCCCCCCATATCCGCTCCCCCTCCCCACTTGACCGTGAGTCAAAATGGCTCTTAGCACTGTGGGACTTAACTTCTGAGGTCATCAGTTCCATAGAACTTAGAACTACTTAAACCTAACTAACCTAAGTACATCACACACATCCATTCCCGAGGCAGGATTCGAACCTGCGACCGTAGCGGTTGCGCGGTTCCAGACTGTAGCGCCTAGAACTGCTCGGCTGACGGCTGACCATGGGTCAGGGGTCAAGTTCATAACGATTTATACCTCGGACATTCTTTTATATACATCCTTTATTATTTCCTCCCACATATATCTCATAACATGATCGTAGTCGAGAGGTTGTGTTGGGTGAGGGGTTAATGATAGTAACACATCGTATGTTTATCCTGACGTCACACAGTACCTAAATCTACAGCATCCTACATACTCCACAAACCACTGTGAAGCACATCACAGATCGTACTTAACATGATACCACACGTTAGGGTTTTTTCCAGCTCCAACTGCGTGTGGAGGGCGACAAGAACGACTGTTTAGATTCTTCTGTGCGTGCTGTAATGAGTTTTATTTTGTCTTCATGATCCCTGCGGGGAAGATATGTGGGCAACCAAAGAACATCTCTAGATTATTGACGTAATACTGCTTCATCGAAACTTTATAAGTAGGCTTCCACGTGATAATTAACGTCTGTCTTCAAGAATCTGCTAATTCCGATTTTCGACATTTTTGTAGCGCTTTCCCGTGAGTACGACAAATCTGTAACCATTTCTGTCTTCCTTTTTTGTACAAGTCCAATATCCGTTGTCAGTCCTACACACTTCAGCAATATTCTAATATAGGGCTCACAAATGATTTGGTAAGCAGTCGCCTTTGCAGACTGATTGAATTTTCCCGTGTCAGAGTCTGCAAACTACTTACTGATTACGGAACCTATGGCATCATTCCATTGCATATCCCTACAAAGCGTTACACCCAGGGCTTTGTATGAGTTCACTGTATCTAACTGAGAATCGTGTTAGGAGGCATGTCCCTAAAGTAAGTACAAACCAAAATTTATTTTGAGAAGAAAGATCATTTCTTAAACCATTTTTCTACATAGTTGTCAACACTGTTCAGACATTTGTCATGTCGGGAAACCAACTTTTTTATACTTCCTTCATGGAAAGAGGTCTCTTTATTGCTGTCAAAGCGCCAGCCTTCAAAATCACACTTCAAGTTGAAGAACAAGTGGTAGTCAGAAGGTGCGAGATCGTGGCTGTACCGCGGGTGATCGAACTGCTGTCAACCGCATTCTCGAAAAACGTTTTGAGTGATATCAACAGAATGACGACGTTCTTTGACATGAAGCAACGAAACGCCTCGACCCAGCATTCAGCGCCTTTTGTTTTCAACTGCGCGCCTAAGTTTCCTAGTGTTTCAAATTAACGTACCGCATTGGCGGTTTCATCTCAGGAAAGGAACTCAAGAAGCAGAATGCACAGTCTTTCTCAGAATAAAGTACACATGATTTTTTTGTGCTGACAAGGTGTTTTGAAATTTTGTTTTTTGGGGGTCGTAAGTGCCTCCACACCATCGACTGCTGTTCTGATTCTGATGTGATATGACAATCTCAAGTTTCATCACCGGTCACAATTCTATTTAGGAATTCATCTCCTTCATTCGGTACATTTCCAGCGCAGTTAAAACATGCAAGAGTTGTATCTTTGCTTAAGAATGGTAATGCAGAAGACATAGAAAATTACCGGACCATTTTCCTGTTGTCAGCGTCTCAAAAATAATACAAGCAATTATGAAAGACAGATTAATGAATTACCTGATTAAATAAATCTTTTAAGCGAATCACAGTTTGGTTTCCTAGGTGGCAAAAATACGGAATCAGCCATAGTACAATTAACAAATGTTGTACTTGATGCTATTGATAAAGATGAGTGTGCCACAGGCATATTTTTGGATCTTTCTAAGGCGTTTGATACAGTCGACCACAGGATTCTATTAAATAAATCTGTTATTGTTGTTGTTGTTGTCTTCAGTCCTGAGACTGGTTTGATGCAGCTCTCCATGCTACTCTATCCTGTGCAAGCTGCTTCATCTCCCAGCACTTACTCCAACCTACATCCTTCTGAATCTGCTTAGTGTATTCATCTCTTGGTCTCCCTCTACGATTTTTACCCTCCACGTTGCCCTCCAATGCTAAATTTATGATCCCTTGAAGCCTCAAAACATGTCCTACCAACCGGTCCCTTCTTTTCGTCAAGTTGTGCCACAAACTCCTCTTCTCCCCATTTCTATTCAATACCTCCTCATTAGTTATGTGATCTACGCATCTAATCTTCAGCATTCTTCTGTAGCTCCACATTTCGAAAGCTTCTATTCTCTTCTTGTCCAAACTATTTATCGTCCATGTTTCACTTCCATACATGGCTACACTCCATACAAATACTTTCAGAAATGACTTCCTGACACTTAAATCTATACTCGATGTTAACAAATTTCTCTTCTTCAGAAACGATTTCCTTGCCATTGCCAGTCTACATTTTATATCCTCTCTACTTCGACCATCATCAGTTATTTTGCTCCCCAAATAGCAAAACTCCTTTACTACTTTAAGTGCCTCATTTCCTAATCTAATTCCCTCAGCATCACCCGACTTAATTCGACTACATTCCATTATCCTCGTTTTGCTTTTGTTGATGTTCATCTTATATCCTCCTTTCAAGACACTGTCCATTCCGTTCAACTGCTCTTCCAAGTCCTTTGCTGTCTCTGACAGAATTACAATGTCATCGGCGAACCTCAACGTTTTTATTTCTTCTCCATGGACTTTAATACCTACCCCGAAATTTTCTTTTGTTTCCTTTACTGCTTGCTCAATATACAGATTGAATAACATCGGGGACAGGCTACAACCCTGTCTCACTCCCTTCAAGACCACTGCTTCCCTTTCATGCCCCTCGACTCTTATAAGTGCCATCTGGTTTCTGTACAAATTGTAAATAGCCAATCGCTCCCCGTATTTCACCCCTGCCACCTTTAGAATTTGAAAGAGAGTATTCCAGTCAACATTGTCAAAAGATTTCTCTAAGTCTACAAATGCTAGAAATGTAGGTTTGCCTTTCCTTAATCTATTTTCTAATATAAGTTGTAGGGTCAGTATTGCCTCACGTGTTCCAAAATTTCTGCGGAATCCAAACTGATCTTCGCCGAAGTCGGCTTCTACCAGTTTTGCCATTCGTCTGTAAAGAATTCGCGTTAGTATTTTGCAGCTGTGACTTATTAAACTGATAGTTCGGTAATTTTCACATCTGTCAACAGCTTGGAATTATTATATTCTTCTTGAAGTCTGAGGGTATTTCGCCTGTCTCATACATCTTGCTCACCAGATGGTAGAGTTTTGTCAGGACAGGCTCTCCAAAGGCCGTCAGTAGTTCCAATGGAATGTTGTCTACTCCTGGGGCCTTGTTTCGACTCAGGTCTTTCAGTGCTCTGTCAAACTCTTCACGCAGTATCGTATCTCCCATTTCATCTGCATCTACATCCTCTTCCATTTCCATAATATTGGCCTCAAGTACATCGCCCTTGTATAGACCCTCTAGATACTCCCACCTTTCTGCTTTCCCTTCTTTGCTCAGAACTGGGTTTCCATCTGAGCTCTTGATATTCATACAAGTGGCTCTCTTTTCTCCAAAGGTCTCTTTAATTTTCCTGTAGGCAGTATCTATCTTACCCCTAGTGAGATAAGCCTCTACATCCTTACATTTGTCCTCTAGCCATCCCTGCTTAGCCATTTTGCACTTCTGTCGATCTCATTTTTGAGATGTTTGTATTCCTTTTTGCCTGGTTCATTTACTGCATTTTTATATTTTCTCCTTTCATCAATTAAATTCAATATTTCTTCTGTTACCCAAGGATTTCTACTAGTCCTCGTCTTTTTACCTACTTGATCCTCTGCTGCCTTTACTACTTCATCCCTCAGAGCTACCCATTCTTCTTCTACTGTATTTCTTTCCCCCATTCCTGTCAATTGTTCCCTTATGCTCTCCCTGAAACTCTCTACAACCTCTGGTTCTTTCAGTTTATCCAGGTCCCATCTCCTTAAATTAGTACCTTTTTGTAGTTTCTTCAGTTTTAATCTACAGTTCATAACCAATAGATTGTGGTCAGAGTCCACATCTGCCCCTGGAAATGTCTTACAATTTAAAACCTGGTTCCTAAATCTCTGTCTTACCATTATATAATCTATCTGATACCTTCTAGTATCTCCAGGATTCTTCCATGTATATAACCTTCTTTTATGATTCTTGAACCAAGTGTTAGCTATGATTAAGTTATGCTCTGTGCAAAATTCTACCAGGCGGCTTCCTGTTTCATTTCTGTCCCCCAATCCATATTCATCCACTATATTTACTTCTCTCCCTTTTCCTCCTCTAGAATTCCAGTCACCCATGACTATTAAATTTTTGTCTCCCTTCACTACCTGAATAATTTCTTTTATCTCATCATACATTTCATCAATTTCTTCGTCATCTGCAGAGCTAGTTGGCATATAAACTTGTAGTACTGTAGTAGGCATGGGCTTCGTGTCTATCTTGGCCACAATAATGCGTTCACTATGCTGTTTGTAGTAGCTTACCTGCACTCCTATTTTTTTATTCATTATTAAATCTACTCCTGTATTACCCATATTTGATTTTGTATTTATAACCCCGTATTCACCTGACCAAAAGTCTTGTTCCTCCTGCCACCGAACTTCACTAATTCCCACTACATCTAACTTCAACCTATCCATTTCCCTTTTTAAATTTTCTAACCTACCTGCCCGATTAAGGGATCTGACATTCCACGCTCCGATCCGTAGAACGCCAGTTTTCTTTCCCCTGATAACGACGTCTTCCTGAAATCTGAAAGCATTACGAATCTGAAGCATTACGAGTAAGAGGGGTAGCTAATGACTGGTTTCGATCATACATAACAGATAGGGTACAAAGAGTAGAGATAACACATACTTCAAGTAGATCTAAACATTTAGTAAAACACTTATCAGAACCAGAATACATTAATATATAGGTTCCGCAAGGTAGCATATTAGTAACAATACTGTTTCTGATATAAATCAATCACTTTCCAAGTAGTGTTACTCATGGTGAAAAAATCCTTTTCGCTGATGACAGCAATATTAAAGTCACTGCGAAAATAAGGAAACTCCTTGTCGAGAAAGCAAATGAAACTCTCAAGGACGTTTATGATTGGTCAATAAGCAATAAAGTGACACTGAACATAAAGAAAACTAATGCCATGAATTTCAGTTTGAAGAGGAAAAATGACAACGTTAAATTAAATGTAGATGGCACCTCTATAGACTGTGTAAGAAATGCAAAATTTCTAGTAACGAATATTGATTCTCAGTTGAAGTGGTGTGAACACGCAAAGGTACTTGCAAACAGAATGTCATCAGCATGTTATGCCCTTAGAATCCTAACATCAGTGTGTAACATGCAGTGTCTTTTAGTTACATATTATTCATATACCAAGAAAAAATAGAAATAAAACTCAAAACAGCAATTTCTACCAAGGAATAAAACTGTGCAATAAATTACCAAAAGAGATTAAAGAAATTGCAAAAATACTTTTATTTAGCGTAAGGAGGGCTATGCGTGAAGCATGTACCGACTTGACAGAAAATCCTAGGAAGTTCTGGTCTTACGTTAAATCAGTAAGTGGTTCGAAACAGCAGATCCAGGCACTTCGGGATGATGATGGCATTCAGCGGATGACACGCGTAAAGCTGAAATACTAAACACCTTTTTCCAAAGCTGTTTCACAGAGGAAGACCGCACTGCAATTCCTTCTCTAAATCCTCGCACAAACGAAAAAATGGCTGACATCGAAATAAGTGTCCAAGGAATAGAAAAGCAACTGGAATCACTCAACAGAGGAAAGTCCACTGGACCTGACGGGATACCAATTCGTTTCTACACAGAGTACGCGAAAGAACTTGCCCCCCCCCCCCTCCCCCTTCTAACAGCCGTGTACCGCAAGTCTCTAGAGGAACGGAGGGTTCCAAATGATTGGAAAAGAGCACAGGTAGTCCCAGTCTTCAAGAAGGGTTGTCGAGCAGATGCGCAAAACTATAGACCTATATCTCTGACGTCAATCTGTTGTAGAATTTTAGAACATGTTTTTTGCTCGAGTATCATGTCATTTTTGGAAACCCGGAATCTACTCTGTAGGAATCAACATGGATTCCGGAAACAGCGATCGTGTGAGACCCAACTCGCTTTATTTGTTCATGAGACTCAGAAAATATTACAGGCTCCCAGGTAGATGCTATTTTCCTTGACTTCCGGAAGGCGTTCGATACAGTTCCGCACAGTCGCCTGATAAACAAAGTAAGAGCCTACGGAATATCAGACCAGCTGTGTGGCTGGATTGAAGAGTTTTTAGCAAACAGAACACAGCATGTTGTTATCAGTGGAGAGACGTCTACAGACGTTAAAGTAACCTCTGGCGTGCCACAGGGGAGTGTTATGGGACCATTGCTTTTCACAATATACATAAATGACCTAGTAGATAGTGTCGGAAGTTCCATGCGGCTTTTCGCGGATGATGCTGCAGTATACAGAGAAGTTGCAGCATTAGAAAATTGTAGCGAAATGCAGGAAGATGTGCAGCGGATAGGCACTTGGTGCAGGGAGTGGCAACTGTCCCTTAACATAGACAAATGTAATGTATTGCGAATACATAGAAAGAAGGATCCTTTATTGTATGATTATATGATAGCGGAACAAACACTGGTAGCAGTTACTTCTGTAAAATATCTGGGATTATGCGTGCGGAACGATTTGAAGTGGAATGATCATATAAAATTAATTGTTGGTGAGGCGGGTACCAGGTTGAGATTCATTGGGAGAGTGCTTAGAAAATGTAGTCGATCAACAAAGGAGGTGGCTTACAAAACACTCGTTCGACCTATACTTGAGTATTGCTCATCAGTGTGGGATCCGTACCAGATCGGGTTCACGGAGGAAATAGAGAAGATCCAAAGAAGAGCGGCGCGTTTCGTCACAGGGTTATTTGGTAAGCGTGATAGCGTTACGGAGATGTTTAGCAAACTCAAGTGGCAGACTCTGCAAGAGAGGCGCTCTGCATCGCGGTGTAGCTTGCTCGCCAGGTTTCGAGAGGGTGCGTTTCTGGATGAGGTATCGAATATATTGCTTCCCCCTACTTATACCTCCCGAGGAGATCACGAATGTAAAATTAGAGAAATTCGAGCGCGCACGGAGGCTTTCCGGCACTCGTTCTTCCTGCGAACCATACGCGACTGGAACAGAAAAGGGAGGTAATGACAGTGGCACGTAAAGTGCCCTGCGCCACACACCGTTGGGTAGCTTGCGGAGTATAAATGTAGATGTAGATGTAGATGTAGATTTAAAAAGGCAACTCAAAAGTACCTGCTATGCAATACATTTTATACATTAAGGGATTACTTAGCTAAAACAGAGTAGGGGTTTGATAAAAAAAATATACAAATTAATAATAATAATAATGATTATAAAATATCCAACATTCCACATAACTCCTTCACTTTATGTTTTTTCTTGTCTTTTTCCTTTCTAAAAATACTTACCCCGAAGCTATACATAGCACAATACTATCACCTCTTCCTCCTCCTGAGCCCGCATCTCGTGGTCGTGCGGTAGCGTTCTCGCTTCCCACGCCCGGGTTCCCGGGTTCGATTCCCGGCGGGGTCTGGGATTTTCTCTGCCTCGTGATGGCTGGGTGTTGTGTGCTGTCCTTAGGTTAGTTAGGTTTAAGTAGTTCTACGTTCTAGGGGACTTATGACCACAGCAGTTGAGTCTAATAGTGCTCAGAGCCATTTTTTCCTCCTTCTGAGCTCAACATATCACTCATTATGGAGGGATGCTGAGTCAGTTTTTCAGGATAGAAAATGGGAAGTTGCGCTACAGAAAATGGCCCAGAGATCACCAGTGTGTGTGTGTGTGTGTGTGTGTGTGTGTGTGTGTGTGTGTGTGTGTGTGTGTGTGTGTGTAGTGAATGAAGTGTTATGAAATGTGTGTACAGTGTGTGCAGTGACTAATAGTGAAATATGAGTGAAAAATGTGGCATTACATTATTTAATAATTTATTTGTAGAAAAAGTATTTGTAACACCATAGCTCTAATGCTGTACTGATTTATTTTGCTTTTGTTTCATTTAATGTTACATTGCGGAGCTTTTGTAAATATTGTTTCATTGAATCGATAACACAAAATTGTATACTCCTTTCTTTGTACAAACTTTGAGCCATGGTCTGATTCTATGCGATGTAGTGTATCTACAATTTATATTCTTTGTCCCATTTGGAGGGAACAAAATTTACTGTATATAATTGCAATTTTGTGTGAATAATTTTTTATAGAGATGTCAATACGTGTAAATGTTTTGTTTTATTTAATGTATTTGGTTGCTGTTATGTAAATTGCTGATCCTGACTTTGGGTTCTTAGTTATTTTGTATATAAAAGGTAGTGTGGTTCCCCTTGGGAACGGAACTGAGTAGCGCGCGCAAATTGTGGTTGGTCTAGGTGGAAAAGGTGGAGCTGATGGTCAGTCGGGGACGAGCCAGCGGTCAGACACGAGTTACGAGTCCGTGCACTGCCATGTAAAAGATGCGAATTGTGCTGATTCCGAGAGAGGCTTTTCCTGCTTCTTTCCAAGGCCTCGGATGGATGGATAAATAGCTGGAACTATTCTGGAGTTTGTATCTATCATCGCCACCAAGAAATGCCAAAGTCCAGCAATTCTGCCTGCAATTCCACCTACCAACATGCAGTTGCTACCATGTTGCGCAATCACTGTAACGTAATACTATAATGATGTACAGTGAAGGATCAGCTTAATGGATGTGTTATTGTGCTGAAATATAAGGTAATTTATATCTGAATTAATGTACCTACCTTGACTTTTGTCTCTCTTGTGTGCATATTAACAGTATAAAGACCACTCACTTTGTGTAAGCCCTGAAAGTAATAGTGTGTTTCGGTAGCTGTTGTAATTTTGCAAATAGTTTGTGCTGTTCCAACTGTTAGCTTCAATCTTACCGTAAACTTATGAGTGTGTCAGAGTTCATTGCACTTGCATATGGCCAAGTATAGGTTGTGTTTATCCGTTAAAATTACTAATAACTATTTTCTTCAACGAGAATGTTAATCATTCTTTTGCCTAGTTAGGCTGGCGACCGTTTTCCATTATCAGTTAAACAGTGCAGGTAAACAAAATTTTGTTTGTTACTTTTCGATTATTTACGTAATTCTGATTTTCACTTCCGATAGGCCACCTCCGTTAGGTACAACACGGTCAACTTAACAAAATTCCTCCCAGAGGGTAACACTGCTATGCTGCTTTGTACCATAATTGCTTTTACAAAATAGTTTTATGTCACAACCTGTTTCTAGCATTGAGGTTATGGTGCAGTAGTAACAGCGGCTAGGAGTGTTATACGTGGCGACGGTGACAGGACGTTGTTCAGTTTGCATCTACGGACGGAAAAAAATTATATGTAGTTAGCATTTTACAAACATAGAGCGAACATAATACGTCCAGCGGCACGAACCTGTAACTTATTTGGCAGAACTGGTAGTGAAAGTTCAGCTTAAATTGAAAATAAAACGTATCAATAATTAATAGCAACTAAAATGGACAGGAAATTAGAAATAAATCTAGACACGCAAGAACAGAAAGCAATCGAGAGCAGTTCAGGGAGCACACCAACAGATGGCATTACTCGCGAGTTAAATTACGTACGGTACCACGCCGATGTAAATAAACAGATAGAAGCTTTGAATGTCGCGCATACTAAGCAAGACAATATGGGCGATGTTGTCGAAGACAGTGGCTATGTCAATGAATCGCGTGATATGTTTGAATCACCAAAAACTGAAAGGGAAGGAGGACTCGAACACAAAAATGTAGCAGAACCTAAAAGTGAAAAGAATCCAGATATGTTAGAATTGTTAAAAATGTTGTCTGCACAAATCGCAGCACTGGGGCAACAAAATGTAGAACAAAGACAGCTAATTGCAGCACTGGGGCAACAAAGTGTAGAACAAAGACAGCTAATTGCAGCAAAGGGACAACAAAACGCTGCACAAAATGACAATATTAAGGCACAAATTGCAGCGCAAAACGCAGCACTAGGTAGTGATATTAGTAAACAAATGCAAGAGCAGGGCAAAAATCTTAGTAAACAGATTGAGAAGGTTGATGTAAAAGTAGACATTGTGAGTAATGAAATTAAAAACCTCAAAAGCGAAATTATTGTCATCAATGGCAATATTGCCAACATACAAGGACAAATTGATGACATTAATGAAAGATTTGACACTGAAGTAATTAAAATTCAAGATCAAATAGAACCCTTAGTCTGTACTAAAGTGGACGAAAAGGTATTCGGTGTTAAATCCGAAATACAAACAGAATGTATCGCGGAATTTGCACAGATTAAACAATCTGTAACAGAAACAAGCAGAATACTAACCGAACAGATTGTTACTTGCGAAAAGAAGTGTGAACATAACACTTCACAAATCCAAGGCAAAATGTATGACTTGGAAAGAAAAATACAAACAGGACCTACACAATTTACAGAAAGGATCCCTTTCACTAAAATATTAGAGGGCGAGGAAAAATTCGACCCTGCAAAGAGACATAACGGATGGCACCCCCTTGATTTTGTAAAGAACTGCGAAAGGAACTTTCCTGAATATTTGTCTTATCAAGAAAAAATTAATGTGGTAATCAGTGCCTTAAAGGGAGAAGCAAAAAGGTGGGGGTTGAATCTGGATACTAACCAGATGTCTTTTGAAAACTTTAAACAAAAATTTATTGACGAGTACTGGTCAGATCGAAAACAAGACCAGTTGTGGCGTGAGTTCCTAATGGCCAGGCTGTATGATACCAGGGGTAGACAAACCATGAAAAAGTTTTGCGAATCGTGGTATAGAAAACTGATACACTTAAAAGCAAGAAGGACTGAAGCCGAGATCGTTTGGGTTCTTTGGCAGAAACTGCCTGAGGATTCTAAACGGAATGTTGGGAGTACCCACAGTAGTTTTTCTGCGTTCTTGGAAAGGGTCGAGGATGAAGATCACTGGCGAAGAAATCGCGAATCTCGTCACCATAATAACAACAATTATTCGCGAGAAAGTAATGACCAAGCTGGACGACAGGAAAATGATAGATTTCGTGTAAACACGATTCAAAGAGGTCGCGCGAGAGGTAGAGGAAATTATACGACGCGCGGCAGAGGATACATGGCGCGGAATTCCCAAACTAGCGACGAAAGGGAAAACTGAAAACCGCGTGTGTTACGGGCCGGATTCACGCGGAAACTGGTTTTGGGCCCAAAGAAAAGATGTAAAATATTAGATTCGAGAAAGAAAGATGTAAACTATGGGGCAGGAAGGTTAAGGACGCGCCTATAGCAGACGGGCGCGGAGTGATACATAGTGGCGTTCCCAGTGCGAAGTCACGTGACCGTTCGTGCTCGGGCCAGCGGTTGCCGGAGCAGCGTACAGTGCACTTGGCACCACGCATTAATGGCAGACGTCAGAACGAGATGGCTGCCATAGAGAGAGACAGAAGAGGCGGGATCGGACACTTCCGATGGCCGGTTTCAGTAGTAGATGAATGTAGAAATGAAAATAAAGTTAATATGTCATATGATAAAGATAACTCAGTATCGGATTCGTGCGAAAAGACTTTATTAAAGAATGAAAGGGAGATAGAAAACGCGAGTGAAAAAGGGAATATTGGTACTGTTAATAATGTATATGAGGTAAAAGACGTAGATGTGGGGGAGGTTATGATGAATAAAGAGGAGAGGAAGGTAGAATACGCCACGCAAAAGACGTGTGCACAATTAATGACAGGTGAAAGTGATGTAGTGGAGGACGTTAGTAAACATGACATTATAAGCAGTGCAGGTGAAGTTATTGTTGATGGAAAGGTGCTTAATGATTTTAATGCAGAAGGGTCTGGTAGGGATTTCGCACGATTACCTGAAAATGACAGCATGGAAGAAAATGAAATGAAAGTTATCGAAGTACATGACGATTATACTAAATATGAAGTTAAGGCCGAAATCGTTCAAAGTGATATAACAGAAGTGTCTGACTGTCCAAACGATGTGTATTGTGTAGAAAATGAGTCAAAAAACGAAGTGGCTGAAACATCTAGTGATAATCTGCCTCACTGTTTAAAAGTTGCCTTACTGCTCGAATCTGATGACGAAAATGAAATCAATGATAGTTCAGGTGATGAAGGGTATATGAGTACAGACGAAAATGAATATACTAACTTTCCCTATTGTTCGAAAGTCGCGTACTTAAGTGAATCTGGTGGTGAGGAAGAGAGTAGTGATGACTCTAGTGAAGATGAATTTTCAGGTGTAAACGAAAGTGAATATACTTTTACTGAAAGAGGGTATGAGAAAATTAGTGACATTTTTCCAAAGCAAGATATAGAAAGTAGAACTGGGCCAAAACCGAATGAATTATTCAGTAATGTAACACAGGGGCATAATTTGCAGGAACCTCCAGATGATACTATACTGGGGCAAGCCTTAACAAATGTTTTGAAGGAGTGTGAATTACAGGAACAAAAAGAACCACCTGATAAAATGATAGCAGAACAGGAGATGTTGTACCTTGCTAAAGACTTTGAAATTCCAATACCTAAAAAGCCACCTGATGAAACAAAACGTTGGCAAGATATGAATAGCATAGTGAAAGATGTAGAAGAGAGGAGGCCTAAAAAGCCACCAGATTTAAGTGACTGTTTTATGAACCATAAAAGACTGCCTTGTTAATAAAGAGACTGGGGGCAGGATGCTGTATTTGTATATATTATTAATATAAAGCATGACTTTAGTATTATTATTGTATCTGAGTGTTACCTGAAAGTGAATTATTGTTTTGTTGACCTTGAGGCCTGTGGAAGTTTGTTGCTTATTTACTGTAGTGCACTGTTTGTCTTTGCTTAGGAACTGTTTATTTTCAATTGAATACATATTGTTGCCAGCCTAATTATGAAGATAGGGGCATGTAGTGTGGCAAACCTTAAAACTTTAGGAATAATGATGCTTATGGTCACTTAATGAAAGTGCAAAGAACTCCACAAGATAATAATTTAATTCATAATACACTTCAAGACCAGAAAGGGCTTATGTTTGCACTATGCTGTTCACTTAAAGGTACATGTCCTCAGATGAGGGTTGTTAAAGCCTCAGGGGACATGCACTCTTTGCATTGTCAAGTGTCTGACGAGCACTAGGTACCCAAGTCGTTGCCAGCACTACTTCCGTTTCTTTTCGTGCTGCCAACCTTCCTCTTCATCATTCAGAACTTTTACTATCTTCTTTCCTTCTTCTCTATCAGAGTAAACTGAAAAGTGTAGAAATAATGTAAGATACTGTGTATTGTTTGTGGAAAAGTAAATGAATAATTAAATAGGGTACACTAGAAAATGACCAAGAACAATGAAAGTATAGTGAGTATTGTAAAGGAAAAATGTAATGAAAAAGTAATTGGAAAGAGAAGTATAGATGAGAAAAGGTAAGAATACTGAAAACAGGGTAAATGAATACTATATTATGACTAAATGTAAATGTTTTTTTGAAAATAGGGATAAATATGATGTTGAAAAACTTTGTGTGTTAAAAAACTGTGGAGATGAACCTGGCTAATGTGTGTAAGATGGATATGAGGTGTATATGTCTAGTGCCACTAAAGGCAAAAAGCACTTGCAATAGGATATAAAATTATTGCCCTGGACTTTATGTATGTAATGACCTAACTGTATGTGGAAAAGTAATGGTAAAGGAGTCGTAAGAAATTCTTAATCCTGACTTGACCCCAAGTATGACATTTAAAATTTTCTTGATTAGTGTATATGTTACCTTATGTTGTCATTTGAAAAGTAATGGTTTTGTTGCCAGTGTCTAATTACTGTTTCAAAGTTGCAGGTTATATGTTTTGTACCATTAAAGCAAATTTTTCCAAAGATGTGACATAAAGATGAAAAAACCTGGAATTGATGTCAATAAACTGCCCAAAAATATGGTTTTGAGCAGCAAAACAAAACAAAGGAATAAAAATGCAGTGGTCCTAAAGCTGAGGGCTACCCAAATATGCTGTGTGAACAGTAGCCAAAGGACTTGCCATTGTGGGGCAAAAAGTTGATAAGTGGTTACGAACTGCCAAACCTAGAGGATGGGGCAGTGTACTAATTGAAAAATGTTTGTTTTAGTGTTCTTAATCTAAATTGTGTTTTTGTGCCTAAATATTTATAGACAAAGACTGCCAAAACAATAATGGGCAGAATGTGTAACATGGACTGCTAGTGCTGAGGCAAGCAGTGAACTTAGTTAGGTTTATTGGTCAATGTGTTATGAACTGACTATTCTTTCTGAAGTCAGTGAAAAGTTGTTATAAAATATATATCAATTCTTATTCAAATGGATGTAGATGTTTGTCTTGGACTGCCTTGTTTTAAAAATACAGCAGTGATGATTAAAGATAGGTTTTGAATAGGTTAATGTGTTTATGTGCTACAAACATTTTGGACTGCTATTAATGAAGAGCAGCTTTAAAGCTAATTGTTTTGAGAAAACGTTGAAAAGTTACTTTTGTATTTAAAGATTCAGTTGGAAAAAAATTCTCATAGCTGTTTTGTGTAAATATTAGTACATATGTGGATGCAAACTAAAATTTTGAACATTACATTAACTACTGAACCTTGTGAAAAGTACTATGATCATTAACATGCTTGTGTGCCTGAATATTTACATTCCTTTAAAAAATATTGAAAGACAAATTTCTGCTTTGTTATGTTAAAATGTTCTGTGCTGTTGTCTATGTGTTTATTATTATTATTTGTGCTGTTGTCTATGTGTTTATTATTATTATCTGTGCTATTGTATATGTGTTTATTATTATTATTATTTTTATTTTATTTGAAGGCTATACCTTTTCTACTAATATGAAGCTTATTTTGTGTAATGTTTTGTCTTTTATTTGAAGGTAGTGTGGTTCCCCTTGGGAACAGAACTGAGTAACGCGCGCAAATTGTGGTTGGCCTAGGTGGAAAAGGTGGAGCTGATGGTCAGTCGGGGACGAGCAGCAGTCGGGGACGAGCCAGCGGTCGGACACGAGTTACGAGTCCGTGCACTGCCATGTAAAAGATGCGAATTGTGCTGATTCCGAGAGAGGCTTTTCCTGCTTCTTTCCAAGGCCTCGGATGGATGGATAAATAGCTGGAACTATTCTGGAGTTTGTATCTATCATCGCCACCAAGAAATGCCAAAGTCCAGCAATTCTGCCTGCAATTCCACCTACCAACATGCAGTTGCCACCATGTTGCGCAATCACTGTAACGTAATACTATAATGATGTACAGTGAAGGATCAGCTTAATGGATGTGTTATTGTGCTGAAATATAAGGTAATTTATATCTGAATTAATGTACCTACCTTGACTTTTCTCCTCATCATAACACCTCTCAGGGTCCTCTCCGTTTGAACTAAAGTGATTACCGAGTGTCCTTGCTGAAAGTACGTTAAAACTCAGTTTGCTAATTAATGCCTATTGGACAGAGTAAAGTTAAAGTTAATGTGGCAAGAGAGTGAGTTAGAGTTAATGATGCTTGCTGAAATAATTTTCCTAGTAAAACTGATTATTAATGTGTTGTTGCCAAATTCAAATTAAAATTTCTCAAGACTGAGGCTTATAAAGTTTTGCTTAGTAAATGATCACATTACTACTTGTTGTTAATCGCAGAAAGTGAGTTAGTATCTTACATAAATGTTAATTTTATGTCTCATGGTAGTAAAAGTGGAAAATTGCATAGTAGGAAATTATATGTTCATGATTACTAAGTGTTTGTCTCTCTTGTGTGCATATTAACAGTATAAAGACCACTTACTTTGTGTAAGCCCTGAAAGTAATAGTGTGTTTCGGTAGCTGTTGTAATTTTGCAAATAGTTTGTGCTGTTCCAACTGTTAGCTTCAATCTTACCGTAAACTTATGAGTGTGTCAGAGTTCATTGCACTTGCATATGGCCAAGTATAGGTTGTGTTTATCCGTTAAAATTACTAATAACTATTTTCTTCAACGAGAATGTTAATCATTCTTTTGCCTAGTTAGGCTGGCGACCGTTTTCCATTATCAGTTAAACAGTGCAGGTAAACAAAATTTTGTTTGTTACTTTTCGAATATTTACGTAATTCTGACTTTCACTTCCGATAGGCCACCTCCGTTAGGTACAACACGGTCAACTTAACAAAATTCCTCCCAGAGGGTAACACTGCTATGCTGCTTTGTACCATAATTGCTTTTACAAAATAGTTTTATGTCACAAACTGTTTCTAGCATTGAGGTTATGGTGCAGTAGTAACAGCGGCCAGGAGTGTTATATATTGTATACCAGGAGTAAATCTCATGATTGTCCCTAACTAGAAGTCTGTAAATATATTGTGTATACGAATTAGCTTATTTTAGATTGATCTAAATTTGTAAATACTTTGACATATCCTATATCCTTGTAAAAAGAGATCTATGGATGAATGAAGCTACTGCTACTACTTCATCACTGTATCGAGTAACAAATGTCAAGGATTGGCAAGTCGCTTCATTTTATGGACGTACGCCAACATTTTCGGAACCTAGCAGGAACGTAGTTTAAGTGATCTACGACAGTCTCATGGAAAACAGTTTTTGAAATGTACGTAAAATCATCATGAAGCATTCGCATTGTGAAGCGTCTGCTTTCACGACTTTTCTCATCCACTGTCTCAACTAAATCATCATTTACAACAGAAGACCGCTTCTTCTTGAACATTGGTTCGTCCATTATGGAACTGTCTTACCAACTTACTCACCATTTCATTGGTCACTACATTTTCATTATAAATCTCTACAAGCTGACAATGGCTCAATATTCTCTGCGATGAAAAACCGTATTACAGAACTTACTTCACAGTCGGCGGGCTCGTGGGCTCTCTTATTTTTTTTAGGACGGGCACTAACAAACGTAAAAAAGACACAATCTGGTTGTAATGGCGTCAGTGGAACGACAATGAATAAGGGAAACAAGTGAAAATAAGCAGAACTGCGAACTAGTGCTGCGCTGGCGGTAAAACGAAACAGTACTTACTTTCCGGGCACGCCTCGTATTCAGTCATTTTGGTTTCTGTACATCTAGAGCAAGTGCCAATCTTTACACCACTTTGAAATCATGTCGAGACCTGTTCGGATATTTCTACAGATTTTTTCAAATAGTACTACATATAGTCACTGCATCGTCAGCGAAAGGCTTCTGTTAATATTGTTCGCCTTAATATACAACTAGAACAGCTGTGTTCCATACACAGTTCCCTGGGACCACGTCTGAAGTTATTTCTACTTCCGTCGTCCGTTCTCCACGCAAGTTAACATGCTACGTCCAGCCTACCAAGAAATTTCCAGATTTCACCTGATATAGCGTACAAACACTCTTTTGTTAATAAACGATCGTATGGTACCGATTCAAATGCTCTCGAAAGACAAGAGATTCTGCATCCTACTGGTTTTTCATTATCCACAGCTTGCAGAACATCACTTGAGAAAGCGCAATTTGGGTTTCGTGCGATAGACGTTTTCAGAACCTATGTTGGATGGTAAGAAGGAGAGGTCACTCGGTTCAATATATCTCATTATGTTTGAACTCAGAATATTTTTTTGTAATATACAACAGACTGTAGATTCCACGGCAGGTTCTTCAATCGCTTCTGCTACGTTTCTTCAAGACAGACATGAACTGTACTTCTTACAGTCATTAGGATCATTAAGCACAACTTTTTATTCAAGGCATCTACTGCATACTCACTAACACAGAAAAACGCCGCACCACGAAGGAATTATCCGAATGGGAAGGAAATCGAGAGATGTGATGTTCATGTACAGTCAAACAAATGAATACAATTTTAGAAAAACTGGATGATTTACTGCAGAGAAAGATCACAAATTGAGCATGTCAGTAAAGCGTTGATATACCTCTAGCTCTTATGCAAGCAGCTGTTCGGCTTGGTACTGATTGATAGAATTGTTGGACGACCTACTGAGGGATATCGTGCCAAATTCTGCCCAACTGGTACGTTACACCGTCAAAATCCGGAGATGGCTGGACAGCCCCACCCATAACGTTCTCAGTTGGGGAGAGATCCGGCGACCTTGCTGACCAAGGTAGGGTACGACAAGCATGTAGGCAAGCAGTACACACACTGGCTGTTTGCGGACGGACAATATCTTACTGAAATGTAGCCCAGAGGGGCTTACCATGAAGGACACTCAAACGGGGCGAAGAATATCGTCGACGTACCGATGTGCTGTAAGAGCGCCGTAGAAGACAGCCAAAGAGGTCCAGCTATGAAATAAAATGGCATCCCAGGCCATCAGTTCTAGCTGCCCGGCCATATTGTCAGGTTGGTACCCTACCGCTGTCTGGGGTGTCTCCAGACACTTTTCACTGGTCACTGACGGGTGAAGAATTTTCTTCAGTGGTGACTACCGCTTCGAAATGAGCCCCAAAGGTTAGAAAGGACTAGAATGGATATGACCCGGAAAGCAATAAGGTAGCAACCTGACTGTTGCCGTCATGCGACCTGATAGCCAGGAGTGATGATGGCCTGGGTTGCGATTTCATTTCAAAGCAGGATCCCTTTGGATGTCATCCGTAGCACCTTTACAGTAGAGCGGTACGTCAACGACATTGTACGCTCCGTTTTTTTGTCCCTCATGGCAAGCCAACTTGGACTTACGTTTCACCAAAATAATGACCGCACGCACACGATGAGAGTTTCCACTGTTTGTCTTCGTGCTTGCCAAACCATACCTGAGCCAACAAGCTGAGAGCGTCTGGAGCATTATGGGTAGGGCCTTCCAGCCATCTCGGGATTTTGACGATCTAACGCGTCAATTGAACAAAATTTGGCACGCTGTCCCTCAGGAGCACATTCAAAAACTCAATCAATTAATGCCAAGTTGAATAATTGCTCGCATAAGGGCCAAAGGTGGACCAGCGCAATACTAACTTGCTCAATTTGTGAAGACCTTTCTCTGCAAAAAATCATCAAATTTTTCTGTAATTGTAGTGGTTTATATGTACATGGACGTTACGGACTTCAATTTCTGTCCCTTTCGAATAATTCATTCGTGGTGCGCTATTTTTTTGTTCTCTTAGAGTGTATTACGGTTAAAGTTGGAACTAATTCAGCTGGAAGTGCTACATAGACTGTGACAGAGACCCTTTTGGCCCATGGAGGCTTGTTTAATTTTAGCGAATTTTGCTGTTTATCAGTACCATTGACACTAATATCTGTGTCGCAAAATTTTGCATTTGTGCAGAAAGTAAACTGGAGCAGTACACCTGTTTCTTTCGTTTTAAAAGAACATTTGAAAGCCGAGGTCAGTATTTCTACTACTGCTTTGCTGTCTTCAATTTCAGTTCATCTGACATCCTTGATTGCACACTTACTCTGATGCCACTGACAGTCTTTACGTATGAGTAGAATTTCTTTGAGTTTGATGAGGGATCTTTAGATAAGATTGCTACGGCAGTGAACGAAGGATCCTCAGATTGCCCTCTTGATCGCAAAACGTATTTCATTCAATGTGGCTTGCAGCGTATAAATGTGAATGAAGCTATAGGCGAATGATACATGGTTACATTAAAGGAACTTTCACACACTGGTTGCATGAGTTAATATGTGTGACAAACCTTTCAGTAAATGTGTTTCCTTTACGCATTCGACCAAGATAAAATTTCCCAGTCGTCCACTGACGAAGGCGGCGATACAAGCTGGTCAATTCACTATACATCAAATGCTCATAGCACTGTTAAATGATGTTTCCACAAATGGGTTCATAATTTGTTTCCCGAGGGAACATCTTGAAAATTTTCCGTTTCTTTCCGAAACGTCTCGTACAGTCTCTCAATATTTGTTATCTTTCGTATTAGATTAAGTTTGAATGGTGTTAATGTGTCGTCTTCTTGTTTTTCGCTTCCTTACCAGCGAACATTAAACCCAGCAGCTCACGAAACCAAACACAAATTTATAAATTTCATATTCAGTTTATATCGGAATAGAGTTTACGTGAGCCAGTTTGTTCTTTCGTTATGAGTAGGTATTAATCAACAGCATTCCATAGACTGTGTTGGTAGCTTACTCTTCAGCTGTTAATAGTTCTTTCATTTATAATATTAAGAAAGCAGTGGCTGAAAAATAGCAGCTTGGCAGTATGACTGGGAAAACGTCAGTTTCTAGTAGAAGTATTGGCTTTCCTGATAGCTTTAATGTAGTCATTTACAGTCTGTCTGTCAAGTAGACTATAGGAAATTAATTACAGGCTATTGTTTATAGGCTCTATAGAATACGTTTCCGACGATTACTATCGCTGTTCGTCTGTCTCGTTTCGTAACCCTGGGAGCTGCAGAAGACAGTGGATAAGTGAGTGATGAATGGATTCATGAATGAATGAACATTACTACACACAGAAGTTTCTTTCCCTTCTTCACTCCGAAGATCATGCATTTTTCGTTACTACTACAAAAATTTCAAAAAGCATGAAGGAACTCATTATCGTCAGATCATCGAACTACGCATTAGTGTTCTAGTGTTTGTTTCTGTAATTCAGCCACACGGCGAGTGTTTCTCTATTACTATATTGCTGTTGTTGCTGGGGTAATAATAACTTGCTCTTAATTTCAGAGCAGGGAGAAACCACTAAAGGCGATTGTAGCGCTCAGCGAGAAGGAGCAAGAAACCCAAGCAAATATGCGTGAGTATGTGAAAGCCTAAATAAGACTACAGAAATAGAAAGTGGATGTTCGTTACAGTTCGCTGGTTGCAAAGAAGTGCCTGAACACGGAGCAGTACCTGAGGTCCTGAACAGAGATACTATGGCCTGGTTACGTGGCTGACCTGTTGGGGGTCTGTTTTGAACGTGCTCAGCCTGTAAGAGCGCTTTTACATGGAAAACTCATGTTAAGTGTGATACTCCGGACCAGAGCAAAGGTAAGTGGGCAAATGCCCCATAATTAACGTACGTCGTTAACTTTTCACATCCTTCGCCCATTGACGTGGAGACGTTTACGCCATTCACTTAACGACAAGTGAAAGGGCTAGTCGTTTACAGGCAGAATAAAGGGACATTAGGGTTTAAGGTCCCGTCGGCGACCAGGTCATTAGAAAGGGAGCACACGTCTGCAGGGGAAAGAAATCTGTCGTAGTCTTTTAACTAAACGAAATGCCGTAAGACTCACAGAGTATAGTTACTGAACGATTTGTGTGGGTTTCATGGACCAAAGAAAGACGTCTGACCATTTTTTATTGTTTCTCCGTTGTTGAATTATTTTCTTTTTCGGCATGAAATCCCGCTTCACCATATGGGCAGGGATTTCTGCTTCCTTTATTTGTTGGATAGTCTAGGGGAAACCGATGAGGGCGGGAACAGGATTGTGACACGGTGTCTCTTGAGTGCACATTAAATGAGCCCCCTCGCCACGTGTGAAAAATATGTGACCAAATCAAAGGTACAACCACAAGACGTTTAGAAAACCGCAGAAAAAAAAGAACTAAAGCATTTACGATAACTCAATATAATTTTTTTCATATATTTGGATTCTACACACATCAAAAAAAGTTTTGCATCACCTCGGTTCCGAGAGTTCCGGAACCTGTACAGAAAATTGGAACAGAGATCAACGTAAACATCATTTCCATCCTTTTTACTGCTCATGAAAATTACACATTGCGTGTTGTATCACCATACAGCGAGACCTTCAGAGGTGGTGGTCCAAATTGCTGTAACACCGGTACCTCTAATATCCAATAGTACGTCCTCTTGCATTGATGCATGCCTGTGTTGGTCGTAGCTTACTATTCACAAGTTCATCAAGGCGCTGTTGGTCCAGATTCTCCCACTCTTCAACGGCGATTCGGCGTAGGTACCTCAGAGTGGTTGGTGGACCAGGTCGTCCATAAACAGCCCTTTTCAATCATCCCAGACATGTTCGATAGGGTTCATGTCTGGAGAACATGCTGGACACTCTAGTCATGTCGCTATCTTGAAGGAAGCCATTCACAAGATGTGTACGATGGGTTCAGCGAGTTGTTGTTCATGAATACGAATACCTCGCCAATATGCTGCCGATATGGTTGCACTATAGATCGGAGGATGGCATTCACGTATCGTACAGCAGATACGGTGCCTTCCATGGCCACCAGCGGCGTACGTCGGCCCCACATATTGCCACCCCAAAACAGCAGGGAATCGCCACCTTGCTGCACTCGCTGGACAGTGTGTCTAGGGCATTCAGTCTGACCGGGTTGCCTCCAAACACGTCACCGACGATTCTCTGCTGAAGGCATATGCGACACCTATCAGTGAAGAGAACGTGATGCTAATGCTGAGTGGTCCATTCGGCATGTTGTTGGGCCCATCTGAACAGCGCTGCATGGTGTAGTGGTTGCAAAGATTGACCTTGCCATGGACGTCGGGAACGAAGTTGCGCATCGTGCAGCCTATTGCGCACAGTTTGAGCCGTAACACGACGTCCTGTGGTTTCACGAAAAGCATTATACAACATGGTGGCGTTGCTGTCAGGGTTCCTCTGTGCCATAATCCGTAGGTAGCGGTCATCCACTGCACTAGTAGTCCTTGGGCGGCCTGAGCGAGGCATGTCACCGACAGTTTCTGTCTCTCTATATATCCTCCATGTCCGAACAACATCGCTTTGGTTCACCCCGAGACGCCTGGGCACTTCCCTTGTTGAGAGCCCTTCCTGGCACAATGGAACAATGCTAACGCGATCGATCGCGGTTTTGACCGTTTAGGTATGATTGAACTATAGACAACACGAGCCGAGTACCTTCTTCCTGGTGGACTTACTGGAACTTATCGGCTGTCGGAACCCCTCCGTCTAATAGGCGCTGCTCATGCATGGTTGTTTTCATCTTTGGGCGGGTTTAGTAACATATCTGAACAGTCAAAGAGACTGTGTCTGTGAGACAATATCCACAGTCAACGTCTTTCAGGAGTTCTGGGAACTGTGTTGATGCAAAACTTTTTTTGATGTGTGTATGAGAACCCGGTTGTACAGTGTAATGCTCAGCTCGCTGGCTTGCGAAACAAGCAGGATCGAACCAGCGCGTCGGACTGACGACCGTGGCTGGAGCACAGGCCAGCCTGAGTGCGCTTTTGAGGCGGTTCCCAACGCTCGTTTGAGCAAATGCTGGGCTAGTCCCCTATGACCAAAAAAATGCGATGCACAAACAAAATAGGGTCACAGGCAGAGCAAAGTTTACACATTTCACACATAGGTGGGGCACACGACTCCCCTCCCTCAGGCAGAGTCCACGCAGGATACGGTGGCCGATGTGCGGTGACCAGTTTACGTCCAAAGCACTGAGCGAGTTCATTCGTGGTTCGGAATGGGAAGCCGACAATGTCTGCCACCTTTCAGCCGGTCAGTGACGACAGAATCGAGGTGCACACTCTGCAATCTTTCTGAAACGGTTTTACAGAAACTATTACGTAAGAAAAAATTTCTTTTGGGTGGCCGAGGAAAATATTTTGGACAAACTGCCCCTCACTAAATGGTCTCAGAGGACGATACAAATGCCGTCAATGAAACCACCCATTTGTTTGGGGCGTTGATTCCCACACGTTTCGTGGTAAAAAACGACAGTTCAGAGTGTGGTGAGCATCAGAACAACCTTCTTGACAACCTAGGACACTGCTGACACCCCTGAAAGGTGCAACCCTTCTCTAAGGACACTGTGAGACTGCATTCCTATTTAGTGTGGTCGCCCACTTTTGCAGTGCTGCACTCTAGCAGTTTTTATTGTGGTGTACAGGTTGGAATCACTAGGGACTGTTCACAACGATTCGAAAAAATTTGAAAATAATCCGAGAAAGCAAACGACACATCTTCGGCTCTGCAGGCAGACAACTTTACACCCCTCTGATCCCCAGCGTCTGCTAGGAGACGCCTCAGCACAGGTACATTTAAAAAATTATCTATAAATGTGGGCGGGTACCACCGAGGTAGCTGCCAAACTGTGGTGGCGGGGAGGGGGGCGGGTGGGGGGGGGGGGTGTCCATGTTACACCCCCTGGCTATCACGCCACAGAAAAGAATGGTACAGGAGTGCTGGAAATGAATAAGCACCCTTATCTGATTCAGATCACTTTCAGTTTCCGTGGAATGGTTTTGAACGCTCCCTAGTGGTTCCAACCTGCACGCGATACACGAGAGCAAAAATTGCGTCCGCGCTGCCCTTAAAAGTACTGCGATCATGTAAAATGGGAAAGTAGGCTCACAGACCACGAAATGTTTGGAAATGGAGACTCCAAAGAAATTGGTGGTGTCATTGACGCCCGAGGTCTTTTCGTGTTGGTTCTGAGCGGCGGTCTGAAATGTTTTTTCCCGGTCACCTAATAGAGAATCGCCTCATTTCATCGCTGGGCGTCGTGATCCTGACTCGTCAAAAGAAGGGGTGGAATGTAGATAAAAGGAAGTGTGACGACCTTGGCATGTTGTGACACGTCCACGGTTGCGTTGTGCGGGATGGTGGAGAAATTTGCTGCTAATGTGACATCATTATCCAATATCACACGACGGATGAACGTCTGAGCTCCGGCTCTTTCTTTTCTTCACACGTGTCACCACCTTGGTGTCTGAAGCGTCGTCCAGCCCGAGCGTGTCGCCGCAGAGCGCCACGCTTTTGCAGCCTTACAGAGGAAGGAATCCCTCATCCGCCCCATCTTTGCCTACACCCTTATTACCTGGACTTCTGCCTCCCCTAAATTCGTCAAGCCTCTCTCTTCCTACAGTGCCTTAGTATCCGATATATTTATCACAAAACGCAGTCTCAGCACCCAATTTCTCACCAATTAATCACCAGTCCAGGTACCCTGTTGCAGCGCTCCCTCCGTATTCCCCTTTCCACGACTTATCCATCCTCAATAAAAGGGTAAAATGCGTTGGGAGTATGAAGCTGTTTGCCATGTTTATCTCCGAAGACGAAAAAAAATGACTTCAGTATTCAGTTATTATCAGTGCTGCACACGTAATGTGTTAGAAACTCATTTTCCCTTTTCACCATGTTACAATCATCTACAGGGAAATTTGGCCATAGCAGTTTAACGAATTAAGTGACAAGAAATATGTCACTGAGAAAGGGGTACCAATTTATTCTGAAACACCCACCTTGTGCGAGGCTGAAACTGACGACAGCAGCACTGTTTGTTTAGATGACTGTGGAAGAGGGACTAAAACGAAGAGAAAGTGGCACCGGCAAAGCTCAGTGTTTCTTGGCATCTCGAATGACTAGTTCCCGCGGAACGCCCACTACCAACTGTATTCCAAATTTCGAAACGTTGAATAAAATGAATCGTGAAACACTGAGGAGCAAAAATATGTAGAAGGCTTTGCAGAGGCTGTACATGCCACGCCTTACTTTATGAAATTATTCGTATGGTTCACGGTATTCTGTTCCTTGTCTGGTGGCTGAGGACTGAGACGAAGAAGAAGGAGGTGAATGTTGCTAGACAGCCTTTGTTGATTTGGTATTGCACTGATAGTAATAAATCAAAAAACACAATAAAACAAGCTGAAGAACAAATAGGCTTGAACATATCCATAGGAAAGATGAATGTCAAAGAAGACTGCACCAAATAAGTATCTAATTTGAAACAATAAATTTTAGGAAAGGTAGTTATGACGTTACGCTTGATAAATAAAGGAAAATTGAGACACTTCCGTAGGAACAACATGTGCCAGTAGATAGTGGTGTAAGATGTTTGAAGTCCTCATAAAAGTGGACATACTCTGCAGGGAAAGACGTGTAAGTTTCAGTAAGTAAAAGCGCAAAAAGGATATAATAGAAAGGAATATCATGCAAGAAGTGCTCGGATTAAAATGGGCGTAGGCAGGAATGCAATCTTATGTCCTTTCTGTTCAACTTGTCTATCGAAGAAGCATTGAAGCAAATGAAACAAGCTTCCAGAGATGTGACTGAAATTCAGGGTGAAACGATAAGATTCGCTGATGACGTTGGTTGCTGTCCTCTACGAAAGTTAGGAAGTATTACAGAACCCGTTGAATCGAGTAAACAGGCGACAGACATTGGTATCCCACCGTTGTCCGTTGTGTCTGCAGGTAACGTCTTCGCCGGTCATCGCGACTCACTTGGAAGCGGGACTCATCACTGAAGACTTGTTCCAGTCACAGAGATTCCAGGCCGAAGACGTGTCTGGAGACACTCAAGACAGCAATGGGATACCATCCTAACTGCCTCCCACCGTATGGCCCTCCAACCAGGACTTGTGGTCTGGACTAGCATTTCATTTCATAGCGTCAACCTTGCAGCACAGCGGTACGTCGACGGTATTGTACTCCAGATTTGTTACCCTTCATGGTAAGCTACCCTGGGCATACGTTTCAGGAAGCTAATGCTCGCCCGCAGACGAGGAGAGTTTCGATTGTTATTGTTCGTGCTTGCCAAACCCTACCTTGGCCAGCGATGTCGGCTGGTCTCACCCCGATTCAGAACGTTTGGGGCAACATGTGCAGGGCCCTCCAATCATCTCGGGAGTTTCGACGATCTAATGCGCCATCTGGACAGAATTTGGTGCTATATCCCTCAGGAGGACACCCAGTGACTTTCTCAACTTGTGAAGCGCTTTCTGTCGATATATAACATCTATCGATTCCCGTCCCATTCGGATAATTCCTTCGTGGTGCGAGGTGTCTTTTTTTTCTTTTCTTTTTTTTTTTTTTGCCTCAGAGGGGATTTCGACAAATCACTTCAGACATTTTTTAGGTGAAGACATCGGACAGCACCGATCATGAAGCATGGAATTGTGAAACTGAACACCCGAATTCTTGCAGCTCATCATTGCAGCATGTATCTTAAAAGGCATCTGCATGCCTTGTTTTACCCTAAAAATCTTTACTTTGTTGATTAAAACGAAAAGACAGAACAGTCTTGTACTACCTATAGCGTCCAGGCAACGAAAACGGGATTTATATAAAGGACTATAGCCTCATTTTGTAAACTGATCTTTTTTCAAACGCTGACACATGATAATTATTTACAGTCACCTGAGTCAAGTGTTGTCTTCTGATGAAACACTGCAGTAGCAGCACATTCAACGCCTCATAGCATACGCAGTTCCTAATCTGATGATGGTCGATTTTAACGATCGAAACCGATAACAGTGACTGAGTATTGCGTAATTACCTATCGAATAAATATTTTATAAAATACGGAAAATATGGCCAGGAATTTATCATTGTCAGGGGCTATGCACCTACAATGTAGCACTGACGGTACAGTCAAAGATGACCTTTGGGATTAAGAAGCCGCTTCATCTGTGTTTAATCTGTTTACTATCAGATTACAACAATCTGATAATAGCTGAAGCGACTTCTTCATTCTCAAGATGATTAGTCACAGCTGTCGTTTCTCTGCCTGCGGTGTTTTCTGCAAGTCAAATATGAGTCTTATGATGAATGAACAATAGCGCCAGAGAGTATAAGCGCCCGGAAAAAAAAGATTTTAACGGGAAATTTTAACGGAAAAATAGGGGTGGACAACTATAATGGAGTACACAGTAAACGACATTGGACAGAGGTTAACTGACATATGTGAGGCATTATCCTTGAAGATTTTAAATGGCTTTTTTGTGGAAATTTGTGGTAAGGTCTTATGGGACGAAACTGCTGAGGTCATCGGTTCCTAGGCTTACACACTACTTAATCTAACTTCAACTAACCTACACTAAGGACAACACACACACCCATGCCCGAGGGAGGACTCGAACCTCCAGGGAGTGGTGGGGGGGGGGCGGGGGGGGGGCGGAAGAAGAGGAGTAGAAGAGGATGAGGAAGAATGGCGAGATCAACGTTTTGGCGACAGAGTTGCGGGATGTGACGACGGGTGAAGAGGATAAGAAAAAATGTTTCCAATACAACGTTTACGTTTCGATAAGTCTTATATTTTCAGTAAAAAAAAAGAAAAAACAAGGTATAGATGATCACGGGAATAATTTTCAAACACTTAGGTTAGCTACTACCTCCGTGCAAGATGGATTGACAACGCCCTGTTGACAGCTTTAATTACATACCCAAAGACTGGAAACTTGCACAAGTGACACAGTACCCAAGAACGGAAATACAAGTAATCCACTGAAATACAGACACATGTCGCCGACGTCGATTTGAAACATTATGAATTACCTCTAAGAAAACGATTTATTAACAAACGGCCAACACGGAATAGGAAAATATCGTTCTTCTGAACCACAACTAGCTCTTTATTCTCACGAAGTAATGAGTGCTGTCGACAGGGAACGTCAAATTGATTCCATACTGTTAGATTTCCATAAGGCTTTCGATACCGTTTATCACAAGCGACTTTGAATAAGACTGCGTGCCTATGGAATATCGTCTTAGTTGTACGACTGGATTCGTGATTTCCTGTCAGAAAAGTAACAGTTCGTGGTAATTGATGAAAAGCCATTGAGTGAAACAGAAGTAGAAACAGAAATGCAACTTCAAAGAGCCAAGATCGCTATTGCACAGCATTTATTGTGACCACCGTTTTCAGCAAACTACGCTGCCAACATCAGATCTTCTGAAGTACATTTCACTGAATTTTGAACGGATGCATATTGTGCCGTATCATATCATATAAAGATACTTCATGAACATGAGAACAACAGTACGAGTATATCAGCAAATTAAGTATAAAATAACTGTTACATAAAACAATGTACATATTGCACTAATTGTACAAGCTCATGTTCGTACATTAGCAGAATGAAGACAGAGATATGACACGGCATAATATGCATTTCGGCAAGGTTCAATGAAATGTACCGCAACGTAGTTTGCTGAAACCAGTCAGCGCAATAAATGCTGCACAATAGCCATCTTGGCTGTTTGGAGTCGTATTTCTGTGTCTACAGTAATCTAGATAGCTCTATAACTTGATAACGTGAAAACAGAAGTAATATCTGGCGTTGCCTAAGGAAGTGTTATAGTCCATCTGCTGTTCCTGATCTAAATAAACGATTTGGGAGACTATCTCAGCAAGTCTCTCAGATTATTTACAGTTTATGCTGACATTTAACGTCTTGTAAATTCATCAGTTGATCAAAACCAATAGAAAACGATTTAGACAAGATATCTGCATAGCGTAGAGTCATTCACATCAGTACTAAATGGAATCCGCTAAATTTCAGTTGGACGATAAAATCACACAAATCAAAAGGCCGTAAATTCAACTGTATACTTTGGGATTACAGCTACGAATAACTTAAATTGGAGCGATCATATAGATAATGTCGTGGGAAAAGCAAACCAAAGACTATGATTTATTGGCAGAACACTTAGAAAGTGCAACAGGATTACTAAAGAGACTGCCTACAGTACACACTACACTTGTCGATCCTTCTCTGGAGTACTGCTTTGCAGTGTGAAATCCACTCCGGATAGGAGTGACAGAGGACATCGAAAAAGTTCCTAGAAGGGAAGCTCGTTTTATGGCGAAAATGGGGGAGAAAGTGCCAAGGATGTGTTACGCGAATTGAGGAGGCAATCACTAAAACAAAGGCGTTTATTGTTGCGGAATAATTACCTCATGAAATTTCAGTCACAAATTTTCTCCTCAGATTGTGAAAATATTTGGTTGACACTCACCTGCTTAGGGAGAAATGATCATAATAATAATAAAATATGAGAAATCAGAGCTCTCACAGAAAGATTTAAGTGTTCATTTTCCCCATGTGGTGTTTGAGAGTGGAACGGTAGAGAAATAGCTAGAAGGTGGTTCGATGAACCCTGTGCCAAGCACTTAATTGTGAACTGCAGAATAATCACGTAGATGCAGATGTAATTCGAAAGAGCAGTTTTTTCTGTCGCTTGCTACACGTCGCACTACCTTGCAACCTCGTGCGGGAGGAAGCTACTTCGGGAGATGCTGGCTGGCGGAACAGAGGAGGGCGTGTTTTCGATAACAAGTGTTTCGACACGGCGGCTGCGGCCCATCGGGCGACTTTCCCCTCCAACTAACCACCAGGGCCGCAACCCCTCGCTGCGGCGACCTCGCTCGCAAGAGTATAAAAAGGCGCCCCACCGTGGCGGCATTCATAGTTGTGTTCCAGTCACACTCTGCCACCATGAAGTCCGTAAGTACACGCAAGCTACTTTCTAAGTTACGTTCCAGCATTCGTTGAAGATTGTTCGAGATCACGTTTTCCGCCAAACCATGGACTAAATTCAGTGTACATGTTTCTATTTGAACTGTAAAAAGTGAAGTACTTTACAGCGTGTTATTCCAATGAAGTGGAGATGGTACTTGCGCGGATGGGCGAAACGACATTTTGGCGGATGAACTAGTTGTCTTCGACAGATGATGCGAGCGACGTACTAAGATATGTTTCCTGATCAGTGTCCAGTCAGTGAACACATGTAAAAGATTTGCAGGTGACAAAGCGCTTTAGACGACGAAACAATTAGCAACTTAGGATTACGAAACTACCATCATTAGCGTTTCTCATTTAATTGTTTGAATCGTGCTTCACTCGCATCTTCAAGTCTGAATATCCACTGCACCTGACGCCTGCATATAGTGGGTCAGATATTCCAATATTTGACATCGCCAGAAATTTTCTCCTCTAATGCTCGCTCAATTTCTGTATAAGCTAAATTTTAATATCTTATTGCAAGATCCCTCCATTCCGATTCTTATTCTAAGGAAAGTCTCTCATAGGCTGTATTTTAGTTTTCTTTTTGGATTCTCTTCATTTAATATGAATTCGTTTAAGCGAATATTTAATGTCCTTTTGTAGAAATATAGTTCAAACACATCCAGTTTCTATAAACAGATGTCTGTCCTCTCTCAGCTAAACGAACGCTACACAACTTTAAACGGAATAGCTTTCTTTGCATTTTTTAGCACGAACATATATGGCCGTACACAGATAAGGAAGAACAGTCTCAGCTGTTCGATGCCCATTGGAACCACAAGTAAATGCTTCATACTGATAAATCCATGATCTGTTCTGTACGTATTTAGCCCAGTGGAATTGTGTTGGCATGAATGACATTTTATTATTGCCTATGCACAATGCATGAACATGTTAGGTTTTCCACGCTTTAAGTGTGTGCCATTTGCTCTACTACATCATATTAACCATGAATCTTTCAGCCAAATACCTCCGACTTTAAAGCCAAATACCTGTTTAGCAATTTAAAAAGCTGTTCTTCTGATTTTGTGTCAATCGTAATATTTTTAAAGGGATTTGCAATTCACCTTCTGAAAGAGTTACAGCAGTTTTAAAATGTGGGTATCTCGAGACTAATGCTGTTAAAATCAGATAAAGGTCACAGCTATAGAAGGATATATATGCAAAAATACTTGTACTTTATGTGGTGAGCTCGGATACCAAACAATATGTGCGTGTATCAAAATTCAGCACATTTCGTAAGATAGGGGCGCAATATTTAATACCAAGAAATTTAGTTTTATGTCTGTAATTGTGGTTATCGCTGTCACACATATCTACTGCTGCTAACAATAGAGTTTAACTCCGAATAAATCGGGGCCGTCATAGCCAATCTGAACTCTCAGCTCAAATGTGTTGACTGTGTGAACTGACTAAGGTTATTGTACGGTTACTCTGTAAGCAAATCCTCTATCAAAGTACAATTGCAATACTACACTTGCTGTTAGTACGTAGTCGTATATTCTTCTGAAACGTCACACTGGCAGGATGCATACTTCCCGCTAGTAGAATTTGTTAAAAACGTTTGTTTAAATGCCAGAGATTTTTATGGTTTCAATCGTGACAGATTAAATAAAAGAGTAAATAAATAAATGATGGAATGGGAAGCTCAGAAAGAATGCTTAAGTTAATAACAAGGGAGGGAGAGCACGTAAAGAAGACAGCTCTTTCACCTCATTCCGCTGACAAAAATGATCCTGGTAAAAAATTCGGGCTTCAAAAGTTAACGTAGATGACGTAAATGAATGAAAGAGTATGGGGAGTTGAGAGGGTTGAAACAACGCCATGACATGGATAGAAGCATATGTAATCATAAAACCAAGGTCTTTTGTTTGGAATTACACTGCCAGTAATGTTTAGGGCATTACCAGTTTCCAACATGCTGCATATTTCAGTAAACGTGCGTTAATGCGTCACCTATTTGACAATTTCGGCTTTGATACTTTTCAGTTGGACATGTATGTGTCTACAACGTGCATCAACGGCCACTTCGCGATCTTTTTGAGAGTCTGACGTTAATGGTAGGCCCAAACTGAGGCAGCTGGTTATTTAAACAGCAAACAAATTTTTTCACTCGGCACGAGAGAGCTATGCGTACAGCGCTCTGTTTCCAGTTCTTATCTCTTGCGTGACGTTTACCTATATACGTAGTAAGGATTATATCGTTGCTCATATGCATCATTTTGTGCTCAGTGCGTAATCATTATGTAGCATGCTTTTATACAGTAACGTAGACTACAGTTAATGGATCTTTTGCGTATATGAGACAAGACTGTTCGTGTACGTTGCAAACATGAAAACGTCCTGATAAAACTTTGAAAGCCGAAATTGTAGTGTTTTCCTAAATCGTTTTTTAACGTATACTGTTTTGAAGTAAAACCTAGTATTTCAGGCTACTAAAAGATAAAATCATACCTGTGAACTATTAATAACAGACAGAAGATGGAAGATATTTCAAAAGAATGGAGAACATGTGGGAAACTATAGGAAGTGGTTGGAAAAAATAGTAAATGTGCCCAAAAAGGCTCCAGTCATTTAAAATGAGGTCAAAAAGAAACTCGTAAAGGCACTACACTCCCCAGCCTTGATTTGGTGATCCCATTCCCTATTTTCGAATAAGAGGTCACATAGGCTGGAAATGGCGATGAATGCTTGTGTGTGATACATTTGTGACGTACGTTATTTCAATTATATCACTCCTGCCTGTGAACAGTTGTTATGGTTGCGTGTTGATAAGCATAGAGGTTATCAGACCCTGTGTTTGCTGTTTCGTTTTCTCAGTCGTCAAGGTCCTTTCTATTTATATTCAACTCTTACACTACTATCTGAACAACACAGCAGAAATATTCATTCTGAACAGTGTAGAATTCTCCCTGTGTAACTACACAGCACTGGTATGTTCTATAACAATAAATCATTTTCTGTATCAGGATCCCGACTTTGGAACAATCTTCCTCAAAAATTAGAGAAATTATAACCTTTCAAAATTTAAAAGAAAGCTAACGGCCCACCTTCTATCGCAACAGCTATCTCTTCTGCAGCTCACTGACGTCAACCCTCTCTCCCCAAACACTTTCCCTTCTCCACGTCTACAGTATTCTCTATTGAAATTCGCTTGTTTCCTAGCAGCCAATATCACTTTCATTTCCGTCTTCTCCTCTTTCACTATCCCTTCGACTTATTATAATTCAAAACAAAGCTTCAAAAGTGCTAAACCAGTCAATATCATTCTTAACGCCTCCATTACTTCGTTGTTATTATTGCCAAAAGTTAATCTTTATTAATAATGCAAATTATTATTATTAAACCTTTTGTGTAATAACTAATCACTATTATTCTTAATTTCGACATTACTTTGTCATCACTATTAGTGTTGTTGTTGTTATGGTCTTCAGTCCAAAGTCTGATGCAGCTCTCCATGCTACTCTCTCCGGTGCAAGGCAATTCATCTCCGAGTAACTATTGCGGCATACATCCTTCTGAACCTGCTTACTGTATCTGTCTCTTGGTCTCCCTCTACGATTTTTGCTCTCCACGCTTCCATCCATTTGTAAATTAGCGATCCCTTGATGCCTCAGAATGTGTCCTACAAACCGATCCCTTTTTCTACTCAGATTGTACAACAAATTTCTCTTCTCCCCAATTCTATTCAATACCTCCTCACTAGTTACGTGATCTACCCATCTAATCTTCAGCATTCTTCTGTAGCACCAGATTTCAAAAGTTTCTATCTCTTTTTGTCTAAACTATTTATCGTCCATATTCCATACATCGCTGCACTCCATACAAATGCTTACGGAAAGTACTTCCTGACACTTAAATCTACACTAGATGTTAAATTTATCTTCTTCAGAAACGCTTTTCTTGCCATTGCGAGCCTACATTTTATATCCTCTCTACTTAGGCCATCATCAGTTATTTTCATGCCCAAATGGCAAAACTCATCTACTACTTTCAGTGCCTCGCTTCATAATCTAATTCCCTCAGCATCACTTGATATAATTCGACTACATTCCATTACCCTCGTTTTCGTTTTCTTGATGTTTTTGTTACTATAATTAATATGATTACTATTGTCAATTAATATTTTTATACACAATCTAAATTAATATTACTGTGATTGTTACGTGATATTCTTTTTGTATGTGTTGTTCCCGGTCAGCCGTAAGAGAGGACCTTTAGGCCCTAATATAATCGGGCTATACAAGCAATAAATACGTAAATAATGGAATAAGTGTAAGTAATAGCAAAAAATAAAGAGGCGTTGTTGACACGGAGACACCAAAGTGTCGTACGGCAACCTAACTAGAAATCATATCCTACTTTTTCTTACAATGCCCACTTTGCACGCGGTACATGAGAGTACTGTGTCTGTAGCACGTCGGGGACTCTAGTGGGTGCATGGTGAAGAGAGAAGGGAGGCGCCAAATGGTTTGCTCGTTTCGAATAGCGCTAAAGGTGTAGCAGGGCTTATCGTCGCAATCTGACGAACGGATCATCGTCAAGAGCATCAGACGCCATCATTTCATGAGACTGTGCGGGGTGATCTGGAATTAATCGCAAGACACTGGCGCAAAGGTTGGTGAGTAGGAACCATACGTCATAACCTAGCACCAGTTACCGGCCAAGTACTGGCGGAGAAAATTCCTTCCACCACCATCATTCGAATGGGCTCTCTTCGACTGAAGCGCCACCGCACACTTTAGCGACTTCTGGTATGGTGGCGGCTAATGAACTTCAAATATAAATTATCTCAACAACAGGAGCCGTTTTGAAAATTGAGATACAATGTCCAGTCAACCTGATGTGTCCACCTGAATAGCCACCTTTGCAGTGCGATCCACTGACAGACGTCGAGGAACAGAGTCAATGAGGTTCTTGAAGGGAAGGTACCGACAGGAATACGGAGGCATGCCGACTCGAGGGGCATGGCCAGGTCCGCTAGACTTATAGCTTGAGGATCCTTTGTGCGAACAGCCCGATCGACACGGTCCCACAGACTGTCGCCTTGATTTAATTCCAGGAATGGTGGACAGGAGAATACTGTTAATTCATCCTGGTGCTCCTCAAAACACGTGCGTACACTGCAGGCTGTGTGTACATTCTCCTGCTAGTACATGCCATCGAGCGAAGGAAAAACAAACTACATGTGGGGTGAACATGGGCTCCAAGCACAATTGGACACATGTGTAGATCCACTGTGCGTTTTAGAATTTCGGGATCACCCAGGGAATGCCATGAAGACAGTTCTCAGATCATGAAGCTCCCTCCTCCAACCTGCACCCTTCCGACGATTGTTGCAAGGCCGTATACGCTAACGGCCGTCTGCTCGATGGATAGTAAAACGTGATCCATCCGAAAATGCCACCTGTCGCTATACATTGCACTTTTAGGTGCGGCATTTGCTTGCAGATTCCAGTCTTCGTCGCCGACGAACATCAGCCAAAAAAAAAAAAAATGGTTCAAATGGCCCTGAGCACTACGGGACTTAACATCTTAGGTCATCAGTCCCCTAGAACTTAGAACTACTTAAACCTAACTAACCTAAGGACATCACACACATCCATGCCCGAGGCAGGATTCGAACCTGCAACTGTAGCAGTCCCACGGTTTCGGACTGCAGCGCATAGAACCGCAAGAGCACCGCGGCCGGCAAACATCAGCCAGCATCAGTGTATGAAGAAGGCGCCTGCTGCGGAGGTGCATACACAGCAGTGTTCTCTGAACGGCCGTGAGGAGACACTGTTGGTAGCACCTTGGTTCATTTGGGCGGTCAGTTGCTCAACAGCTGCTCATCCGTTCGTCAGTACACGTCTCCGCAGCCGTCGTTTACGTATGGGCCGTGGTGTACCACAAGTGCCTCGGCGCCGATTTTGCATAGCGCACTATTTGACGTTGTAAGCTTATTTGTCCGTTGCTGACATGGAAGATCGCAAACCTTCTTTCCTTTCCGTCTGGGCAAGCTGTGCAGTGACTAGGGTACATGTAAAGCTTGCTGGGACAGGTTAAATGCTAGCTACAATGAAGTGGATAATGCGATTATAGCCAGCTGGGGTGGCCGAGCGGTTGTAGGCGCTACAGTATCCTGCCTCGGGCATGGATTTGTGTGATGTCCTTCGGTTACTTAGGTTTAAGTAGTTCTAAGTTCTAGGGGACTGATGACCTCATAAGTTAAGTCCCATAGTGTTCAGAGCCATTTGAACCATTTTCGACTGTAATACTGGCATTTAATTTTGATACTTCCCATAATTGACAAAAATTACAAAAATGTGAATTTTTTGACCAGCCGCACACTGCTGAGAATGTCACATCAACTAATTTGCAATTACGCTCCCAAATTACCGGCAGCTACGTTGATGCATACTTGGCACCTCGCAAGGATAACTGCAACATCAAGAATATTATATAAGTTCTTGGAAGTGGTTAAGCGTTGGTGAAAATCTCGCTTCTGAACACACAAAGAGCTCTAAGCGCAGAACTCTGCATGGAACACGCGTCGGTGGAGTGTTGCGATACAGACCGCGTATCTCCCTTCGAAGACGATGGCCAAGACGCCTTCTCCAAGTCCGTACCGCTCGATGGCTGAAGGCGAAGTCTTCTCTTTCCACAGTTCTCCCGTCTTCCACGCGAACGAAAACGCGGCGGGAGAATACTCAGTTTCGACCAATGTCGAACGCTCTAACATCGCTGAAATCCCTCCAACGCCATTTCTGAGATTCTACCCAATGATCGAGTAGGTCATATCGCCCTTAGGCAAACGAAATGGCGATATGGCAAACGAAATTCCCGTCTTCGCCACGTGTTGCGCCGTATTGCCCCGAGTTTCCGGTGACCGCTATCTGCCGGCCACTGCGGCCCGGCGAGCTACGGCCAGCTGCAGACTTCATATCCCGCAACTCTTAACTTCCGACACTTTTCACAACGCTTTAAGTTAGTGACTTAATCATGCGGACATGCAGGGAACACTGCTCCAGAGTGCCTCATATTCATCATAATTCAATATAGTCATGATCTGATGCCCTTGCCAGTCCCTTTATTAACAATACTAATGCTGGCAGGTTAACGTGTAAATGGCTAAATCCTGGCACCTTACGCCGCGCACGGTATACGTCAACCATGGCGGCACGCAGAAAGTTTACAGTCTTAGCCGTTTTGGAGTTGCTTCGACTCTTGGACCGAAAGCCAATGACCACGCTCTTTTGGGCGTCAGGTAAATAACTCCGTTTCTGTATAACGACAACGACTGCAGACTTTCTCGCGTTCTCCCTACACCTTTTAGATACCCTTCACAGCTAGCGCTGCCACCGGCCATCTGTGATTGGGTATTGGCGCTCATGTCGAGTGTATGCGATGGTCAGATTAATGTGACTGGACTGTGTATAAATAACACAGAACTAACATGTTACGTCTATTATTATTATATAGCTTGACACTTTGATGCCATCTTTAAACATTTTAGTACAATAACAAAACTAAAAGAAAGCTTCCTGAACGTGCAGCCATGTACAAAATTTTGCGATTCTTGCCTTCCGAAGCATCCAAGGCTGCCACCAAATACAAAGCTTTAAAAAAGAAAATGCTAAATACAAGTATGACCGTTAATTTTAATAAACAGTGTGAAATAAGGGGTTTAGTCCCTACCTACACGAAAGCTTATATTAAATTTGCTGTTTGTAATAAAAATCCTAAATCCTTCAGACCTTTCATGAAAAATCTCATATCTGATAGAATTAAAAGGCTATATCCCAAAAAAGACCTTCTTAACGAAGAAGCTTATTACCTGTACTTAGCACTGACAAATCTTTTTCATATTAATTACAGTTTTAAAATTGACGATCTCTGGACGATAATTAATGAACATTTAGAAAGTTGTAAACTAGGCATAATACAGAAGCATGAAAAGTAACTCAGTAAGCTTTTCTGTCTGTTTCCTAGCGAAAAGTGTCCTCAGAGTACATTTAAAAAAAGCAGTCACACTTTTTACACAAGAATTCTGAACAAAACTAACATTATTTTTACATAAAATGAAACTGTCCTGCTGGAAAATGGGCTTAAGTATAATGTCTCGCCCAACTTGTCAGATAGAAATGTGATTGAAAAAGTGCTTGTAGATCTTAAAGTTGGTCTCGATAGTAAAAAAAATAGATAATGATTGTCAAACTCTTATTGCTTATGAAAAATTGCAATTTTGCTTTTTCTACTAAAAACAATTTGAAAAAAAGAAACTTCATAATTTACATTCTATGCATTCCCCTTTAGAAAATTCTGGTGTCTACAAAATTGTCTGCGATACTTGCTCCTCTTACTAGATAGGACAAACAGGACGTGCCTTCACTAACAGATATAAAGAACACTTGCTAAGAAAAAATGGCACCAACCCTCAAAATTCGTTTTTGCCGTCCATCTTCTACTTACATGTCATTCACCTAAAGCCATCTGCGATTGCAACATTTTGCACACCGAAAAGAAAGGGCGTAGACTAGATATTCTAGAAGAATTAGAGAATTTCAAGCATTTTGCTCGAAATGACAGCCTCATCCTTAACGAACAGCTACAGCTATGTAACAAAAATTTTTTCAACGATATAAAGCCGTTACTCGATATCTGACTTCGGGGCTCCTTGTGCAGGTTGCCGAAATTTTCTTTTCCTTCTAAGGTAGCCCTATGTTTTTCAATTATCAAAAGTTTCTTGGCTGCATTTCACGTCAATATTGCTTTCTACAAACTGTCATTCAGTCGTACCTACATGTTCATAATGATGTTTTCATGTTTTATCTTACTGTTATAAGCCTTGATGTAGACAAAATGTTATGTTGTATGCTACTATCAAACAACCATTGTTTTCCATTATGTACCAAATACTGTTTATTTATAACCATTTCTGCCTATATTTCAATGTGAAGTAGCCTAATTGTATCTACGGCTACTAGATGGCGCGCTCGTTGCAGTGCAATGTTCTCCTGGCCGCATTTGTTATCGCGGGCACCTCAGTCCGTTTTGCAACCTGCACCACGCAAGTAACGAGCAGCCCTTAGTGGCTCGCCATCACAGTTTTCTTTATGATAAATATCTTCGTGACTAATGACCTTTTGGCATATTTATTACTTTATAAACGACGTATAAGTACTGCCAGTCTTTTACGATGGCTCCGTACTTATACCCTATCATACGTTTTTAGTCATAATTCTGTGACCATGTTATAGAATATAGACCATTCTTTGATTTAAATTCTGAGGAAGGCACTCCTAGCTGTGTTGAAACCAGGTTAATTTATTAAAAATAGTGACCGAGGGCTGTTTTTCTGATGTTGGACGTATCACAACAATCGAAATCGAAACGTTCGCAATTTGTAGCGTATCTCCCTGAACACAGTAGACCTACTTCATCGTCAGTATGCGTTGTCTCTTATCGCGAATGCAGCCACCCTGTGTGTGGTCTGGTGTGGCAGTGTTCTGAGGATGGCGGCCGCGTGTTGCAGGTCGCAGCGCTGATCCTGTTCGCCGTCGTCGCTTCTGCTCTGCCCAGGCCGGACGAGCTCAGGCCTGGAGTCATTCCAGTGCTGGAGAGGACCGAGGTACGCGACGCGACTGGCCAGTTCTCTCTCAGGTAAGCGACAGTCGTACAAGCGGCGGTGGCGTTGAAAATTGCATGAATTTTCGAATACAGTGTCCGTCGTGGGTAAAATTAAGATGGTTCAAATGGCTCTGAGCACTATGGGACTCAACTTCTGAGGTCATAAGTCCCCTAGAACTTAGAACTAGTTAAACCTAACTAACCTAAGGACATCACAAACATCCATGCCCGAGGCAGGATTCGAACCCGCGACCGTAGCGGTCTTGCGGTTCCAGACTGCAGCGCCTTTAACCGCACGGCCACTTCGGCCGGCGGTAAAATTAAGAGCAGGTGATACGGATTGCCTGCTGTCCAAAATAATTCTCAAAATAATTCTCTTGTGAAAAATAAATTTTAACGCGGACGAGGGAAAAAGTTTCGTTCTGAAATGGGGTTCTCCACTTTTGATGTAGTGTAATTCTCTATGGGGGAAAACGGTGTGATACCCTTCTGTTCATCTCGTGGACAATATATTGCCGACTGTCGCAGATTAGTTCAACCCACCATATCTTAATTACATTTACACTCATACTGCATTTTAAAGTGCATGGGGTATAGTACTCCAATAAGTACACTAAAAAAATGCGTACCACGAAGGAATTATCCGAATAGGTACATGTGATCTATGTCAATTGACAGACAAACGCTTACAATTTCAGAAAAATTGGATGATTTATTCGAAACAAAAGAGTTTCACAAATTGGCGAAACAGAAACGCATCGGCCCTCCTCTGGCTCTTATGCAAGCAGTCATTCTATTTGGCATTGCTCGATAGAGTTGTTGGATGTCCTCGTGAGGGAGGCATGCCAAATTCTGTTCAATTGTCGCGTTAAAATGTGAACATCCCGAGTTTGCTTGAGGGCCCTGTCTGTAACGATCCAAACGTTCTCAGTTCGGGACAGATCCGGCCACCTCAATGGGTAATCTTCATGAAAGAGTGTTTTAGGACTATTTTGTCTGCACCTGTGGTTGTGATCGTAAATCCCCCGATTTCGGATGAAGGTGTTTAGAGCTCCTGTACAATTCCTTGGAGAGTTTTTTTGAATACCTCCAAAAGGTTATTTCTTTCTCCATGTCGAGGGAATGCTGTTCTCCGAAACTGAATATTCGGTTAATGAAAGACCCGTCCAAGAGGTTCTCGCAGCGGAATTCATTCTACATGTATACGATGCGTCTGTATCGTGCACCGTTGCTGATGATTCGTAGTAACCTGTTCCATATGACCTGCAGGCGGCACAGGTGTAATGGAGCGGCACAGAGTCTGACTAAAGTTGTGAGTTCCTCTTCTGTTCTGTTGAGTGCAGTGGAGACGAGTGTCTATGTGCCTCGGCACAGACTCCAGTCGATGTTACGTTGCTCTCGTCGTCCCTTCACAAGTTATGCAAACTGCTTACATGTTCTTCACCGAAGCTCTATATTTACCCAAAAGAGATTCGCAAGAGTAACAGGGTCTTTGGGAGGCATCTGCGGAACTGCATATATCACCAGTATGTCGCGATAAGTGTGCCCTATCGCTGCAGACTTCATAAGTAAATGGACGAATCTCACCATGTTTATGTAATTCCAACCACACATTAACTTTTGGTGTGTCCCTTTCGTACACAGTCATTTCTTCTGGACTCTCCCTTCCCCATGTTCGACAGTTTTGTCGGCTAACTTTGTCACAGACGTGGAAAGTAGATTCATTACTGAACAGCACTGCATTGAGGAGTCCGTTGTTTTCTCCATACGAAGCCACATTTCAACAGCAAAATCACGTCGTGTGCGATGGTCCTCAGGCTAACTGTGATGCGAAAATTGGAGCTTGTAAGCACGCAGCCGGAGACGTTTGTGCACAACGGCGTGCACGGTGTAACGGAGAACTGCTAGTTCCCTTCTCGCTTGTCTAGTGGATTTACGTGACCTTCAAGCCAATTCTTCGCACACAATCTCAACCGTCTCTTCATTCAGATACGTTTTAAGATGTTTTCCGGCATTTGAAATGAAACTTCCCCTTTCTCGAAGAGTTCTGTCCCACTGATAAATGGATTTACGTATTGGAGGAGCCAAGTTCAGTTCTCTTTTAGCGCGTCGCTGAACATTTTCGAACTCTGCTAACCGTAGCACACACTGCGCCTTTCCTCGTGGCGCCTAATGTCGACTGTCAAAAATACGTCTGCCTGCTGCACATTAAACACTTGTGCTCCGGAGCCATAAGACTCATGAAGTGGCGAAGATTACATCTTAGAGGTTGTCTCTGTCGATTGCGTGTTTACCCGACAGCATAAAATGTCGAATTCTTTCGTTGTAAGCAATTGATTGTGTATACTTCTAGTCCCAACACCCTCTACTACACTACTGGCCATTAAAATTGCTACACCACGAAGATGACGTGCTACAGACGCAAAATTTAACCGACAGCAAGAAGATGCTGTGATATGCAAATGATTAGCTTTTCAGAGCATTCACACAAGGTTGGCGCCGGTGGCGACACCTACAACATGCTGTCATGAGGAAAGTTTCCAACCGATTTCTCATACACAAACAGCCGTTGACCGGCGTTGCCTGACGAAACGTCGGTGTGATCCCTCGTGTAAGGAGGAGAAATACGTACCATCACGTTTCCGACTTTGATAAAGGTCGGATTGTAGCCTATCCTGATTGCGGTTTATCGTATCACGACATTGTGGTTCGCGTTGGTCGAGATCCAATGACTGTTAGCAGAATATGGAATCGGTGGATTCAGGCGGGTAATACAGAACGCCATTCTGGATCCCAACGGCCTCATATTACTAGCAGTCCAAATGACAGGCATCTTATCCGCATGGCTGTAACGGATCGTGCAGCCACGTCTCGATCCCTGAGTCAACAGATGGGGACGTTTGCAAGACAACAACCACCTGGACGAACAGTTCGACGACGTTTGCAGCAGCATGGAATATCAGCTCAGAGATCATGGCTGCGGTTATCCTTGACGCTGCATCACAGACCGGAGAACCTGCGATGGTGTACTCAACGACGAACCTGGGTGCACGAATGGCAAAACGTCATTTTTTCGGATGAATTAAGGTTCTGTTTACAGCATCATGATGGTCCCATATGTGTTTGCTGGCATTGCGGTGAACGCACATTGGAAGCGTGTATTCGTCATCGCCATACAGGCGTTATCACCCGGCGTGATGGTATGGGATGCTATGGGTTACACGTCTCGGTCACCTCTTGTTCACATTGACGGCACTTTGAACAGTGAACATTACATTTCAGATGTGTCACGACGTGGGGCTCTGCGAAACCCTACATTTCAGCAGTATAATGCACGACCGCATGTTGCAGTTCCTGTACGGGCCTTTCTGGATACAGAAAATGTTACACTGCTGCCCTGGTCAGCACATTCTCCAGATCTCTCACCAACTGAAAACGTCTGGTCAATGGTGGCCGAGCAACTGGCTCGTCACAATACGCCAGTCACTACTCTTGATGAACTGTGGTATCGTGTTGAAGCTGCGTGGGCAGCTGTACCTGTACACGGCATCCAAGCTCTGTTTGACTCAATGCCCCGGCGCATCAAGGCCGTTATTCCGGCCAGAGGTGGTTGTTCTGGGTACTGATTTCTCAGGATGTGTGCACCCAAATTGCGTGAAAATGTAATCACATGTCAGTTCTAGTATAATATGTGTGTCCAATGAATACCCGTTTATCATCTGCATTTCTTCTCGGTGTAGCAATTTTAATGGCCACTAGTATACTTTACTTCTTAGTGCCACACAGGTGTCGCGCATGTGTGCTCTGTGTAGTGAGCGCGTGCGTCTGTTCTCTCCGCAGCTACCTGTCCGGTGACGGCACCCACGTGGCGGAGCAGGGCGCCTTGAAGCCCACCCCAGACGGCAAGGACTTCGTGCTGGTCAAGCAGGGCGAGTACCACTTCACGGCGCCAGAGGGGAAGACCATCATGGTCAAGTACACCGCCGACGAGTACGGCTTCCACCCCATCAGTGACGCCATCCCTGTTGCACCCACCGCCTAGGGTACACAGACTACCGCCACACTTCACCGTCCGAATGAACGAGTGCGTCCATTTCCTCCTTGTGTGTATTCGCGTGTGTTTTGTTTGTTTTCCAATAAATAGCTTAAGGCTGTGAATGTAAGAGTATTTTTTGTACTGTAATTGCAACCCAACTCCTTACTCCTGCACCGAGCGAGGTGGCGCAGTGGTTAGCACACTGGACTCGCATTCGGGAGGACGACGGTTGAATCCCGTCTCCGGCCATCCTGATTTAGGTTTTCCGTGATTTCCCTAAATCCTTTCAGGCAAATGCTGGGATGGTTCCTTTGAAAGGGCACGGCCGATTTCCTTCCCTAACCCGAGCTTGCGCTCCGTCTCTAATGACCTCGTTGTCGACGGGACGTTAAACACTAATCTCCTCGTCCTCCTTACTCCTGTGTCTTTCAGATCATTACAGAACATCTAGTAGTAGTAGCAGTAGTAGTAGTAGTAGTAGCTCTATTCATCCGTAGATCTCTTTCCACAAGAATATAGTACATGTCAAAGTATTTACAAGTTTAGACCAATTGAAAACAAGCTAATTCGTATAGACATACATTTACAGATTTCTATTGGAGACAACCATTACAAAAAATGGTTCTGAGCACTATGGGACTTAACTGCTGAGGTCATCAGCCCCCTAGAACTTAGAACTACTTTAACCTAACTAACCTAAGGACATCACACACATCCATGCCCGAGGCAGGATTCGAACCTGCGACCGTAATGGTCGCGTGGCACCAGGCTGTAGCACATAGAACCGCTCGGCCACTCCGGCCGGCGGCACATTCATTACATTTACTCCTGGTATGCAATACTTTTTTTCCAAATAATTTATTAAATAATGTAATGCCACACTGTTCCCTCATATCTATCAGTCACTGTACACACTATACACACATTCTTTCATAACACTTCAGTCACTACACACACAACCACATACACACTAGTGATCTCTGGGCCATTTTCTGTACCGCAACTTTCCATTTGCTTTCCTGAAAAAAAAAAAAAGAGTCAGCATCCCTCTATAATGAGTGAGATGTTGAGCTCATAAAGAGGAAGAGGTGTTAGTATTGCGCTATGCATAGCTTGCGGGTAAGTTTTTCTAGAAAAGGAAAAAAAGAAGGAAAAAAAACGTAGTGTGAAGGTGTTATGTGAAATATTGGATGTTTTGTAATCATTATTATCGTTTCTGAAAGTATTTGTATGGAGTGTAGCCATGTATGGAAGTGAAACATGGACGATAAATAGTTTAGACAAGAAGAGCATAGAAGTATATACTTATATGGATATGGTGCTGTTCTTTCGGACATGTCCGAAAGAACAGACACCATATCCATATAAGTATATCAATCAGAAGCCTCTTGTCAAAAATGGTAAACAGTTGTAGAATAAGGAGCCATCTGCACAGGTTGTCAAATGGATCTAGAACACATCATGGTGCAGCACCATTATTTGCTGAAAAGTATTCTTCTTACACTCATCCATTATCTTTCCTTTCCAGTCTTTGTGTAGGGGCTATGGATGCAGTCCTCATCTGCCTGCTTACATCTAGTACACTTATTAAAATCCTCCCTGCTTGTCACCAGCATCTTCTCAATTAAACACATTCTGAAAAGATGACTACACCAGAGCGGATGAGCATCCCGCCTCTTGTGCTTTGGAAGACTGACTGGACATTTCATGAAAGGTCTACAGTACCAGCACAAGCATCTATCAGCACTAGTTGCGGAATGTAACATCAGTCTATCCCGCTGCGTCTTCGTTATTTGATGAAACATATTTTTCTTCTTACGCCTATTCAGAATCACCACTTTCCAGGTGCTGTGTTGGGAGCTATGGACAGTCCTCAGCTGCATGATTACAACTAATGTAGCTGTTGAACTCTTCCTTGTCAGACACCAACCTCTCCTACATTGAACACATTGTACATTTTGTTTTGTTTTTGGTCATCAGTCTACTGACTGGTTTGATGCGGCCCGCCACGAATTCCTTTCCTGTGCTAACCTCTTCATCTCAGAGTAGCATTTGCAACCTACGTCCTCAATTATTTGCTTGACGTATTCCAATCTCTGTCTTCCTCTACAATTTTTGCCCTCTACATCTCCCTCTAGTACCATGGAAGTCATTCCCTCATGTCTTAGCAGATGCCCTATCATCCTGTCCCTTCTCCTTATCAGTGTTTTCCACATATTCCTTTCCTCTCCGATTCTGCGTAGAACCTCCTCATTCCTTACCTTATCAGTCCATCTAATTTTCAACATTCGTCTATAGCACCACATCTCAAATGCTTCGATTCTCTTCTGTTCCGGTTTTCCCACAGTCCATGTTTCACTACCATACAATGCTGTACTCCAGACGTACATCCTCAGAAATTTCTTCCTCAAATTAAGGCCGGTATTTGATATTAGTAGACTTCTCTTGGCCAGAAATTCCTTTTTTGCCATAGCGAGTCTGCTTTTGATGTCCTCCTTGCTCCGTCCGTCATTGGTTATTTTACTGCCTAGGTAGCAGAATTCCTTAACTTCATTGACTTCGTGACCATCGATCCTGATGTTAAGTTTCTCGCTGTTCTCATTTCTACTACTTCTCATTACCTTCGTCTTTCTCCGATTTACTCTCAAACCATACTGCGTACTCATTAGACTGTTCATTCCGTTCAGCAGATCATTTAATTCTTCTTCACTTTCACTCAGGATAGCAATGTCATCAGCGAATCGTATCACTGATATCCTTTCACCTTGTATTTTAATTCCACTCCTGAACCTTTCTTTTATTTCCATCATTGCTTCCTCGATGTACAGATTGAAGAGAAGGGCGAAAGGCTACGGCCTTGTCTTACACCCTTCTTAATACGAGCACTGCGTTCTTGATCGTCCACTCTTATTATTCCCTCTTGGTTGTTGTACACATTGTATATGACCCGTCTCTCCCTGTAGTTTACCCCTACTTTTTTCAGAATCTCGAACAGCTTGCACCATTTTATATTTTCGAACGCTTTTTCCAGGTCGGGAAATCCTATGAAAGTGTCTTGATTTTCCTTTAGCCTTGCTTCCATTATTAGCCGTAACGTCAGAATTGCCTCTCTCGTCCCTTTACTTTTCCTGAAGCCAAACTGATCGTCACCTAGCGCATTCTCAATTTCCTTTTCCATTCTTCTGTATATTATTCTTGTAAGCAGCTTCTATGCATGAGCTGCTAAGCTGATTGTGCGATAATTCTCGCACTTGTCAGCTCTTGCCGTCTTCGGAATTGTGTGGATGATGCTTTTCCGAAAGTCAGATGGTATGTCGCCAGAGTCATATATTCTACACACCAACGTGAATAGTCGTTTTGTTGCCACTTCCCCCAATGATTTTAGAAATTCTGAAGGAATGTTATCTATCCCATCTGCCTTATTTGACCGTAAGTCCTCCAAATCTCTTTTAAATTCCGATTCTAATACTGGATCCCCTATATCTTCTAAATTGACTCCTGTTTCTTCTTCTATCACATCAGACAAATCTTCACCCTCATAGAGGCTTTCAGTGTATTCTTTCCACCTATCTGCTCTCTCCTCTGCATTTAACAGTGGAATTCCCGTTGCACTCTTAATGTTACCACCGTTGCTTTTAATGTCACCAAAGGTTGTTTTGACTTTCCTGTATGCTGAGTCTGTCCTTCCGACAATCATATCTTTTTCGATGTCTTCACATTTTTCCTGCAGCCATTTCGTCTTAGCTTCCCTGCACTTCCTATTTATTTCATTCCTCAGCGACTTGTATTTATGTATTCCTGATTTTCCCGGAACATGTTTGTACTTCCTCCTTTCATCAATCAACTGAAGTATTTCTTCTGTTACCCATGGTTTATTCGCAGCTCTAAGATGTCCATTCCTCTTCAACTGTACTGCCTACTGCGCTATTCCTTATTGCTGTATCTATAGCGTTAGAGACCTTCAAACGTATCTCGTCATTCCTTAGTACTTCCGTATCCCACTTCTTTGCGTATTGATTCTTCCTGACTAATGTCTTGAACTTCAGCCTACTCTTCATCACTACTACATTGTGATCTGAGTCTATATCTGCTCCTGAGTACGCCTTACAATCCAGTATCTGATTTCGGAATCTCTGTCTGACCATGATGTAATCTAATTGAAATCTTCCGTATCTCCCGGCCTTTTCCAAGTATACCTCCTCCTCTTGTGATTCTTGAACAGGGTATTCGCTATTACTAGCTGAAACTTGTTACAGAACTCAATTAGTGTTTCTCCTCTTTCATTCCTTGTCCCAAGCCCATATTGTCGTGTAACCTTTTCTTCTACTCCTTCCCCTACAACTGTATTCCAGTCGCCCATGACTATTAGATTTTCGTCCCCCTTTACATACTGCATTACCCTTTCAATATCCTCATACACTTTCTCTATCTGTTCATCTTCAGCTTGCGACGTCGGCATGTATACCTGAACTATCGTTGTCGGTGTTGGTCTGCTGTCTATTCTGATTAGAACAACTCGGTCACTGAACTGTTCACAGTAACACACCCTCTGCCCTACCTTCCTATTCATAACGAATCCTACCCCTGTTATACCATTTTCTGCTGCTGTTGATATTACCCGATACTCATCTGACCAGAAATCCTTGTCTTCCTTCCACGTCACTTCACTGACCCCTACTATATCTAGATTGAGCCTTTGCAATTCCCTTTTCAGACTTTCTAGTTCCCTACCACGTTCAAGCTTCTGACATTCCACGCCCCGACTCGTAGAACGTTATCCTTTCGTTGATTATTCAATCTTTTTCTCATGGTAACCTCCCCCTTGGCAGTCCCCTCCCGGAGATCCGAATGGGGGACTATTCCTGAATCTTTTGCCAATGGAGAGATCATCATGACACTTCTTCAATTACAGGCCACATGTCCTGTGGATACACGTTACGTGTTTTTAATGCAGTGGTTTCCATTGCCTTCTGCATCCTCATGTCGTTGATCATTGCTGATTCTTCCGCCTTTAGGGGCAATTTCTCACTCCTAGGACAAGAGAGTGCCCTGAACCTCTATCCCCTCCTCCGCCCTCTTTGACAACGCCGTTGGCAGAATGAGGCTAACTTCTTATGCCGGAAGTCTTCGGCCACCAATGCTGATTATTTATCAAAATTTAGGCAGTGGCGGGGATCGAACCCGGGACCGAAGACGTTTTGATTATAAATCAAAGACGGTACCCCTAGACCACGGGTACCTGTTTGTACATACATACAATAAATTAAAGACTTACGTCTGTCCTGTCAAGCAGCTCAATGCGGATTGAAGTTTCTTCCCTAGGGGAAGAGGAGAGGGGGAGTGGGGAAGGGAGAAGTAGGTGAGGGGAAGATTAGGGAGGGTCAACAGCGCCCTCTGGTAGATGCAGTGACAACTAGCTCAGTCGGTCTCTCCAAGCGGAGATGAACACACACATCTGCGAGTTAGTTTACTGGAGAAACTTCAATTGAGCTATAAATAAATAAATTAAATACCACTCCTTCCTCTCCAGCGCAAAATTACTGTTTCCCACCAAAAATAAATAAAATACACTAACCTGTAATCTTCCTCTCCAGCACCTGGACAATGACAGACCGTTTGCCACCATTTCCTGGAATGATGTCATGGGAGGGTGTGTGGTGTCATAGGAGTAAAGGAGAGGTGGAGAGTTAGGCTAGGGGATGTACCACAGTTGCCCTGTTTCCTGCCAAAATATCCCGCTATTTCCAGGCGTTGGAGGAAGGTGTGACATCTTAGGGATAGGGGAAAACCTACTGACATATTGAGTAAATTATTTATCCTTGTACTCCCATTGCCCCACTGCTGGCTAAATGGCTCTGAGCACTATGTGACTTAACTTCTGAGGTCATCAGTCGCTTAACCTAAGGACATCACACACATCCATGCCCGAGGCAGGATTCGAACCTGCGATCGTAGCGGTCACTCGGCTCCAGTCTGTAGCGCCTAGAACCGCACGGCCACTCCGGCCGGCACCCCACTGCTAATGTGTGCCTTAACAAGCACATGTGGCTCTTCATGTAGTTGTCTTTCGCATGCAGTGCAGCTGATATTGTTACATTTAGTAATCCGAAGCTAATAAAGGAGTGAAACTTTAGTCCTAATATGGTAGTACTAGTTTGTGAGTTACTTTGCGAATTGGTCGACGAATGTATCTGTTACGAAACAAAGGCGAAATCTGGGGTTAATGGCTTACGGCAGCAAACGACCAACGTGAGTGTCTTTGGCTAACAGCAGGACGTTGCCTGCAGGGCCTTTCCTGGCCTCGTGACCATATCGGTTTGACCCTAGACTACTGGAAAACGGCAGCCTCGTCAGGTTCGAGCGTGACGCAGACTCCACGAAGCCATGGACCCACGTTGTGAACAAGGCAATGTGCAAGATGCTGGTGTCTTCGTAATGGTGTAGGCTATGTTCACCTGGAATGGACTGGGTCCTATGGTCCAACCGAACCGATCACTGACTGGAAATGGTTATGTTTGGCTACTTGGAGACTGTTTCCAACCATTCATGGATTTCAGTTCCAGAACAACGATGAAATTTTTATGGATGACAATGCGCCAGGTCACCAGAACTCAGTAGTTCACAAATGGTTCGAGGGACATGCTGGAAGAGTGAAACAAATGATCTTACCCCCCAGATCACCCTTCGAGAATCCGATCGAGCATTCATGGGACATAATCGAGAGGTCAGCTCGTGCACAAAATCCTGCTCCGACAACACTTCCGCAATTATGGGTGGCTATAGAGGCAGCAGGGCTCAATATTTCTGCAGGGTAGTTACAACGACATATTGAGTCCATGCCACTTCGAGTCACTGTACTACGTCAGACAAAAGGAAGTCCGACATGATATTTATCACCTCAGTGAAAGTGATTTATATAACAACAAAATACAATGTAACGTATTTCCTAACCTAAATACAATCTGCAAGTATGTATTTGAGAGAAAATAAAAGAAAAAACTCTGAGGATTCCACAACTGTGGGAAACATGTTTGGTTATTTAAGAAAAACAATAACTCTGTAGTGTAAGCAAAAATAATAAGTAGTGAGGAAGCTGCTCGCTGCTAGCCACAAGTACTTGTACAGCGACATGTGGATCAGAATAACACACATGTAAGGGGATTGCAGGATGAGGCTGCGATACTCAGCTGAAAACTGCAATGCACAGTGGTGATGGTCATATTAAATTGATGTATGTCACCACACTAGGGAAGACTTTCCTTATGGGCGATTTGAGTAGTGGCCAGGTTTTAGTGAAAAAGAAATGTGGCTCAGAGTGATATAAAAGTGGCTGAATTCTGAGGCAGAAGTATTTGTTCGTTGCCGAAACCCAGCAGCACAACCATGATGTCACACACCACGCCAGGCAGCGAGATTACTGGGCACCACGAGCAGCAGCCATGAGTTCAAGACTGAACTATGCTTGCTGGCACCAGCAGGACTTGGTGCCACAGCCCTGCCAACCTGCCGTCGTGTCTGCTGCCATCAGCACTGAATTCCAGTTCGATTTAATGCCTCAGCACCGGCCGCCGCCGTCTGACTCTACCTCATCCCGCACACAGTTGTCTCCACACGCTGCTGCAGCAGACTAGTATGGAGCTGAGAGGGCACCAGGGCTCCATGCGATCAAGGAAGAGGGACGCTACTGACGACATGGTTGTGGGCTCCAAGAAGTCACCAGCCAGCCATAAGCCATTCGTCAGCATCACAGCACCTGTTCAGCATCCAGGGTGGAAGCTACTACACATACACCAACACCACTCAGGGACAACAGAGGGAGGTGTGTTTGCCTTACACTGCGGCAACACATCATGTAATGGAATTGAATAAAGGTATTCTTTACTGTCAACAGTTTCTTCTGGACCCACTGGCCTGTCACCACCAACCAGTAGTCCCCTGAGTGCAACTCAGAGCATGTCTGTGTGGTCATCACCACTGGGTACTCTAGAGAGTGGTGTCAGGGGTGCCAACGTCGCCACAATCAGCGGTGGAGGGTGTGCCATCCTGTGCAGAGCAACGTCTGAGCCACAGCCTGCAGTATCATCATTTAAGGCGAGTGAGACCATTTTTGTTCTTGTGTAATTTTAGCAGGAGACCTAGTCGAAGTAAGACCTGAGGGATCTGTTGTTCTCGACAGAGGGGGCAGTGTAGTGTGGCTCCCCAGACCTGTAGCAAAAGTATTATGTCTTTTAGGAAAAGTAATAAGAAGTAGTGATAACGTTGCTGTGAAGTAATGCATTAGCAACCAAACGCTGGTAGCCACATTGGTGGGGACTTGTGGGTCAGAAAAAACAAACACTGTCAGGAATGGTAGGACAAGGACAATCGTGCTCAGCAGAGAACTGGAGTGCACAGCGATAATGGCCACAGTAGGTAGGTCGATGTCAACACACCAGGCCAAGTCTCTTGTAAAGACCAACTGGACTAGGGGACAGGTTTAAAAAAAAAAGCGCATCGGAGCGATATAAATACGGCTGAATTTTGAGGTAGAAATATTCTCTCATCGCTGGAGTCCAGCAGTATCACCACGATGCCAAGGACCACGCCAGGCAGCGAGGTGACTGGGCACTATCAACGGCAGCCATGGGTTCGAGATTGGGCCGCTCCTGCAGCTGCCAGCACTAAGTTCCTCACGGGACTTGGTGCCACAGCCCCACCAGCCTGACTTCCATGCCTCCTGCTGCCAGTGCCTAGTGCTATTGATTTAGTGCCTCAGCACCAGCAGCCATCCGAGTTCTGCCAGAGGGCAGTGAGTCGAATCCCACACAAAGCTGTCTCCACGTGCCACCACGGAAGATGCATGCCGATTTGAGGGCTGCCAGGGCCCTACGCTGCTGAGAGGTGGGATGCCATTGACGATAGAGCCTGGCCTCCAATATGTTGCTGGCCTGTTGCAGGCCTTTCGTCAGCCTAGCATGGCGCCTTCTTAACATCAAGGGCGGAACCCGCCGCCCATACATCGGCGCCGGTCAGAGCCAACACAGGGAGGCGTGTTTGTCTCGCTGATCCGCAAGTCATGTACTGGATTCGAATAAAGGCGCTCTTTACTGTCGACAGTGTTTCCATTGACCCTACCGTCCTGCCACTACCACCAACTCATCCCACTGTGCGGAACTTCAGAGGGAGTCCGAGTGGTCTTCAGCACAGGGCGCTCTTCAATTATATACTTGCAGAAAGGTGAACCCATCCTTATTTCATTAGTATTTACTGCAAGCGCAGGACCTCAGCTCAGAATTCCAATACGATAGTTTTAGTAATGTGTTCTCGAATGCGCTTCATCTCATCTGGTCTTATTCCAGTGTTTCATTATTTCATATAGGTCAGCCGGCATTACAGGTACGTGATAATCTATACTGCTTACATAACGATCTGAGCTTCCTTAATGTAGTTTTATGATTTATTTCATAACAGCTATGTATTTCCTTCTGCGCGTAGTTATTTTACGTGCCTCTGTCTTCGTTCTAAAATACTTGAGGTACTTTGGTTCAAAATGGTTCAAATGGCTCTGAGCACTATGGGACTTAACAGCTATGGTCATCAGTCCCCTAGAACTACGTAAACCTAACTAATCTAAGGACAGCACACAACACCCAGTCATCACGAGACAGAGAAAATCCCTGACCCCGCCGGGAATCGAACCCGGGAACCCGGGCGCAGGAAGCGAGAACGCTACCGCACGACCACGAGCTGCGGACAGGTACTTTGGCTTTTTCTCACTAGTCAATATGTCGATTTCGTCACTTCATGAAGTCACTGTTCGAAATTCATTGTGGAATATAGTTTTACACATAACTTAACGGTAAATCACTATTCTCTTTAATTTCAACTTTTAAAAGTTTTTTTGAGCAGATTATCTGTACATAATAAGATTAAATAAAAGCCACAGAAAAGTTCTGGAGCTTTTTTGTGTGTTAGCCCCCGTCGTATGAAATATATTTCCTCGTTCTATATTAAGGGTCTAACACGCTGGCCGGCCGCTGGTGGCCGAGCGGTTCTGGCGCTACAGTCTGGAACCGCGCGACCGCTACGGTCGCAGGTTCGAATCCTGCCTCGGGCATGGATGTGTGTGATGTCCTTAGGTTAGTTAGGTTTAAGTAGTTCTAAGTTCTAGGGGACTTATGACCTCAGCAGTTGAGTCCCATAGTGCTCAGAGCAATTTGAACCATTTTTTTTCTAACACGCTGTTCGCGTTGAGACGTGGGTCGCAAATAACACTCTCGATTCGTATTGAAATATATCCGTGCGAAAGAAGCTACGCAACCAAAGCAAAAATTCAGCAGTCCTTCATTTCCTACATTAATGGGCTTGGACTAGAAGTAGTCTCTTCGAAGAAACATCAAGAAGCAATAAAGTGTGGAAAAGAGGGCAAACAGAATGTCGTCAGGTAATAATATACAAGCTTCCTTTTCGGCTGCAGAATCCTGCTCTCCAACAGGTTTCAGACTCGATACTCAGAAAAACAAGGACCGAAGTCTTGACCATAAATCTATCTTGAATGCGGGATTCCTCTCAGACCTATTTCAGGTTTTAGAGCTATAATTTATCACATAGTGATGAACTGGAGATATTAAACGTGAGCATTGCTATGGAAAGAATCGAAAAGTACTACTACTGTAAAAAGCCGGGGAACGAAATATTTTGAAGCACCAACCACTGATTTTCTGTTCGATTGTCATGAATGTTGACGGAAAGAGCGTCTAACGGATGGAAGCTGTAAAAATATGATCTATAATATAAGAAGGTGTATAGGATTAGCGAATATGTCTGAGGAATTTCAGAAGAGGGAGGAATCTTGTTACCTGTTACGGGATGGGTGTAGGGGAGGAAATCTACGGAGATCAAAGCTGCATATAATAAATAATTTTTCAAATCTTTGGCAGGAATTATTCAGGTATAAATTAGTTCAGGATTAAATTCGTAATTAACCACTACAAGCAAAATTTTGAGTAAGTATTGCTGTTTTTAATGTTTTACAAAAACGAAACAATTTCAAATGACGACTTACATATGTGCATCGCTCACAATTTAAATACTATCAAAAACAAACTTTCATCCGACTTCAGTAAGTGAGGAGAAGAGTGAGATTAGTGTTTAATGTCCCGTCGACAAAGAGATCATTAGAGACGGACCACAAGCTCGGATTAGGGAAGGATGGAGAAGGAAAGTGGCCGTACCCTTTCGGAGGGACCTTCCCAGCATTTGCCTTTAGCGATTTAGGGAAATCAGGAAAACCTGAATGAGGATGGCCGGACGCGAGTTTAGACGTCGTCCTTCCCGTTGAGAGTTCGGTGTGCTAAACACTGCGTTACCCCTATCTGTTTCACTAAACAGGGTCCGCCCCGGTAGCTGAGTGGTCAGCGCGACAGACTGTCAATCCAAAGGGCCCGGGTTCGATTCCCGGCTGGGTTGGAGATTTTCTCCCCTCGGGGACTGGGTGTCCTAATCATCATCATTTCATCCCCATCGACGCGCAAGTCGCCGAAGTGGCGTCAAATCGAAAGACTTGCACCAGACGAACGGTCTACCCGACGGGAGGCCCTCGTCACACGACATTTCATTTCACTAAACAGGACGTGGACGTAGATATACAGGGTGGTCAGAAACAGTCTGAAAAGCTTATAAGGGTGTTGCGCAAATTCAAACGGACCGCCTGATACGATTAGTGCCAATTGTCCTGATAGCGCAAGAGACTACTCTGCTTTCGGCTCGGGCTCGATCTTTGCTACTGTTCCTTGTATAATGTTTGTTAGGAAACCAAACGAAGAACACGTTTGGCGCCACCGTCACGGCTGGCCCCAACGGCTTGATTGGCTAACGTCAAAGATAATTAACTCGGAAATGGCGCAACATATCGAACCATTTTCTTTACATTTATTTCTCAGCACAACCTTCCCTGCAATACGCTTAAAAACTTTTCAGATTGTTTCCGATACCCCTGTACAATGTAAGTTATTGTCGTATTATGAATATGTGTTTATTCTGGTTTCTTCAGGAAGAATACTATGTGGAAATGACCACGGGTTACACACTATTAGAACCTTCAATGTTACTTTTGTACTGTCACAAAATGAGGTATAAGACTTATACCCTCCCGCATCAGCCACAGACGATACGTAAAGGGAATGTTTTATTTGTGTCGTTTATTTACGAAAGAATTAATTTTTGATAATTTGTTTTATGTTTCATGATCACAGTGCGAGACTGCAACGACCATCCAGAGCGACCGGAAGTCGACCCACAGAACTGGCCATTGTGTATTGTGTACTGAACCTGTCTTAGAAACGACGGAGAGGCTTCGTCCCGCCGTAGCCCTCAGTGGTACACAACCCCACAACAGGCCACAGCAGTCCACCCACCCCACCGCCGCCCCACGCCGAACCCAGGGTTATTGTGCGGTTCGGCCCCCAGATGACTCCCGAGAACGTCTTATCCATACGAGTGTACCCCAAATGTTTGTGTGGTACAGTAATTATGGTGTACGCGTATGTGGAGACAGTGTTTGCGCAGCAATCGCCGAAATAATTTAACCCAGGCGGAATAAGTGGAACCAGCCCGCATTCGCGGAGGCAGATGGAAAACCGCCTATAAATCAGACTGGCAGTCACACCGGACCTCGATACTAATCCGCAGGGCGGTTTCGTGCCAGGGACTGGCACGCCTTCCCGCTCGGGAAGCAGCGCATTAGACCGCGTGGCTAGCAGGGCAGGCGAACTGGCCATTATTCCACTGTGTGATGTAAGTCAGCGATCCAGAGAAGACGGGCGTCTGCCGGCGGTGTCATCGGCGAAAGTTGTTACGATGTCGAAATATTAGAAAGAGCATCTTAATCGAAATAATGCAGTCTCTTTTAAGACGCTCTTGAACCTACATCAAGTAATATTTTCAGGCTCATATTTGTACAAGACTACGTGTGAAGTATGTTTACAAGAATACAGTACTGCAAGGTGTACCACTGATTTTTTTGAAAATAATCTTTTTTCTTGTTTACTCAGTGCGAGTGATTTGAGGAGTAAAATCTTACTGAATCATATTGTCTGGACGTCTGCTAAAGGAAACGGAGTGGTATGAAGTACAGTTTTTGTGTTCGAAAGGAAAATACTTTATTGATACGTTGAGATGTGTTTCCTAAGCTCGTCAGACACTGAGGTGAAAAAAAAATAATGGGTTAGCGATATGCACATATACAGATGGATCACGTACACAAGATACAAAAGGGCAGTGCATTGGCAGATAGGTCATTTATATCCAGGTGACTCATGTGAAAATATTTCCGACGTGATTATGGCCACACGCTAGGAAGTAACAGACTTTGAACGCGGAATAGTAGTTGGAGCTAGAGGCATGGGACATTCTGTTTCTGAAATAGTTATCGAATTCAATATTCCGAGATCCATAGCGTCAAGAGTGTACCGAGAATACCAGAATTCAGGTATTACCTCCCACCACAGACAACGCAGTTTCCGAAGACCTTCACTTAACGACCGAGAGCAGAGGCGTTTAGTCGGAGTTGTGAGTGCTGACAGACGAACAACGCTGCGTGAAATGGCCACAGAAATCAATGCTGGACATAAGACGAACGTATCCGTTCGGACAGCGTGGGGAAATCTCATGTTAATGGGCTATGGCAGCAGACGACAGACGCGAGTGTCTTTGCTAACAGCGGATGTTGCCTGCAGCGCCTCTCCTCCTCTCGTCACCATATCGGTTGGATACAAGACGACTGGAAAACCGCGGCCTGGTCAGATGTCCCGATTTCAGGTGGTAAGAGCTGATGGTATGGTTCGAATGTGACGCAGATCCCACGAAGCCATGGACCCAACTTGACAACAAGGCACTGTGCAAGCTGGAAGTGGCTACAAAATGGTGTGGGCAACGTTGACAAGGAATAAACTGGGTTCTTTGGTCTAACTGAACGGATCAGTGACTGGAAATGTTTACGTTCGGCTACTTGGACACTATTTCCGCCATTCATGGAATTCATGTTCCCAGCCAACGATGGAATTTTTATGGATGGCAATGTGCCATGTCACCGGGTTACAATTGTTTGCGATTGGTTCGAAGAACATTCCGGACAAATCGAGCGAATGATTTGGCCAGTCAGATCGTCCGACATGAATCCCACCGAACACCTAAGGGACATAATCGAGATCAGTTCATGGGCAAAATTCTGCACCGGCAACTCTTCTGCTGTTATGGACAACTATAGAAGCAGATGGCCTGGAGGGGACTTCCAACGATTTGTTGAGACTATACCACTTCGATTTGCTGCGTTACGCCGGCAAAAAAGGAAGTCCGACCCGATATCAGGAGTATCCCATGGCTTTTGTCACCTTAGTGTGTACCAGAGTTAGAAGTGTTGATTCACCAGGATTCTCGCCGTCTCCTCTGATAAAAAGCTCAAAAGTACTTGGAAAAAAATTATTAATTTCAAATGGTTCAAATGGCTCTGAGCACTATGGGACCTAACAGCTGAGGTCATCAGTCCCCTAGAACTTAGAACTACTTAAACCTAAGCAACCTAAGGACATCACACACATCCATGCCCGAGGCAGGATTCGAACCTGCGACCGCAACGGTCGCGCGCTTCCAGACTGAAGCGCCTAGAACGGCTCGGTCACGACGGCCGGCTATTAAATTTCAGAGTCTGTTAAAGTGAAATAGTGCAGCACTGTAAAGCATATTTCGACCCTACGTTGCTGTGTGAGCAACATCATCTCTGATTTTTAGACAGTCCTTGAAATTTCATCAATCACGATAATGTAGCCGGACGGGGTGGCCGAGCGGTTCTAGGCGCTACAGTCTGGAACCTCGTGACCGCTACGGTCGCAGGTTCGAATCCTGCCTCGGGCATGGATGTGTGTGATGTCCTTAGTTCTAAGTGCTAGGGGACTGATGTCCTTAGAAGTTAAGTCCCATAGTGCTCAGAGGCATTTTTGAACGATAATGTTAACGCTGTCGTTTCTACGAGACACTTTAATTAAACGAAAATTTTACTTTAGCATCACTGATGTTACATTACATGAAAATAATGATGGTTCTCATCACAAATTTATCAGCGAAAGTATGTGGTTGTTACACGCATAAAGCGTTGTCGAGTACTGCAAAGTAGAAGCTACGCTGTATTAAAAAATATAAAAAAATAGCAAGTGCAGTCTAAGACATCTAGATAGTTAGTTTTTTAGAGTGATTGTGGAAATTAAAATCTGGCAACAAACACCACCACAGTGCGCGTAACATCACACTTTACTGTTTCGATAATCCAAAATTTGCATTTACGAACAAATAAGAACCTTCCCTTCTGCGTACTGAAGCACTCGTGATAATTCGAGAGAGAGAGAGATCGACTGTGTTGTACTCTTAAATACTCCCAGTACTTCAGTTTTAAGCTTCCAGTTTGGTATCTTAGAGTCTTTCAGAAACGTCTTCCGCATTTTTCTTATCTGTCACGTCTCATTCCATGCTTAAACTCCCAGAAATTATTCCTAATAACGCTACATTCTGAGTAGGAAGCTTGTGGTAATGTTTTCTTATAGCATTAAGAGTTCCTGATGCTACACAGGTTTTGCAGAAGGGATAACATCTTTGATCTAAATATGCGAAACGAGGCCATTTCTCAAACGCGAATTCGCTGATCGTGTTTCCGTTGGACGTGTAATAACCCGCAATTAACGTCACCCACCTGGTGCTCCAAATTAATTGAAACTGTCGGACCGTTGCTAGTAAGACCGAAGGCTTTATACGGTAATTCGCAGCTGGTCCGGCAGGCTCTGCGCATGCTAACAGGTTCCCGGTTCAGGCCCGTCGTACCCGTGGGGCGCCACGCAGTAGCTGTGAGCTCGCAAGCAGTGATTAAATGAGACAGAGGCCGTAAATGAAAAACAACGGGACCTTAATTTAATAGAATTTGTTATTAAATCAACCTCAAGTTTCGTAATACTGTGGCAGTGGCTCGTCATCGGTAGCTTGACATGTAATTACATAAGTAAACTCTGCCTATCAATATCACTTTGCCGCTTGAAAGATGAGGACAGGTTTTCGGTGATGAAAGAATATCTGTAATTCTGGAGACGTTTTCAGTAGTCGCTTCACTCCGTAGCAGTTAGGGTAAAACTGCGCCTTAGTGGCCGGTTTTGTCCTCATATTGACCATATTTTCGAGACAAGTTTAATTTGAAACATTGAACCTTATTAAATAAACACACTCTTTCCCTATTTAACACGTTATAACACGGAAACTAATTGCCGTCCCGGTACCAAACTTGGTAGCATTAATTTCAAGGACATGGGGAAGAGAAATAATGCAGAATAAATTCAACTGAAACACTTTTAATGTGCTGCTACGGTACATCGTACCATTACATACTGGTACCAGTACTGCTACAAAAGGGGCTCAATATGGCGCCCATTAGTGTCCAGAAGAATGTGAAAGTCCGCGACTGCATTCTGCACAGCAGAAAGAAGTTTGTCCGTAAGTATGCTGGTTACTTCTCTTGACATGCTGCGCTTCAGATCAGCTCAAGTGTGAGAAATGATAGGGAGTGAGATCAGGTGATCGTGCAGGCCAAGCATTTGTAAACGTTTTGCTGATAATTTGATCGTGTCCAAATGTATTTCGGAGAACCAGGTGAACTTCACGAGCGATTTGCGGTGAGGCCCCATACTGCATGAAAACTGTTGAGTTCAATGCGTCTCCCTCCTGTAGGGTGGGCGTGACATGCTGGCGAAGCATATCGCAATTACGCTGGCCAGTCACACTGCACCTCTTTGGTCCCTGAGTGCCAACATGTTAAAAAAAGAATAGGCCAATGATGAACGTAGCTGTGAAGCCACTCCATACGTTCACCATACAGAGGAGCTTCAAGCACAGTGACTGGAGATGAAGATCCCCCACACTCTTCAATTCTGTGTGTTCACCTCACCCGTCAGAGGAAAATGAGCTTCGTCTGATCATAGGATAGTCCAGGAACAACCCTCATCAACTTCAGCCCTTGGGAGAAAGTGGAAATTTTTGTGCGATATGGATCTTGTACGGATACCATTTGAGAGTGGGTGAACTGCGGATTTAATTTCAAAGAATATTCTTAAAATTTATTTTATTTACTATCGACTCATCAACAACATTAACACATTATGTGAGCGTGGAAGTAGTTGCCAGGGAGTAACTGATGAAATCAAAATCAAATTGCTTTTAACAAATGGAAATTTCAGTTACAATTTATTCAGAGGCAGAAAGAAACAAATTTTTGAGTGTATGAGCTTTTCTGAGAACCTTGCCGCTCCTTTTTGACTCGGCCGTAGTCAAGACCGCTCACAACAACCTCTGAAAGACTACACTGGTGTAAATCTGCAACACACCAGATTACCTTAAAGTAAAAGTTTTAACAATTCACACAAGCACACGAACTATGCACCCCGTAGGAGGGATGGAAATGGTACAAAACACTAAAATTAAAAGATTAGCTTGCCACCGAAGGTGCAACTTGATTTTAACTTCTAAGAAAAGTCTTACGGTGAAAGGGTAGCAACTTTATACGCTAAAATGACCATTTAAATAAAAGACCATGAAATGCAATCTTATATAAAATTATACAAGGTTGGCCAAAGCAGTTAACATGCTCTACAGTACACATATACCGCCTCTCAAGATGATAGGCAAGGTCAAAACATATTTCAGGTATTAGGCCGTTACACTCCAAGCAATAAATTCGTTAACACCAAATCTGACAAACATGACAGAGGCAGCTCCGAACGACAGGCATACTAGCACTCCGACCGACAATTTCACCGATTTCCAACCGTCAGATCCAGCTGCACAAACAACAGAGAATATCGGCCGATGTCGAGTAAACCCAGATACCTACACCTTCTAACTCGGCCTCACCACGATAAAGGCATCAAACACCACTCAAGACAAGTTTAAAAGGATACAGAAAACACAAGTCAGAATTGTCAAATCTCTACGGAAGAAGACTGCGGGTTCTAGACAGCAAATCACACAACTTGTTATCACACGCGTGAACGGCTGAGGAAACAATAATTCACAAATAACGAACAAATCGTAACAGTCGAGATTTAAAAGAAGTCACTAATTACTCAACTTGAGGATCCTGCTTCGGAGGAAAGCGAAAGGTCGCTCTCGCAGCTAGCGCCTCCAAATGCAACAGCGCGTGCCCGCCGCCAAAAAGCCCTGACCTGGCTTCGCGCTGTGGAGACTACGTCGCTGCTCAGTTCCAACGAACCAACAAGGTCCAACCACATCCCGAGTCGGAAAATGGTGTTCATCCTAAGGATCCAAGACGTCGTCGACTAAGACGACCGGCCGAGCAAACGACCAACGGCAGCCCGCTTTCGCCGACAGCGGTCCCGGCGAATACTAACACCATACGGACCCGACTGTTGCTGGCTGCCAACTCTTCCCGACTGATACTGGTGTCGGTGCTCAGCAGACTACATGTCGCCATCCGACGACCAGCCGACCGATGGACCAACGGCCTTCCGTCTGCGTCGACCACGGTCCCGGCGTGTACTTGCAACGTGCGGACCTGCCTGCTGCTGACTGCCAACTCGTCCAACAGCGGAGTAACGACGAACGTGACTCAGTCCACAACCCAACAGCGACTTAGAGCCGACTGACTAACATGCGAGTGTCTGCCTTCCGACTAACTCTGTCGACTCACTGCACCGACTTCCAGACTGACCCCGACTGACCCCAGACTGACTGACTCTAGACTCACCAAATAGCCGACTGGCGAGCTTATCGCGCTCCTTAAATGCACGTGAACAGGCAACCTTTCCCCTTTCCCACCAGAGGGAGACACCAAAGCTGTAATTGCCACAGCGGCGCCACCGCCAGAAACGGAGGGCGACTGCTTCACACCACGCGCTGCGGCGCGCTCTTCAAAACAGCAATTTTTACCACGGCTCAGTGGGTAAAAGTTATTTTCGTACAGTGGGCCACGGATATTCAACTGTCGCGACACAGCACGCGCACCGCCTGACGATCGGGAACTGCGCGCAGCCTTGTCTGCCATAGCAACAGGGATTTCACCAGCCACCTGTGGTGCAACCAGTCCTCGGCCTCTTCCAACTTCTTCATCACGCACGGCAGGTGGAGAAAGAGGACCCTTCTGTAATCTTTTCAGCCGGCGATATTCTCGAAGTGTAGCTGCAGCCATACTGTTGTTTTGAGAGTAGAGCTTCACCAATAATTTCCTGCTCCTTTTGTTGTTGACATGTCAACAACTGCACAGCGACTGGTCAGTTGTGTGAGACTATGAATCATGATGACTGATCAAGGCACCTGGTGGCCATAGTTGAAACTCGACGGTGGGGCCATGACACATCGAAATCGTGTACCCCATGATGCTACCAAGTTTGGTACTAGTACGGCAATTAGTTTCCGTGTTATAACATGTTAAATAGTTAAAGTTTCTCACCGCCAGGTATATGCGAGTAGCTTAATGGGTTTAAAAACGTCTTTATCCACTTCTACGTAAAAGTTACAAATATTATCCATAAACAATACACAGGCCACCCTGTGCAGTTATTCTTGTGATAATCTTGTTTCGATACGGCTGGTAGATTACGAAATACAATCAGATCAGAATCAAAATACGGGAGTGTGGAGAAGGAAATTGAGAATGTAATAGATGATGGTCAATTTGGCTTTCGGGAACGTAAGTTCGCCAGAGAGGCAGTTCAGCGTTGCGACGAATAAGGGAAGCAAGACTTAAGAAATGGTTCAAATGGCTCTAAGCGCTATGGGACTTAACATCTGAGGTGATCAGTCTCCTAGACTTAGAACTATTTAAACCTAACTAACCTAAGGACATCACACACATCCATGCCCGAGGCAGGATTCGAACCTGCGACCGTAGCAGCCGCGTTGTTCTGGACTCAAGCGCCTAGAACCACTCGACCACAGCGGCCAGCTAAGACTTAAGAAAAATCGAGTCACGTTCGTAGGCTTTGTCGACCTGAAAAAAGCGATAGACAGCGCAAGAAAGAAATTTTCTGTGAATGTTCGTTTGAAAGATAGCATCGTAAGGCAGTGAAACATGGCCTTTGGGAAAACTGGAACAGAAGAAAATCGGAGCGTTTGAGGTGTGGAGCTACAGAAGAATGTTGAAAGTTAAGTGGGCTGATAAGGAATGAGAACTTCGCTGCACAATTGCCGAAGAGAGGAACATACTCAGTTCACCGGCAAGAAGAAGGGACAGTATGATAGGACATCTGTTAAGACATCAGGGAATAATGTCCACGGTACTCTAGAGATAGCTGTAGAGGCTAAAAACAGTAGAGGAAGACAGATATTGTCATGCATCCAACAAATAATTGTGGGTGAAAGGTCGAAGTGTTACGTTGCGATGAAGAGGTTGGTCTAAGAGGGAATTCCTTGGTGTCACATCGAACCAATCATAAGACTTATGACTGAAGGTGAAAAAGGGAAATTAGCTGATTACCTGGAATTGCTGTTACCATCAGTCTTGTCTTGGACAGGAACAGAGATTAAATGAATCTAAAGTGTAAAATGAAAGTTATTTTATTTGCATGTTTCTCATACAAACACATTATGCAAATTACAAAGTAATTTCTTTCAAAATTTCACTACTGTTGTTGTTTAAAACAAAGGGGGATTAGTTTCTCTACCAGGAGCAAGACAAAGATGAATGCACGAGTGTATGTATACACTCCTGGAAATTGAAATAAGAACACCGTGAATTCATTGTCCCAGGAAGGGGAAACTTTATTGACACATTCCTGGGGTCAGATACATCACATGATCACACTGACAGAACCACAGGCACATAGACACACGCAACAGAGCATGCACAATGTCGGCACTAGTACAGTGTATATCCACCTTTCGCAGCAATGCAGGCTGCTATTCTCCCATGGAGACGATCGTAGAGATGCTGGATGTAGTCCTGTGGAACGGCTTGCCATGCCATTTCCACCTGGCGCCTCAGTTGGACCAGCGTTCGTGCTGGACGTGCAGACCGCGTGAGACGACGCTTCATCCAGTCCCAAACATGCTCAATGGGGGACAGATCCGGAGATCTTGCTGGCCAGGGTAGTTGACTTACACCTTCTAGAGCACGTTGGGTGGCACGGGATACATGCGGACGTGCATTGTCCTGTTGGAACAGCAAGTTCCCTTGCCGGTCTAGGAATGGTAGAACGATGGGTTCGATGACGGTTTGGATGTACCGTGCACTATTCAGTGTCCCCTCGACGATCACCAGTGGTGTACGGCCAGTGTAGGAGATCGCTCCCCACACCATGATGCCGGGTGTTGGCCCTGTGTGCCTCGGTCGTATGCAGTCCTGATTGTGGCGCTCACCTGCACGGCGCCAAACACGCATACGACCATCATTGGCACCAAGGCAGAAGCGACTCTCATCGCTGAAGACGACACGTCTCCATTCGTCCCTCCATTCACGCCTGTCGCGACACCACTGGAGGCGGGCTGCACGATGTTGGGGCGTGAGCGGAAGACGGCCTAACGGTGTGCGGGACCGTAGCCCAGCTTCATGGAGACGGTTGCGAATGGTCCTCGCCGATACCCCAGGAGCAACAGTGTCCCTAATTTGCTGGGAAGTGGCGGTGCGGTCCCCTACGGCACTGCGTAGGATCCTACGGTCTTGGCGTGCATCCATGCGTCGCTGTGGTCCGGTCCCAGGTCGACGGGCACGTGCACCTTCCGCCGACCACTGGCGACAACATCGATGTACTGTGGAGACCTCACGCCCCACGTGTTGAGCAATTCGGCGGTACGTCCACCCGGCCTCCCGCATGCCCACTATACGCCCTCGCTCAAAGTCCGTCAACTGCACATACGGTTCACGTCCACGCTGTCGCGGCATGCTACCAGTGTTAAAGACTGCGATGGAGCTCCGTATGCCACGGCAAACTGGCTGACACTGACGGCGGCGGTGCACAAATGCTGCGCAGCTAGCGCCATTCGACGGCCAACACCGCGGTTCCTGGTGTGTCCGCTGTGCCGTGCGTGTGATCATTGCTTGTACAGCCCTCTCGCAGTGTCCGGAGCAAGTATGGTGGGTCTGACACACCGGTGTCAATGTGTTCTTTTTTCCATTTCCAGGAGTGTATTTCAGAACAAGTCTGGAACATTCGGAGAACTACCTACGTCACCTTCTTTTTATACCCGACAAATTCTCCCAACTCCAACAAATTCTGCACAAATACATACGTGTTTATAGGAAGATAATTTATTTCCCGGGATATAAACATATGGATAACGTTTATAAGAATTTCCAGAAGGTTGTGAAGAGTTATGTTCAACTAAACCTTAAATTACCAGTCAGTTTAGTGACTTCAAAAGCTATCGACTGACCTCTAATATTGGTGCTTTCTATCATTTTCACAAGCCAATCTCTTCCATAACAGCGGCAATCTTTTGGTTCCTTTCTGGATAACTCCCTCTCTTTATCCTTTGAACAATTTAAGGTTAAAAACCAATGAATGTATTACTAATTTACGTAGCGCACACCAGAATACACTGACGGAAGAAATCGCACCAGCAACGAGTTGTGCGACATAAAGGAAAGTTGGTAGGCGTGTTTCAACATCTGAAGATGACATCTATTAAAATTTCGCTCCAGTCGCATAAGAGTGGCGCTAGTAGTGTCACTGTGAGAATGCAAATCGGGTTTGTTTCAGATACACGCTGTAACGCTCGTGAGCATTAATTACCTTTGAGTTTGGACGTGGTGAGTTAATATTAGCCAGGCATGCTTTCAAGGCGACAAAGACGCCATTGTCAATACCTCACTGCGTTTGAACGAAGGCTACGAGAAGCTGGGTGTTCCTTCTGCAATACTCCAGAAAGACTTGCCAGGAATGTAGACATCGTACATGATTGCTGGCAATGGTGGTCACAAGAGAACCGGGCTCTGGACGGCCACGTAACACCGCCGAGGGAAAGACCATCGCATTAGGCTTATGACTCTGGCTCATCGTACTGCACTTACAACAGAAATACGAGCAGCAGTTGGCACCACAGTGATACAGCGAACTGTTACAAATCGGTTACTTGAAGGGCATCTCCGAGCTAGACGCCCTGTACCGTGAAGTCCATTGACCCCAAAGCACCACCATTTGCGACTTCAGTGGTGTCAAGCTAGAGCTCATTCGAGGGCAGTGTGGAGGTCTGTTGTGTGTTCTGATGAAAGCTGGCACTGTCTCGGTGCCAGTGATGGGTCTGGGGTGCGATTTTGTATCTCACGCACCCTGACTGAAAATTTGTACGACCTACTGTGTTGCCATTCATGAGCAGCATTCTAGGGGGTCATACGAGGTGCATTCAAGTTCAAAGGCCTCCGATTTTTTTTCTAATTAACTACTCACCCGAAATCGATGAAACTGGTGTTACTTCTCGACGTAATAGCCCTGCAGAGGTACACATTTTTCACAACGCTGACGCCATGAGTCCATGGCAGCGGCGAAGGCTTCTTTAGGAGTCTGTTTTGATCACTGGAAAATCGCTGAGGCAATAGCAGCACAGCTGGTGAATGTGCGGCCGCGGAGAGTGTCTTTCATTGTTTGAAAAAGCCAAAAGTCACTAGGAGCCAGGTCAGGTGAGTAGGGAGCATGAGGAATCACTTCAAAGTAGTTATCACGAAGAAACTGTTGCGTAACGTTAGCTCGATGTGCGGGTGCGTTGTCTTGGTGAAACAGCACACGCGCAGCCCTTTCCGGACGTTTTTGTTGCAGTGCAGGAAGGAATTTGTTCTACAAAACATTTTAGTAGGATGCACCTGTTACCGTAGTGCCCTTTGGAACGCAATGGGTAAGGATTACGCCCTCGCTGTCCTAGAACATGGACACAATTTTTTCAGCACTGGCGGGTACCCGAAATTTTTTTGGTGGCGGTGAATCTGTGTGCTTCCATTGAGCTGACTGGCGCTTTGATTCTGGATTGAAAAATGGCATCAACGTCTCATCCATTGTCACAACCGACGAAAAGAAAGTCCCATTCATGCTGTCGTTGCACGTCAACATTGCTTGGCAACATGCCACACGGGCAGCCATGTGGTCGTCCGTCAGCATTCGTGGCACCCACCTCGATGACACTTTTCGCATTTTCAGGTCGTCATGCAGGATTGTGGGCACAGAACCCACAGAAATGACAACTCTGGAGGCGATCTGTTCAACAGTCATTCGGCGACCCCCAAAACAATTCTCTCCACTTTCTCGATCATGTCGTCAGACCGGCTTGTGCGAGCCCGAGGTTGTTTCGGTTTGTTGTCACACGATGTTCTGCCTTCATTAAACTGTCGCACCCACGAACGCAGTTTCGACACATCCATAACTCCATCACCACATGTCCCCTTCAACTGTCGATGAATTTCAATTGGTTTCACACCACGCAAATTCAGAAAACGAATGATTGCACGCTGTTCAAGTAAGGAAAACGTCGCCATTTTAAGTATTTAAAACAGTTCTCATTCTCGCCGCTTGCGGTAAAAATCCATCTGCCGTACGGTGCTGCCATCTCTGGGACGTATTGGCAATGATCGCGACCTCATTTTAAAACAATGCGCATGTTTCTATCTCTTTCCAGTCCGGAGTAAAAAAATCGGAGGCCTTAGAACTTGGATGCACCTCGTACAATGAACCCTTTCACGACCGGATGTTTCAGCTGCCGAGAATCCTTCCGGGTTGTATGGCCGTGGTCCATGGAACACTTCTATCCCTGACGTTTCGTCCAAAGCTACTTTGGACATCTTCGGAGGTGCTCCTGGCTGTGCTGAGACTTGCAATAAGGGTAACTTGCAAGTCTCAGCACAACCAGGAGCACCTCCGAATATATCCAAAGTAGCTTTGGACGAAACGTCAGGGATAAGAGTTCCAACGACCACGACCATACAATCCGGAAGAATTCTCGGCAGCTGATTCTAGGGGGTGTTTTCGAACTGGATAACTCTCGCCCACATACAACTGTTGTAGGCCAACATACTCTACAGAGTGTCGACATGTTGCCTTGGCCTCCTCGATCTCCAGATATGCCTCCAGTCGAGCGCATATGGGACATCATCGGAGGATAACTCCAGTGTCATCCACATAAAGCACTAACCGCCCCTGTAGTGACCGACCAAGTGTAACAGGCATGCAACTCCATCCCACAAACTGACACCGGCACCTCTACAACATAATGCATGCACGTTTGCATGCTTACATCCTACATTCTGGCGGTTATACAAGTTATTACTATAACAACATTTCGCGAAAATGACTTACCTCACTCTTGCATTAACCAATGATCTTATAACGTTAATCGCTTAACATGTCACCAGTACAAATGAATTCCAGAAATTTCATTACGCTACATTAATTAGAGGGTGCTTATAAATGAATATCGGGGTTTCAACGCTTTATAATATTTATTACATTAAACTTACAGTTATAAATGATATGTCAAATGAAAGAGCAACTCAAACAGTTTTACTAAGACCCTTATAAATGTTCACTGGCATAGCGAAGTACGCGATTGGTTGAACTTCACTGTACCCAAGCGCTGGACAGGCCGCAAGGGGCCCAATGACAGGGCTTGCTTTGCATGGCCTCCACGTTCACCCGACCTAACGCCATACGAGTTTTTCCTTTGGGGCTTGATCAATGATCGTGTGTACGTGCCTGCGCTGCCAGTAGACCTCCCGGAATTAAGAAACCGGATTGAAGCAGCTGGTGATACAATCACTGAAGATACACTTATCAACGTTTGGGAAGAACTCGGCTATAGACTTGATGTGTGCCATGTGACAAATGGTGCTGACATTGAACATTTGTAAGGTTCTTAGTAAAACTTTTTGAGTTGCTCTTTCATTTGACATATCATTTATAACTGTAAGTTTAATACAATAAATATTATAAAGCGTTAAAACCCCGATATTCATTTACAAACATCCTGTATTTCTGGTGTTGCGATTTTTTTGGCGTCAATGTATTTTGAAACTTATAAGTTGTTTAAACATAGCTATTACCCTGTTTGCGTCAGTTCTGTTCAACATCTACTATCAGAAGAGAAAATACAGCTTTCTCTCGAGTTTTATTTTAATTTAAGACAACTGAAAATGAGACGGCAGCAGAGATCATACTGGCCAAGTCTACGCCTAACTGATATTAAATGATACCTGAAGGGATACATGAAGATGAAAATGCTGCATAAAAACTCGAAACTAAGCCGAGAAGTAAAGTTGAAGCCAGTGGAGGTGCGATATACAAGGTGATTAAAAAAGAAAGACCGATTTCAGTTGTTTGTTACAGACTAAACATCAAAAACAGGAAAAGAATGAATAGAGGAAAGTGGTACATTTCATGTTCGCACAGATACTATACCATACACTCAAAATGAGCGTTGTGCATTGCTCGATAAACATCGAAATGGTAGTCCATTTCATTCCACACACGAATCAACATGGCCTTTTTTATTGAGTCGACAGTATAAAAAAAAATTAAAAAAATTGCAAGATATGAGATGTGGTAACGTGGAAGCTCAGAAGCAATGAACAAGAGGTTGTTGTTCACTTCTTCCAATCCAAAGATGTGGGATGATGCAGTTAAGGAACGCCGCACCTGAAGGTGAAAGTGAGGCGGGCCTCCGTCATGCTTGAAAATGAAATCATTGGAATGGTCGTGAAGTTGAAGAAACAACCAGTTTTTCAGCATGTCCAGGTATTACATTCCTGTCACAGTCTGCTTCACAAAAAAAGATCCATAGACTTCGTGAACAGAGACAGCACAAAACGCATTCAGTTTCGTTGAGTCTCTTTCATGTTTGTCGACGACGTCAGGACTTTGTGACCCCAAACTCATACATTATGGCGATTTACTTTACCCGATAGATGAAATGTCGATTCGCCCGAAAAGACGAATCATTCGGAAGAAGTGCCCTCAGCCATAGCCTGGAGAAATGAAATTCAAAATTCGCACCTTCTGTTGTGGTCGCCGCAACGCAATTACTGCAGTAATCGCAACGTGTAAGGCTTCATACGCAGTCGTCGTTTCAGAGCACGCAACACCGTTATTTGAGGAAGTTGAAGTAGCTGCCCTGGCAGTCATGTGGGCATACGAGGGCTCCGAGTGAACGTTTCTCGGATGTGCAGACGTGCGTGGCCCATCGGAGCTTTTGCCTTTGCGTATGCAACCGACTTCCAAGACTTTTGTATGCCGGTCATAAATCTGCCTGTGCAGTGGCGGCGTCTTGCTGAATCGACGGCGGAACGCACGTTACACTTGAACAATGGATTGACTTAGCACAGATTCCACCACACAAAATAATTTCTCTTGTGGCATAGTTGCCATCTAGCTACAAAGAAATAACAGCAGAGCTGTATCGAAACTTTGAACCTTCCTCTACCGAGTGACACGCGCAATGTGTTTCTAACCTTTATAATTTGTCTGTGAGAAACAATTGAAATATGTTCTTTCTTTTTGAATTACCCAGCATTATATCTCTGTTTCATGTTAACCACAACCCACGTTATTACGGTAATCAGTAATTAGGATTTGTAACGAATCAATGAAACTGAAACCACAACTCCTTTTTCTTGGAATACTATATGTAAATAATGTTCTTTATACCAATGTTATAAAACTGATTTGGAAATTAAACGTATGCTGTGTTCCGAGAATATTGAAAATGTACACGCAGTGTGAGTTTGTTAGCAGTACGTAGTCTTCCATAGAACACTGGAAACAGAACAAAACCAGTACCCGAGACATATTCTCCAACGATCTTACGTCGTTGCTAAAGATGTGATAGCTAGGAGATGCGTAGCGATCATCGCTGTGTGTGAGGCGTGTTGGAGTAATTGAGAGTCGTCAGCATCGCGTTATAGGACGTTTACGTGCGAAACATTGACCCAGGTGCTGTCTGTCAAAAGTTGCAGCCAGAATTAGAATGCGACACGAGTGGCGAGCTTGGGAGATGCACACGGGAGGCAAGTGGGATACTGAACAAGGTCATCAATCGGCAGCATCGTAATCAAGACATCGGAAATTTGTAAAGAACATAGTTAGACTGTTTTGCATGTAAAGGGCAGTCCCAGTGCGTGAACTGATTAAATTATAGTAATACAGATGCGTTATTGCAACTGAAATAGCATCGTTAGCATTCGTCTTATACTCATGTGATTATTACCTGGGGTAAAATCCTCTACCTATTCGCAATTGCACCCGAGTGTCATGGGTTAATCAAGTGACTCGTATAACTAAAATCAAACTGATCTACTGAATATGATTGCAATATTAACAGTATAATTACAATATAATTAAAAAGCAACTTTCATCTTCTTAAAATTAGCTCAACAATTACCTAATTAATTTAAAATTATTAGTTGGCATTACCAGGATAGAGGAGACCCAACTCAGATAATTTTTTTATATATAAAAATGTCTGTATTACAATTCGATAACAATAATAATATTCTTATTATTGTTATCTAGTTGTGATTTGGACAATTAAAAGTTTTCAAATCTTTTAAAAAAATTGCGATATATATAAACAATTAATTAACCAATTAAAATTAAAAGTAATCAACGACATTTGAGTAATTGCAATTTATTTTATGTTATAATAATTTTTCTGGCACAGTTTTATTCAGAGTTACTTCACGATTTTATATTTATCTGGAGTTTTCGTGATCGACCTGGTAGTGGTCTGGATAATGTATTCCGTCGTTAGATCAACATTCTGAGAGTAATATTGTTTCCCGAGCTGTGTACAAAAAGTGGTTTTAATAGTCTTGATCAAATCAGGCAGTGCAAAAATTGTGCAACCATGCATCAATCTGCCGTGATCCTACATTTTCGTGTGCATTTTATCTGAGGTGGAGTCATTATATTTCCAAAGAATAACAGAAAATGTGTTTCTTTAAATCTAAACACAATACACTGAAAACTGGGGCGTGTGTTGTACGTTGAGGATAGTGCCTCCAGGAGCACATAATGTTTCCGGCCGGTATTTTATTATAGTGGCCAGTTTTGGAACCACTTGGCTAATGAGCGCCAAAACAATCTCCGGCATTTTATACTATTTTTGTTGATGTGACACATGGTTCAAAAAATGGTTCAAATGGCTCTGAGCACTATGGCACCTAACTTCTGAGGTCATCAGTCCCCTAGAACTTAGAAATACTTAAACCTAACTAACCTAAGGACATCACACACATCCATGCCCGAGGCAGGATTAGAACCTGCGACCGTAGGGCCGGACTGTAGCGCCTAGAACCGCTCGGTCACTCCGGCCGGCTGTAATAGATGGTCTTGTGTTTCCAGCAGCATCTGCAAATAGTTCGATTTCTGCTTATTTAAATGCTGTATCAAATATTAAACCTATATGGAAGATATTGTTAAGTATCCGGTTACAGAACTTTATGGCGATAAAATTCTAAGTATTTTTAAAACTAGTGATATGGCGTGTGTACGGTTAATCCATACTTTGCCGTTGGTGCATCATTTTGTACCCTGAAACGGAAGGAGGTCTTTAACCATGGAACATGTGATATTCGCGTATTAACTGGGTTCTTTAATGTATTAAGAAGGAAATTTGTGTTAGTTTTTAATAGCTTCTATTCCAAAATGTATTTAACTTGCAAGTGACTTTTTTTAATAATATTTTTACTCACTTTCAATTCACTTACTAATTACTGGTGTGTAGCAAAGTAATAATGTAAAACACAGACTATTTAATACAGTGCTGACAAGATTTTCTCGATGGCAACGCTTTTAAATTCCATTAGAGTATCTGTTCTTGGATAGTAACCTTGCCGTACTGTGGAATATTTTTTCACATTTAGAAACCTTACAGTTTCAGAGTAATATTTGTAATTTCGGAAAAAAGACTGAAGCGCAGAAAAATGGAACGCTATCACTTAAAAACAGAATAAGAAGGTACATTAATCTTCTGTTATTGCGATGGCTAGAGGTGAAACTTTGAAAAATGTTCCGAGATAAAACAATCTCCAGTATACTGAACGAAGCCTTCAGTCACAAACATTTTTTTCATTCTACACAGTGCATTTAAATCTATGCGAGCCCATCTTGAGGTGTATATCTGTATATTCTTTCCTCGTCCCGAATCCCTCTCGACGGGATTGTAGAGGAAATGATATTTACGACAAGTTTTACTGAGCTGACATCCTGTGAATCTGCAATTAAGGCGTTAACTAAGCGTTTTTCGACTGCTTCTTTAACGACTGATACTCACTATGTGGAGGTATACTAGAGGATTTTGGCCCCTCCGCAGTTCATGCAATGTCCCGCTTCGAGACAATGTTCTATAATAGCAGGTTTTCTAACTGACCCAGTCTGGCGCGACGTTCGTGTTCGTCACCTCTGTTTTTAACAGTGCGGCACGCCTGGCCAATGTAAAATTTCCCACATTGCCATGGTATTTATACATGCCTGGTCTCCTTAGATCTAGATTCGTCTTTTACAGAATGCAGCATTGGTTGCATTCACTGCGGAGGACAGAAGGCACATTTTAAAATTTTGTTTTTTGAATAGCCTGCTGATATGAAAGGACACACCGCCAGCATGAGACAGGAAAGCCATCCTCGTAGAGTTCTCCGTTTCTTCTGGCTGCTCTTGATGTGTGGTGCGATTCTGCTTTTCGGAGTACCCGTTACGGTCAAACACAGAACAGAGATGGTTAAGCTGTGCAGATACGCTCTCTGGATCTGAGATTACTCGAGCCCTGTGAACGAGAATCCGTAATGCAGCGATGTGTTGGGTGGATTAATAACAACTCGTAGCTCATAGAGACAGGTTACATACTTTGAGACACAAAAATGGATGGTATCAGTTTTTCTCCTTTTCCATGGTGAAGCACATGTTCGGGTAGAGGGTGTTAGGATGTTCTAGAAATAAAGAGAGAGTTGTTGCCCCATGTTGCCATACCGCAAAGATATCATCTACATAATCTACAAAAACATTTAGGTTTCAAAACTCCCAGGTGAGGCGCTTTGTGCTCGAAATCTCCCACAGAAAGGCAAGCTACTCTAGGCGACAGACGGCTAGCCTTAGCAACACCGTCAGTTTGCCCAAAATATTAATATTAAATACGGAGTATGTCAAGGAAGGCACATGTTTGAAAAGCTGCAAGATGTCCTCTTCCAGCTTAGCTCCTATGGGTTGCAGTGCACCCAGGACAGGCACACACATAGCCCGCCGCCGGTTTCTCCCGCGGAGAGCTGTTGATATTGATGTCCTCTACAATGAAAAATGGTTCAAATGGCTCTGAGCACTATGGGACACAACTTCTGAGGTCATTAGTCCCCTAGAACTTAGAACTAGTTAAACCTAACTAACCTAAGGACATCACACACATCCATGCCGGAGGCAGGATTCGAACCTGCGACCGTAACGGTCGCGCGGTTCCGGACTGAAGCGCCTAGAACCGCTAGACCAGCGCGGCCGGCTCTCTACAATGAAGTTATAGCATCGTTCCTTTTCTAGCGAACGAGTGCATTAATTGGCGAGTCACGACAGCAGGCCACAGATGCACCTGAAGATAACAAGCAGCTGGATTTTGTATAAATAGTGAAGTTATTACATCGGCAAAGCCTCAAACAACACAACGAAATAATCGGAAATTAATTTATAGGCATTAAGAAGGCTTGAATAGTCAATGAATTTAAAGCTCGTGCCTGTAAACCGCTCATCTTTCTGCATCAACGTTGGTAGTACTACCTTGAAAAATAACACATTTTCGTCTGTGAAATGTCTTCGTGTGGGGTTACATGAAGGCTTATCCTATGGAAACCTTAGGATGTAATGAGCTGTCGGTATCTAGCTGTCCGTTCCACTGCACAACTACAATAGTAATATTTGAGAGGGAATGCCCAAATTTTACGCGCCGCTGTAACGTATTCACTGAGTGACGATTGGCTACCTGAACAGCTGCTATGAGCAGAGTTGTTGCTGTAAAGTCTACGTCAACAGACACCAAATATTCATTTTCGATCATTAGTGGGGTATTTCTGAGTACTCAGTCTAGGGTCCTATACCGACTGTATCAGTTTGACCTTTTATTTGGGACCCCCTTTATTTTAGACACATCTACGTTACATGAGTGCTCTGTGTGCTCAGTAACCGCTAATATGTCATTTTGCGGTTTTTTTAATAGTTTGTTGGTAACAATGCACGCAGTAATGGCCTTGGACTCGTTTAATGACAATATGCGATCACCTTACAAATCGAACAGATTTAATCAAAACTGTTCTAATGAAATATCCACACTGTTCTTCCTCCATATTAAGAATTCGCCGAGATATATTCTTCAAAGCATCTTTCATCTGGTCAATCGGAAACTAATGACCTGCCAAAATTATTGCACAAATCTAAAAAGTCATCTGCTTTACAGGGAGATGATTTCATGGTAGGCATGCAATAATTGTACTCTTTCATTGTCCTTTTCCCATAATCTGTACTATCCCCTAACAGCTGACATTCTACTCAACACTACATCTACATCTATATAGCCACTCCGTAAGTTACTGTATGGTGCTTGCCAGAGGGTGCCCTGTACCACTGCTAGTCACTTCCTTTCCTGTTCCACTCGCAAACGGAGCGAGGGGAAAACGACTGTGTACATGCCTCCGTATGAACCCTAATTTCTCGTATCTTATTTTCGTGGTCCTTACGCACGATGTATGTTGGCGACGGTAGAATCGTTCGGCAGTCACCTTCGAGTGCCGGTTGACTAAATTTTCTCAGCAGTGTTTCTCGAAAAGAACGTCGCCTTCCCTCCACGGATTCTCATTTGAGTTCCCGAAGCTTCATCGCAACACATGTGTTTTTCGAACCTACCGGTAACAAATCTAGCAGTCCGACTCTGAACTGCTTCGATGTTATCCTTCAATCCGACCTGGTACGGATCGTAAACACTCGAGCAGTACTCAGCAATAGGTCGCACCAGCGTCCTATATGCAGTCTCCTTAAAAGCTGAACCACTCTTTCCTAAAATTCTCCCAATAAAGCGAAGTCTATCATTCGCCTTCCCTACCACAGTTCTCACACGCTCGTTCCATTTCATATTGCTTTGCAACGTGACGCCCAGGTATTTAAACTACTTGACTGTGTCAAGCAGGGCAATACTAATACTGTAACCGAACATTACAGTTTTGTTCTTTCTACGCATCCGCATTAACCGGAACGCGGTCCTTCACCTACGCAGATATCACATTTGAAGAATTCGAATTCAAGCTAACACCTACTCTCGAAGAACTTGCTATCTGGTATGACGACAACCACTTGAAACCCAACGCGGATAAACTTCAAGTGTGTGCGTGCTACCTATGCAGTAAGGTATCGAAGACAGTGCTGCCATAGCAGAGTTACTAAACACAGCCATCCGAAATGCCTTCACAAAAGAAGACGAAGTAAATATTCCAGAATTCGGATCGAGAACAGCTGCCTATGTGAGTAACGTAGAAGTAAATATCCTCGTCAAGCAACTTAAATCTCTTAATAAAAGCAAGTCTTCTGGTCCAGACTGTATACCAACTAGTTTCCTCTTGGAGTATGCTGATCCATTAGCTCCATACTTAACAATCATATACAACCATTTGCTCGACTAAAGATCCGTACCCAAAGACTGGAAAGTTGAACAGGTCACACCAATATTCAAGAAAGGTAGTAGGAGTAATCCAGCAGATTACAGGCCCATATCGTTAACGTCGATATGCAGCAGGATTTTAGAACAAAAAAATGGTTCAAATGGCTCTGAGCACTATGGGACTCAACTGCTGAGGTCATTAGTCCCCTAGAACTTAGAACTAGTTAAACCTAACTAACCTAAGGACATCACAAACATCCATGCCCGAGGCAGGATTCGAACCTGCGACCGTAGCGGTCTTGCGGTTCCAGGCTGCAGCGCCTTTAACCGCACGGCCACTTCGGCCGGCTTTTAGAACATATATTGTGTTCGAACATTATGAATTACATCGAAGAAAACGGTTTTGAAAACATCGTTCCTGTGAAACAGAACTAGCTCTTTATTCACATGAAGTGTTGAGTGCTATTGTCAAGGGATTTAAGATCGATTGCGTATTTCTGGATTTCCGGAAGGCTTTTGACACTGTACCACACAAGCAGCTCGTAGTGTAATTGCGTGTTTATGGAATATCGTCTCAGTTATGTGACTGGATTTGTGACTTCCTGTCAGAGAGGTCACAGTTCGTAGTAATTGACGGAAAGTCATCGAGTAAAACAGAAGTGATTACTGGCGTTCCCCAAGGTAGTGTTATAGGCCCTTTGCTGTTCCTTATCTATATAACCGATATTGGAGACAATCTGAGCAGCCGTCTTCGGTTGTTTGCAGATGACGCTGTCATTTATCGACTAATAAGGTCATCAGAAGATCAAAACAAATTGCAAAACGATTTAGAAAAGATATCTGAATGGTGCGAAAAATGGCAATTGACCCTAAATAACGAAAAGTGTGACGTCATCCACATGAGTGCTAAAAGTAACTCGTTATCTTCGGTTACATGATAAATCAGTCTAATCTAAAAGCCGTAAATTCAACTAAATACCTAGGTATTACAATTACGAACAACTTAAATTGGAAGGAACACAGAGAAAATGTTGTGGGGAAGGCTAACCAAAGACTGCGTTTTATTGGCAGGACACTTAGAAAATGTAACAGACCTACTAAGGAGACTGCCTACACAACGCTTGTCCGTCCTCTTTTAGAATACTGCTGCGCGTTGTGGGATCCTTACCAGATAGGACTGACGGAGTACATCAAAAAAGTTCAAAGAAAGGGAGCACGTTTTGTATTATCGCGAAATATGGGGGAGAGTGTCACAGAAATGATACAGGATTTAGGCTAGAAATCATTAAAAGAAAGGCGTTTTTCGTTGCGAAGGAATTTTCGCACGAAATTCCAATCACCAACTTTCTCCTCTGAATGCGAAAATATTGTGTTGACACCGAACGACATAGGGAGGAACGATCACCACGATAAAATAAGGGAAATCAGAGCTCGTACGGAAAGATATAGGTGTTCATTCTTTCCGCGCACTATACGAAATTGGAATAATGGAGAATTGTGAAGGTGGTTCGCTGAACCCTCTGCCAGCAACTTGAATGTGATTTTCAGAATATCGATGTAGATGTAGAAGGAAGCGAGAACAAAGATGAAAATCGCCTGGAAAGGATGCAATGCAAATCATCGTGCTCAACCATAGTACCCAGGTTTAAAGTTGAATGGTGCGTTAATCTACAAACAACCAGCTATAGACGTCAGACACAAGGTATGTACCAGCAAGATCAATACCCGCAAGGTGACAAAAGCCACGTGGGGAACAAAGCGTACCATCTTCCGCACATCGGCCCTTGCTCTGCGTCTCTCTGCTGCAGAGTACGCGGCAACAATCTGGAGGAACTCTGCACATGCTAACCAAGTTCACATGGCGCTTCATGAGACAGGCTGCATCGTCACAGGGTGCCTAAGACCAATCCCAGTCAACGACGTATTCCCACTCATGGGAGCAGCACCTCCAGATGTAAGAAGACAGGCAGTAGCAGAAAATGCAAAAAAGAAGCGAGAAACAGACCCAAGGCATCCACTGTTCGGAACTCACACCTATCTATCACGTCTGAAATCCAAAAGAAGCTTACTGCTTACAACTGCAGAGCCCCACCGATCTGAGCTGTGGAGAACAAAGTCTACTGGAGAATTACGGGGAACAAAAGAGAAGTTGTCATCAGCTCCCATATCCAATACGGGACCTGACAAATCCGCAACAGGGTGAGGAAATGGGTGGAAGACTAATTTGAAGAAGTGGCGTATCAGCGATGAATGTCGTGAATGTGGGGCAAGGCATGACTCTGAACACTTGTTGTTCTACAGCAGTGATTCCCAACCTCTCTTAGACCTTTACCCCCAAGTGCAATCAGACATTAGCTTGTACCCCGCCCTCCATCCCCCTGCCGTCTATGCCCCCATCCCCGCCCCTCCCTCATAGTATCAACAACTTTAGCACCTAACTGAACTGCAGAATGAATGAATTTTCTTGGAACAGTTTTATTTCTAAAATGATGAAAGATGAATGATACATGTGTGTGTGTGTTTTAGAATGAATGACGAAGGAATGCTTTGTGCATCGCAAGTGCTGCCAACAACTCCTTCTCAGAGAAAAAGCTAACTATCCATAATGAGGGTAGCCACTTGTTACAAAACATGTTTCCCCTGCAATACTCCTCTCCATTGCGGCACTTGCTTGATCTGCACACTACAAACACACTTAAAAACAAACAAGTTCAAATGTGTGCACTATACTTACTGTTTGTAAATCACTTCATTGCTGCACTCGTTACTTCTAAACTCGCAGAAATTGAACGATTCCAAGCAGTTAATGCTTTGCATCTAATCACTCTAATAATAATAATAATAATAATAAAATAACACTGTGTACAACACTGTAATAGCCCTTATGTAGTTACTGCTCTGTCATGGTGTCAGCTAATTTATGTATCTGTTTCGATGCGAGTAATGAAGCAATTTATAGACTAGTGCAGGTAGTGCCTACAACTTGGAGAAAATGTTTGCTTGAGATATACAGCATTTGTTACGTGGTTGTTTCGCCTTTATAGTCAGCGATGTACGGGACAAAGCAAAACAAGTGTGTAATGGGTGGATTATGTGAGGAACCTGTAACCTCCACCACATTAATGCTACTAATTGAGAAAAAGTAATTATTGCTAACTTATACGATCAATATTAAAGTTTTACAAATTTGTGATAATAGTAATGATCTTTCGATAATAATTTAGTTCCATGACTGAAACAGAATCGAATCGTTTAGCTTTTACATTTCAGAAAATTTCATTTCACCCCTCAGGGGGTAATAAACCGCAGGTAGGAAAATTTGGAAATTTGTGGTAAGGTCTTATGGGACCAAACTTCTCAGGTCATCGGTCCCTAAGCTTACGCACTACTTAACCTAATTTAATCTAACTTACGCTAAGGACAACACACACACACACACACACACACACACACACACACACACACACACCCATGCCCGAGGGAGGACTCGAACCTCCGAGCGAGCGAGGTGGCGCAGTGGTTAGCACACTGGACTCGCATTCGGGAGGACGACGGTTCAATCCCGTCTCCGGCCATCCAGATTTAGGTTTTCCGTGATTTCCCTAAATCGCTTCAGGCAAATGCCGGGATGGTTCCCTTGAAAGGGCACGGCCGATTTCGTTCCCCATCCTTCCCTCACCCGAGCTTGCGCTCCGTCTCTAATGACCTCGTTGTCGACGGGACGTTAAACACTAATCTCCTCCTCCTCCTCCTCCGAACCTCCGACGGGGGGAGCCGCACAGCCGGTGACAAGGCGCCCCAAACCGCGTGGCTACCCGCGCAAGCCCAGGTAGGGCACCACTTGTCTACGGTAACCTGAGCGAATTCTTTGCCATGGAAGACGTGTTTACAGCCAATAACCAAGCCATTCTGGTTGCTGTACATTGGACTCATAAAATACAAAAGTCTCTGTAATTAATACTAAATTGTAGTTTTTATTGTATACATACACTGAAGTGCCAAAGAAACTTCTGCGCCTGTCTAATATTGTGTAGGGCCCCCGAGAGCACGCAGAATCGCTGCAGAATTACGTGGTATGTACTCGGCTAATGTCTGAAGTTGTGCTGGAGGGAATTGACACCATGAATGCTGCAGGGCTGTCCATAAGTCCGTACGAGTACGAGGGGGTGGAGATGTTTTCTGGACAGCACGTTGGAAGGCATCCCAGATATGCTCAATAATGATCGTGTCTGGAGTTTGGTGGCCAGCGGAAGTGTTTAAACTCAGAAGAGTGGTGTTTTGGTGGATTCTTGATGTTCACGCTACACTCTTAAAATGGTCATACAGGAAAATACCCACTTCATCGCTCCCGCGGAGATGCTGTCCCATCGCTCGTGTGCCGACTATAACACCATGTTCAAACTCACTTAAATCTTGATAACCTGCCATTGTAGCAGCAGTAATCGATCTAACAACTGCGCCAGACACTTGTCATCATATATAGGCGTCGCCGACAACAATGCCGTATTCTATCTGTTTACATATCTCTGTATTTGAATACTAATACCTTTACCACTTTCTTTGGCCCTGCAGTCTATTTTATTTATTATATTTTACTGTTCCTTGAACTTGGATAAATAAATAAGGCTGATAATCTTACTACGTGGTTGCAGGTGGAACTTTCTAGAAGGCAGTTTTCTATGTGTTTACGGAATAAACCACAGCCCGGTCCCAGTAGGAAGCTACGTTTTGGCATCACATTGTAAAGTGGAATCTTCTTGTTACAGGACGGCGTACAAATTTGTATTCCGGAGACTGGTCGTTTGTCATAGCGGACTGTCACAACACGTTTTCTCTTGCTTAAAAGCCGGCCGTTTCATAAGCTACATAATGTTTGTCAACCTTTTGGCGAAAGTAGACGCCGTGTCGGTGGAAGTCACCTCACATTAGTAAAGCGGGAACAGGAAAGTTTGGGATTAGCTCCCCATCAACAACTTGGTCGTTAGAGGTAAGTACCACATCACGGTTTGGCCAGAGAATGTTATGTGGCTCATTTGAAAGAAGGCAGTATGAAAGTAGCCACCGTCATTGTGTGCAGGCATCTTCGAGACAGTTTCCATCGAATGGGAGTCCGATTGTCATAATTACCATGTAATTTGTGGCTGGGAGTTGTCTTCTTTCGTTTCTTTACTATTTTACCTTAATAAGGTCCACAAATATTCTCCCTGGTTTACGTCGACGACCACTGTAATTAATTCAAGAAAAGCTGTAAGAAATTAAATATATTGGTCGTGTGCCTAAACTACTCCCTATTGTCTGTTAGTGACGTGCATGTTTGTTTTCCTTCGGATAACACAAGAGGATGTGTGTTTAACTGACGAACGGAGAATGCAAGTGTATGGTTATAAAGAGCTCAGATGGCAAACCAAAACCCGCCAGGGTAGCCGAGATCGTTAACGCGTTCCTTCCTGGACTCGGGTAGGCGCGGCGGCCCCGGATCGAATCCGCCCGGCGGATTAACGACGAGGGCCGATGTGCCGGCCAGCCTGGATGTGGTATTTGGGCGGTTTTCCACGTCCCGCTAGGTGAATACCGGGCTGGTCCCCATGTTCCGCCTCAGTTACACGGCTCGCAGACATCTGAACACTTTCGCACTATTCCATGGATTACACTCGATGCAGACAGTTGGGGTACACTAATTCCGTCCTAGGGGTACAGGGTGGCGGTAGGAAGGGCATCCGGCCACCCCTTAAACATTAACAAGCCACATCCGATTAACGATGACTGACCCTGAGTAACTGCGGGAAAAGGCTCAAGCGATAGATAGATAGATAAATGGGAAACCAAAACTAAGCGAGTAATGGAAAGTTGAAGTAATACATAGGACAGAAATGAATGTCAGGACAATATTATCGAAATAGAAGAGGAAAGAGATGAAGAAAAGAGTATGATAATTTAACAGAGCACTAATGGACCTGCCGTCGATAGCTGGCGATGCCCAGAATATAAAATACCTTGTATAAAAGACCTGTGTCGAAACAAGGCCACAGAGGTACACGACACACTCTCAGAACTATTGAGATCCTTGAGAGACTCAGCCATGACAAAACCATCGCATCTGGTGAGCAGTGTATATGAAACATTATCCTCACACTGCAAGGAGGATAAAATAACTGGAGTTACAAAAAAGGAAAGTGCTGACTGATGTGAATATTGTTTTGCTGTTTGTTTAATGAGTCATGATCGCAAAATACTGGCACGATTGTATACTGAAAAATGAAAGAAAAGGAAAACGGAGAGAGGCCGACTTCAGTGCAGACCAGTTCCAGCTCAAGATAAATTTAGGAATATGCGAAGGAATACTAACCCTACAAATTGACTGAAAAATAGGTTGAAGAAAGGGAAACCAACATTTATAAAACTCGTACGTTTAGAGTAAGCTTTTGACAATGTTAACTGAAGTACAACCTTTCAAATTTTAGTGGTTGCAGAAATAAAATGCAGGGAGCGAAACTGGTTATCTAAAACTCGTACAGGAACCAGGCTGCTGTAATAAAGTTCGAAGATCATGGACTCAGTGGGATAGAAGGGAGTGAGACAGGTCTGTAACTTATCCCAGATGTTATTTAGCCTGTTCACTGAATAAACAGTAAAGGAAGCCAAGGAGAAATTTGAAGAAGGAAATTAAATTTCAGGAAGAAGTAATGAAATCTGCGCGGCTTACCAGTGGCGTTACAATTCTGTCATAGACAGCAAATGGCTTAGAGGAACAGTTGAACGGAATGGTTAGTGTCTTGAAAATAGGTTATAACATGAACATAAACAACAATACAAGAAGGATAACGGAATGTAGTCCAATTAACTCAGGTGATGCTGAGGGAATTACATTTGGAAATGGGACGAGCAAAGTATTAAATAAGGTTTGCTATTCGTCCCGAAAAGTAACTAATGGTGACCAAAGTAGAGAAAATACATAATGAAGACTGCAATGACAAGATAAGAGTTGCTAAATAAGAAAAAAATATTTGCGCCGAATATAAATTAAAGTATTAGTAAGTCTGTTCTGAAGATATTTTTACGGAGTGCAGTCTTGTATGGAAGTTAAACGTGGACGATAAACAGCACAGAGAAAGAGAGAATAGAAGCTTTTGGAATGTGGCGCTCCAGACAAATTCTGTGGGCTATACGTGTAGATCGAGTAACTAATGATTAGATACCGAATCGAGTTGGAGAAAAAGAAACTTACGGCGCAACTTGGCTGAAAGAAGGCGTCGGCTGATGTGACATATTCTGAGGTATCAAGGAATTATCGCTTCGATACGGAGGGACGTGTGGAGGGTGAATAAATTGTAGAGGGAGCCCAAGGATTGAGTACAATAAGCGGGTCAAAATTTGCCATAGCTATACACCCAGGTGACAAAAGGCATGAGGTACCTCGTAACAGCGCGCCTGCATCGTGTAGCGTAGTGCAGCAACTCGCCGTGGCGAGGACTCAACGAACCGTTGGAAGTCTCCTGCAGAATTACTGAGCCATGCTGCCATTGTCCTACAAATGGTGGGCGGGATTCACGTCTGATGATCTGTGTGGCCAAATCGAATTGTCCAGAAACGTTTTCCGAAGAAATAGCGAACAATTGTGGCTCGGTGACACGGCTCACTGTCATCCATAAAAATTCCATCGTTGTTTGTGAACGTGTAGTCCCAGAATGGCTGCAAGAGGTCTCCAGATAGCCCAACGACGGTCGATTCAGCTATTTATTTATTTATTTACACGTCATGTTCCGTAGGACCAAATTGAGGAGCAAATCATCAAGGTCATGGAACGTGTCAGTACATGAAATTACAACATAGAAGTAGTAACAGATAAAAATAAATGTTCACGAACCTGAAGAAAAAGTCAGTCCATAAGTTTAAGTAAACGCTATCAGCAGTACAATAAGAATCAAGTTAAGTTTTCAAGGAACTCCTCGACAGAATAGAAGGAGTGACCCATGAGGAAACTTTTCAGCTTCGATTTGAAAGTGCATGGATTACTGCTAAGATTTTTGAATTTGCGTAGCAGCTTATTGAAAATGGATGCAGCAGTATACTGCACACCTTTTTGCACAAGAGTTAAGGAAGTCCGATTCAAATGCAGGTTTGATTTATGCCGTGTATTAAGCGAATGAAAGCTGCTTGTTCTTGGGAATAAACTAATATTGGTAACAAGAAACGACAATAAGGAATATACATATTGAGGGGCCAATGTCATAATACCCAGACTCGTGAACAGAGGTCGACAAGACGTTCGTGAACTCACATCACTTATTGTCCGAACCGCCCGTTTCTGAACCAAAAATATCCTTTTAGAATGGGAAGAGTTACCCCAAAATATAATACCATACGACATAAGCGAATGAAAATAAGCAAAGTAGACTAATTTTCGTGTCGAACGATCACTCACTTCTGATACCGTTCGAATAGTAAAAATGGCAACATTAAGTGTTTGAACAAGATCCTGAACGTGGGCTTTCCATGACAGCTTACTATGTAACAGAACACCTAGAAATTTGAACTGTTCAGTTTCACTAATCATATGCCCGTTCTGTGAAATTAAAACGTCAGGTTTTGTTGAATTGTGTGTTAGAAACTGTAAAAACTGAGTCTTACTGTGATTTAGCGTTAGTTTATTTTCTACAAGCCATGAATTTAGGTCATGTACTGCGTTATTTGAAACCAGAGAACATAGTCTATTCCATGTAAACACAGCCCACACCATTATGGAGCCACCATCAGCGTGCACACTGCCTTATTGACAACTTGAGTCCATGGCTCCGTGGGGTCTACCCCTACTCCAACCCTACCATGAGAGCTCTTGCCGCGAATGCTCCCGTCAGAGATTTGAAATTACAACAGAAATCAATCTACTAACACTCATTTCCTTCCTTTTCAGTGACCTGTCATCTCTAAGCCAAATTTGTGTAACAGTAAACGCGGTGTTAGAGCTCGTAGTAAGGGAACAATTGTCGTTTTGTGTAATAAATCTCTCACAAAAATGATCATAATCGGATATTTACGATCAAGTTTCCTTATATTGTCCTCTATCAAAATCTTCACAACTAATGGAGATAAATCCTTCCTCTATGAAAACTATATGATTCCTGGATAGCTAGTCCGAGAAATCAGCGTACCTTCAGAACGCGGGACCGCGCTCTATTCTGATTGGTTGAGACATATTACGACCAATGATAGTTCTTGTTGGCCTTTTATAGCTTGGTGCTTCCCTTCCTCGGCGAATTGCAAGACTTTAATTAATTTCGGAATTCGTCCAAATTATGAGATCCCAGAAAGCTATTTAAACTTTAAATAACAACATTTTAAGCGCAAATCGGACTCTAATACAATATTACTAATGTGATATAAATATAGCCTGTTTTAAATCGCTTTCATACAGTGTACATGCTCAACTACATAACTGTAAAACTTTATGTACACTCTCATACGTAGGCATAATTAATTGCTTGGAATTTTAAGATTCGTAGTCCACCTATAATTGTAATTCACTCGTGCATTCTGAGAAAATAAAGGCTATATTTTATAACCAAAAACAGTCTAAGATGGTTCAAATGGCTCTAAGCACTATGGGACTTAACATCTGAGGTCATCAGTCCCCTAGACGTAGAACTACTTAAACCTAACTAACCTAAGGACATCACACACATCCACGCCCCAGGCAGGATTCGAACCTGCGACCGTAGCAGCAGCGCGGTTCCAGTCTGTAGCGCCTAGAACCGCTCGGCCTCCCCGGCTGGCGTTTGTGATACCATAAATCTTCTTTTGTCTTTAAAAGCTGGGCAAGACTATTTGGCAATATTGTGTTCAGCTATAATATTTCTGTGATATGTATTCAACGTCAGAGCATTGTATCGGGAAGTGACTGCTAATGTAAAACTGAAAATTTTCAGTTTTAAGTAAAATTTCACTACCTGGTCAACGAGCGATTTGGAGTGATGAATCGCACTGTACCCTGTGGCAATCCGTTGCACCGGTTTGGGTTTGGCGAATGCCAAAAATCTGCCAGCATGTTCAGTGCCAACAGTGAAGTACGGAATAGGTGGTGTTACGGTATGGAGACCTTGTTCGTTGTTAGAATGTGGTTCCCTTATTGCGCCCAATAAAACGCTAAATGCAGAAAGACATGAGCACATTTTACAGCATCGTGTATTGCGTACGATAAGTTCGGAGACGATGATTGTATTGGCATGACAATGCACCCTGTCATAAAGCAGTGCCTGCGAGTCAAGGGTGCGTGTACAACAACGTTCCTGAAATGGACTGGCCTGCCCAGAGTCCCGACCCGAACCCAATGGAACACCTCTAGAATGAACGAGAACGTCGGCTACGCTCCAGATCGCTGCCTCCAGCGTCATTACCGTCTGTAGTTTCGGTTCCTGAGGAAAAACTGGCTCTAATTCTTCCACAGACAGTAAGTTTCATTCAAAACGTTCCCAGCAAAGTTCAACTCGTCATAAAGGCATGGGATGGACACACCCCATACCGCCCTCCCCTACCAGGTGTCCGGATATTTTTGATCAGGTAGTGTATATGTCGCAGCAACATTAAACTCATCAACTTGAGACGTGTATGTTTAACTACTAATTGAACGTATTACGCAAATTTTTATGATAATCAGTGTAACTAAAACAGAAAATAAGGGAACCACAAATTGGTGTTGGGACTAGTAACTCGATAGATCTTCGCACAGTGACACGACATCGGGTGCACACACAGATTAGTAACAGTTCTCTCGGGCTTCTTCTCCGTACAGAACACTCACAGGTTATTAAAGTGTTTCTTAATGAATGATTAAATATCAGTATCCCACTACCTCATTCACTTTAGTTAAACAATGAATTTTGTTAACTCAGAGATTTTTCATTCATACTGACTCTTACGACGCTGCTTGACACACTATGTGGAGGCGTGTGTTACATGTTCAGCGACCTACGAGACTTTGATTTAAAGATCTGACGTTTCACCAGGACGAGTAGCTACCATTCTTAGAAAATTATCATTATCGTTTGCTCGAGGTGGACCGAAGTTGTTCTCGTGAGGGACGATGTCCGAGGCTCTTCTCCGTGACAGTACCAGTGTGCTTTCCCGCTTGCTACCTGAGTTTGGGTTTCCCTGAAAGACAAGACCGTAATATCCACTTAGCCTGAGGCTTTCTTGTTTTTTGTTGACTTTTTCTTGATTCGAGGTAAGCCCTTGGAATGCGTTCTCTGAAGCAACGAACATTTCACGAGAGACAACGGAAACGTGACGAAGCAGAGTACCTGGAAAAAAGGCATGTTTAAAGAAGAATATTCAAGTACTGCATTTCTGAGTAATGCGGCGGACAGGGTCGATCGTATGTTCCGCCAGTATACCGAAAAGACAGAATACAGACAGTAACAGAACAGTTCTCAAATACTGTATGAAGTAATAAACTTTATTGTAATATATATAAAGTGATAATGTTGAAATTTCTCTCGTAAACTGTCTTAATATTCAGCTCACGTAACAAAAGAAAGACCGTGTAAAAGTAGCGCTAAACTGCCTCCAAATGAAATGTTTTGAGCTACTACCACTACCTGTGTGTTAAAAATCTCAGTTCTTGCTCAGTATGGACACTCGTTTGATTCCATTTCTCAGCCAAACACTTAATTATTGAATGCTATCAAATTTTTATCTGGACAGGATGTGGCCTTGATTTTTATCAATACGTCATCACACAGCAAGACAAAAATCGTAGAAAATCAACAGTGATTTACTCACAACGCAGTAATACCACAGCAAATGGAATGTAACAGTGTGACCAAACGATTAGAAACTCTTACCCTCTTATTTTCACGCCGGTACAATCACGCTGCAGTCATAAGCTCGCTATAGTACTACATTGACAATAAATAATTAGAACAATGCCATATACGTAAGGGTACTGTAGTGGTAAGAAATTAATTATGCTGTTGTCAGGAACAATGCAACATTATTTTTTCACATAATTTTGAACTAATAACTATTTAAACGGATTTCGAATAATTCAAGTGATTAAATACTGAAACAAAAATGGCTCATGGTTGTGCAGGTAATTCAAGATAAATTAGCCCAGGGAAAATATTCTATACTCACGAAAACACAGCTAAAGTTCATTTCAAACATTTCAAACACTATATTCTCCGTTGTAATATTTATGGAGCGACTGAGATGTCAATGAAACAAACTGAGAGGGACCTATCTGAGGTGCATCAGTTCTTCAGCATGTTACCGTAGCATTTGGAACATAGAGAAATGTTCCCAGTGCCCGCAGCTTTATCAGTGAGCAGGTCCACACTTACTTCATTCTATTTCATCTCCTCGAATCATCTTCTACATACACATATAATCCTCTTGGTATTGCCCATCTACAAATGCTCAGAAGTCCACCACACTTCGGCTCATCCTCATGGCTAGCCACTTTCCCACTGCAGCGTGTCCGTCACGCAATGAACAGTTATTTCAAAAGTGCTACAATGCGATAGCAAATGTTTCCTACAAAGATTTCCCAATAGAAAAGTTTTAATTACTATACTTTCATAACAAATGGCTCTACATGTATAGACATTAAACAAAATCTGAAACCATTTTATTCTTCGCATAACAGATAATTTGTAACGTTGATTTATTATCTTGGTGTAAATTTGTACGCTGTGTTCGCTTATGTTATACCACGATAGTTATTGCATTCATTTCGTTTACCTTTTTTAAAGTTTGAAATGATACCTGTAACTCTCAACGGTTTCGGGATTTGGCTTCTTTACCAACATACATTGTATGAATGAAGAAGCCTAACTTTTCAAAAATAATCCCCTGTTTCTAAGTAACCAGGCGTTTATGCCATCGTAGCCTGTTGTTTTCTGGTTTTCTTGTTTTATTCAGAATCCTGTTTAGTTCTTGGATCGTTATGAGATCGCCGTCATATGGTTCATCATTTGAGGATAGTCTTCATCTAAAGCCTGGTTTTCCTTGCACCAGAATTGTTTTTAATATTGAATCCATTTATATTCTGGTATTATTTTTAGGTTTGTTGTCTGTTTTTCAGTTTTATTTAAATGCTTTATCATCTTGTAAACTATGGACTGTCTTCCATGTTCTATTCAGCTCAAAAAGTTATTCCACGATTCTTCATTTATTTTGCTGACAATCGTTTTTACTTTATTTCTTTTCTCTTTACCTTCTTGTTTCGCAGGTTCTATCTTCGCCTGTAAATTTATCGGATGCTCACGGCCTTGCCGCAGTGTAACACCAGTTCCCGTCAGATCACCGAAGTTAAGCGCTGTCGGGGTGGGCTAGCACTTGGCTGGATGACGATCCAGTCTGCAGGGTGCTGTTGGCACTCGGGGGGCACTCAGTCCTTGTGAGTCAAACTGAGGAACTACTTGATTGAGAAATAGTAGCTCCGGTCTCGTAAACTGACATCCGGCCAGGAGAGCGGTGGACTGACCGCATGCCCCTCCATATCCACATCAGTGACACCTGTGGGCTGAGGATGACACGGCGGTCGGACGGTACAGTTGGGCCTTCATGGGCTGTTCGGGCGGAGTTTGTTTTAAATATATCTGATATGCTCGTTTCTTTTGCTCAACACCTTTGCGATATCTTCATTCCATACTCTTACTTCTTTTCTTATTCTTTTTTCCTAATGACACATTTGCACCCTGCTCAGTACATTGCTTCTGTTTCCTCATTTTGGTTCCAGGCTATCACTTGTCTCGTGTGGCTTAGGCAAAGATTCAGTCTGTTTTGGTATAGATGTACAATGCTCTCATACCTTAAAATCTTCTTCCCTTTTGGTCTCAATCTTTTTGTCTTCTTCTATCTAGCGAGCTTAGCTATCTTTACTGCTACTAGGTAGTGATCCGAGTACATGTCACTACCTCTGAGCATAGGAACATCCTCTACTTGTTTGCATGTTTTACTGTTGACGACAACATAATCTGTTACTGACCTCTGTCCTCTCGCAACAGTTCCCACTGTTATAGTCACTGGATTATGGCATTTAAATCTCCGAAGATAACAAATGGGCCGTTTTGTAACACATTGAACTCGCATTCGGGAGGACGACGGTTCAATTCCGCGTCCGGCTATCCTGATTTAGGTTTTCCATGAGTTCCCTAAATCGTTTGAGGCAAATGCCGAGACGGTTCCTTTGGCAGGCACGGCCGACCTCTTTCCACGAACTTCCTTAATCCAATGTGACCGATGACCTCGCTGTTTGGTCTCTTTCCCCAAATCAATCCAATCCAATCCCGTTTTGTTGCATTTATCTACTTCTCTTTGTGGGATTTTATAAAAAGCCTCAGTCTCTTCTTTCATTTCCATCTTCAGAAACGCACACCCCAATCACCGTTAGATGCACGTGATCTGTTCTGAATCTCGCTGTTAATATTTTGTCGTGTACGCAAATATGATCTTCGATTTAGACTTCCATTTGTTTTCCACTAATACAGCTACTGCTCTACTTGCTCTTTTGTCGCTTCCTACATCGCTGTAGATCATCAAGTATCCATTTAAATCAGTAGTTTTTCTCAGCTGTTTCTTAATTTCTGTAATTGTTGAAATGTTAATGTTTCTTTGTTTCAGTTCTTTACATGGCTCTGTTTCTTTTAAATGCAGGCTTATCACCCTCCAAGTCGTAATGTTTAGCTTTTCCACCAAACTCCCCGGATTTAAAGCCAGTCAATAATCTGTGGGAGGAAATCGGAGCCGTTCGCGCAGTGGATTCTCGACCGAGATACCAACGCAGCTGGCCAGGACATGGCTCCAAATCCCTGCCAGAACCTTCCAGAACCTCACTGACTCTCTTCCTGTACGTCTCACGCTGCTTTCGAAAAGCTGTCATATTAATATGACTGGAGTGTGTAAATTCCCCTGAGAGCTCGACTTGAGTCCACTACGAGCTGGCGAAACATTGGACTATCGATCTAACAACTGTGGGCATAATAATTCAAAACAGACACCTCCAGGCAATATGTCACATGATATTGGCAAGACTACTCTCTCCATGAACTGTTTTTATTTCTGGTATGAATAGTGGTCACTTTTGATAATAAGAACAGAAGTGATAAAATTGTAACTGCCACATCGAAAAAATAAAGTTAAATAATTAATTTATTTTTATTTGCGAGTACATTTTTGCAGTCCTGTTACACAGTGTACTTCCCACGCCGTAGTGACGTAAGACGCCACTAGATGAGCCTAAAGGAAACGGCACAACCCACTGATAGAGTGGGTTAGAGTGCGGTAATTTGTTCTTTTTCCATTTGAAGAGGACCAACGCTACGACAATCCGTGCCAAGCTGGTGGAAGAGTACGGCAAAAATTCATGTGACACTACGGTTATGTGGAGCAGACGCTTCTACACTAATGTGACATAAATCATAGGATACCTCCTAATACCGTGTCGGACTACCTTTTGCCCGGCATACTGAAGCAACTTAACGTGGAATGGACTCTACAGATCGCTGGTAGTCCCCTGCAGAAATATTGAGCCATGCTGCCGCTGTAGCCTAGCGAAAATCTTGCCGGTGCAGGATTTTGTGCACAAACTGATCTCTCGATTATGTCCCGAAAATGTTCGATGGGATCCATGATGGGCGATCTGGGCCGTCAAATCACTCGGTAGAATTGTCCAGAGTGTTCTTCCAACTACGAGGGCAGTTCAATAAGTAATGCAACACATTTTTTTTCTCGGCCAATTTTGGTTGAAAAAACCGGAAATTTCTTGTGGAATATTTTCAAACATTCCCGCTTCGTCTCGTATAGTTTCATTGACTTCCGACACGTGGCAGCGCTGTACGGAGCTGTTAAAATGGCGTCTGTAACGGATGAGCGTTGCAAACAACGGGCAGTGATCGAGTTTCTTTTGGCGGAAAACCAGGGCATCTCAGATATTCATAGGCGCATGCAGAATGTCTACGGTGATCTGGCAGTGGACCAAAGCACGGTGAGTCGTTGGGCAAAGCGTGTGTCATCATCGCCGCAAGGTCAAGCAAGACTGTCTGATCTCCCGCGTGCGGGCCGGCCGTGCACAGCTGTGACTCCTGCAATGGCGGAGCGTGCGAACACACTCGTTCGAGATGATCGACGGATCACCATCAAACAACTCAGTGCTCAACTTGACATCTCTGTTGGTAGTGCTGTCACAATTGTTCACCAGTTGGGATATTCAAAGGTTTGTTCCCGCTGGGTCCTTCGTTGTCTAACCGAACACCATAAAGAGCAAAGGAGAACCATCTGTGCGGAATTGCTTGCTCGTCATGTGGCTGAGGGTGACAATTTCTTGTCAAAGATTGTTACAGGCGATGAAACATGGGTTCATCACTTCGAATCTGAAACAAAACGGCAATCAATGGAGTGGCGCCACACCCACTCCCCTACCAAGAAAAAGTTTAAAGCCATACCCTCAGCCGGTAAAGTCATGGTTACAGTCTTCTGGGTTTCTGAAGGGGTTATTCTGTTCGATGTCCTTCCCCATGGTCAAACGATCAACTCTGAAGTGTATTGTGCTACTCTTCAGAAATTGAAGAAACGACTTCAGCGTGTTCGTAGGCACAAAAATCAGAACGAACTTCTCCTTCTTCATGACAACGCAAGACCTCACACAACGCACCCGAGAGGAGCTCACAAAACTTCAGTGGACTGTTCTTCGTCATGCACCCTACAGCCCCGATCTCGCACCGTCGGATTTCCATATGTTTGGCCCAATGAAGGACTCAATCCGTGGGAGGCACTACGCGGATGATGAAGAAGTTATTGATGCAGTACGACGTTGGCTCCGACATCGACCAGTGGAATGGTACCGTGCAGGCATACAGGCCCTCATTTCAAGGTGGCGTAAGGCCGTAGCATTGAATGGAGATTACGTTGAAAAATAGTGTTGTGTAGCTAAAAGATTGGGGAATAACCTGGTGTATTTCAATGCTGAATAAAACAACCCCTGTTTCAGAAAAAAAATGTGTTGCATTACTTATTGAACTGCCCTCGTAATGACGAACAATTGTGGCCTGGTGACATGGCGCATTAGCATCCATAAAAATTCCATTACTAAATGGCTGCAGATGGTTTCCAAGTAGCTGAACATAGCCATTTCCAGTAAATGATTGGTTCAGGTGGGCCAGAGGATCTCTTCCAGTCCATGTAAACACAGTCCACACCATTACGGAGCCACGACCAGCTTGACAAGTGCCTTGTTGAGAACTTTGGTCCATGGCTTAGTGGGGTCTGCGCCACACTCGAACCCTTCCGTCAGCTCTTACCGAATGAAATCGGGACTCATCTGACCAGGCCACGGTTTTCCAGTTGTCTACGGTCCAACCGGCATGGCCACGAGCCCAGAAGAGGTGCTGCAGGCAATGTCGTGCTGTTAACAAAGGCACTCGCGTCGGTGGTCTGCTACCTCGGTTCATTAACGACAGATTTGGCCGCAGTGTCCTAACAGATACGTTCGCTGTACATGTCGCACTGTGGTCTTTTCACACATTGTTACTTTTCTGTTAGCACTGACACCTCTACGCAAACACCGCTACTTCAGCTACCATTCCGTGTTCAAAGTCTGGTAACACCCGTTGTGCGGCCATAATCACGTGATAAACCTTGTCACATGAATGACCTGAGTGCAAATGACAGTTCGCAATTGCACCGCCATTCTACACCTTGTGTACGCAGTACTACTGCCATCTGTGTATGTGTGTATCATCGGTAGCCCATGACTTTTGTCATCTCTGTGTAGTGTGGTCAGACAAGCCTGAATGACGAAGAACGAAATGGCAGCCCATCTTTCTGTGAAGAACCGGGAATCACAAGAGAAGTATTGGCACTTGTGCTCAAAGACTGGCGAATCGCTCTCGAGGCTATATTGCGAAAAGTGAAAACCAGTTAAGGATCACTTTTCATCTCCGAGCACGACAGTCTGTACTTGACAAAGGTACTGTGTTCTGCGACAACTCACAGCCATTCAAAATACCGCCAAACCGAGGCAGCAACCGACATGTTGCTTCTGTGTCACGCCAATTCAGATATAGTCGTCCAAACATCGTGGTCTAGTGCTGACTGTATCGTTACGACTCCGTGATTAAGGACCAAATGAAGCAGAAAAATCATAGAGATTTACCACCTCGGAATAAAGCAAAAATCAAAGCATCGTCCACCAAGTTGATGCTGAGTATTTTTTGAAGATGTCATGGTGTGCAGCTAACTAAATAATGCTCGCAACGGGGAAAACACCACAGTCACACACTACTGAAAGATCCACTCTAGGTTATGGGAGCTGTCTAGATGAATTTTCGCTGTTAGCTGTGAAGGGGGTGTCTTTGCCCCTAGAAAACGCCCCAGATCACTCAGCATAAGACACGATCACATACGCTACGTGCCTGGGCTATCAATATTCCCTCATCCCTCCCCCTCCCATATTCACCTGACATGGCAACCAGTGACTTATGCCGGTTTCCTCGGATCAATAAAACTTTCCGTGGTAGGCATTTTTAGAACTGAACAACCGTTGAGGATAATGTGTTGAATTGAAGAGTGAGCATATAGAGGAGGACCAATGTCATCACCATGTTTAATAGTTGGAGGTTCTATTTTTTAAGCTAATAATTAAACATTTATGGCAATCCTTCTTAGTATACTGTAATCTATATATTGATGGATAAAAACTGATGAATGTGTGTGTGTGTTTCAGCGTAGCTTTGAAATGCCAGCCGAAATTTCAACCATGCCTGATACATACAGGGAGATACCATGATGATCTTAGGAACTTTCAGAGTTGATGGAGAAGGGTAAATGTATTAATTTGATGAGGGAAGACGATCCCGAAACGATCGCGTCAAAAGTTATAAGCGAAAATCGTTTTCATACCTCTGAGAGTGGGATACGTGTACCGGTACTGTTATTACGAAGACTGTAGGGTAACCAACTTTCAGAGATGGTAGTGTGGACCAAAACTAGAAAGACATGTCCAATAAAGAAGGGCTGTAACGTGCATACCTTAAGAACCGCGATTACTTGTTCATTTTCGCTACTGTGAAACACATTCTTCTACTGAACAAGTATCCTTAGCATCTGACATATGAACTTTAGAGCCCCTGTTTACTAGGCAGTTTTTCCTTGGTTTGGTCCATACTAACTTCCATAAAAATATGGGGACGAACGCGATAGAAGAGATGTGCTTCACAGTACAGAAGAGAGATGACAGTATGCACAAAACAAGAAAAAAGCATAGGCTATGAAGTGCATACCGTAAGAGCTATAACCACTTGTTTATTTTCCCTGCTGTAAAACACGTCTTTTCTAGTGAACAAGTGTCCTTAGCTCCTTAGGTGCTCATTATAGAGCCCATGTTTACTAAATAGTTTTTCTTGTTTTGCTCCGTAATATGTCCTTCAAAAATATGGAAACCAAAGAGATTGCAGTAGAGGAGATGTGTTTCACAGTATCGAAGACGAACGAGTGTTCATAGCTCTTAAGGGGGGTAGGACGTCAAACGGACCGCCTTGGAGCAGGAGATGCACCACAGGACATTTTAATTTCCACTGTCTATACTTTAAAAAAAATAATAAAAAAATCATAAAACTTTGTCAGCATGACCAGGAAGGATTCAAAAAACGGCTCTGATCACTATGGGACTTAACATCTTAGGTCATCAGTCCCCTAGAACTTAGAACTACTTAAACCTAACTAACCTAAGGACATCACACACATCCATGCCCGAGGCAGGATTCGAACCTGCGACCGTAGCGGTGGCGCGGTTCCAGACTGAAGCGCCTAGAACCGCTCGGCCACTTCGGCCGGCGAAGGATTCAGAATTAACACTCATAGCAGTGGAAGTTCGAAAACATAACGAAATAATTTTTTTACATGTGAAATTTCATCATTTTTTCACTTACTAATGGCAGTATTTGTTGCTATAGGTACACTTTTCTTCATAAGTAAGAGAGGTTCTTCGATGAATTGTGCACAGCATACAAACCATACTTAAAGGTGTATGAAACTCTAGAATTTTTGAAATCTATTAAAAACTGTGGTAAAAATTGAGGTAATTAACTATAAAATTTGTGTTTTTCCTAAACATGAAGTTAAAAATATAACAGTTCATTCCGTTTTTCATAAATTAAGTAAGTTCTAGAATTTCATACACCTGTGAGTATGGTATGTATGATGTGCAAAATTCATCGAAGAATCTCTCTAACTTATGAAAAAAAGTGTACCTATGACAACAAATGCAGCCATTAGTAAGAGAAAAAATGATGAAATTTCACACGTAAAAAAATTTATTTTGTTATGTTTTCGAACTTCCTCTGCAATGAGTGTGAATCTTGAATCTTTCCTGGTGATGTTGACAAAGTTTCATGAATTTATTTGTAAAAGTATAGACACTGGAAATTAAAATGTCCTGTAAAGCCTCTCCTGCTCCAAGTCGGCCCGTTTGACGTCCTAACCCACTTAAGGTGTGCATTTTAGAGCCCATTTTTAGTAGACTTTTTTTTTATTGTTTTGACCCATATGTCTATACCGCCTCCGAAAAGTTGCCAACGCTACCATCTTCAGAGGCATCAGAGCTGTTTTCACTTATAAATTTCGACTCGGCTGTTTCCGAGCCCGGTCTCCTTCCTCAAATTGACGCATTTACCCATCAGCTGCCTTGTGGTAGTAATTACCAACCATTTCTGTTTACGGGGGTAGGGTTTGGAAAGTCTGGTGGCATGTAAGCATTACTCAGTAAGGCTTGCAAGCAATTTCAACGCACACGTAGGAGCTTTCACATGGAAAGAGCGCACTGTTGACGGCGTAAGGCGTGGAGTGTGCGTGTGAAGGTGACAGAGTGTAGAAAACTGGACTACATTAGGTACAGATGTTTAGCTTGTGGAACCGCTCAGCTGGCTAGATGGTCTCAGTGACAATGGGGCTGACACGTTGGGGAAATTCTGGAACGGTCTGAGCAATTTCAACCAAACCTGATACATACCTGATTTAATGTCTGGAAAAATATATGCTGTAGGTTCGGGACAACGCCAGCTATACTTAGGTTTGGTTGGGGTGTGTAACTACTCAACACCGAATAATCAGCTCGTGAAGAAATAAAAATTATCGACAACCACGGCAAGACAGCTCTAAGATACAGAAGGATTATTCATTTCCTCGTACTGTACGCGTAATTCTAAATCTCAAAACTTGCAGTAGTTAGAATGGTAAGTGCACCGCTCCCAGAAGCATTATCACAGTCTCACAATGTCGCTTGCAGGTGCTGGGGACAGCAGCTGTGGCCCTGAGCGACCAATGCGAAGAAAGAAAGAAAGAGAGAGAGAGAGAGAGAGAGCATAGGGCCTGAATGTCAGGGACCGCACTCTTCGCCTCGGCAGTTGCATGCGCTCACTGCCGAGGTCACGTACCCGTTGCACGTGGCGGAACCCGTGCCAGGGCGACAACGGTGCATGTGTCCCTAACTTGGAAACTGCTGATCTCGTATTCGGAGGAATAACTTTCGATTTTCCCTCCGAACGATCCAGTATTTTAAAAATTATAAAGAAGACCATCACTGCTGCGGCGTTGTATGTAACCCCAGTGGGTGAACGTGTTGTCGGGAGAAGGGGTGGTTGTATTCGCGGTTGCACGGACGGAGTTAATGGCTTCACAGCAATTTCCTCATCTATGGATGTTGCATGATTGATTCCTCTCGACCAGCACAAACAGCCGTTATTCAGTTTCTTCGCGAAGAAGGAATGCTTGCTTCACAAATTTACAGCAGAATGAAAGAGATGTGCGGAGAGCAGCGTCTCGAACGTTGCACAATGTTCCGGTGGTGTCGGTGTTATCAGACAGGACGCATAAACATCAAAGGCATGCCACGCCACGCGCTGGGTAGGCAGACCTTGTCATCACCGGTGCCACGATTTCGGCTGCGCAGGAGCTAATATGGACGTATCGTCGGTTCACCACGTGTGACATTGCGGTTGAACTGTCAACAAGCAGACGATCTGGGCTTCACGTAATCCACGAGAAGCTTCTTTGTGTGAAAGTTTGTGCTCAGTGGGTGGCCAACCATTTTTCAGATAATTACAGGACGGCGGGAATAGGTGTTTGTCTGACCCATCTGTTGAGATACGCGGGCCAAGGAACGGATTTCATTGCTCGGATTGTGGCCTGTGATGAAACGTGTTGGCCGGCCGCTGTGGTCGAGGGGTTATAGGCCCTTAAAATTCGAATCCTGCCTCGGGCATGGATGTTTGTGGTATCCTTAGGTTAGTTAGGTTTAATTAGTTCTAAGTTCTAGGGGGCTGATGACCTCAGATGTTAAGTCCCTTAGTGCAGAGAGCCATTTGAACCATTTTGAAACGTGGTGTCACCACTTCCATCCTGCCTCCAAACGTGTTAGCATGGAGAGGCTGCATCCCAGCTCCCCTTGTCCGAAAAATGCCAACTCTCCCCCTTTGGCCGTAAAAATGATGCTCAGTTTCTTTTTCGGCGAAGAACGACCTTTACTCATCGACTGTCTACCGCGGGGTACAACAGTTAACGCTGAGGAATACTGCAATACCTTTCTGATGCTCGTCCGCAGCTCGTGGTCGTGCGGTAGCGTTCTCGCTTCCCACGCCCGGGTTCCCGGGTTCGATTCCCGGCGGGGTCAGGGATTTTCTCTGCCTCGTGATGACTGGGTGTTGTGTGATGTCCTTAGGTTAGTTAGGTTTAAGTAGTTCTAAGTTCTAGGGGACTGATGACCATAGCTGTTAAGTCCCATAGTGCTCAGAGCCTTTCTGAGGCTCGTTCATCAAGCGTAAGCTCAGGTGCAAGCTCTCGAATAGGATAGTGCTTCTCCAAAACAACACCAGTTCACATGTTGCCTAGAAGACCGTTGAAATACTTCAGAACTTTCGATGGAAGGTACTGAAACATCCACCTTACAGTCCCGATATATCCTCATGCGGCTCGCATATCTTCGACCCCTTAAAAAAATCTCAGAAACGTCAGCGGTTCAGGTGTAACGAGGAAGTGCAGGACGGCGCGGATAACTGGACTGGTTGGAATCCAGAAGTTTCTACACTGAGGCCATCCACTCCCTTCCTACGCGCTGATCTCGGTGTATCAATGCCATTGGCAATGAAATGTAACTGTAATACTGTTATCGAAATCTCTAGAGTCATCTGTAGCCCCTTTTCATTTGGACACACATTATACAAGAGACGCTGTTCATCATATTTTTTTTAAACGAGCTTTTTACCTCTTTTTATAGGAGGAGTTAAATTTAATTGCTACTTACACTGATGAATCTAAGTAGCACCTTACAGTGTCTGAATGGTCCTACTATGTATTTCTTCAAGGAAGGGGAAAGGAAATAATCGGCAAATACGATGTTTGGTGAATAAGGGGGGAGGGGGAGACGATGGAGCAATTCAACCTCATTATTTGCCAAAAACGTTTGCACAGTTTCAGTAATATGGGGACAGGCATTGCCATGCAGCAGATACCAGAATCTCTTTGCGATATATCGAGGGAGCACATGTCTGATTCCCTTCAGGAAGCGATTCAAGCCGGCGTTGTAGATGGCAGCATTCAACGCAGTGGCTTCTGGCTGGTATTCTTTAAGAATGGTTGCTCCAACATTAAATAAGCCACCCAACCGTGTCTTGGTGTGCGACTTCTCTCATCTACACTTTTTGATTTCGATGATCCTGTGCTGCGCTGCCATACACTTTGCCTCTTGGTTTCTGCGTCGTACTTCGGACACCACGACGTGTCTACCACAGGAGAGGTAGCATCACAATCCATCGTGTGGATAAATTCTTCACCATGCCATGTTTCCGTTCAAGAGGCAATGAGGCAATAACAATGACCGCTATGCTTATGTATCTTTTAAGTTACAACTGAAAAATCGCTGCCACACGACACTCAGCCAACGGTTCGCCTGTTCACAGATGATGTCTGATCAAGAGCTAGAGAATTTCCTCGATTTTGTCTTTGTCTCACTACGGAAAACATTTGGAACATCTATTAATATAAACAGAAACAGATAAAATGCGGTATGTTCCATTGATTTGTTGTCAGTGTAGAAGTTGCAAATAGGGATTTTTCAAAGTTAAGCATGAGAGAAATTTTTTCTCTCACTATGATATTTTAAAGCACCTACATTACCCTAAAGACTTCCTTTTGCTTTCTTTAATCCCTGTTCAGATCGACAGATCCACGAAGAGTTCTTCGAATGCTATTACGATAGAAGGAAAAAAAAAACAAAATAGTCCAGACAAAAATATTTATTTCTAAGATATCTTTTGAAAGCAACTAATTTTTCCCTCGTTAACATTTAAAATTGTGGAGTTGATTTCATTTCCTCCAAATTCCAGCACCTTCCATTCAACATGAGCTTTACTACTATATTAGCATTCTTAATCATTTTAACTGATTCAACTATGGGTTTTTGGTGAAACATTGTATCTTGTATTAACTAAATAAAACAATTTTTTAACCTTGTTTCACAAATTTTATCATTACCGAAGACCCACGTTTCGGGTTATAAGTCCATTTTCTAGTACATGACTGATCCTAAAGATGAGAAAGTAGCAGAGATATACATGTCATCTTCTTAAGTCATCGATCCTTGACTTAAACTGTACGTACCATTCTTATCCATCATCTGTCAGAGATCATTGCAACAGCGGAGAGTTCCACGGGACTAGAACAAGGCCCAGGTCATAGCAATCTATAAAAAGGGTAGAAAATCGGATGCACATAATTACTGGCGAATTTCACTGACATCGCTTTGTTGTAGAATCATGGAACATATTTTGTGTTCAGACATAATGACCTTTCTAGACTCTGAGAAGCTCATCTGCAGAAACCAGCATGGTTTTAGGGAACATCAGCAATGCGAGACACATCTGGCCCTCTTTGTGTATGATATACAAGAGGCTCTAGATACCGGCTCTCAGGTTGATGCCATGTTTCTCGACTTTAGAAAGGCGTTCGACTCAGTTCTGCACTGTCGCTTGCTCCAAAAAGTGCGCGCTTACGGCCTATCCGATCATATATGCGGTTGGATAGATAGTTTTCTAACAGACAGGGAGCAGTATGTAGTTCTGAACGGGGTGACTTCAACAATAACAAGCGTAACTTCCGGTGTGCCCCAGGGCAGTGTAATAGGTCCGCTACCTTTTGCGATTTACATAAACGATCTGGTTGATGGTATTGACAGAGGCGTTAGACTGTTTGCCGACGATGCTGTAGTCAACTGGAAAGTAGTATCACACTAAAGTTGTGAACAAATCGGTGAAGATTTGCAGAAAATAAATGCATGGTGTAATGACTGGCAGTTATCTCTCAATATTAGTAAGTGTAACCTACTGCGTATAACAAGGCGAAAATCCCCAATAATGTACGAGTACAAAATAAATGCCCAGTCTTTGGAAGCGGTAACATCCGTCAAGTATCTGGGTGTGACTATTCGAAATGATCTCAAATGGAACGATCAGATTACACAAGTAACGGGCAAGGCGAACTCTAGATTGCGGTTTATTGGTAGAATACTGAAGCGATGCAGTCCTTCAACAAATAAAATAGCTTACAATGCCTTAGTTCGTCTGTTGGGTCTGATTCAAGAGATTGAGAAGGTCCAAAGAAGAGCGGCAAGATTCGTGACTGGTACATTCAGACGTCGCGAGAGCGTTACAAATCTTGTAGAAAGTCTGAAACGGGACACAATTGCAGATAGACGGCGCGCTAAACGGAAAAGGCTGCTCATTAAATTCCGAAATCCGATCTTCACCGATGATGCAGAGCATATATTATTACCACCAACTTTCAGATCGCGCAATGATCACTATTCAAAGATAAGGGAAATTAGAGCTCGTACTGAGGCGTTCAGACAGTCGTTTTTCCCTCGCGCGAGCAGCGACTGGAACAGACGAGGGGAAATACGACTTTGGCGCGAATTGTGCCCTCCGCCACACACCGCTTGGTGGCTAGCGGAGTATATATGTAGATGTAGATATTATATCTATTGATAAATTTGACGCAGTTACATTTGGACTTACAAAAATAAGCAGAACAGTATTTACACTAACGATGACTAAACGTTCACTGCAGTAGAGCTGTGCAAAGGATTGGAAATTTTTGTCACGCAACCTCCATGCGGCCCCGATCTCTCTCCATGCGATATCCATATTTTCGGAACCCTCAAGAAAGACACTCATGGCTATCAATTTGCTACGAAGAGGTGTACGAACGGATAGAATCATGGTTCTGCAAATAACAATAAACATTTTTCCATGAAGGCCCTGGCAATCTTGTCTTAGAGTGGGATAAATTTGTTAACAGTTATGCCAATTACTTTTGAAATAACAAAGAGTTTACTTCCTTTTTTCCATTTGTTTCACTTTCATTTAAGTGCCCCTTACAAAACCAACAGATCAAAAAGAAAATAATGCAAACTGGAACAAGTTAGCGAGTTTTTGTATACAGGTAAATGGGAAACATAACGTAATGAACAGCGAAAGAAGTAAATGGTTCAAATGGCTCTGAGCACCATGGGACTTAACATCTGAGGTTATCAGTCCCCTAGAACCTAACTAACCTAAGGACACCACACACATCCATGCCCGAGGCAGGGTTCGAACCTGCAACCGTAGCGGTCGCGCGGTGCCAGACTGCAGCGCCTAGAACCACTCGGCCACTGCGGCCGGCGAAAGAAGTAGAAGATTATCAACGGCCAGGAGTTTTCGAACTATTTTTCCGCTCTGTCGGAAGCAGTAAGTCTACGATCGTTGTGTGCTGTAATTTCTGACGACTGCAGTGAGATATGGGCATTTAATGCGGAATAAATAGGCGAGAGTTGTTCTGCAGTACTGGAGAGCGCGTATTCGAAACTGCTTGGACAGAGAGGAAAACAGACTTATGGATCAGAGAACAATCTAGAGTGGATGACGTCATTGTGCTGCGATGAAAAGAATATTGGTGTGCGGAAGACACAAGCCAGACAAATAGATCACAGGTGAACCAATGAAATTCCAACAGATGAGAAAAGATAATAGAGAAGATACAGTGGCAAAGTGTGTGTATATTCCTGAAGAAAAGTAATATAAGCAGAACTCTAGAGGCGTTGATGAGAAAGGACTGACGCAACATACAAACTTTTGAGAAAATTGAACTACCGGGCCAAGCTGTACGAGAGTGATGATACGATTCCAGTTCGAAGAAATAGAGTGACGTCCTACAGATGCAGCTGCCAAGCAATCTGCTCTGAACAAGGCTAATTAGAAATGCGAGTATGGGGTTTACGACTCAATGATTTGATGCATAAAGTGATCGCCGTCTTTTTTCCATCAGAAATTAATCTCGACTTTCGCTCTACCACGCTGTTATAAGTTACGAAGAGACTCGATGTCTTCATGGAAAAAAATATGAAGGGTGTTTAATATTATTCATTAATGGATCTCGCGGTGGTCCTTCTATATGTGAATGACCTGTAATTGGGAGTATGAAGTAGAAGAATGTTTAGCTGATGATATAGTTGTTATTGCTAAGTTAAATGGGGGAGCATGAATAGAGGGGATTCTTAACTGAATTTTTTGTGAACGCCGAAAGAACAGCCCTGACAGTTATAGTTGGTTTGGGTTGGATTCTTAACGCGTCTACCACAAGCAGTACGGAGTGAAGTGGCTCAGTGGTTAGCACACTGGGCTTGAATTCGGGAGGACGACGGTTCAAACCCACGTCCGGCCATCCTGATTTAGGTTTTCCGTGAAATCCCGAAATCGGCTGAGGCAAATGCCGGGATGGTTCCTTTGAAAGGGCACTGTGACTTCCTTCCCCATCCTTCCCCAATCCGATGGGACTGATGACCTCGCTGTTTGGTCCCCTCCCCCAAAATCAACTAACCAACCAGTCACATAAAACGATTCTATATGTATATATGTGGCAATGCTTAAGTGCTACCGTAACTCTATACCTGCCTGTTATATTAAATCACGTAGCTTCTGTCCAACCACCAGCCTTTTGTGCTTACGGCTATTCCAGTTTCATAACACAGTAGCATTACAAACAATACTAGGAAGAAAAATGTGGACTTGAGTATCATATAACGAATCGGGTTAACATGAGTAAAGTATGTAGCCTAAGCCCTGCCATAACCTGCTGAGAAGAATTTTCTGTATACTCAAAATTTGAAAACACAAGAAAATCTTTGTTTATGTGAATTGACATGTTTTTCAATAGAAGTTAGCTGTCAATTAGTTGTCTTCATTTTCTCAACATGTAGCGTTACATAATTTGAAGAATGTAACTGAGGTATAAATTACTTGTCCAGCACTATAACTGGTGCTGCGAAGATTACACAAACAATATGTAATTCAACGAAATTTTGGTAATGTGAATAAGTAAAGCTGAGTTACGCAGTCTTGTGATTTTTATGTCATATCAAACCCTGCCTGTGTCAACATTGCAGCGGCGACTGATTACGAAAAGGTATGTTAGAGAAAGGTACTGTTACAATACTCGCATCAAAATCATAAATTAAACTGCACTCACCATTGCCACACCGTTTCCGTAGATTAATGACCCGCAACCAATAAAAGCCACCTGCGTCTCACATGAATGTTGTTATACAGGTTACAGGTGGATGCAGCTCGTCCGTATCCACGTAGCCGGCGCCAAAACGACCTTACCACAAGGAGAAAAGCGCCGTAAACATAGACAAAGAAAGACGTCACTTGCAGCTACACATCACACACACACACACACACACACACACACACACAAACGCGCGCGCGTTTGCGCCCGCACATTCACTTCGACAACATGACATTTGTATGTTCGTCGAAACAACAGTTTGCATCTTTTCGCTGTTTTGTAAGTACCTAACGTTTCTTTATATTGAAAAGTAACGGAACAATTCTGAATAATCCTCTACGATTGACTGCAGAGTCCATTTACTGTTTTCTTTATCTGGTAGTTTAGCGCAATCACCATATCCTGTGTGGAAACCACCAGGCCTCTCAGGTGTTGGCTGTGATCTCTCCTTAGCTTCTTATACGCCTCCATCTTCTTTTGGCACATCATTTCGCTACCAATCAAGTGTGGTTCGGTTGAAAATGGAAAATGATCTCTTCCCTCTTCTACTTGTTACGGTTTCCATCGCTTCCTTTCGACGATTCAACTGGTTTTTAATTCTTCTTTTTTGTCACGCTAATATTTAGCCGAGACTTTCATTTGAAAAGAGCTCCACAGCTGAAAGTGTTCAGAAATGGAAACAAAACAGAGGTACGTTTCACTTCATTCGGTAGCAGCCAACGGCAAACGTAGCCATTAAGACATTTCATAAATTTTCACTTCAGAGGGCGTATTCAAAACAAAGAGTTTCGGGTCAGATCGGCGAAGACAGTAATCTGTGGAAACATACTGAGGAACAGTGCTGAGGCAAACATTAATTGCTAGTCTAGAAGTGGAATGGTGCATAAAAAGAGTAGAATACATAAAGGAAAAGAAATCTTAAGGAATGGGGCATAGACAATTATTGAGAGTGATTGCAGCAGGTACTCAGAAAGAGCAATTGTATAACTTGTGAGTGGAATCATGACTGCCGCCCAGTAACCGTTCTGCGAATAATACGGTAGAGTACGGAAGGGAGTAAGGGGAAGGGTCTAGAACTTTGGGTATGGAGTATTTTTATTATTATTATTCACGTATGGGCCCAATAGGACCAGGCGAGGTACAATCACTCAATGTAGCTGCTGATGGTTGGCCTTCCTTTGTGTCCAAATTTGTTTCATTCTTTCAGAATGAAGTAGCTTTCTTTCATCAGACCACGGTGTTGCAGTCCGTTTTCTAATTTCCCTCTGACCAACTTTCCAATCAAATATCCTTACTCTGAATGTTTTTCTGTTTGTAACGTCAGCCTGAGTTATACCGGCTACTTTAAAATCCTCCTTAATCAAAGCGATCCATTTAATTATCTCAGTTTTGGTCTTACGTTTGTTTTTGTAGAAATCTGCTATTTGTTTTGTCAGCCTAGTGGGTGCCATTCTTTAAATGTGCCCATAAAATTTAAGTCTTCGTTTCCTCATGTCAACATGTATATCTGTGTATTCTTCTATTTCTCTATTACTTCTCAGCCTGTACGTTTCTCCATCAGTAATTTTGGGGGCTAATATTTTCCTAATAATCTTTGTTTCTTTCTTCTGAACTTCTTCAATATACCTCCTCCTATTTAAAATTAAAGTTTCTGCTCTATAAAGACCTTTAGGTTTGATTTCAGTGCTGTAATGACTAATTTTACTGAATTTAGAAAGTGATTTTTTATTATAAATATTCTGTGTTTACCTGAATACAGTTGACCATTAATTGACAACGAACTTGGTTTTCAGCTTTTTCCAGACCGTTTCCTTGTATGATTTCGCACAAGTATTTAAACTGAGGTAGCTTTTTATTTTTCCATATTTCGTGTTCAAAAACTTTGGTGCTTGTTTGTTGCATGTCATATATTCCGTTTTTGTAGCCCTACTTTTTCCGCAACTTCTTTAAGAATTTCAGTTTGTTTGTGAGCTGTGGTAATATCCCTAGTTAAAATTGCCAGATCATTTGCAAAGGCGAGGCTATCTACTCTACTACTTCTATCCAACTTGATTGATTGATCTATATTTTGGCTCGAACTTTGCTCTCGCCATTCTGTAGCTACCTTACCCAAAACACAGTTAAACTGCAATGGGAAGAGTCCATCTCCCAGTCTAACACCAGTCTTTATATCAAATGGTTCAGAAATTTCTCCAATGAATTTAAGTTTAGAGCTAGTGTCAGTTAACGTTTCGTTAATGTGTTGGAGCTTAATTATCTAGCCCTTGCTCCTTCAAAATTTGGAAAAGAGACCACCCACCAACTGAGTTGTAGGCCTTTTTAAAATCACAAATGTACGTACAATATTGTTACTAGCAGTCCTTTGCTTCGTAAGAATTAGTTTTAAAGTAAGAATTTGTACAGGACAGGATCTGTTTGATCTAAAGTCTGCTTGTTATTCATCAATTTTAGGTTGTAACTGTTCTTGGTCTCGACCAAGCAGACATTGCGATAAAATTTTGTATGTGACCGGGAGAAGAAAAATTCCTCGCTAATTATTAATATCGGTTCTATCCCCTTTTTTATGCAATGGATGAATTAGTCAGTTTTCCAGTTCTCAGAGATTTTCTCGGGTTGCGAGTTATATCTTATTAGTTGAGTGATCTCTTTTATAGTGTTAAGGTCAGCCGATTTTAGTAGTCTTGCAATTATAACGTCTTCTCTGGATGCTTTATTGCTTTTGAATCTCTTAATTTGTTTAGTTATTTCGATTTCGTCAGGTTGTTTAGAGCTAGGGTTGGCGTTATTAGTTTGCTGTGGTTGGAATTTATTCACTGGTTCTGGACAGTTCAATAGTTTCCAAACTAATTAACAAGTAACTTAAAATTTCGCTATTTGTTAAGAGCCAAACTGCCGTTTTCGATTTTGAAGCAAAGACTTTGAGATCCGTAACCGGTTAGTTTTTTTTTTAATGTTTTATTACTGTTTCTTGTATTGTTCTTTTGTAAGTCTTCTGCGATTTCTAAATGTTGGGCATTTCCGTAGTTTCTTTTACCCTGTCGAATTAATTTATATATTTCTTTTCATACTGTTAGAAAAGTGTTGTACGGATTTTAAGTTTCGTTGCTGTTGCAACTTTTGAATGCCTCATGTCTAGACTTAACTGCTGTTTCACAATCCGCATTCCACCAAAGGTGTTTTTGTTTCTTTCGAAGCGGAATTAATTTTTGTGCTGTTTTGATGAACTTTTCTTTTAAGCTTTGCCAATTGTTGGATTGTTTTTTGTCAATTTAACTTGTTTGAGTTAGAGTTACTTTAGAAGTGTCAAATTTTGGGATAACATTTTTTGTTTTGAAGAGTTTTTGAGGTTGAAGTTTTACTTTTATTGGCGTTAAATAATGGTGAGAATCAATATTAGGCCCTTTCCTACTTTGGATGTTTCAAATTCCTTTGTAGTTAGGGTATGAAAATGCTACATGATCGATTTGAAATTCCCCAATAAATGTACTGGGTGCCCGCGAGGTTTTTTGTTTGGAAAGGTTCTTTTTAAAATGTGTTCACATGATTTTAAGGTTAAAATTTTTTCACGTTTCAATAAATCTTTGGCCATTTTGTTTCGTCTATTTATGCGCAGGAAATCCACACACCGTTTTCTTATATTTTACTCTTTACCTAATCGAGCTTTAAGATGACCCATTAAAATATTAACAAGGTTTGAGGGGATTTTCGAGATGATGCTTTCTAACGTTTCCCAAGCTTCAATAACTTTTTCAGGTTTTTTACAGTTGTCCTCATGGACTGGCATATGGGCATTAATTAAAGTGTGTTACCTACGTTATCAAGTTTAAAATATTTTTAGAGAGTGCAAAAGCAACTCCCAGATGTGGTCTATTACTAAGTATTCTGTTATCAATCTTACTTTTAAAAATACGACAGTTGCCGAAATCTATGGTGTTATTTTCCGTCATCCGTGTTTCTTGAACTGCCAAAATTTAAATCTTATTTTCTTTTAATGTATCTCCAAATCTATGAAGTTTACTTGGTTGCAAAAGTGTTTGTATGTTAAGTGATGCAAAAGACGTACTTTTTTTGGTTTTAAGTTGGCCAGAGGACTCCGACGTCCTCTGCTGAATCACACTGCATTTTAACCTGGTCCCTCCAGATTCCGAAAGACAAGTTGCGCCAGTGATACAGGCGGTGAATTGACCACCTTGGGGTAATATTGTGATTACCAAAATGCTCGATGATGATAGTACCCGGAATCAGTTGGGGTAGAATAGACTCATTGAGTGAATTCAGAGTGTTAAGACTGGAATGGTTAGTTCCAGAATATAAATTTCAGCCTCACCACTGGTGAACAGACGCTGACCACTTTGTCGCTTGCTACGAGACAGACGCAACATGGATTTGGTTTTGTTTTGCTTTGGTTCGCGACTGCTTATTCAGTATTCGCAGCTTTCCACTATACTGATGGAAATTTCACTATCGGCCACCTGTGACCCGTCCAGTACCCTAGGAAAGGTCGGCTCCTTAGACTTTTAGTTACAATGTCTTGAAGTATGGAGGAGTCTTTTTAATATATAGGGAAAAAATGGTGACTTGTAAGTAGCCATAAAATAGTTCCCGTTCCGACCCTGTTAAAAATCTGCGCAATACCGATGTTTGAATAGATTCATTGAAACAAAAACATCTGACTATATATTTCCCTTTCCCTGAGAGCTAGTGGGAGTGGAGGTGGGAGGGGGGACTGCCCTTCCTTGCCCCTGGTTATGAACGACCTTTGCTGTAGGTACGACTGCTCGTTACGGAATAATCGCATAGTGAAGACTGTAAAGCTCTCTGTTATGTCCAATGTGCAGGATTATTAGTAAGTAATCCATTGTTGCTACCGCGCTGCAATTGTACTATACCTACAGTAAAATTTCAGCAAGTGTTCGCAAACATTTAAAAAGGAATGTGGCTGTAATGTCCACCCTCAGCAAGCGAACCATTTCTATGGCAAGCAACGACAGAGCATTTGTTGCTGAGCTCCGAAGGGCGGAAGAAAATCGTGTTTGATGTGCCGTGGACATTAAGATTATGTGAGCCGTGGCTTATGATTGCATTCGACAACGGGAAACAAAGAAACCGTCCTTATTCTTTCAAAAGACCGATTTAAATAAACCACAGGGATCTGAATCGCTCTCCTTCTGAATACGAAGGAAATGGGACTTAGGTGAGTGTGGCTCGCATCTTTGTTTTGCATGTTGATATTCCGGTTGCTTGGGTTTGCTGAAAGATTATCAGTGTGTGTGTGAAATCTTATGGGACTTAACTGCTAAGGTCATCAGTCCCTAAGCTTACACACCACTTAACCTAAATTATCCTAAGGACCCACACACCCATGCCCGAGGGAGGACTCCAACCTCCGGCGGGACCAGCCGCACAGTCCATGACTGTAGTGCCTAAGCCGCTCGGCTAATCCCGCGCGGCCCAAAGATTATCATTTGTACGTGTAGTTCACTGTTGCTGTTTGAGTTTACACAGCATCATTTTGTCATTTGGAGATAGTGAGTGGAGCTGTGGACACTAGGAAATGGATTTCCAAGTGGAGAAGTCCAAACATTTCCGACTTAATCTTCTGTTTGAGTTTAATACAGGGGCGACAGCTGCGGTGGCAGCCAGAACACATGCACGTGTATGGGGAAATTTTATTGGACAGAGCACGGCAGTAAAATTGTTTTCTCGTTTTATGGAGGATCGTTTTGACATTAGTGACACTCCACGTTCAGGTAGACCTTCGGGCTTTGATGAAGATAATTTAAACACATTAATCCTTAATGACAGACGTTAGTGTACCCGAGAACTGGCAGGCGCATAAACTGTGACCATTCCACCAACGTGCGACATTTGCATGCAATGGGGAAGGTTGAAAAAAAAATCAGGTGTACGGGTACTGCATGCTGTAAGCCAAAATCACAAAAATCAGCGGGTGGCCATATGCGCACCTGTGCTTGCTGGTCGTCAATTGGCTCGTGAAAACCATCGACCTTTCCTATCCTGTATCGTTACTGGTAACAAGAAATGGTGTCCTTAAGCTAACATAAGGACAAGAAGGGAATGGTTGAGTCCAGCTTCCCGTACAAAGACGTTCCCGCATCCAGAAAAGATAATGCTATGCAACTCGTGGAACAGCGACGCTGTAGTGTACTACGAATTGATTTCCCGAGGTGTAAACATCATTGCTGACGTTTACTGTAAACGACTGAGACATCTTCCAGACAAAGTCTGAGCAAAACGACCAGAAAAACTGCGTGAAGTGATGCTACTCCACGATAACACCCGCCCCCATTCTGCTAGACTAACAGAAAACACTGCACCAGGGTTGTGTCAGGAAGTACGAGGGGCGTCCAGAAAGTAAGTTCCGATCGGTCGCGAAATGGAAACTACTATGAAAATCCGATAAAGCTTTGCACAGATGTGTTGGGCAGTGTCTCTAGTATGGCCCTAGATAGCATCACGTCGCTCTTCTCATTTATGAGCTCACAGTGAGCGCGTAAAGATGTCTTGAAAATAGTGTCTCCCGCGAAGTACGAGGGCCTGGTGAGAGATTTCGCCTGAAGCTATGCACCCAACATTACATAACTGTCGTGCGGTTTATTCTTCAAGACAATTCTCAGCCGCATTCTGCAGTGGCAATGAAGATGCTCCCGCTTCGTTATCAACTAGAAATGTTTGATTACCCACAACACAGCCAGTAATTGTCTCCCTCTGAGTTTCATCTTTGCTCACATGAACCGCTGGCTACGAAGAGAACATTTTGGCTCAGACAACGAGCTGTAGGCTAGCGTAAAGAATTGCCGGAAAGCACTGGCCGCTGTCTTCTATGATGAGGGTAATGGAAAGTTGGTACAATTCTACGACAGATGTCTAAGACAGAACGGCGTCTACGTAGAGAAGTAGTTCGAATGTGTAGCTAACTGTTACAAATAAAACATTTCTGATTTTCACTGTGGTTTCCATTTCGCGATCAATCTGAACTTACTTTCTGGACAGCCCTCGTAGTTCCGCATCCACCACATTCACCTGATTTTGAGCCCTCAGATTTTCAACTTTTCAGCTCTCTATCGAACTTCAAAGGAACTTCCTTCTCGGATGAAAATGCACTCCGAACAAGGCTCGACGTGTTCTTCACCTCAAAACTTCATGATTTCTGCAGTCGCAGAATCGAAAACTTACCACAGCGTTGACAGACTGTTGTAAATAGTGATGGAGAATATATTATTGATGATTAAAGTGTCCATTATGTATGTGTTGTGTTCATTAAATGTATGGAAAAACGCTACGCATTTATGCACCAAATCAATAAATTGAACTGGTTTTTGCTATTTCATACGACAGATCGCCAAAAATTTCCAGACTGTAATATACATTACTGTTGCAGTCAGTGTTGTGTGATGTTTTAGCCCCTGTGTCATTTATTTTAAGATTTTTCTTAAGACTTGTTTTTGCAGGGGAATCTACTGTGTGTGATTTGTGTGCATCTAGATCCATAGCGTTTATTTCTTTTTAGTAGCTAAAGGAAGCATAGAGTTTAACGTTCGATCGACGACGTATTTATTAGACACTGGGCTGAAGCTTAGGATCGTGCGGGATAGTGAAGGAAATCGTCCGAGACCTTCTCAAGGGAACCATCCTGGCATTCACCTTCATCGATCTAGGGCAACAGTGGAAAACTTCAAATTCATGGCCAGACAACAATATGAATCGCCGTCTTCCCGAATGCGATTCCAGTGTCTTACCATTGTCCCACTTCGTTCGGTTCCCGTACACAAGTCCAGTGAGTTAACATATGAGCCATCTGGCTCGGTGGAGTGTAGATATAGGCAAACTCAGTCATCATTGGGAACTAGTTTATCTGTGACTAGTTCTTTTTGGACCTGTTCATCTGCTATCGTTCACCGTTCCTTTACTTATCTACTTGTGTAGTGCTGTAAGGACCTAAAAAAAGTGAAAATGGGAAGCTTAAAATACTGTACTGATCAAATGGTTCGAATGGCTCTATGGGACTTAACTCCTGAGGTCATCAGTCCCCTAGAACTTAGAACTACTTAAACCTAACTAACCTATGGGCATCACACACATCCATGCCCCAGGCAGGATTCGAACCTGTGACCGTAGCGGTCGCGCGGTTCCAGGGTGAAGAGCCTAGAACAGCTCGGCCACACCGGCCGGCTACTGTACTGATCAACAAAAGCGTAAAAGCCCAATATAGTTCTGAGCTTGTGGGGAACGGTGACCCGTATTCGTTTTGTGATGAATGGATGTGAGGATTACCGAAAAGTGGTTCCGGGTACATTTGCTACTAGTTTGTGTACGTTACATTCTCTGACTTTCTTCAGACTAGTAATACGTCTACTCATATGGCGGTGCATGATGCGAGATCGGTCTGAGAAGCCCTGTTTTATCTTGTAGGGTCGGGGAAGCTGCGACCCCCCCCCCCCCCACTTTCCCATACTCCTGACTATGTACGCTCATACCCTATAACAACCCCATTTTAAGTGGTTTATGGGATGAAAATTATAGGAGAAATTTTTTAAAATGAAAATTCATAAAATTGTTCTAATACACTCCTTGTGATAGGTACAACTAAGTGCGTACATAGCTATTGAAAAAATTACTTAAGAATTGAATTATTTGGATAGATATCGCACATAAGCCAAACGCAATCGGAGTGGGATCAGAAGATTTCGGAATTCGAACTAAGAGTGTTGATGACTGGAGCGATCGAATCTGAGCATCGAATGGCTCTTTAATCCCGACTGCCCGCTGCGCCTCAGAAGCTGAAAAGCAAAAATGGTAAAGGGATTGTTTTGATAAATTAATTTAACTTCATAGGTACAAACGAGAAGGGCGCGAGATATTATAGATACAAACAAAAGGGTGAGTAGATGACACTGTCACTATCAAATAGTCCCTCTAAATATACGTGAGGATAGCAACGGTTTCCCGAATACGACGTATGCACAAGTGCAGTAACGCTAATACTAAAAGGCTACGTTTAGGATCATGTTATTTACAGTGAAAGGATACGTATGTGGTACGTGCCTGATGGTATACCAGCACACTACCATGTGGCTGTTCGGGAATACGCAGAATTAATATTTGACAACAAGTGTATCGGTCGTTCTTCACCAATAATGTGACCTCTCCACAGGTTTGAATGTATTGAATGTTTTGTCTGGTGATATTTTAAAAACTTTGGTGTATTCCAACAAAGCTGATGTGTCGATGAACGCCAGGGACGTATTGGAATGACTGTCAGTGCATCTGGGACACGCCCGGGATATTTGGATATGTGCAGCATCGATGAAGAGACGTCCTGAGGTCTGCCTTCACATGAACGCTGACCGTGAGGATCACATGTTGCTGTGTGGTTCAAATGGCTCTGAGCACTATGGGACTCAACTGCTGTGGTCATAAGTCCCCTAGAACTTAGAACTACTTAAACCTAACTAACCTAAGGACAGCACATAACACCCAGCCACCACGAGGCAGAGAAAATCCCTGACCCCGCCGGGAATCGAACCCGGGAACCCGGGCGTGGGAAGCGAGAACGCTACCGCACGACCACGAGATGCGGGCGGTTGCTGTGTGTTTGTCCTCGCCTGCATATCTGTATTCTGGATCCTTGGGGATTGTTTTATAGTTTATATACTCAGTCGCATAACGCCGTATCGGGGAAACCATTGGTTTTCAAACCTATGTTTATTGTGATTATTTGCTTGTTTCATTGTTCTGTAGTCGGCTCATTGGTTTGCGTCTATAATAATCGAACAACCTCTATACGGCATGTATCGAAAGACGTGTTACAAGGCCTCGTGGTTGGTAGATGAGTACCAAGTGAGCGTATTGTATTGGCTTAAATGGCTCTGAGCACTATGGGACTCAACTGCTGTGGTCATAAGTCCCCTAGAACTTAGAACTACTTAAACCTAACTAACCTAAGGACAGCACACAACACCCAGCCATCACGAGGCAGAGAAAATCCCTGACCCCGCCGGGAATCGAACCCGGGAACCCGCGCGTGGGAAGCGAGAACGCTACCGCACGACCACGAGATGCGGGCTAGCGTATTGTATTACTAAATTTATGTTCGAAAGGCTTCGTTTGCATACTAGCGTCTCTGAAATGTGGAGGAGGACATAGGCAGTTTGGACCACAGAAGGAGTAAAGGATACCCTGTACATTACTGTCCGTGAACACCAGTTCAATTTACTTACAGAAGGTGCTGAGTATTACCGCCATGAACTTCGATACACTTTGTGTCTCACCTGATGATGTCTTGCGGAACGCTTGGCCCTCTTGCTCACCGGACCTGACACCGTTACATATTCGTTTTTGGAGTACGTGAAAACCCTGATGTAGCATGTACCCGTGGAGTCACCACAAAATTTTGTGGCACGAATACAAGTAACAGATGGAGTCATCTGTTTTAGGACGGAAATCCTTCTCACGTTCATGTTTCGGCAAGACAACATCAGGCAATACAGAAAATGTGTCGAAGTTGGTGTCAGGCACATTGAACGCTTGCTGTAAGTGAATTAAACGGGTTGCTGCTACAGCTATTACGAGTTTAAGGACTCTAAACATAAGAAGTCATCAGTTTCCTGTTCTCACCCTAGGACGAAATCGGTGTACCGCATTTGCCTCCGTCTAGAGTGAAGTCTACACTCAAGCGCCAAAGAAATTGGTATAGGGATGCGTATTCAAATACAGAGATATGCAAGTAGACAGAATACCGCGTTGTGGTCGGCGAAGCCTATATAAGACAAGTGTCTATCAGACTTGTTACATCGGTTGCTGGAGCTACAACAGCTGGTTATCAAGATTTAAGTGAGTTTGAACTTGGTGTTATAGTTGGCGCACGAGCGATGGGACACATCATCTGTAAGGTAGTGATAATAAAGTGAGGATTTTCGCGTACGACCATTTCACGAGTGTACCGTGAATATCAGGAATCCGGTAAAACATCAAATCTCCGACATCATTGCGGCCGGAAAAGATCCTACAAGGACGAGATGAACGACGACTGGAAGGAATCGTTCAAAGTGACAGATGTGCAACCCTTCAGCAAATTGCTGCAGATTTCAATGCTGGGCTTAACAAGTGTCAGCGTGCGAACCATTCGAAGCTTAAGGCCCAATCGTCTGTCCTTGACGACTGCACGACACAAAGCTTTACGCCTCACCTGGACCCGTAAAAACCGACAATGGACTGTTGAAGACTGAAAACATATTGCCTGATCGGATGATTCTCATTTCCAATTATATCGAGCGGATGGACACGTACGAATATGGAAACAACCTCATGAATCCATGGACCCTACATGTCAGCAGGGGACTATTCAAGCTGGTGGAGGCTCTGTAATGGTGTGGGGCGTGTGCAGTTGGAGTGGTATTGGACCCCTGATATGTCTATATACGACTCTGACAGGTGACACGTGCGTAAGGATCTTGTGTGGTCACCTGCATCAATTCATGTCAATTGGCATTCCTACAGACTTGGGCAATTCCAGCAGGACAGTAGGAGAACCCCTCCCCCCCCCCCCCCTCCCGCATACATAATTGCTACAGAGTTGCTCCAGGAACACGTTTCTGAGTTTAAACACTTCCGCTGGCCACCAAACTCCCCAGACATGAACATTATTGAGCGTATCTGGGATGCCTTGCAACGTGGCGTTCAGAAGAGATCACCACATCCTCTTAAACTTACGGTTTTTTGGACAGCCCTGCAGGTTTCAAGTTGTCAATTCGCTCCAGCACTACTTCAGACATCAGTCGACTCCATGCCACGTCGTGATGCTGCACTTCTGCGTGCTCGCGGGACCCTGCACAATATTAGGCAGATGTACCAGTTTCTTTGGCTCTTCTGTGTATATGCAAATGTAAGAAAGATTTGTAAATGTTTAATTGCTTGCATACGAAGCGGAACCAGCACGACATTCACCAATTAGGAATTTAGAAACAGCCTAAAAACCACATCCAGGATGGTCGGCACACCGACCTTCGACGTTAATCTGTCTGCGGGATTCGAACTAGGGCCGGCACGCCTCCCCGTCCCGGAAACAAGGGCGTTAACACGCACGGCTATCCGGGCGGATGAATTAAATTTGTGTCCACTGACAGTAACGTACGTGGTGTCCTTTATCCCTTGTCTCGCTTGTGTGGTCCCAAACTGCCTACGTCTTTCTCCACATTTCAGATGCCCTTGCATGCAAATGAAGCGTTTTTGAATAGAAGATTTTTAGCACAATATCCTCACATGGTACCCATACACCAACCACTACGCCTTGTTCGATTAACATAGCTTTTGATACACCCTTCACGTACTAACGTAAATATAACCACTGATAAATATTAATTGTGAAAGCAAAAGCGGAATTTGTGAGCACTTTGTTTTCAAATACATGGACTAGCACATCCAGAAGTGAGTTACAGCGAATCTGAATATCTTGTTCTTATTTTAAATTGCAATTACAAGGAAATCACAAATTGCAGGTTCTGAACGATGGATGTGTAAACCCCCATGCTGTCTGTGACACATGGCATGCGTATGTATGGGTACCTAATGTTGTGCCCGGAATGGAATACTTGCGCCTACAAATGATTAAGATGACTGTACTGTTGACAAACTACGCCTGCGGTTCTCCATAACACGAAGTACCTTGTTGCGGTTTCTCCTAACCTCAGTTCAGTACCACAAATCAATCGTTCCTGTCTGGACGCAACTAGAATGAAACTGAACGTGAGTAGCGTAACTAATTTATTCTCAAGAAACATGTGGAGTGCAAAAAATTGGGTAAATATCAATTACACAATATCGGATTCTTCCTTACATGTAATTCGAGATCGGCGGAACATATGTGTAACTCTCTTTAGATTTCATCCCCCATTATTGAACAGGCACGAAGGTATGATGTTAGGAAGAATTCCCAACCGGTTCCGTGGCCTAAAGCCGCATCATCAGGTGCAACATCACAGACATACCCATCGCTCCTAGTCAAAGTTTACTATTCAGTGAATAATGTCGACAGTATGGCGAGCGAAAGGTAAGGAAGAGATGCACTGAAGTAAATTCTGACTAGGAGCGATGTGTATGCCTATCATCTTTTAACCTTGTTGCACCTGCTGATGCAGTTTTAGACCATGAAAGGTTCTTGGGTTTTAATAAATAACAATTTACCATCTATTAGAGGTATTCTTCCTAACATCATGCCTTCCAACAGCTGCAGATGCCCAGAATGTAAAGTAGTTTGTGCACGAAGTTGGTTGATACTGCTTAGCATTGAGAAACAGAAGACCTTCATCCTAAGTGGCACTTTCAGAAAACGCACAGTGGACAAACAAATGGAACTCAACAGATTTACTGTGGGTGTTCCCCTACCCGCCTAACCTGAGTGCGCATACCTCCTATTGAAGTTTGGACAGCAGTTGTACTGCACCGACGACCTGTTCGCTGGGGTGTTGACCGTTGTGCAGATGATGTATGTGGCATACCTGCAATTCTCTGGCTACACTGTGGACGCAGTATGCCGTCTTCTAACTCTAAGGATTGAAATTACCTCAACACAAGACACGCGTCAAGATTTCTATTTGCTCCAAAGCCAGGAACAGAATTCGACTCAAGTAATTCTCCCTTAAAGAAGCGCTTCAGTGTGTGTCAGACCCAACAGGAAGGTACAGAATCGGCAGTCGAGTAAACAGATTATCAACTCTGTTCACAGAGAAACGATTTCCTGCACTTCTTGTGTCTCAAGCAATACTTCTCAAAATCAACTCAAAGATCCGCCGCTGTAGCTCTCACCAGCGCTGTTTCTAGGTTGATCCCTTGGGAGAGGGGGGGAGGACCTCTCTTCGATCGCTCCCGGCAAAGGATTGTTCTCGCCCGATTGCTGGAGGGAAATCTTTCTTTGGTCACATTATACTCCGCTCTCTCCTTGACGCGCATCGTCTTTTTTGCGCTCAGGCGACGAATCACAGCGACCGTTACATAAACATTACCTCCCACAATATGGGTCATGAATCTACCAACCATTACGTGAAACTTACACTCCTTTCAGAAATTTTCTGGAAGTTTCCATATCCCCGGCCCTCATTATTAGCACTCCGCCAATCAAAAAGGCATCTCTCCTTTTCGGCGGGAAGCATGCTCCGAGCCCGACACTTCCTGTTGAAACATCCCCTTAGAAAAATTTATAAATGATTGTGCTGATAAACCTATTACATTATTTGATTTTCAAACAGCTGAGCAAAACTGAACGTACTCAGACATTTCTCTCTTTACTTATTCTGATCAACACTAAACTGACACACAATATTTTTAGCGCAACGCAATCTGACTTTCAAAAATCCCTACAAAAGAATGGCCCTGACTAACAATAACCAATACCTTTCATGAATCACTTACCCCACAAAAATCTTCGTTACTCGAACTACTGCAATACAGTGAGCGCCAATACTGCCAGCTAAATAAAAGATTCTAACTACTGAAGGCACTAACTACTGATAGGCATAGTTAGCAAATGAAAGAAGATCGTCCGCTCTCAAAACTCTGCCATCTCTCTCCCCACATCCACCACTGCTGGCGGCTCACCTCCCACTGCGCAACGCTACGCGCTGTTCACATCCAACTGCCAACACTACAATAGCAAATATTCCAGCAATGCAAACCAGCCACAGACTGCACACAGCACAGTCAGTGATTTTCATACAGAGCGGTACGTGGCGTTACCAACATAAAAACCCAAATAGCCTACTTACACTGTGAGAAGATTCCAGCTCGCGACCATCGTTTGTGATCCTGTGCATTCCTTGACGCTTGAAGGATGTCCTTCCGCCTTCTCCCGACGCCGACGCTCTTTCTCTAGGCACGCTACCCTGATTGTTTTCCCCTTCTGAAGAGAAAAACCTCCCGCGCACTCTGGTTGCGCTACTGGGTTTCTGCAGCCTCCAGCGTTGTAGACCGCCGCCTCCTCGCTCTGCTCTCTGTCAGGACAGTAAATGTTCGCCCCTGCACGATATCACAAGTCTCTTCCCAACTCCTCTTTTCTCAACAGCTGCTTCTGAGGAACGTGTGGCCCACTTTCAAAGCGATAATCAATTGAGCCAATGAAATGTACAATAATTCGAGGGTGTGTCATAAACAGTGACCTAATATAAATATAAATGTATAAGAGGAGTGAACATATGGTGGCACAATCTTGCCACCTTACAAATGGTGTGCGCAACGAACTAAAAGAAGGGATTTCAAAAACGATTTGAAGTTAAACAAAATTGGGCTAACGAAATTGGACATAGGAAATGAAACTTTGAACTGAACTAAGAACGCTGGAAATAGAACGAGGACTACCGAGACAGAGGCAAGAACGAGATCGAGATGAAAGGGACGGTGAAAGACTGTTCCTCAGAGATCGATCTTCAGTTCTTCCGTTCAGTGAACGCTTTGGACCGTCCCTTTGTGAATGACCCAATCGTACAGAGTACAGCGACGTGTCACAATCGAGTTATAGGCGGCGGGAGAGCTTTTTAAGTCGACAACTGCTAGTGGGAGTGGGCAACTCAGGGGCGAGATGAGTGCAGCGGCTGCGACATTGTCCACAGTGGCCAGGCGGTTGCGATGGCGGGCGCGGCGGCTAGTGTCAGCTGTCAGGGAGAGGCAGAGAGAGGGACAGCGGCGAATGTCAAGGGCGGGGTCCCGACCCGGCCACCGGCACACAGCCTCAGCACGGGTCGCGGGTGCGGCGTACAGGAGGCGCGCCCAGCGTCACGAGCGCGGAACAATGATCCCGTCACCACTGCAGCGCACCGCTCTAACAACGATACTCGATGGCGGAACACGGAATGTCGACGGAATCCCGCTGCGTACAGTCGAATCACCATCACTACTGCAGCTGGCGACTCACACAACGGGATTATTTACTCTCTCGCACAACCTGCCATATCACACTCGAGGAGCGTTCAGAGTAATGCAACAAATTTTTTTGGGGGAAGCAGGTTGGTTTTATTCAGGAAGCCAATACACCATATTTTTCTCCACTGTTTTCGTTACAAAACCGTATTTTTCAACATAATCTCCGTTCAGTGCGGTGGCCTTGTGTCCTCTGACTGGAAGGGCCTGTACGCCTGCATATCGCTCGGTGTCGCAGCAAACATCTTGCTGCGTCAGTAACCTGCCAATCATCCACGTGTTGCTTCCCGCAGAGTGTCGTCGTAACTGCCATCTGTGTCACGTCTGCTGTTCAGCGAGCTACGTTAATTTAAGTATTAACTGTATTTTTCTTACTTGTCACTTCTTCTTCCGTGTGTTTTTGCTTTTAGGAAGCTTTAATTGTCGATTGCTAGTAATAGTGTTCCATAGATTTCGTGTTTGTTTTGAATACAGTCAGAGAGAGTCCCTTTAGTCAGCCACAGTGCCAGTAGTGCTAGTGTTTGTTTTGAATACAGTCCAGAGATAGGTAGTGCTATTTTCATTGTTTTCTACAAGAAGTGTCTAGTAACCACAGTTTAGTCAACTATCAGCCATCTTTAGTGAATTAGCGGTCTAGTTAAAAGTGATTAACTCTCTACAGTAAATTGATTTCTTAGGTTGGATAGGATGTGTGACTCCTGTGTACGGACGCAGGAGGAGCTGGCCACTGTCCGCGAACAGCTGAACGTGTTGATGGCCGCCTTCGGGCTGCTGCCTCGCAGTGTAGCGGCAGTGGGGAGTCTGGTGCGTCGCATGGTACACCCCAGGTGTTACATGCTTCACCCACTGTCCCTGCTGTCGGGACATCTTCGCGGGTACCGGGCGCGGTTGGGCCACCCTCTCCCGAAGAGGAGTAGCGGGTTCAGGGCGTTCGCGGCGCACGAGACGGAGGGTCAATGTGGAGGCTGGCCGTGTGGCATCGCCCGCTCTGCCTGTGAGTGGACATGTGGCCGCTCCTTCAGCAAGGTCCGAGCAGGCACATGGAGGGAGGGGTTTATTAGTTATTGGGAGCTCCAACGTTAGCCGGGTGATGGAGCCCCGTAGGGAAATAGCGGAAAGGTCGGGGAAGAAGGCCAGTGTTCACTCTGTCTGCTTGCTGGTGGGTCTCATCCGAGATGTGCAGGAGGCCCTGCCGGCGGCGATAGAGAGCACTGGGTGCACCCGACTGCAAATTGTTGCTCATGTCGGCACCAATGACTCCTGCCGTTTGGGTTCAGAAGTCATCCTCAGTTCCTACAGGCGGTTGGCGGAGTTGGTGAAGGCGGAAAGCCTCGCTCGAGGGGTGGAATCTGAGCTATTTGCAGTATCGTTCCCAGAACCGATCGCGGTCCTCTGGTTTGGAGCCGAGTGGAAGGCTTCAACCAGAGGCTCAGACGATTCTGCGGAGATCTGGGGTGCAAATTTCTTGACCTCCGCTATCGGGTGGAGAAATGTAGGGTTCCCCTGAGTAGGTCAGTCGTGCACTACACGCAGGAAGCGGCTACAAGTGTAGCGGAGTAAGTGTGGAATGCACATGTGGGTTTTTTAGGTTAGAGAATTCCCTCCCTAGGCCCGACAAGACGCCTCCTGAGGCGCGGCAAGGTAGGAGTAGGCAAAATGCAACAGGGAATAACAATATTAATGTGCTGATAGTAAACTGCAGGAGCGTCTATAGAAAGATCCCAGAACTGCTCTCATTAATAAACGATCACAATGCCCACATAGTGCTAGGGACAGAACGTTGGTTGAAACCTGATGTAAACAGTAATGAAATTTTAAACTCAGATTGGAATGTATACCACAGAGACAGGCTGGACAGTGAAGGGGGAGGCGTGTTTATAGCGATAAGAAGTGTGGTGTCACCGCCAGACACCACACTTGCTAGGTGGTAGCTTTAAAACGGCCGCGGTCCATTAGTACATGTCGGACCCGCGTGTCGCCACTGACAGTGATCGCAGACCGAGCGCCACCACACGGCAGGTCTCGAGAGACGTACTAGCACTCGCCCCAGTTGTACGACGACTTTGCTAGCGACTACACTGACGAAGCCTTTCTCTCATTTGCCGAGAGACAGTTAGAATAGCCTTCAGCTAAGTCCATGGCTACGACCTAGAAAGGCGCCATTTGTGACATTGCATGTATCTTAAGAGTCTCACTTGATTCGTCAAGAGCGATGTACCACAAGGATGGAATAAAGTTAAGTATTTCCGCAGCTACGTACTTTTCTTTACAGCATTCATTACGTATCTTGTTTCAGACCTCACGCCATCCTTCGTGCGCTTATAGAGTGCATTTCGGCCCCCTCAAACACACTGTGTCGGCACCTCTTGTCGACACAACAAGAAGTGCAATAGTATCGAAGGAAATTAACGGAGATCCGAAATGTGAAATAATTTGGGTGAAGGTCACGGTTAAAGCAGGCGCAGACATGGTAATTGGATGTCTCTATAGGCCCCCTGGCTCAGCAGCTGTTGTGGCTGAGCACCTGAAGGATAATTTGGAAAATATTTCGAGTAGATTTCCCCACCATGTTATAGTTCTGGGTGGAGATATTAATTTGCCGGATATAGACTGGGAGACTCAAACGTTCATAACGGGTGGCAGGGACAAAGAATCCAGTGAAATTTTTTTAAGTGCTTTATCTGAAAACTACCTTGAGCAGTTAAACAGAGAACCGACTCGTGGCGATAACATATTAGACCTTCTGGTGACAAACAGACCCGAACTATTTGAAACAGTTAACGCAGAACAGGGAATCAGCGATCATAAAGCGGTTACTGCATCGATGATTTCAGCCGTAAATAGAATAATTAACAAAGGTAGGAAGATTTTTCTGTTTAGCAAAAGTGATAAAAATCAGATTTCAGAGTACCTGATGGCTCGACACAAAAGTTTTGTCTCAAGTACAGATAGTGTTGATGATCTGTGCAAAAAGTTCAAAACCATCGTACAATATGCGTTAGATGAGTATGTGCCAAGCAAGATCGTAAGAGATGGAAAAGAGCCACCGTGGTTCAACAACCGAGTTAGAAAACTGCTGCGGAAGCAAAGGGAACTTCACAGCAAACATAAACATAGCCAAAGCCTTGCAGACAAATAAAAATTACGCGAAGCGAAATGTAGTGTGAGGAGGGCTATGCGAGAGGCGTTCAATGAATTCGAAAGTAAAGTTCTATGTACTGACTTGGCAGAAAATCCTAAGAAATTTTGGTCTTATGTCAAAGCGGTAGGTGGATCAAAACAAAATGTCCAGACACTCTGTGACCAAAATGGTACTGAAACAGAGGATGACAGACTAAAGGCCGAAATACTAAATGTCTTTTTCCAAAACTGTTTCACAGAGGAAGACTGCACTGTAGTTCCTTCTCTAGATTGTCGCACAGATGACAAAATGGTAGATATCGAAATAGACGACAGAGGGATAGAGAAACAATTAAAATCTCTCAAAAGAGGAAAGGCCGCTGGACCTGATGGGCTACCAGTTCGATTTTACACAGGGTACGCGAATGGAACTCGCCCCCCTTCTTGCAGCGGTGTACCGTAGGTCTCTAGAAGAGCGTAGCGTTCCAAAGGATTGGAAAAGGGCACAGGTCATCCCCGTTTTCAAGAAGGGGCGTCGAACAGATGTGCAGAACTATAGACCTATATCTCTAACATCTTTCAGTTGTAGAATTTTGGAACACGTATTATGTTCGAGTATAATGACTTTTCTGGAGACTAGAAATCTACTCTGTAGGAATCAGCATGGGTTTCGAAAAAGGCGGTCGTGTGAAACCCAGCTCGCGCTATTCGTCCACGAGACTCAGAGGGCCATTGACACGGGTTCCCAGGTAGATGCCGTGTTTGTTGACTTCCGGAAAGCGTTCGATACAGTTCCCCACAGTCGTTTAATGAACAAAGTAAGAGCATATTGACTATCAGACCAATTGTGTGATTGGATTGAAGAGTTCCTAGATAACAGAACGCAGCATGTCATTCTCAATGGAGAGAAGTCTTCCGAAGTAAGAGTGATTTCGGGTGTGCCGCAGGCGAGTGTCGTAGCACCGTTGCTATTCACAATATACATAAATGACCTTGTGGATGACATCGGAAGTTCACTGAGGCTTTTTGCGGATGATGCTGTGGTATATCGAGAGGTTGTAACAATGGAAAATTGTACTGAAATGCAAGAGGATCTGCAGCGAATTGATGCATGATGCAGGGAAAGGCAATTGAATCTCAATGTAGACAAGTGTAATGTGCTGCGAATACATAGAAAGAAAGATCCCTTATCATTTAGCTACAATATAGCAGGTCAGCAACTGGGAGCAGGTAATTCCATAAATTATCTGGGAGTACGCATTAGGAGTGATTTAAAATGGAATGATCATATAAAGTTGATCGTCGGTAAAGCAGATGCCAGACTGAGATTCATTGGAAGAATACTAAGGAAATGGAATCCGAAAACAAAGGAAGTAGATTACAGTACGCTTGTTCGCCCACTGCTTGAATACTGCTCAGCAGTGTGGGATCCGTACCAGATAGGGTTGATAGAAGAGATATTGAAGATCCAACGCAAAGCAGCGCGCTTCGTTACAGGATCATTTAGTAATCGCGAAAGCGTTACGGATATGATAGATAAACTCCAGTGGAAGACTCTGCAGGAGAGACGCTCAGTAGCTAGGTACGGGCTTTTTTTGTAGTTTCGAGAACATACCTTCACCGAGGAGTCAAGCAGTATATTGCTCCCTCCTACGTATATCTCGCGAAGAGACCATGAGGATAAAATCAGAGAGATTCCATGAACAATACGAGACTGGAATGGAAGGGAAAACCGATAGAGGTACTCAAGATACCCTCCGCCACACACCGTCAGGTGGCTTGCGGAGTATGAATGTAGATGTAGATGTAGGACCACACAGATAGTCGCGCGGAGTGGCCGCGCGGTTTGGGGCGCCATGTCACGCATTGCGCGGACCCTCCCGCCCGAGGTTGGTTCACATGGTTCAAATGGCTCTGAGCACTATGGGACTTAACATCTGAGGTCATCAGTCCCCTAGAACTTATAACTACTTAAACCTAACTAACCTAAGGACATCGCACACATCCATGCCCGAGGCAGGATTCGAACCGCTCGGCCACTTCGGCCGGCCCGCCCGAGGTTCGAGTCTTCCCTCGTGCAAGGGTGTGTGTGCTGTTCTTAGCATAAGTTAGTTTAAGTAGTACGTAAGTCTAGGGAACGATGACCTGAGCAGTTTGGTCCCTTAGGAATTCACACACTGTAAGTACGCTGTGTAGGTTTTTATGTTGGTAACGCCACGTAGCGCTCTGTATGAAAATCACTGGCTGTGCTGTGTGCAGTGTGTGGCTAGTTTGCATTGTTGGAATATTTGCTATTGGAGTGTTGGGCAGCTGGATGTGAACAGCGCATTGCGTTGCCCAGTTGGAGGTGAGCCTCCAGCAGTGGTGGATGTGGGGAGAGAGATGGCAAAATTGACAGCGGACGGTCTGGACGTGTGTCCATCAGAAAGAGTAAATTTGTATTACTGTATATCATGAACTGATATATATATATATATATATATATATATATATATATATATATATATATATATATATATATATATATGATGACTTTTGAATATTATTAAGGTAAATACATTGTTTGTTCTCTATCAAAATCTTTCATTTGCTAACTATGCCTATCAGTAGTTAGTGCCTTCAGTAGTTAGAATCTTTTATTTAGCTGCCAGTATTGGGGCTCGCTGTATTGCAGTAGTTCGAGTAACGAAGATTTTTGTGAGGTAAGTGATTCATGAAAGGTATTTGTTATTGTTAGTCAGGGCCATTCTTTTGCAGGGATTATTGAAAGTCAGATTGCGATGCGCTAAAAATATTGTGTGTCAGTTTAGTGTTGATCAGAATAAGTAAACAGAGAAATGTCTGAGTACGTTCAGTTTTGCTCAGCTGTTTGAAAATCAAATAACGTAAGGGGTTTACCAGCACAGTAAGTTATAATTTTCCTAAGGGGACGTTTCAACACATTTGAACAACCAAACAGATGGAAGCGGGGAAGTGCGAGATCAGGGCTGTAGGTTGGATCAGGAAGAACAGTCCAATGGAGTTTTGCGAGCTCCTCTCGGGTGCGCAGACTTGAGCGAGGGCATGCGCTGTCGTGGAGAAGGAATAGTTCGTTCGCATTTTTGTGTCGACGATCCCGCTGAAGTCGTTTCCTAAGTTGCCTAAGGGTGGCAAAATATACTTGCGAGTTGATCGTTGCGCCATGAAGGAGGACATAAAAAAGAACAGTCCCTTCAGAGTCTGAGAAGACCATCGCCATTACCTTACTGGCTGAGAGTGCGGCATTATGGTTTTTCTTCGAAGAGTTGGTGATGCACCAGTCCACGGATTGCCGTTTTGTTTCACCGCCTGTACGGTGTCCGACAAAAAATTGTCACCATCAGCCGCGTAACGCGCACATTTGGTCCTTTGTTGGCCGGCCGGAGTGGCCGTGTGGTTCTAGGCGCTACAGTCTGGAGCAGAGCGACTGCTACTGTCGCAGGTTCGAATCCTGCCTCGGGCATGGATGTGTGTGATGTCCTTAGGTTAGTTAGGTTTAATTTGTTCTAAGGTCTAGGCGATTGATGACCTCAGAAGTTAAGTCGCATAGTGCTCAGAGCCATTGGAACAATTTTTCTGGTCCTTTGTTGCTCTTTATGGTCTTCTGCAAGTCGGCGCGAAACCCTGTGGGCACACCCACTGGAGAACTCCAGCTGGTGGATGAGTGAGAGACGTCCAGTTCAGCAGCGAAGAGATGGTTGACCACCTTGAATGAGACTGTCCGCACGTTCCAACATTGCAGGAATCACAGATGTGTGCGGCCGGCCAGCACGTGGCAGGCGAACTGATTAGATTAGATTAGATTAGATTAATACTACACTCCTGGAAATGGAAAAAAGAACACATTGACACCGGTGTGTCAGACCCACCATACTTGCTCCGGACACTGCGAGAGGGCTGTACAAGCAATGATCACACGCACGGCACAGCGGACACACCAGGACCCGCGGTGTTGGCCGTCGAATGGCGCTAGCTGCGCAGCATTTGTGCACCGCCGCCGTCAGTGTCAGCCAGTTTGCCGTGGCATACGGAGCTCCATCGCAGTCTTTAACACTGGTAGCATGCCGCGACAGCGTGGACGTGAACCGTATGTGCAGTTGACGGACTTTGAGCGAGGGCGTATAGTGGGCATGCGGGGGGCCGGGTGGACGTACCGCCGAATTGCTCAACACGTGGGGCGTGAGGTCTCCACAGTACATCGATGTTGTCGCCAGTGGTCGGCGGAAGGTGCACGTGCCCGTCGACCTGGGACCGGACCGCAGCGACGTACGGATGCACGCCAAGACCGTAGGATCCTACGCAGTGCCGTAGGGGACCGCACCGCCACTTCCCAGCAAATTAGGGACACTGTTGCTCCTGGGGTATCGGCGAGGACCATTCGCAACCGTCTCCATGAAGCTGGGCTACGGTCCCGCACCCCGTTAGGCCGTCTTCCGCTCACGCCCCAACATCGTGCAGCCCGCCTCCAGTGGTGTCGCGACAGGCGTGAATGGAGGGACGAATGGAGACGTGTCGTCTTCAGCGATGAGAGTCGCTTCTGCCTTGGTGCCAATGATGGTCATATGCGTGTTTGGCGCCGTGCAGGTGAGCGCCACAATCAGGACTGCATACGACCGAGGCACACAGGGCCAACACCCGGCATCATGGTGTGGGGAGCGATCTCCTACACTGGCCGTACACCACTGGTGATCGTCGAGGGGACACTGAATAGTGCACGGTACATCCAAACCGTCATCGAACCCATCGTTCTACCATTCCTAGACCGGCAAGGGAACTTGCTGTTCCAACAGGACAATGCACGTCCGCATGTATCCCGTGCCACCCAACGTGCTCTAGAAGGTGTAAGTCAACTACCCTGGCCAGCAAGATCTCCGGATCTGTCCCCCATTGAGCATGTTTGGGACTGGATGAAGCGTCGTCTCACGCGGTCTGCACGTCCAGCACGAACGCTGGTCCAACTGAGGCGCCAGGTGGAAATGGCATGGCAAGCCGTTCCACAGGAGTACATCCAGCATCTCTACGATCGTCTCCATGGGAGAATAGCAGCCTGCATTGCTGCGAAAGGTGGATATACACTGTACTAGTGCCGACATTGTGCATGCTCTGTTGCCTGTGTCTATGTGCCTGTGGTTCTGTCAGTGTGATCATGTGATGTATCTGACCCCAGGAATGTGTCAATAAAGTTTCCCCTTCCTGGGACAATGAATTCACGGTGTTCTTATTTCAATTTCCAGGATTGTAGTTCCATGGATCATGAATACGGTATTTCGTAATAATGTGGAACGAGTCAAATTTTTCAATACATGACATAATTAAGTTAATTTAACAACTTGTTTATTTTTTTGTGTTTTTATTTACTTATTATTTTATTTTATTTTGTTTTTTTAAAATTATTTTTTGTTTTTTTTTCTTTTTTTTCTTAATTTATATTTAAAAATTCCTCTATGGAGTAGAAGGAGTTGTCATTCAGAAATTCTTTTAATTTCTTCTTAAATACTTGTTGGTTATCTGTCAGACTTTTGATACTATTTGGTAAGTGACCAAAGACTTTAGTGCCAGTATAATTCACCCCTTTCTGTGCCAAAGTTAGATTTAATCTTGAATAGTGAAGATCATCCTTTCTCCTAGTATTGTAGTTATGCACACTGCTATTACTTTTGAATTGGGTTTGGTTGTTAATAACAAATTTCATAAGAGAGTATATATACTGAGAAGCTACTGTGAATATCCCTAGATCCTTAAATAAATGTCTGCAGGATGATCTTGGGTGGACTCCAACTATTATTCTGATTACACGCTTTTGTGCAATAAATACTTCATTCCTCAGTGGTGAATTACCCCAAAATATGATGCCATATGAAAGCAATGAGTGAAAATAGGTGTAGTAAGCTAATTTACTAAGATGTTTATCACCAAAATTTGCAATAACCCTAATAGCATAAGTAGTTGAACTCAAACGTTTCAGCAGATCATCAGTGTGTTTCTTCCAATTTAATCTCTCATCAATGGACACACCTAAAAATGTGGAATATTCTACCTTAGCTATATGCTTCTGATTAAGGTCTATATTTATTAATGGCGTCATACCATTCACTGTACAGAACTGTATGTACTGTGTCTTATCAAAATTCAGTGAGAGTCCGCTTACAAGGAACCACTTAGTAATTTTCTGAAAGACAGTATTGACAATTTCATCAGTTAATTCTTGTTTGTCAGGTGTGATTACTGTACTTGTATCATCAGCAAAGAGAACTAACTTTGCCTCTGCACGACCTTCGTACATTGTTGCTCGTCTAACGTCTCACCATGCTTTTGTTCACTGCGAGGTCTCCGCATATCAACAAGGCTGAGTGAACATGAACGCAGCTGGAGATTAAATAAATCAGACTCCACCTTTGCTGAACGTGTGCTCAAAGAAGGACTCAGATATCTAACACGCACAGGAGTGCTACATGTAGCCAACAAAGGCAGAATATTCAGCCTACTAGAAGCACTTGAAATTAACGAACACAGAGCCCTAAATCCCCAGCTGGTTCTAAATGACTAATTGCAACTGAGCGCTCTTAAACTTTACACAATAAAGTAAACCTGCTACTAACCACTAAGTGTCCCAATAGTAAGAAAATTCACACACCAATATAACGTACGCTACTGGCCATTAAAACTGCTACACCAAAAAGAAATGCATTTTTAAACGGGTATTCATTGGACAAATATATTATACTAGAACTGGAATGTGATTACATTTTCACGCAATTTGGGTGCATAAATCCTGAGAAATCAGTACCCAGAACAACCACCTCTGGCCGTAATAACGGCCTTGATACGCCTGGGCATTGAGTCAAACAGAGCTTGGATGGCGTGTACAGGTACAGCCGCCCATGCAGCTTCAACACGATACCATAGTTCATCAAAAGTAGTGACTGCGTATTGTGACGAGCCAGTTGCTCGGCCACCATTGACCATACGTTTTCAATTGGTGAGAGATCTGGAGAATGTTCTGGCTAGGGAAGCAGTCGAACATTTTCTGCATCCAGAGAGGTCCGTACAGGACCTGCAACATGCGGTCGTGCATTATCCTGAATGAAGGGTAGAGCCACGGGTCCTAAGACATCTGAAATGTAACGTCCCGTATTCAAAGTGCCGTCAATGCGAACAAGAGGTGACCGAGACGTGTAACCAATGGCACGCCATACCATCACGTCGGGTGATACGCCAGTATGGCGATGACGAATACACGCTTCCAATGTGCGTTCACCGCGATGTCGCCAAACACGGATGCGACCATCATGATGCTGTAAACAGAACCTGGATTCATCCGTAAACATGAAGTTTTGCCTTTCGTGCACCAAGGTTCGTCCTTGAGTACACCATCGCGGGCGCTCCTGTCTGTGATGCAGCATCAAAGGTAACCGCAGCCATGGTCTCCGAACTGATAGTCCATGCTGCTGCAAACGTCGTCGAACTGTTCGTGCAGATGGTTTTTGTCTTGCAAACGTCCCCATCGGTTGAGTCAGGGATCGAGACGTGGCTGCACGATCCGTTACAGCCATGCGGATAAGATGCCTGTCATCTCGACTGCTAGTGATACGAGGCCGTTGGGATCCAGCACGGCGTTCCGTATTACCCTCCTGAACCCACCGATTCCATATTCTGCTGACAATCATTGGATCTCGACCAACGCGAGCAGCATTGTCGCGATACGATAAACCGCAATCGCGATAGGCTACAATCCGACCTTTATTTAAGTCGGAAACGTGATGGGACGCATTTTTTCTCCTTACACGAGACACCACAACAACGTTTTACCGGGCAAAGCCGGTCAACTGCTGTTTGTGTATGAGAAAACGATTGGAAACTTTCCTCATGTCAGCACGTTGTAGGTGTCGCTACCGGCGCCAGCCTCGTGTGAATGCTCTGAAAAACTAATCATTTGCGTATCACAGCATCTTCTTCCTGTCGGTTAAATTTCGCGCCAGTAGTACGTCATCTTCGTGGTTTAGCAATTTCAATGGCCAATAGTGTAATATCCCTTATGTGTTTACATTCCTAACTGTAACTCAACTGTAACAATGTATTATTTGCTATATATTAATGCACAATTTTCTAATAAGAAAATGTAACCCCCAAAGAAAACATCGCTGTTGTACAACCAACAATTAATGTCCAATACAACTATTCACAATAAATACCAAAAAATTGTAATTTTATTAATAATGTGTTTTCTAAATAATTCTAATTGCTATCATACATGGTACTGACAAACCATAAAATGTGATTTATTATGTTAAAGAAGTTTTACAGAAAAAGTGAAAAGACCCGTTTGACAATTCCAGAGACAATACCACAACCAAAGATCGTATGTAAGTGCAGTGTATCTTAGTCCAGAATGTTTGGTTCGTAAGAACACAGGCTCCTTGTAAACAATAGCCAGTAGTTTTCTGAAGATGGCCTAATCAGCCGAAAACTAGTTCATACAAATAAAATTTTTTAGAACAAATAACCGCTTAAGTTTTTCAATTTCAACCCTCAATTTTTCAAGAGCTTATGAATATCTGTGACGCTCTGGTTTTTCACCAAAAGAAATTCAAAACAGCTCTCTGCTTGGAACGTACTTCCGCTACAGTCGCCATTTTGAAGTCTACATATTAGTGCCGCCACCTATCGGAACTTCATGACAATGTAGGAGTTGAAACTGGAATATTCCACCATGTCCCACAACAAATACCGCATTTTTTGTTAACCGAAATAGGCGAGAGAAGAAAATGTCATGCATTAATTATTGCACCCCACTCGTGTGTGTAGCAGTCAGCGAGCACACCATCGTGTACCAGAAGCTCGCTACTATATCTAGAGGATGCCAAGGAATTTTGTTTGCTGATTGGCTAACGTTCGTCTCGTCATTGCGCAAGTCGATGCGATCGCGAAATTCCATAGCATTCGGATGTCATTTAGGATTCGTCGTATTGCGTTGTGTTCGTATTGTAAGTTATGTCTTATAACAGTATGCCGTTTGAAGACAAAGACACTTTTATCACAAACGTGTCACTCTTGGTAATATTTGATATAATTAAATGTCAGTTAAAGACGTATCGGTGGTACAGCCTTTCCGGACAGCTTAACGCTTTGCCGTCCGCACGTCTCGTGCAGATTTACTGGCTTGGTGCCGGCAGCGCTAGTTCGTATTACTTGGCTTGTCACCGGCCGCTTGTCACCTTTCCGTTGATGACAAGCTTCAAACACATTGACTTTTCCGGAAATTCTCCATTTTGCAGCATCGTTCCACAAACTCGAATTTTCTTTTCAAGTAACGTCTCTGCAATGTCTACACTGTTATAATAATTATCCATGCAGAGGTGATGCCACTTGCCATCAGAAGGTGTCAATAGCTCCGTCAATGTTTTTGCTGAAGGCTGCCCAGTGCAGGAATAAATCTTGAAAGAGGAAATATATGCCGTACCCGAATCACACAGCACCCCAATGAGTATGTCGTATTTCGTAATTTTCTACGGATTGTAAACTTTAAAATTTAACCATCCACGCCACGGTATCATTCCTTCATCAGCTGAGATGTTTTGACTTAGATTAAACGTTTCTTTAAACTCTTTGGAAAAATAATCAATTAGGAATTGCACTTTGACAAGTCGGTCGGCATTATCCGGTTTATTGTTGCTGTTGGAAAAATATAAAAACGATAATATTTGTCTGAATCGGTTGTGGGACATCGTTTTGCGAAATATCGGTGTGTCTATCAACGGATTCGTTGACCAATAATCATTGATCCTTGCTTTTTTTACATTTCCCATAAGGATAGCAAGCCCAAACGATTTTCTAAGTTCGGGTCCCGTAACGTCGACAAATCTGGCATTTTTTTAAATCCAGTTTCCTTCTATTGCAATTTTGACTGTAGTACTAGTTGGTTTCGTTGCCAATATATTCAAATACCCAATATATGATTCTACAATATCTTCGACGCTCTGTGTATCTTTGGGAAATATGTTTGGACCTGGGGATTCTTCAAATTTATTATTGGTCCTCGGTAAATCAAAGTCTGACAACTGTGCACTGTCTTCTTCGTCTGGTTCAGCTGAAGCAGTTGGAAACCGTAACGTTCGCCGAATTCTTCTTGGACATATCTCACTATCTTCCTACGATTATGCTTCACTTTCACTTTTTTGATATCCAATGTCTTCTTCCCAATCAGCCAAGTTGTCCGGAACGTCAGACAAGACGTTCGCCCATTCATCGTAAATAATCCTATTCTCTCTTTCGTCTGCCATGATGAAAGGGCACAAATACTTATAAAAGCAAAAAACTTGTTGACGTGTGTAACTTATTGTTCCCAAACAAAACACCAAGAGAATGCAAAAGATACTAAAGTGCTGTATCCGGCCACTGATCGATACTATGCACACGACACGACTGTGGTGTCGCCGGCCGATGACCGCTATTTAGCGCACGACACCACTTTGGTGTCGCCGGACGGCATAGTGTCAGCATAAAGGATAATATTTCTGTTTGCCTACGGTGACCGCAGCGTATTGTATAGAGGCTAGTGGCATGGAAGTACGTAGATTCGCGTCATCTTCAATGCTTACATGAGTTTCTTATTAGTAATACAATCATTCTCAACTCTAATTTCAGCAGCTCTACGGTTGCTTAGATATGCTATAGGTTCATCCATGACGAAATCAGGTTGTTGTTCTGCTGGAAATAAACATCTGGTACCTTGTCATGCTTGTCCTGAAAACAGGGGATGTGATTCATGCCATCAACGCATTTCGGAACTACATCAAACCTATTCGCAGTTGCGAATACGAACAACCATCGGTTGTATCAGGGAATGATGACAGTGAAAATTAGTGCCGAATAGGAACGAGAATAACAGGGATTCCTCGTTTTATGCGAGCGGCAGCCTTAACAGCTTTCGCTTTCCGTACACGACTAACGGCTAGACCGAAATTTCCATGCCGGCCGCGGTGGTCCAGCGGTTCTGGCGCTGCAGTCCGGAACCGCGGGACTGCTACGGTCGCAGGTTCGAATCCTGCCTCGGGCATGGGTGTGTGTGATGTCCTTAGGTTAGTTAGGTTTAAGTAGTTCTAAGTTCTAGGGGACTTATGACCTAAGATGTTGAGTCCCATAGTGCTCAGAGCCATTTGAACCATTTTTGAAATTTCCATTATGTCGTCGTTCTGCTCCCAACCTGTACTCGTACACACGTTACCTAACTCCCGTGCTACCTGGTATCGGCGCGTAAGGACGATGATACAGTGCCGATGTTGTTACGAAGAACGATGCACTATCGCATCCCAGAACTGTACTGCACTTAATACGAAGTTAAAATAATCTTCTAAGTAAAAGCTATAGTTATGAATTAATTCATGATCATTGTTTGTTTGTCAAAATATTTTATAATATTTATCACTTTTCTGGCTGTTCTATATCGGAGGGGGGGGGGAATTTTTTATCTCCGCCTTTGTAACAGATTCTGGGGACATACTTGTTAATGCAACGATGTAACAAAAGTTGATCTGTGAATATTCGATGTTATTTATATACAAGAGCACGCCTTTTCAGGAATGAGTTTCTTCACTTTCCAGTAATGGCATTTGTATCCTGGTCTGTCACAAATATTTTGGTGTCTTTTCTGGATATGTCGAGATTTCCGAGGCGTGATTAAATAGGAATCTAAGAGAACAGCTTTAAATGTTGCGAGTGAAATGAGCATCAGTAACATTCATATCCTTGCCTGTCACAGAAATCTAGTTATTTATATGCGATTATGTCGCAATTTCCGGAGGTGCGGTTAGGCAGAAACCTAAGAGAGTACCTTACAGTCCAGGTCACCAGTCAGTGCTGTTATACACTTACTGCTTTTTTGTGACGTCATGAACGCCAGAGTCAGTCCCAACACACCCTCCTCCACCATGTCACGTCACGTCTTGTTGGCGAGATACGCTTCGACCATGGAATATGTTTGGTATTTAACTCTGACTGAACTTTTCACAGCAGCACGACGGACGGGATTCATGCGCCATCTCGTAGTGTTTCACAATGTGCATTCTTTGAGTAACTATAGCCAGCCAGTAGTATGTGTTGTGCGCCGAGCCCTCAATGTGTACCGATCTTGAAACTAGTGTTTTTGTTAAAACAAAAGGGACAGAAACGCCGTTCCAATTATAGTCACATAAGTAGATCACCTAAAGGTCGATTACTAACAAAGATATGACCCTACGCAGTGTACTCGCAAATATGTGGCTGGCTGGGTCTCGGTTTAGTAAAAAGAACCGTAGATGCGACAGTAACGTCAAGTGAGCCGCAAAGAAGCATAACAAGGCCGCTAATGTTCCCAATAAACACAAACACTGAATTGGATAGAGCCGACAGTATAACAAGATCGTTCGCGACGATTATGTTGTAAACAGGAATGTATCGTCACGGAACGATCGTAAGGAATTGCAGACAAGTTTAGACACACTTTTCACTTTCTGTATTGACTGCCAGTTCTCACTGAACGGGTAAATTGTTAGCATTTCACTTAGACAGTGAATTGACTTCACATAGTTCCAGCAAGATGGATGTAGAAGAATTATGGTCTAAGTTTAAGTATATTATAAATCGTGGTCTGAAGAGTTATGTACCTAGTAAGCGGATAAATGATGGAAAAGATCCACCATGGTTTAATAACGAAATTCGGAAGATACTGAGGAAGCGGGCGCTGTTGCACTCTTGGTTGAAAAGAGGACGCACAAATGACGGCAAGTGAAGGTTAGTACAGATTTGTGCGTCGGTAGAAAGATCTAAGCGCGAAGCACAAAACAGCTACCATCGTCACACCTTGGCTACCGACCTGACAGACAACCCGACAAAATTCTGGTCCTATGTAAAATAGCTAAGCGGGTGTAAGGCTTCCATTCAGCTCCTTTTTGACCAGTCTGGTGTGGTAGTTGAAGGTAGCAAAACGAAAGTCGAAATTTAAATTTCACGTTCGAGAAATCGTTCACACAGGAGATTCGTGGAAACATACTCTCATTTGATCAGCGGACCGACTCCCGTATGGACGACGTAGCAATAAGCATCCCTATCGTAGAGAAACAACAGAGATTTGAAAGCAAATAAATCACCAAGTCTGGATTCGGTTTTACAAAGAGTACTCTATGGCGTTGGCACGCGCGAGGTTAGCCGAGAGCGCTAATCCGCTGCCTCCTGGACTCGAGTAGGCGCGCCGACTCCGGATCGAATCCGCCTGGCAGATTAACAACCAGCCTGAATGTGGTTTTTAGAAGGTTTTCCACAGCCTACCAGGCGAATACCGGGCTGGTCCCGTGTCCCGCCTCAGTTACACGACTGGCAGACGTTTGCAAACGTTTGCACTATTTCATGGCTTACACTAGATGCAAACAGCTGGGGTACACTAACTCCGTCCCAGGGAGTATGGGGTGACGATAGGAAGGGCATCCAGCCACCCTCTGACACTAACGACGCCAAATATATAGTAACAGGGCCGACCCCGCTTTGAAATGGGACAAAAGCCCCAGAAAATGATCACGAGTCTATGGCGTTGGCCCTTTACCTAGCCTGCATTTATCGTAAATCTCTCGCCTAGCAGAAAGTCCCGAGTGACTAGAAAAAAGCGCAGGTGACTCCAGTACATAAGAAAGGTAAAAGAGCGGACCCGCAAAATTACAGACCAATATCCGTAATTTCGGTTTGCTGCAGAATTCTTGAACAAATTCTCAGTTCGAATATATTGAACTTTCTTGAGACTGAGAAGTTTTGTCCACGAATCAGCATGGTTTTATGAAAGCATACCTCGTGCGATACTCAGCTTGCCTTTTACTCACATGATACGCTGTGAACTGTGGATGAAGGGCAAAAGGCAGATTCCATATTTCTATATTTCCAGAAAGCATTTGATACGGTGGTTCATAGCAGGCTGTTAATGAATGTATGAATATATGGAATAAGTTCACGTATATGTGAGTGGCGCGAAGACTTCTTATATAATAGAACCCAGTATATTTTCCTCGAGGGTGAGTGTTCATCGGAAACAAGGCTATCGTCAGGAGTGTCCCAGGCAAGTGTGATAGGACCGCTATTGTTCTCAGTATACACAAATGATTTGGCGGACAGGGTGGGCAGAAATCTACGGTTGTTTGCTGAAGATGCTGTGGTGTACGGTAAGGTGTCGAAGTAGAGTGACTGTAGGAGGATACAAGACGACTTAGACAAAATTTCTAGCTCGTGTGATGAATGGCAGCTAGCTCTCATTATGGAAATAAGTACGCTATTGCTGATAAGTTGGAAGAACAAACCTGTAATGTTCGATGAGTTTTCGGGATTGCAGCCGGATCATGTTGACTTCTTGCCACGATATTTCGGCTGGCAATCGTCCAGCCATCTTCAGGTGAGTGTCCGTCACTGGAGACTGCAAGTTCCCGGAGTCAACTTTATAGCAAAAAATTGGCGTGGAACGTCAAATAACGTAACGGGCTTAACATACATATACGGCTAATATACATACACAGCTATTAGAACATAAAGGTAGTTTGTCTGTTCCACGCTATATGCGTTCACAGACCTCATTTGATTAAGCTTCATGGTTCAGTGCCTCAAGTACCTGATTTTAAGAAAATAGTTTAGCTTTAGCTTCTTTTTACACTATTTTGGTACATGTCCGATAGCACTATTCAAAATGACCTCTGTCGATTATTAAGTATTAAGGGCGATTAAGGCGACGTTGTACGTCTTTTCACGACATTTGTAAGTAGGCTGATTAGGATTTTATGCTGGTAACGCCACGTAGCGCTTTGTATGAAAATCACTGGCTGTGCTGTGTGCAGTCTGTGGCTGGATTGCATTGTTGTTTACTATTGTAGTGTTGGGCAGCTGGATGTTAACAGCGCGTAGCATTGCGCAGTTGGAGGCGAGCCTCCAGCAGTGGTGGATGTGGGGAGAGAGATGGCGGAGTTTTGAGAGCGGATGATCTGGACGTGTGTCCATCAGAGACAGCAAATTTGTAAGACTGGATGTCATGAAATGATATATATATTATGACTTTTGAACACTGTTAAGGTAAATACATTGTTTGTTCTTTATCAAAATGTTTCATTTGCTAACTATGCCTATCAGTAGTTAGTGCCTTCAGTAGTTAGGATCTCTTATTTAGCTGGCAGTATTGGCGCTCGCTGTATTGCAGTAGTTCGAGTAACAAAGATTTTTGTGAGGTAAGAATTCATGAAAGGTGTAGGTTATTGTTAGTCAGGGCCATTCTTTTGTAGGGATTACTGAAAGTCAGATTGCGTTGCGCTAAAAATATTGTGTGTCACTTTAGTGAATGTCTGAGTACGTTCAGTTTTGCTCAGATGTTTGAAAATCAAATAATGTAAGAGGTTTATCAGCACAGTAATTCATTAATTTTTCTAAGGGGACGTTTCACATTACCTTAAGCCTGTCACACTGATTTGACCCTTTTTCTGGCCAATAGCGCTTAGAATTAAATATAATAAATTTACACGCTTATCCAAGCGTGGTCATCAAATACTATCACCGACCCCAAGTAATTGAAAAATGGGTTATTCATTCTCCATTTTTTTAGGCTGCTTTTAGCTGATGGTATTTTGTCTGTCCTGCGAGCATTCGTTTTGACCATCCGTGGAATTTGCTATTCCACATATATAGTTCAGCCTATCCATGTTCTATAGTTCTATAAAATCGTCCTCGAGCTAGGACATTATACATGTTCAAGCATTAACTTCCTGCGCCTTTGACCCGGTTATTGGATCACTTTCGTAACACATTTTATGCCAATCACATGGAAGAAGACGCTTTCTCAGTTTGCGCATGCGCGTTTCTTTCTGAAATTCTCACAGCCTAGCTGCCGGCGCCACCTCAGTTTACCTGAGAGCCACGGCCCAGCGAACTTTGGCTGGGGTGAGGAAGCACGCTTCTGACGTTTGAGCTAAGTACAGCTCTTGACGTACCTTTTATTTTACATTTTATGCGAGTCTTTTGCTCTTTTGGGCGTTCTTTATTAATGTTGGACCATGCCTCTCTAGGCAGTTTGTAGTTTTAGTGTGTTCCGAAGAAGGCGTGGTTATCCGCGCTGAAAGCTAGTTTAACATCCGGCTTCTATTTCCAATGGAGGCGGATTCTTTATAATTATTGATAAAATACTGATCACGTACGGTTTTCAAAGGAATCTTACGCAATTCTTCTCGCAAAATAGTGGCAAGTTCAGCTAACGATAGTGAAGGTGGACAGCGATCACACACCCTTCCCTCCAAAGAAGATCACGCTCAATAGTATTGAGGAATGGTATCTATGTTGGCTAAGGTAGACGCAACAGTTCATATTCGTGCTCACCTGTCCTGGACAATACGAGCTGCAGCACAGCATCAACATTGGGTTCAAATGGCTCTGAGCACTATGGGACTCAACTGCTGAGGTTATTAGTCCCCTAGAATTTAGAACTAGTTAAACCTAACTAACCTAAGGACAGCACAAACATCCATGCCCGAGGCAGGATTCGAACCTGCGACCGTAGCGGTCTTGCGGTTCCAGACTGCAGCGCCTTTAACCGCACGGCCACTTCGGCCGGCATCAACATTGGGCAACAAAAACTGTACCATGGGATGGATCTGTTCAGGGAGAATGGTGACATAATGTTTGATAGTAATGAGATCTTGCAGAATAACCGTGGAACTCATAGAACATCATGATATGGCAGTCCACATCATCAGCTAACGCTCGCGATGTTTCACTCTTGGGACGTAAACTTAGCGAGAAGTTGGAAACAGTGCGAAACAAGGCTCATCCCACCTACTGACCTTCTTCCATCGCTCCATAGTGCAGGTTTTATGGCTTCGGCACCACGCTTCCCTGTTGCGGGGACGTTTACCACTGAAGAGTCGTTATGGAATTCCAGGTCGCCCTGCAGTTCCCTGCTTATGGAGCTCTCTTCTTATTATTTTGATGCTGACAGGTTTGGCATCATTTATTTCTGCGCTGACTTACGCAGCTGCCGTCATCTTATTTTCGTCTGAGTCCTCTTCAGTGACCGTCTGTCACGTTCACTTAACACACACTTTCATCCTCGCTGTAACTTGGCGGATAACTTTATCCGCTTTCCGGGTATGAGATATAAATCTTCGTTACTGAGCCTATTGAAACACCAAACACTTTGGTTCCCTTGGTTTCGGAACCACCCACCATACGAGCACCAACAATTCGCACAGCTTCGAACTCACTTAGTTCCGACATAATGCTCTCACAACAACACAGAACACTGTTCTCAACTCAACTGCCGCTTGAAACGTGTTGAGAGCATTCCACAAGTGCCGTTCGTGCTCAAATACAACTGCGCAACCTGCACTTATGGTTATCATCTGCATTTATGTTTAACCTTATTCCATATTCTTGTCTAACCCCTGTACCCGCCCTGACTACACTCATCCAGTTTGAAGCTGTGGCAGTTTTATTAAACAGTCGGGGGCAGAGTATGGTGAGGGTGGTTAGTTGGTAGGGGATGGCATTACTGCGGGTCACTATTTCGCGAACAGTTTCCAAATTTCTGTGTCACAAGTAGGGTTCATGCGCTACACTGAGGTGAAGAGATTGGCACAAAGAGGAATTCATGGCGGGCCACATCATAGGAGTCACAGGACTGATGACTGGAAAGAAAACCAATATCCTAGATTCTCGAACCGCGCTGTTGCTACGGTCGCTGGTTCGAATCCTGCCTCGGACATGGCTATGTGCGATGTCCTCAGGTTAGGTTTAAGTAGTTTTAAGTCTAGAGGACTGATGACCTCAGATGTTAAGTCCCATAGTGCTTAGAGACATTTGAATCATTTTTCCTAGAATCTCGACGATATTTACCTATTAAAGACACTGATACTGGCAAGATATTGGTCTTGTGAATTCGAATACTTCCGAGAACATTTTAATTGTAAATTTGGTGGTAGCCACCGAATGAGAAAAGAATTTTGTTTTCGTGTAATATAAATACAAATTACTTCTGCGGTTAAACCTTGCTTCTTGCCAACGGGAAGTATCCTACAGGTTTTGATAAGAGAGTTCGGGAGTATCAAAGCACGTATCAAAAGTGGAGGTATCTGATGATTGCGTTGATTCAGAAGCGGGACGACAGACCTTAGTGTGTGACAGATTTCAACTTACTGTGTCTATACGATCCTCGGATAAATGGGTCTTAATAGACGGACGGACAGACAAAATATCAGGTACCAAATGACAAGAAATTTTATTTTCGTCTGATGAATTTACAAATTTACAATTTTCAGATTTCTTCATTCGGTTTTACTGTGAGTCCTTGCTTCTTTCCACATTTCATGATTCTAGGCCAACGTGAAGAACCCTGTAACTTTTGGAGAATGAATTGCAACTATCAAAATGTTTCCAGAATGAGATTTTCACTCTGCAGCGGAGTGTGCGCTGATATGAAACTTCCTGGCTGATTAAAACTGTGTGCCGGGCCGAGACTCGAACTCGGGACCTTTGCCTTTCGCGGGCAAGTGCTCTACCAACTGAGCTACCCAAGCACGACTCACGCCCCGTCCTCACAGCTTTACTTCTGCCATTACCCCGTCTCCTACCTTCCTATCTTTACAGAAGCTCTCCTGCGAACCTTGCAGAACTAGCACTCCTGAAAGAAAGGATATTGCGGAGACATGGCTTAGCCACAGCCTGGGGGATGTTTCAAGAATGAGATTTTCACTCTGCAGCGGAGTGTGCGCTGATATGAAACTTCCTGGCAGATTAAAACTGGTTGGTAGAGCACTTGCGCGCGAAAGGCAAAGGTCCCGAGTTCGAGTCTCGGCCTGGCACACAGTTTTAATCTGCCAGGAAGTTTCATATCAAAATGTTGTCGTGGTCTTCAGTGCTGAGACTGGTTTGATGCAGCTCTCCATGCTACTCTATCCTGTGCAAGCTGCTTCATCTCCCAGTACGTACTGCAGCCTACATCCTTCTGAATCTGTTTAGTGTATTCATCTCTTGGTCTCCCTCTACGATTTTTACCCTCCACGCTGCCCTCCATTACTAAATTGGTGATCCCTTGATGTGTCAGAACATGTCCTACCAACCGATACCTTCTTCTAGTCAAGTTGTGCCACAAATTCCTCTTCTACCCAATTCTGTTCAATACCTCCTCATTAGTTATGTGATCTACCCATCTGATCTTCAGCATTCTTCTGTAGCACCACATTTCGAAAACTTCTATTCTCTTCTTGTCCAAACTAGTTATCGTCCATGTTTCACTTCCATACATGGCTACACTCCATACAAATACTCTCAGAAACGACTTCCTGACACTTAAATCTATACTCGATGTTAACAAATTTCTCTTCTTCAGAAACGTTTTCCTTGCCATTGCCAGTCTATATTTTATATCTTCTCTACTTCGACCATCAACAGTTATTTTGCTCCCCAAATAGCAAAACTCCTTTACTACTTCAAGTGTCTCATTTCCTAATCTAATTCCCTCAGCATCACCCGAGGTAACTCGACTACATTCCGTTATCCTCGTTTTGCTTTTGATGATTTTGATCTTACATACTCCTCCTTCAACTATCAAAATATGTGACATAATATGTCGTATCTTTTGAGTGCATTAATTTAGAAGTTTCATTCTTTTACACCACCAAGGGACCGTGGCTGTTAGTATCCGATATAAATGTCAACTTGATACTCCTCTACCTGTCCCTGAGAGGAAGGATTTTTAACAGTCGGACAGACAGAGGGCAACAAAGTGATCCTGCAAGGGTTCCGTTTATATCGATTGAGACGCGGAAGCCTAAAAAAGACAGTATCTCTGTGGTGTCACTGCCAGACACCACACTTGCTAGGTGGCAGCTTAAATCGGCCGCGGTCCATTAGTACATGTCGGACCCGCGTGTCGCCACTGTGTGATCGCAGACCGAGCGCCACCACACGGCAGGTCTCGAGAGACGTACGAGAACTCGCCCAGTTGTACGACAACGTTGCTAGCAACTATACGGACGAAGCCTTTGCTCTCATTTGCCGAGAGACAATAGCCTTCAGCTAAGTTAATGGCTACGACTTAGCAAGGCGCCATTAGCCTTACATAGTTTGATAGTTATCGTATGAAATGTCTCATCAAGAATGCTGTATTCACAACAAGGATAAATAAAAGTTAAGTATTAGAGGAGCTGCATACTTTTCTTATTAGAATTCACTACTTATCCTGTTCCAGAATTCACGCCCGTCTGCGTTAGATAGCGTGCATTTCGGCCTCCTCTATCTACAAGGTGTTGGCACATTCACCAACACATCAATCTCTACAAATCTACTGACACTGCTACATCTCGACGCAAGTTTGGGGAAATTCCACGAGAGCAGCTCCAGCTTCTAAGTACTGTGTTTTATCGTTCACTCTTTTCACATTATTACCTGCCTGTGAGCAGTTAACGTGTGTTCTCAGGTGGCCATACGCCGATTATTATCATCGGAAGCTTATACGGGTCAAGGAAAGCGAGGGCGTGTAGCTTTTTTGTGGAAGCCCGAACGCAAGTGTGGAGCCTTGACCAGTAGGCCTGTGGACTCGGCAGCCAGCTGAGTTGCCGAAACCCGGGCGGGCGTCCTTGCAGAGGAAACAAAAGACGCACGCTGCCCCTAGGCCGGAAATGCCGAAGGCGGGTCGCGGCCGCCCCCAGCTCTACGGGTTACCGCCTCCACCGGCTGCAGGGAGCCTCCCGCTGCCTCTGGAAGCTTCCGGTAAAATAATCTGCAGATAGACCACGTGTCCACTGAGCCTGGGTACTTACTACACCACTGGCCATTAAAATTGCTACACCACGAAGATGACGTGCTACAGACGCGGAAATTTAACCGACAGGAAGAAGATGCTGTGATACGCAAATGATTAGTTTTTCAGAGCATTGACACAAGGTTAGCGCCGGTGGAGACACCTACAACGTGCTGACATAAGGAAAGTTTCTAACCGATTTCTCATACACAAACAGCAGTTGACCGGCGTTGCTTGGTGAAACGTTGTTGTGATGCCTCGTGTAAGGAGGAGAAATGCGTACCATCACGTTTCCGACTTAAATAAAGGTCGGATTGTAGCCTATCGCGATTGCGGTTTATCGTATCGCGACAATGCTGCTCGCGTTGGTTGAGATGCAATGACTGTCAGCAGAATATGGAATCGGTGGGTTCAGGAGGGTAATACGGAACGCCGTGCTGGATCCCAACGGCCTCGTAACACTAGCAGTCGAGATGTCAGGCATCTTATCCGCATGGCTGTAACGGATCGTGCAGCCACGTCTCGATCCCTGACTCAACAGATGGGGACGTTTGCAAGACAAAAACCGTATGCACGAACAGTTCGACGACGTTTGCAGCAGCATGGACTATCAGTTCGGAGACCATGGGTGCGCTTACCTTTGATGCTGCATCACAGACAGGAGCGCCCGCGATGGTGTACTCAACGACGAACCTGGGTGCACGAAAGGCAAAACGTCATGTTTACGGATGAATCCAGGTTCTGTTTACAGCATCATGATGATCGCATCCGTGTTTGGCGACATCACGGTGAACGTACATTGGAAGCGCGTATTCGTCCTCGCCATACTGGCGTATCACCCGACGTGATGGTATGGGGTGCCATTGGTTACACGTCTCGGTCACTTCTTGTTCACATTGACGGTACTTTGAGCAGTCGACGTTACATTTCAGATGTTAAATTTCAGATGTGTTACGACCTGTGGCTCTACCCTTCATTCGATCCCTGCGAAACCCTACATTTCAGCAGGATAATGAACGAGCGCATCTTGCAGGTGCTGTACGGGTCTTTCTGGACACAGAAAATGTTCAACTGCTGACCTGGCCAGAACATTCTCCAGATCTCTCACCAACTGAAAACGTCTGGTCAATGGTGGCCGAGCAACTGGCTCGCCACAATACGCCAGTCACTACTCTTGATGAACTGTGGTATCGTGTTGAAGCTGGATGGGCAGCTGTACCTCTACACGCCATCCAAGCTCTGTTTGACTCAATGCCCAGGCGTATCAAGGCCGTTATTACGGCCAGAGGTGGTTGTTCTGGCTACTGATTTCTCAGGATCTATGCACCCAAATTGCGCGAAAATGTAATAAAACGTCAGTTCGAGTATAATATATTTGTCCAATGAATACCCGTTTATCATCTGCATTTCTTCTTGGTGTAGCAGTTTTAATGAGCAGTAGTGTACTTGTTTTAAGACTTCAGCAGTGTAACTAAACCGAGTGGCCAAGTCACGGAAGTGGTTGTCCCACCTGGTTTCTGCTGTGTATGACAGCCGAGTGTTACTACTAGTTGCGGCTTATGGTGCGAGTGTGAACACGATACCTACATCAACATCTTCATCTATACTTCGCAAGCCGTCTTACGGTGGGTGGCAGAGGGTGTTTTGTGTACCACTGCCATTTCCCGCTTTTCCTTTTCTAGTCGCTTGAAGTTCGGAGGAAGAACGGTTGTCGGTAAGCCTTCGTGCGGGGTAGAATCTCTTTAATTTTATCTTTATCGTCTTTTCGCAAGATATACGTAAAAGGAAATAATATATTTGTTGCCTCCTCTCGGAACGTACGCTTTCAGTACTTTAACAATAAACCATGCCGTGATGCAGAACGCCTCTCTTGCTGCGTCTGCCGCTGGAGTTGATTGATCATCTCTCTGACGCTTTCGTACTTACTTAATGAACCCGTAGCGAAACGCGCTGTTCGTCGGATCTGCTCTATTTCCTCCATCAGTCCTATCTGGTATGGATCCCAGCATGACCAGCAGTATTCAAATACTGGTAGAACGAGTCTTTGCAACCTACTTCCTTTGTTGATGGACTACATTTACAGCCGGCCCCTGTGACCGAGCGGTTCTAGACGCTTCAGTCTGGAACCGCGCTGCTGCTACGGTCGCAGGTTCGAATCCTGCCTCGGGCATGGGTGTGTGTGATGTCCTTAGGTTAGTTAGGTTTAAGTAGTTCTAAGTCTAGGGGCCGGCCGCGGTGGCCGAGCGTTTCTAGGCGCGTCATTCCGGAACCGCGCGACTGCTACAGTCGCAGATTCGAATCCTGCCTCGGGCATGGATGTGTGTGATGTCCTTAGGTTAGTTAGGTTTAAGTAGTTCTAAGTTCTAGGGGACTGATGACCTCAGATGTCAAGTCCCATAGTGCTTAGAGCTATTTGAACCATTTTTGAACTACATTCCCTAAGGATTCCTCCAGTTAATCGCAGTCTGGCAGCTGCCTTACTCGCGATTCATTTTTCGTGGTCGTTCCCCCTCAGACCACACTGTACACGTTCTCCTAGGTCTTTTATCGAAGTAATTGCTTCCAGTTTTTGTTCTGTAATTGTGTAATTATACGATGAAGAATCTTTCTGCCTACATATTCCCAGTACGTTATATTTGTTTATGTTGCGGGTCGACTGCTACTCATTGTACCAAGCGTCGGTCCTCTACCGGTCTTCCTGCATTTCGGCACAATTTACTAGCATTGCGACTTCTGTGCATACAACAGCATCAACCACGAGAATCCTCGTGAAATTTCCTACGTTATCCCCTAGATAATTTACATTTAATGTTAAAAGTAGCAAACCTATAAGACTCCCCTAGGGCACGCTGGAAGTTACCTTTACGCTTGAAGACTTCTCTCCATTGAGAATGACACGCTGTGCTGTGTTTGCTAGAAACTCTTCAATGCACAGCTGGTCTGATATTCGATACGCCCGTATTTTGTTCATCAGGCAGCAGTGCAGAACTGTATCGAATGCCTTCCGGAAGTCAAGGAAAACGGTATCTATCTGGCAGCCTGTATGTACTGCTTTCTGAGTCTCGTGGATGCACAGAGCGAGCTAGGGTTCACATGACTGTTGTTTTCGAAACCTATGTTGCTCCCCACAGACGAGTTTTTCGGCCTCCAGAAATGTCGTAATACGCGAACATAAAACATGTCTCAAAATTCTATAATTGATGGACGTCATATATATATATATATATATATATATATATATATATATATATATATATATATATATATATATATATATATAGTTCAGTAAGTCTGTTCGAGATCCTTCTTGAAAACAGGAATTCCCTGTGTTTTTTTCTAATCGGTAGGAACACTTATCTACTCTCGGGATCTACGGTACACTGCAGCCAGAAGAGGGGCAATTTATTTCGCATGGTCTATGTAGAATCGTACGGGAATCCAGTCGGGCCCAGTGGCCTTCCCTCCGTTGAACGATTTCAGTTGCTATTCTGCCTCACGATCACTTTTTTCGATAGCGTCCATTTTGTCATTCGTGCGACGACCCAAAGGTTACACTACAGAGCGCTCTTCTATTTCTGGCTCGTCCTGCGTCTCAATGCCATCATGGTCACAGAGTGTCTGGACAGATGCTATAATGCATCTTATAATGAAGCCAAGAAGACGCGCTCTTGTACCTGAATAAAGAGTTTGTCGAACTCTGGAAGTTACATTAATTGAAAAGCAAAAATATGTACCTATAAAATGGCAAAACTTTTCGAGCATTCACATCTAGAATCTCCTGATTTTGTACTAATCTTTGTTTTACGCACGTACGATAATGTTACCTATGTAAAAAGCGACTTGAGATTTTTCCCTTCTTCCCCTTCTGGAGGCAGCGCGATACAGATGTAAGTGCGTCCGTTGTAAACTTTGATTAATCTAATTAAAAATGTTGAGGCAAAGAAGAACACCCTGCAGTATACTGATTTCAAATGAAGAAATGCAGGCTATTTATTAAGTGTCTGAGAGAAGTAACATTGTGAAGAAGAAGAAGAGAACTCAATTCCTGAAATGTGAAGACGGCATCCTTTACAATGACGTTCACATGCTGCAGTCTGTTCGTCAGAGTTGATTGAACTGAAAAATAGCGTGAAGTGCAAGAGCACTGACTGCACGAAGAAAACCAAAATAAAGTGCCAATTCTGTTCAGATTTCCTCTGTCTAACAACATACACGATCTGTTTCTCGAATATCATCGGAAATAATGTTGTCATACTTTAGTTTATGTTTTAAAAATTTATAACAGTGCTTAAATGATAGACGCGTAGTAATACTGTATTTCATCGAGTAAACTATCAACAAATCACTTTTTTTTAAATTTTTCACCTTACTTATGTGCCACCAAGTCCTAGAGTCCGTTGTAATGGACTCTCTTGAAATTGTGAAATTTTTTAACTCTAACATTTTTGTGAGCTCCGTTTCACTACCTTCTGTTAAACAGGTACTTAAAATCTGTTTCAAATAAATTCATAACAACTGCCGCCAGGTCTTAGAAGTCGACACTCTGTTTTCGCAATCACAGTCTCACAGTTCTCTCAACGTCTTCATCAGAAGCATAATGGTGTCCCCGCAGATCGTCTTTCATTATCGGGAACAGATGGAAGTCAGACGGTGCTAAATCTTGACTGTGTGGAGGATGCCGTACGGTGGTGAGATTCAGTCTCTGAAGTTCTCCTGTGGTGGCACGTGAAGTGTTTGGTTTGGCATTTTCATGCAGGAAAACGTGTGACCCATACATTCTTGTGAAATGCCGATTGTGCTTGAAGTTTCTCTCTAAGTTATAAGACGATCGTCTTGAATCAGTCCGTCAACAGTTTGCTTGTGAAACTCGGTGGTTGCTGTCACAAGACGTCCAACTCTGTTTGTCACGCAGGTCAGATGTTTCCGCCTCAACATCTTTAAATTTACTCGCCCAATGACACACAACACAATCACCATAAATCGCTTTCATTCTCTAGGTGTGACACCTTCTGCTGTCAAGAATTCAATGATTGCACGTTGCTTAAATCTCACTGACCGACCTTCTGCGCGGGGTTCCATACTTTACACTATAACAACACAACTTTTCAACACTAAGTCTTCCTGCTAACTGGAACTGTAGAGAAGAGGCTACGGAACAAGCCAGTTCAAAATGGTTCAAATAGCTCTGAGCACTATGGGACTTAACATCTGAGGTCATCAGTCCCCTAGAACTTAGAACTACTTAAACCTAACTAACCTAAGGACATCACACACATCCATGCCCGAGGCAGGATTCGAACCTGCGACCGTAGTGGTCACGCGGTTCCAAACTGAAGCGCCTAGAACCGCTCGGCCACTTCGGCCTGCCCGCCCGAGGTTCGAGTCTTCCCTCGGGCAAGGGTGTGTGTGCTGTTCTTAGCATAAGTTAGTTTAAGTAGTACGTAAGTCTAGGGAACGATGACCTCAGCAGTTTGGTGCCTTAGGAATTCACACACTGTAAGTAGGCTGTTTAGGTGCCTAGAACCGTGCAGTGCGGGTGCCTAACTGCAAGTCATAACACAATGACTAATAACAATGCAGCATACAGTCTGATCATCATTCGTATGCAGTTGGGTACTCACACAGTAAATAGTTTTCCGTCTACACTGGCAGTGAAAGTTTGATTATAACCACCCTGTACAATTATAGCTACGGTTCCTCTTCGAAGGAAAAGAAAAAAAAAATCCTTTCCAAACATGATAACTCTCCCAAAACAAATAGGATTCATCTTCCAAAGCCAATATAATCCCTCCTCTAAAGAAAAATAACTTTAGCCCTTTAGTAACAAAGAAAAGTTCACTTTTAGAAGCAAATAAACGTCCTCTTCTGAAAAGAACATTGCTCCTCCTCTAAATATTACTCTTCTTCTCAAACAAACCGGACTTCTCTTTTTTGTCTAAAACTGACGTATCCTTTCTTAGATCAGAGCTAAATTTCTAACGCAAAAAAGACACCTCTTCTAACACAAAAATACTTCACTCTTAAGGCTACGACTTGCTTCTTAAAAAAAAGGAAGTCCTCTTCAAGAGCTAACTCTTTTTCTGGAGTGAATGTTTCTGCTTTTAAAAGGAGCAAGGGTCGCTCTCCTAAAACACGCCGGGACTGCACTTACTCGTCTATCTCTTGTTTCGCCCAGACTTATCACATATACAATTATTGGACAGAAATAAAAGTTACTTGAGAACGATCTCGAGACGGCCTAGCGTTTAGGAAAAAGAAAATAGCATTTTTAGTGCGGATCTGGCGAATTACTAGCCATTAGCATAGTTTCAAGGCAGCGGTTGACAAAGTGGAAAGATTACGGTACGGTAATCGTGGGGTCGTGAAGACGAGTTCTGATGCGGAAACTTTTTTATTTTCAGCTTTGACGTTACTTAGACTGCAACTAAATCTAAATAATGATATATATATTGTACTTATTACTATTTCCATAAAAGGTATGCGGAGGAAAGGCAAAGAAAAATCTGAGACTGAAAATAAATTTACAGTTAGGGATTGAATGGCATACACAAGAACTTTATGTGTAAAATTAGATATTTCTGTTATTTTGCAGTTGATGATTTACGCATGCTGGGGTGATATTCAGCGTGAACACCGGGGAAAAAGTAATTTCCTCGGCATCTCGCATTTGAACCATTACATGGCTGTTTTAAAGTTTCTGTAAAAAAGAGCAGAGGATGAAGTAGGTAAAAAGACAAGGGCTACTAGTAATCCTTGGGTAACACAAGAGATATTGAATTTAATCGATGAAAGGAGAAAATATAAAAACGCAATAAATGTCGAAGGCGAAAGGGAACACAAACGTCTAAAAATGAGATTGCTGCGGATGGCTAAACAGGAATGGCTAGAGGACAAATGTCCGGACGTAGAACCGTATATCACTAGGGGTAAGATAGATGCTGCCTACAGGAAAATTAAAGAGACCTTTCGAGAAAAGAGAACCACCTGTATGAATATCAAAAGATCAGATGGAAAACCAATCCTAAGGAAAGAAAGGAAAGCAGAAACGTGGAAGCAGTATATAGTGGGTTTATACAAGGGAGATGTACTTGAGGGCAATATTATGGAAATAGAAGAGGATGTAGATGAAAATGAAATGGGGGATATGATACTGCGTGAAGAATTTGACAGATCACTGAAAGACCTAAGCCGAAACAAGGCTCCGGAAGTAGGTAATATTCCATTGGAAGTAGGTAATATTCCTTTGGAGAGCCAGCCATGACAAAACTCTTACATCTGGTGAGCAAGATGTGTGAGACAAGTGAAATACCCTCAGACTTCAAGGAGAATATGTTAATTCCAATTCCAAATAAAGCAGGTGCTGACAGATGTGAAAATTACCGAACTCTCAGTTTAGTACGTCACGGTTGCAAAATACTAACACGAATCGCTCCCCGAAAGAATCGAAAAACTGGTAGAAGCTGACCTCGGGGAAGATCAGTTAAGATTCAGAAGAAATGCTGGAACATGCGAGGCAATATTGTCCTATGCCTTCTCATAGAAGATAGGTTAAGGAAAAGCAAAACTATGTTTACAGCATTTGTAGACTTATAGGAAGGTTTTGGCAATGTTGACGGGAATGCTGTCTTTTAAATTCTAAAGGTTGCAGGGGTAAAATACAGGGAACGAAAGGCTATCTGCAATTTGTGCAGAATCCAGATGGCAGTTATAAGAGTCGAGGGCACGAAGGGGAAACAATGGTTGAGAAGGGAGTGAGACAGGTTTGTAGCCTATACCCGTTATTATTCAATCTGTATATTGATCAAGCAGTAAAGGAAACAAAAGAAAAATCTGGAGTAGGAATTAAAGTCAAGGGAGAGGAAATAAAAACTTGGAGGTTTCCTGCTGACATTGTAATTCAGTCAGAGACAGCAAAGGACTTGAAAGAGCAGTTGAACGGAATGGACAGTGTCTTGAAAAGAGGATATAAGATGAATATCAACAAAAGCAAAACGAGGATAATGGAATGTAGCCCAATTAAATCGTGTGATGCTGAGGGAATTAGATTAGGAAACGTGACACTTCAACTAGTAGGTGAGATTTGCTATCTGAGATGCAAAATTACTGATGATGGTCGAATTAGGGACGATTCCTCAAGAAGAGAAATTTGTTAACATCGAGTATATATTTAAGTGTCAGGAAGTTCTTTCCGAAAGTATTTGTATCGCGTGTAGCGATGTATGGAAGTGAAACATGGATAATAAACCTTTGAGATGTGGTGCTACACCAGAACGCCGAAGAACGGATGGGAAGACCACGTAACTAATGAGGAGGTACTGAATAGAACTGGAGACAAGAGAAATTTGTGGCGCAACCTGACTAGAAGAAGGCGTCGGTTGATAGGACACATTCTGAGGCATCAAGGGATCACGAATGTATTACTGAAGGGAAGCGTGAGGTATAAAAACCGTAGAGGGAGGCCAAGAGATGAATACAGTAAGCAGCTTCGGAAGGATGTATTTTGCAGTGGTTACTCGCAGATGAGGAGGCTTGCACACGGTAGAGCAGCCTGGAGAATTGCATCAAACCAGTCTTTGGACTGAAGTCCACAACAACAACGTAGAAAAGAGACCTAGTTTGCATTCATAAAAGGTTATCTCTCATCGTAGAATTCGACAGTAAACCAAGCAGAACCCAAAGATTTCGGCCAATATTGACGAGGATAGATGGTGATGTAGATCAGAATATATTTTGATGCAGTCTTCTCCAAAGTAAAAGTGAAAGTGCCGCAATACAAAGTCCAGAAAGCTTCAATTACAATCTCTTATTTAAAAGTTTTTGTAGAGTACACACGGGCGCTTTAAGTACGGTTCTTTCTTAAAAATTTATTTACATTCCCAGATTTTCCTTTCCCGTACCTTTTCATGATTCTTATGAAAACAATAATAAATAAAATGTATTGAGCATTATTTTACCTTTATTTGCGTTCTAAGGAAACTAAAAATTTAAAATTAAAAGTATAAAAAATGTTTCCGCATACGCACTGGGCCCCACGACCTTCGGTTTAGTGTTCTCTAATTCTTCCACTACGCCAACCGCTACCTGAAACTGCTCTGACGTTCATGCGCCGATGTCTTCCCCGATCCGCGCCGAAAATGATTTTTTTTTCCAGACCCCTGGCCGGTGAAGCTCGCACTACTGTCACTTCCATTTCTGCGTAAGCGTTCCGTATACTTGAACGAAATCAGTGATGATGTGTAGGTGCGGTCCCCTTGTAAGTTCGACATGTGTTTCTTCTGTACCATGAGCGTACAAGTCTCATTTTCTAGGACAACCAAGACTCTTATTTTAAAATAGCAAGGCTCCTCTTTTAAAACCAACAGGGCTCCTGTTTTAAAACCAACAGGGCTCCTCTTTTAAAACCAACAGGGCTCCTCTTTTAAAAACAACAGGGGTCCTCTTTAAAAATTTCTTGCACAGATAGTGGTGACCACAGACGCGCATTTAGCTTACGTTCACCCTGCGCACTACCGAGTTGCACTCTTTCCGAGTAGCGTACCATCAATACCATTCTCTTCCACAGCGTAGGCCATTTTGGTAGTACAATGGTATAAGATCCAACCAAGTTATCGTTGTATTTCATGTATTGTAGCAGTCTGTTGCACTCAACTTTCAGGTAAGATCAGTAATCTAGGAGACTGAGTTAGATATTCTTCCTAATTGAGTAGTAGCTATAATTGGCAAGGAACCCGAGAAATGTGCTGTTTTCCATATTTTGACAAAAGGACTTGTCTGGGAATAGAATGTGAAATGGCATCAATAGCGAGGAGGTGGGAATCGTAAGACGCCAGGTTCTAAGAAATAACCTTTAAAACAGAAGAGACAATTTGTTGATCAAAATTTTACAGCAAATATTTATGCATTTCGTAACACATCTTACGTAATTCCGAGAAATTTCAATAAATGCAAACAAATGAACGGTACACTTCTAGAAGCAGAAACTGAAGAATTTAACTGTAGGCAGCAAACCATTAAGAGCCTCAAAACGCAGTCAACTGAACAATACGGTTATAGAATTATGAACTGAACAATTCAATTGAAGACAGCAAACTATTAAGCTTCACCCCATATGCTAATAAATTAACATTAATGGAAATTTTATTATCAGCTCAGAGCAAGCAGTGAGCCACTATTAAGAAAAATTGTAAAACAAATGGGCGACGACAAAGATGTAAAAATGAATTTAAGAAACACCGCCCAGCTGGCTTCAACTAACAATAATATTTTTAACCCGATATTACTAAACCCTTGTAAAATTTACTACCCAAGTTGGTACAAAGTCACAGTTCCCGCCAATCTGGTAATGTCACTTTAGGGCGTAAAACCGAACATTTTGCACTTGTGTGTGACATACATTCAGAAACCTAATATTGTAGTTAACTAGTGCACAAATATAAATTATGACTTTGTTTGAATAAACTACGGAGAAGTAAAATTTATGGTGGTTTAGTAACTACAAACATTTCCTTCCCTCTAATTCGTGTTCTAGGGTTAACTACCTAACCAGGCCAGCCCAAATAATACTTCTCAATTACAAATCGGGCTCCATTACAATAAAGAGGATTATTTTTACCATAAACAGACAGAATCCTCAGCTATGTACATAGTTTGACTTTCTAAAAATGTACACTCCTGGAAATGGAAAAAAGAACACATTGACACCGGTGTGTCAGACCCACCATACTTGCTCCGGACACTGCGAGAGGGCTGTACAAGCAATGATCACACGCACGGCACAGCGGACACACCAGGAACCGCGGTGTTGGCCGTCGAATGGCGCTAGCTGCGCAGCATTTGTGCACCGCCGCCGTCAGTGTCAGCCAGTTTGCCGTGGCATACGGAGCTCCATCGCAGTCTTTAACACTGGTAGCATGCCGCGACAGCGTGGACGTGAACCGTATGTGCAGTTGACGGACTTTGAGCGAGGGCGTGTAGTGGGCATGCGGGAGACCGGGTGGACGTACCGCCGAATTGCTCAACACGTGGGGCGTGAGGTCTCCACAGTACATCGGTGTTGTCGCCAGTGGTCGGCGGAAGGTGCACGTGCCCGTCGACCTGGGACCGGACCGCAGCGACGCACGGATGCACGCCAAGACCGTAGGATCCTACGCAGTGCCGTAGGGGACCGCACCGCCACTTCCCAGCAAATTAGGGACACTGTTGCTCCTGGGGTATCGGCGAGGACCATTCGCAACCGTCTCCATGAAGCTGGGCTACGGTCCCGCACACCGTTAGGCCGTCTTCCGCTCACGCCCCAACATCGTGCAGCCCGCCTCCAGTGGTGTCGCGACAGGCGTGAATGGAGGGACGAATGGAGACGTGTCGTCTTCAGCGATGAGAGTCGCTTCTGCCTTGGTGCCAATGATGGTCGTATGCGTGTTTGGCGCCGTGCAGGTGAGCGCCACAATCAGGACTGCATACGACCGAGGCACACAGGGCCAACACCCAGCATCATGGTGTGGGGAGCGATCTCCTACACTGGCCGTACACCGCTGGTGATCGTCGAGGGGACACTGAATAGTGCACGGTACATCCAAACCGTCATCGAACCCATCGTTCTACCATTCCTAGACCGGCAAGGGAACTTGCTGTTCCAACAGGACAATGCACGTCCGCATGTATCCCGTGCCACCCAACGTGCTCTAGAAGGTGTAAGTCAACTACCCTGGCCAGCAAGATCTCCGGATCTGTCCCCCATTGAGCATGTTTGGGACTGGATGAAGCGTCGTCTCACGCGGTCTGCACGTCCAGCACGAACGCTGGTCCAACTGAGGCGCCAGGTGGAAATGGCATGGCAAGCCGTTCCACAGGACTACATCCAGCATCTCTACGATCGTCTCCATGGGAGAATAGCAGCCTGCATTGCTGCGAAAGGTGGATATACACTGTACTAGTGCCGACATTGTGGATGCTCTGTTGCCTGTGTCGATGTGCCTGTGGTTCTGTCAGTGTGATCATGTGATGTATCTGACCCCAGGAATGTGTCAATAAAGTTTCCCCTTCCTGGGACAATGAATTCACGGTGTTCTTATTTCAATTTCCAGGAGTGTATATAAAAGTCTATAAGCATAATTTGAACGACATTAGCCACACAGCTTCAATTAAGACAGGCAAACTGAAACTGCCTTTATGCTGAGGCAGAACTCAGATCATTCACGAGTTACCTGCAAAACACAAAAGCAACAGGCAGAAATGCGCTCGAAAAGAAACAAAACTACAAACGTAACGACCTGTAAACGCCTCTTAGCAACATTGGGCTCAACTTAAGAATAGAGCCCACAGTGTAAGAACTCGCAAGGAACAGTGGGTAGCTCCACGTAGATTGTAGTACAGCGTACACATTAAGACGCCCACCAGGCATGTGAATATGCCTCACTCATCCCATTTTGCCTGCAGTTTCCGAAGATACCAAATAGCAGACGTAATACCAAAAGGTTCTTCCACCGGAGTCGAATATCGTGATTCTCAGGCATGTAAATTGACAGTTGTGGGATACAGCCTGCAGTGTCCATATCTTACATAACCACCTGGTGCAGTACTTAGATGGCCATTATCGTTATTGGTCGGCGACAAAAAATAAGGAGAACTCGGCAAGTGACACAACCCGAATTTGCAGAAACGTCGCTCATTGGAAGAGGGACTAAAATAAGCGAATGTGTGTCTCGGCTTATCCGTAAATACTTGATCGTTTCCGACAAAACAATGGTCATGGTTTTCGATGCAATCTAGACACCTTTTAATGGATGATAAATTTAGCGGAAGCAATGGCACAATTAGTTGTGGCTCTTCGTATTCTAAACCCGATTATTGTTCTCATTTCATTTTTTTTCTTTCTCATTTATCTATTCATGTCCGTAGTAGATTGAAATGAATGTTTCCTATCAAATTAGGGGATACAAGGGCATTATATTAATTGTAAAATTACAACTGGGTTCCACAGCAGGTGTCATACATTTAATTTCTTCATTTGTGTGGCCATAGTGTCCGCAATTGCTTTACAATTCTTGAAGGTATTTTTGTTCTGTCATCGCAACTACAAAACTGCGTTATCTTTTTCACCAGGCGCGTTTCGCTTTGTTGAGGTAAAGCATCATCAGTGGTGGTGATTTTCGCTTGATTTATCGCTTACATCCGGAAATGCCTTCATCTAGCACATCTGCGTTAGACACTGATAATTTTGGTCTAATTCTTAGTTGTTCTGCAGCACCATGCATTTCTTATATTTTTCGCTATACTGTTTTATGCACACCACTGAATTCTGTTTGTTTTTGTACTTCTAAGTATACATACATACTTGGAAGTACATAATACTTAGAAGCACAAAAAAAAAACAGAATAGAGTGGTGTGCACAAATGTTTGTTGTGAAAAACATAAGAAATGCGTAGTGTTGCAGAACAGCTAAAAATTAGACCAAAATTATCAGTGTCTATTTCAGAAAAACAACGGTGTGCTAGCAGACGGCATTTCCGGATTTAAGCGAGAAATCAAGCGAGAAATCATCACCACTGATGATGCTCTTTCTCAATAGAGTGAAACGCGCCTGCTGAAAAAAGTCACTCATTTTAGTAGTTGCAACGACAGAACAAAAATACCCTCAAGAGTCATACATTAATTGTACACGCAGCAAAAAAAGTTTGGCACCATCTCGGTTACCTGAACTTCTGAAAATACACGTTGACTGTGGGTATTGTTTCACAGACACAGTCCCTTTGACTGTTCAGAGATGTCACTAGACCCGCCCAAAGCTGTAAACAACCATACATGAGCAGCACCTATTAGATGGAGGGGCGTCCGACAGCCGATCAGTTCTAGTCATTTCACCAGGAAGAATGTACATGGCTCGTGTTGTCTGTAGTTCAACCATTCCTAGACGGTCAGTACCGCGGTTCGATCGCCATTTGTTCCTGTTATGAGATGAGAAAGTAAGTTTTAAGGTTAGCTGGGCTGAGTTCAAGACGAAAACGGTCCTACATTAGCTGAAAATAACTAAGATGCTGTAATTTCTTGGATTTATTCCTATTGATATTAAAGCTTTCCATAAACTGGATAAAGGCACACTATCATAGGCTTTTTCTATATCTATGAATACTAAATGTATAGGTTGTGCCCGAACCATTTTTTTTTCAATAATTTGTTGTAGGCAAAAGATATGATCAATTGTTGATCTTCCAGCTCTGAAACCTGCTTGTTCTTCAGCCTCCTTTTCTTTGTATTCTTGTTCTAACAAATATTTAATAATTCTTCCATATAATCTACTGAAGGTATTGGTCACTGTTATTCCCCTATAATTTTTATACTCATCTTTCGCTCCTTTTTTATGTCACGCTATGGGAATACCAATAAATGATAGAACAATATACTCGTTACAATTTGCAGATGACCAACTGATTATAGCCCAAGACTATGAGGACATAGAGTATATGACCAGAAAATTGATTCAAGAATATAAAAAATCAGGTCTAAATGTAAACATGAATAAAACAAAGTACATGGTAATTGGTGGAGTGAATGGAGACTTAATATTAGAAGAAGGGATGGGAACAATAACAGCTACTGAGGAATATAAATATTTAGGTGTGAAAATTACAAATGATGGGAAACAGGACAAAGAAATTAGATCAAGGATAAATTCTGGAAAGACGACAATCTCTTTATTGAATGGAATTCTCTGGGACAAACACATAACAACTGATAACAAAATAAGGATTTTTAAAACAATAGTTAGGAGCATTATTACATATGGTTCAGAAGTGTGGACAACAAAATGGCAACTGAAATCAAAATTATTAGCCACAGAAATGGATTTCTGGAGACGTTCAGCAAGAATATCAAGACGAGAAAGAATAAGAAATGAAGTAATCAGAGACAAGATAAAATGTAAAAATTCAATTATTGATTTCATCGAGCACAAACAACTTAAATGGTATCGACACATCAGACGAATGGAACAGGAAAGGCTACCAAAATGCATAATCGACTGGGTACCAATTGGAAGAAGAAAAAGGGGACGACCACCTGATACATGGATACAGGGAGTTCAGTCAACAATGAGGAAGAACAACATTCCTGAAGATTTATGGACAAATAGAGAAGAGTGGAGAACAATAATTAGTGACTTACTGTAATCTAGAATAGGTGCTGGAAAAATATACTCACATTGTAAATCCAGAATAATAATAAAACTAAGATGCTGTTATTGCTGGCGAGACTGTAAACAAAAATAAGCTCCTTAAGGAAATAGCAGGAGAGCGGGAAAGAATGCCGGAATACTTTTCTTCCTTGTGTGCGCTGCTCTGTGTTTACAGATTACGTGTTACTCGTGCCGTTTCACGCAGCGTTTTTTACACGGCTGCGTTAAGCGAAAGGGAGTATAACCTTTACACCTTCTCAAGTGTTTGAGACTGTGGAAACATCTCCCGGAAGACTACTGTGAAACTGGAATTCGCCAAGGACAACGAACAGCCAACAGCTCTCGATATTCAAAATTGGGTACTACCACAATGAAGCAAACAAGATATCAAGTATGCTTTATCGAGGGCATTGGGTGCAACCGGTTGCGGATAGTCTCATTTATCGACACGAATGACATCTGTCGCTTGTGTTCAGAGGCCATCCTTGGTTCCTTGCCGGCCGCGGTGGTCTAGCGGTTCTAGGCGCGCAGTCAGGAACCGCGCGACTGCTACGGTCGCAGGTTCGAATCCTGCCTCGGGCATGGATGTGTGTGTTGTCCTTAGGTTAGTTAGGTTTAAGTAGTTCTAAGTTCTAGGGGACTGATGACCACAGTAGTTAAGTCCCATAGTGCTCAGAGCCACTTGGTTCCTTTCAACGGTTGGCTGATTTGATGATGGCAACTAGCATCGGACGCGGGGTGCAGCCTAAGCTGACCATTTGTAGCATCGTACCTTGGTCGTTCGCGGTCCTCGTTCTAGAAACAGAGTGGAAGGTTTAAACCAGAGGCTCGGACGATTCTGAGACTGTATTGGCCGCGAGTATTTCGACCTCTGCCATTGGGTGGAGAATTTGTCGGGTTCCCCTTAACGGGTCAGAAGTGCAGGAAGCAGCTATTAAGGTGTCGGAGTACGTGTGAGGCACTTTGTTTTCTTTTTTTTAATGTTAGAGGAACAGAGAGGAATTGCGTAGCAAATTCGTAGATGCATCAACCAGAATGTTCACAGCGAATGCTCGTCTTGCAGATCGGATACAGAAAAGGTTTATATGATATTAGTAAACAGCGAGAGATCCAAGGAAAAAATATGGTTCAAATGGCTCTGAGCACTATTCGACTTAACTTCTGAGGTCATCAGTCGCCTAGAACTTAGAAGTAATTAAACCTAACTAACCTAAGGACATCACACACATCCATGCCCGAGGCAGGGTTCGAACCTGCGACCGTAGCGGTCACTCGGTTCCAGACTGTAGCGCCTAGAAGCGCACGGCCACTCCGGTCGGCGATCCAAGGAAAATTCCCAGAACTGGTGTTGCTTGTCGAATGTTATAATGCCCAGACAGTATGAGCAACAGGAAATTGTTTGAAACCAGAAGTGGATAACAGTGAAATTTTAAATTCAGATTGGAATATTTATCATAAGGATAAGTTAGTCGTCAGTATTAGCGGCGTCTTTGTTGCGGTAAAGAATTCGGTAATATCTAGTGAGATTATCCCACGTTCTGAATGTGAATTAATCTGGGTAAAGATAAGCATCGAAGATCTGTCAAAAATGGTAATCGGATGCTTTTGTAGCACGCCTGGGTAGGAGCTGTAGTGGTAGATCGCTTCAGAGGAGACTTGCAGCATATTGTCAACAAGTTTCCTCGTCATACTGCTGTAATGGGGGGGTGACTTCAGCTTGCCAGCATATACTGGGACAGTCATGCAGTCAAAACTGATGCCAGAGACAGTTATTTTGAATGTGTTGTCAGAAAATTGCTTTGAGTACATAAGTAGAGAACCAACTCGTTCAAGTAACGCCTTAGATCTCCAAGGAACAAACAGATCTGAAGTTATAGAATTAGTTTAAGTAGAAGAAGGATATCAGTGATCACAAAGTTGTGACAGAAACTATGGCTAAAATACTTTTGCTTAGAAAGAGTGACAGGATGCAAGTTACAAAGTATCTGTGAAGTCTGCATCAAATATTCAGTACTTAGGACGAAAATGTGGAGGGCAAATGAAAAAAAAAATATTAAAAGCATCATTGAATACACCCTAGACAAGTATGTTCCAAGCAAGAGCCACTGTGATTAATAGACGTTTTTTATTTATTTATTCGTTCGGCATATACAAGGCAAATATTACAGTGTCATTACAATCCACTAGGAAATTACAACACTACACAATGCTACTTATAGTTTTGAGCCAATCTATGGCCAGGTCAGGCAAGTAATGTATGTCCTTCAGTTCGCCACTATATCCTACCACTTCACACACCAGTAGGTGGCCCATTGTCTGGATTTCACCACATTCACACACGGGACTCTCCGCAAGTCCCCACTTATTCATTAGATGTTTGCATCTTCCCACGCTTGTTCTAAGGCGATTTAAGGCAACCCAGAGCTTCCGAGGGAGATCAGAACCATTTATCTTCTTGCTGGGGTCATCGATAAGCTTTTGGTTCTTGTGTGTCCCTTTGCGCCATGATTCCCCCACGCTAGCTTTGGGTCGAAGTCCTGTAATTCCCTGCCAATCTTCCAAAAGGGGGACCTAGATTTTAGCCTGTTGATGGGTGATAAGTCTTGGTGTATAGGGAGTTCTGGATTGTGTACGATCTTCCTATGTATTCTTGAGGTCGCCATGGAGCGCCTTATATCAAGGGGTTCTATGTTGGCAAGGACTGGGAGCCAGTCACATGGGGTAGCCCTAAGTGTGCCTGAGATAATTCTCATCGTCTCTTTCAATTGGGTGTCTACTTTATTTACATGCGCACTTTTCGCCCAGACTGGTGAACAATATTCAGCCACGCTGTACACGAGGGCTAATGCTGACGTCCTTAGTGTATTAGCTCCGCACCCCCATGATGTTCCGGCCAGTTTAGACATAATGGCATTTCGAGATTTTAATTTCTGTTTGGTGTCTTCCAGATGGGAGCTATACGTTAGTGTGCGGTCTAATTTTACTCCCAGATATTTGGGCTTATCTTCATGTCTGATATGCCGGTCATTCAGGGAAAGCTGTAGTTTCCTGCTTGAAGCTCTGTTATTAAAGTGCATTATGGTACTGGTCGTTTTATTGGGGTTGAGATGCAAATGCCACTTAAGGTAGTAGATGTTCAGCGCTTCAAGGTCCGCATTCAATGTTTTTTCAAGATCTTCGAAATTTTTGCTTTGGTAGGCGATGGCCAGATCATCCGCATACGCAAATTTACGCGACCTGGTGCTCGGTATATCAGATATGTATAAATTAAAAAGGGTCGGCGCCAGGGCTGACCCCTGCGGCAGGCCATTGTTTATGACCATGCTTTCGCTGCTCTTTCCATGGAGGTAGACCTTGATCTTCCTGCCTGTTAGCATATTTTTTAGTAATGTGTACGTCTGATTGCATTTGATAATTCGAGTAAGCTTGAGCAGTAGTCCTTCGGTCCAGACAGTGTCATAGGCTGATGTAAGATCTATTAATACCAGGCCCGTTTTCAGCTTGTTCTGATAGCCTTTCTCTATATATGTTGTAAGGGACAAAACTTGTTCACAGCAGTTCCTTCCCACACGGAACTTTGCTTGATAGTCCGGGAGGTTCGCCTCAATGTATGGTGCTAGTCTGGCCAGTAATATTCTCTCAAATAGTTTGTAAGAGGTACAAAGCAGTGAGATCTGTCTATAGTTCTTTGGATTATCCTTCCCTGGTTTCAGTACCGCTATTACCTTAGCTTCTTTCCATAACTTCGGGAGTGCACCTGATGTAATGCATTCCGTGAAGAGCTTGGCCATCCATTTCCTCCCAATGGGTCCCAGCTCCCTCAGAAATTCTGGGAGGATTTCGTCGGGTCCGGCTGCTTTCCCTGTTTTCATTAGTGTTAGGGCCTGGGTAATCTCCTCGACGTTACTGCTTTGACAACATCTAGATTAGTAGGATTATTGGCTAATTCCTTGGTTAGGTTCCTGGAGATCCTTTTCTTCTCCTCAGTCTTCAGGCGTATTTTGGAGGTCTGTTTCATGGCAGTTGCTATTTCGGATGGGCCCACACCCGCGGCCGATCTTCGTGGTGTTGTGGCACCACCCAGTTTCCGTAGTAGACCCCAGCTCTTCCTGCTAGAATGGGTAAAGTCCAGATTCTCCATTGCCATCTTCCACCTGTTCCTACGTTCCTCGTTCATAGTGTTGATCAGTCGTTCTGCAGTCTCGTCCTCCCCACTCCTCTCATACTGCTCTAACAATGACTCGCACTCCTCTGACCAGCAAGGAATATATTCCCTCCGGGCCCCTCGGGGGATAGCCTTTAGGGCCTCTTTATACATCAGATTTACAAACCTTTGGTAGTTCTCTGGACTTGGTGGTATTCGATTTATTGTCTTGTCAATAAAAGATTTATATTTCCCCCAGTTTGCTTTTCTCAGATTCCACCGTGGAATCGGCGGGCTCTTTATGATCGGGATGGAAAGGCCGATCTCCACAATAATCGGGAGGTGTTGGCTCCGTGGGAAAGCTTCGAGGACTCTTCTTGTAGCTTGCATTGGTACGCCCGTTGCGCCGCGTGTGACAAAGGTCAGGTCAGGTGTCGTCTTTGTGCCCCATACTTTTGAATTGAAGGACGCTCTGTCCTTGGGATCAAACAGGAGGTGTAGGTCCCGGTTGTCAGCCCAGTCACTTAGTCCAACGCCTTACGGAGTGGATCTCTGATATCCCCATCTGGTGTGCTGGGAATTAAAGTCGCCGGCATAGATTGCTGGATGATTAGCCTGCGGTAAGATTCCAATAGGCCATTGCTGCGAAGGTGGTTTGTAGACATTGTGGATTGTCATCTCTCCCAGTTTAATGCCTATTGCGTGTGGAACCGATTCCACATTGTTCTCGAGGTTTCCTAGGAGCTCATTTTTCACCAGGGTCGCCATACCATGTTTGTCGTGTCCTGAGTATCCCACATTGGTGAATCCTGGTATGCATAATCGTTCGATGTTTTCATCCGTCAGGTGTGTCTCCTGCAAGAGTACGACACTTACTCTTTCTCGGATTTCTCCTTTCGTCCTTGTGTAGCCTTCTATATTGAAGTGGCACACTCTCACCATCTTCGTGGAGTAATTCCGCTTCTGAATCGTTTGCCTTCTTGTGGGCCGGGAGGCAATTGAGCGTCCGGTCGCCGGAATTGTGTAGCCTTTTTGCCGTTGCATTTTACTGCAGCGTTGCCCGGGGAGCACCATCTTGGAGGTTGTGTACACGTCGCTCCCCTGTTGTAGAAAACTGCTACGTAAACAAAGAGAGCGTCATCACAGATTCAAGAGAAGTCATAACCGGGCGTTCTGTGACTTTGAAACTAAAATTTTGTCAACCGATGTGACTAAAAACCGTAAGAGGTTTTGGTCATACGTAAATTCACAAAGGGGTCCGAAATTAGTTATTTTCTCAGTGACCATACTGCCACTAAAGCGAAAGAGAGAAGGCCGAAATACTGAATCAGGCCTGTTTCACCGCGGAGGATCGAAATATGGTCCCTCCTTTCAACCATCGTTCAAACGTGGAAATAGCAGACACTGAGATAACCGACTGCGGAATAGAAAAGCAACTACAATCGCTTAATGGTGGAAAGGCAGTAGGAGCAGATGAGATGAATGTAAGATTCTACAACGTTTATGCGAAATAACTTGCTCCCAGTAGTTTATCGTAGTTCTCTGGAGCAACGAGGGGTATCTATCAACTTTGGAAAAAAGGACGAGTCATTCCCGTTTTCAAGAAGGGTCGTAGGACAGATCCACATAATTATGTCCTATGTAGTTACTGTTTAAAACGGATATAAATGAGCTAGTAGAATGTGTCGAAAGCTCTCTAAGACTGTTCTCAAACAATGTGCTTGTCTGTAAGGAATTAGCAACGCCAGAAGACAGTACTGATCTGCACAGTGACCTAAAGAAGATTGATGAATGGTGCAGGTTCTGGCAGACGACCCTGAATGCCAATGAATGTGACATATTGCGCAAACATAGGAAAAGAAATCAATCCTGTTCAACTACACTATTGATGACAAATTGTTAGAAACAGTAGCTGCCGTGAAATATCTAGGAGTCAGTGTCCAGAGTGATCTTAAGTAGCACGACCACATAAAACAAATTTAGGAAAAGCACATGCCTGACTGAGATTCACAAGAAGAATCTTCAGGAAACGTACCCTACCCACGAAAGAAGTGCCTACAAGGAGTTTGTTCGACCGGCTCTTGAGTACTGCTCATCAATTATAAACCCTTACTAAGTAGGAGTGATAGAGGAGACGGAGAAGATCCAATGAAAAGTGGCGCGTTACAGAGACGCTCAACAAACTGCAGGGCAGACAACAGCAGAGGCAGTGTGCATCACAGAGAGGTTTGCTATTGAAATTTCGAAAGAGTACCTTCCGGGAAGAATCGGACAACATATTACTTCCTCCCACTTACGAATCGCGAAAAGACTACGAAAGCAAAATTCGAGAAACTGGAGTTGATACAGAAGTTTACTGAAAATCGTTCTTACCGGGTGCCGTTCGTGAGTGGAACAGGAGAGGGGGCATTAGTTAATGGTACCAGAAGTACGCTCTGCCACACGTGGTCAGCTGGCTTGCGGAGTATTGATGTAGATGTAAGCTTGGATAAAGTTAAAGGCTGCTACGTCAGATGTAAAACGTTACAATACTGAATAGAGAGACAGGGTTGCGCAGAGTGGCCGCGCGGTTTGAGGCGTCCTGTCACGGACTACACGACCCCTCCCGCCGTAGGTTCGACTCCTCCCTCGGGCATGGAGTGTTGTTCTTAGCATGTTAATAATAACTTAGTTTAAGTAGTGTGTACGTCTAGGGATCGATAACCTTTGCAGTTTGGTCCTTTAGGAATTCACACACCTCTGAACATCAGATAAACAGAATGGTAACAGCTGTGACCGCTGTATCGCGTACTTCGCTGGAATTTGCTCACTTAAAGATTGCGGCTGCAGCCTGAATAGTCTTGGCTCTGGTTTGGTAGTTGGAGACTGGGCATTGAAGAATGTAAAATCCAACTCAGTTAACCTTGGGCTAATATAAATAATTCATAGTTCATGGAAAACAATTGCCTGTATTCAATTATTGCGCGTGGAAATGCTATAGGATGCGCCCTAGACCAGAGGCGGAGAGAGCGTGGGGTCAATCTGAGTTACTGAAAGGCTGAATGCAGTTAAGGATAAAATGAACATCTATTGACCTGGGTATATTAATTAAAGGTCCGCCCCTGGTAGCTGAGTGGTTTCAGCTACCCTCGGCAATAAAAAAAAAAAAAAAGCCTGAGTGAACGGATCAACGAACAATCTGAACGGGTGTCATAGGACGTCCGTCACGAACAAATTCAACGATTAATATAGAACAAAATGAAATAAAAATAGTGGCCAGGGCGACGGAATGCCATACCTAACGGCCCGGGTTCGATTCCCGGCTGTGTCGGAGATTTCCTCCGCTCAGGGACTGGGTGTTGTGTTGTCCTTATCATCATCATTTCATCCCCATCGACACGCAAATCGCCGAAGTGGCGTCAACTCGAAAGACTTGCACCAGGCGAACGGTCTACCCGACTGGAGGCCCTGGCCACGTGGCATTTATATTAATTAAAATGCTTGTGAACATAATAAAACGCAACGACTGCCGGGCGTTGTATATATATATATATATATATATATATATATATATATATATATATATATATATATATATATATATAGGGAGTAAAGATATAAGTTCACATATTCTTATATGTGGTAAACCCGCCAGGTTAGACGAGAGCGCTAAGGCGCTGCTTCCTGGACTCGGGTAGGCGTGGCGGCCCCGGATCGAATCCTCCCGGCAGATTACCGACGAAGTCTGGTGTGCCGGCCAGCCTGGATGTGGTTTTCATGGGGTTTTCCACATCCCCCTAGGTAAAAACCAGGCTGGTTCCCATGTTCAGCCTCAGTTACACTACTCGCAGACATCTGATCACGATCGCACTATTCCATGGCTTACACTAGACGCAGACAGCTGCTGCACACTAACTCCGTCCTGGGGGGGTACGGGGTGCCGACAGGAAGGGCATCAGGCGACCCTCTGACACTAACGCTGCCAAATCCACAGTAACAAGCCGACCGCGCGTTGAACTCGGACAAAGGCACAAGGAAATGATGATGATTTTTATATGTGGTATCTTAAAATGAACACCCATCCGTGTGTTGGTTGTTTTCCGCTGCATCGAATAGCCTTCCTCTCAAACACGTCACAGTTTTTACGACCTGATGTTTTCTGCACAGTCGTAACTGTACCACAGTACAGACTAACCATTTTGCCTCTACGTTCTACATTTCAACACCTGAGCTGCTGCCTAGGGGAAGGTAAATAGTAATGGCTTGCTCTTGCACTATGTTGTTGTTGTTGTGGTCTTCAGTCCTGAGACTGGTTTGATGCAGCTCTCCATGCTACTCTATCCTGTGCAAGCTTCTTCATCTCCCAGTACCTACTGCAACCTACATCCTTCTGAATCTGCTTACTGTATTGATCTCTTGGTCTCCCTCTACGATTTTTACCCTCCACGCTGCCCTCCAATGCTAAATTTGTGATCCCTTGATGCCTCAAAACATGTCCTACCAACCGATCCCTTCTTCTAGTCAAGTTGTGCCACAAACTTCTCCACAATCCTATTCAATACCTCCTCATTAGTTACGTGATCTACCCACCTTATCTTCAGCATTATTCTGTAGCACCACATTTCAAAAGCTTCTATTCTCTTCTTGTCCAAACTGGTTATCGTCCATGTTTCACTTCCATACATGGCTACACTCCAAACAAATACTTTCAGAAACGACTTCCTGACACTTAAATCTATACTCGATGTTAACAAATTTCTCTTCTTCAGAAACGTTTTCCTTGTCATTGCCAGTCTACATTTTATATCCCCTCTACTTCGACCATCATCAGTTATTTTGCTCCCTAAATAGCAAAACTCCTTTACTACTGTAAGTGTCTCATTTCCTAATCTAATCCCCTCAGCATCACCCGATTTAATTTGACTACATTCCATTATCCTCGTTTTGCTTTTGTTGATGCTCATCTTATATCCTCCTTTCAAGACACTGTCCATTCCGTTCAACTGCTCTTCCAAGTCCTTAGCTGTCTCTGACAGAATTACAATGTCATCGGTGAACCTCAAAGTTTTTACTTCTTCTCCATGAATTTTAATACCTACTCCGAATTTTTCTTTTGTTTCCTTTACTGCTTGCTCAATATACAGATTGAATAACATCGGGGAGTGGCTACAACCCTGTCTCACTCCTTTCCCAACCACTGCTTCCCTTTCATGCCCCTCGACTCTTATAACTGCCATCTGGTTTCTGTACAAATTGTAAATAGTCTTTCGCTCCCTGTATTTTACCCCTGCCACCTTCAGAATTTGAAAGAGAGTATTCCAGTTAACGTTGTCAAAAGCTTTCTCTAAGTCTACAAATGCTAGAAACCTAGGTTTGCCTTTTCTTAATCTTTCTTCTAAGATAAGTCGTAAGGTTAGTATTGCCTCACGTGTTCCAACATTTCTACGGAATCCAAACTGATCTTCCCCGAGGTCCGCTTCTACCAGTTTTTCCATTCGTCTGTAAAGAATTCGCGTTAGTATTTTGCAGCTGTGACGTATTAAACTGATAGTTCGGTAATTTTCACATCTGTCAACACCTGCTTTCTTTGGGATTGGAATTATTATACTCTTCTTGAAGTCTGTGGGTATTTCGCATGTCTCATACATCTTGCTCACCAGATGGTAGAGTTTTGTCATGACTGGCTCTCCCAAGGCCATCAGTAGCTCTTGCACTACCCAGCCTAAAAACATATGACTTGTAATAGCTATAATTATTAATCTGCAAATGACGGAAATACTGATGTAAAGTTGTTCAGTACAATTTCCTCAGTCACCAACAGAAATATCTGCACTTGTACCCGTTGCACACTGTACATTAAGTTCCGTACTTGATACATCTCTAACCTTTCCTGAGTCCTATATTAAATTCGTAGTTTGTGGAACGGGAACAATCAAGTATGTGTTAACCACACGCATTTAACATCCACATGCAGTTGATGAGGTTTACTCAGAGGAGAAAAGAAAAGAACAAATGAGAGATCCCGGGTTCGGGTCCTGGTCGGGGCATACATTTTCAGCTGTTCACATCGAGGTATATCAACAACACCTGTCGGCAGCTGAGGTTTTCAGTTAGTCATCATTTATTCCAGGGAAAAGCTGCACGGTCATCAACAGTAACTGTTCTTTCGAGAACAAGTTACTGTCTTCGTATATATAGAAAAGAACAAAGTTCAATAACCATGATAACATGTGCATAGCAAAAATGATGCTGGTCTCTCGAGTTTAATATGTGGAATGGATATGTAAAATCGCCAGTGAAATACACAAACGAAGGTGAAAACATGAACAAAAAAACATGTTTAATTTGAATACATCAAGAGGGAGATTACGGAATCTATCGCACGAAAAGCTCTTAAGGCAGAACATGAGCACGTGATGGTATATAACAAAAAAAATTGCTCTGAGCACTATGGGACTTAACATCTTAGGTCATCAGTCCCATATAACTTGGAAGTACTTAAACCTAACTAACGTAACGACATCACACACATCCATGCCCGAAGTAGGATTCGAACCTGCGACCGTAGCGGTCGCGTGGTTCCAGACTGAAGCGCCTAGATCCGCTCGACCACTCCGGCCGGCAGGTATCTAACAGAGTTAAGTACCGAACAAGTAAGAATTTCAGGATAAACTAATTAGCACTGCACTGAATTCATTGCAAATGTGACACTATGTGAGAGCTGAAGGCTCTTAAACGTGGACGATAATACGTGGTGATAATGAATAAATGCAAGTAACGAACGGTGTAAGCTACAGGATAAAATGGATTGAAAAATCAATGACAGAATAACGGTGGTAACATATAATGCACACGCACTCGTGGTTAGAAAAATGAGAAGCTGATTGAACTAAAACGTTACCAATTTCAACACATTTTTAAGTATTTACGCAGCCGGTTGAAAGAAACAATAGCCCAGTAAATCATCTAAGTTACAACGTATTTAATGCTCATGGTATTGAATAAAATTCACCATACAGGCTAAGACACTATCAAGCTATAAAAAAGAGCATTAGGGCTTCAGTTGGACTGAAAACTCACACAAATTCAAACTACTGAGCAGAAGCTCTTGTGAGCGATTGATGTTGCCAAGCCCTCAGTGGGCAGTGGAGAACTTCCAAAATGAAACCGAAGTTTATCCCTGCGTGGGACCGAGCCAGGTGGCGCAGTGGCTAGCACACTGGACTCGCATTCAAGAGGACGAAGGTTCAAATCAGCATCCGACCATCCTGATTTAGGTTTTCCCTGGTTTCCCTAAATCGCTTCAGGCAAAAGCCGGGATGAATCCTCTGAAAGGGCACGAGCGACTTCCTTCCCGTATCCAATGAGGCCGATGACTCGCTGTTTGGTCCCCTCCTTCAAATCAACCAACCAACCAACCTCCAAGGAAGAGACTAGAGAGCAGGCCTATAGTATTGTGCCAATCTGCACAAAAGCTTCGACCAAGACAAACAGAGATATCTGTGCTACCAACCAAGCATAAACAAAAGTTGCCCTACTATCACAGTAGCAGACTACTCTACCCCCACTGTTGCGCTCACAGAATTCGTAACTTCACACACACATATTTATTCGTTTTATTATACCACGACGGAAGCCGGCCGGTGTGGCCGTGCGGTTCTAGTCACTTCAGTCTGGAACCGCGCGACCGCTACGGTCGCAGGTTCGAATCCTACCTCGGCCATGGATTTGTGTGATGTCCTTAGGTTAGTTAGGTTTAAGTAGTTCTACGTTCTAGGGACAGTATGTTGCTATGTTGCATTCTGTCAAGCTTTTCCCTTGTTTTTTCTTCAGATTGGAATCAATTTTTGTACCACAAATTTCGTGAAGTGAAATTATCGTTCGTGGTGTCAACGCTACTAACCTATATGTGCGTTCATGGAGATGTGCTCATCAGTACACATGGTCCAGCTGGCCGATTCCCGGCATTTTTCACCCACATTTATTACAACACGTCACGTACATCACTTGTAATTTTCATTTTGTGATCAACAGCTGTGTGTTTACAGTGTTTACAGGGTGTAGTGTTGCTAACTGTTGCTGTGAGTTTATCTTTCATCTTTTGTTTGTGTTGTTTGTGTGTGTGCGTGGATTGACGTTTTTCATTTATTTTTTGTGTGTGTGTGTGTGTGTGTGTGTGTGTGCCTGTGTGTTTGCGTGTGTATTTTGTTATAAGTGTCGTTCTTTGCGAGAGCGGTATTTTTAACGTATATTTGTGTGTGTGTGTGTGTGTGTATATTTGAGAGAGAGAGGTAGAGAGAGAGAGAGAGAGAGAGAAAGAACGAAAAGGGAGCAGAGAAAGAATATTTAACTATTTATTCTGATTATATTTCTGGTTACTGTTTGCTGTTGTTTCAGTGGCTAATATGGTCAGAGAGTGACTGCTTATACAGATTTGATCATTAAGTACTTTCTTTTTCATTGCAAGGGCTCTTTGTATGGAAAGTTTTCTTGAAATGTCATAGTTTTTTTGTTGTGATTATTCATTCTATTAACTTTCATGTTTTGTTCCATGTTGGATGGTTCATGTCCATGTTCCATCTGCTGTTCAGCGTAGGTAGAATAGCCATTTTCATATTTCCAGTTTCCTATATGTTCTTTGTACCTGGTTTTGATATTCCCACCTGTCATCCTCAGATATACTGAGTCACATTCTAGGCTCTCTAACTGGTATATACCTGTTCCTTGGCATTTATCTAGTTTGTCTGCTGTTTATAAATATTACTGGAGTGTGTTTCTTGCTCTGTAAGCAATGTGTAATCCCTATTTATTTAATATATTTGCTAGTCTGTGTGTCGCTTTGTGTTTGTACGTTAAAGTGTACCATTTCTTTCTGTTAGTCGTATCATGACTGTTACTGTTTTGTGTTTCCTTGTGTGCTATAGTGTCGGTGGGGTTCTTTGATGTTCGTGTTACCTGCTTATTTTTCTTTTTCTTTACTTGTGTTTTGATTTTTTGGTTGGGTTTTGGACTATATGGATGTCTGTAACCATTGTTTGTGATTAGGAGTTGTATTGTATGTAATTCCTTTTCAAAGTTTTCTTTCCTGTGTGGGATATTATTTAGTCCATGTAACATGTATCATAGGACTGCTAATTTTTGATTTTGTGGGTGGTTGGATGAAGTATGTGTGATTGTATTTGTGGCTGTTGGCTTTCTGAAGTTGTCAAACGTGTGTCTATTGTTGGCTCTTTTTATTGTTATATCCAAGAATTATATTTGCTTTTCTGTTTCTGATCATGTTAGCCAGTAAAACAATAATAAACAGAAATCTAAAACAGAATAAACAATTACTCTCACTCTCTCTCTCTCTTCCCACCCCCCCCTCTCTTTCTCTCTCTATATATCACACACACACACACCCCCCCCCCCCCCCCCCCCCCATGAACCATGGACCTTGCCGTTGGTGGGGAGGCTTGCGTGCCTCATCGATACAGATAGCCGTACCGTAGGTACAACCATAACGGAGGGGTATCTGTTGAGAGGCCAGACAAACGTGTGGTTCCTGAAGAGGGGCAGCAGCCTTTTCAGTAGCTGCAAGGGCAACAGTCTGGATGATTGACTGATCTGGCCTTGTAACAATAACCAAAACGGCCTTGCTGTGCTGGTACTGCGAACGGCTGAAAGCAAGGGGAAACTACGGCCGTAATTTTTCCCGAGGGCATGCAGCTTTACTGTATGATTAAATGATGATGGCGTCCTCTTGGGTAAAATATTCCGGAGGTAAAATAGTCCCCCATTCGGATCTCCGGGCGGGGACTACTCAAGAGGATGTCGTTATCAGGAGAAAGAAAACTGGCGTTCTACGGATCGGAGCGTGGAATGTCAGGTCCCTTAATCGGGCAGGTAGGTTAGAAAATTTGAAAAGGGAAATGGATAGGTTAAAGTTAGATATAGTGGGAATTAGTGAAGTTCGGTGGCAGGAGGAACAAGACTTCTGGTCAGGTGACTACAGGGTTATAAACACAAAGTCAAATAGGGGTAATGCAGGAGTAGGTTTAATAATGAATAGGAAAATAGGAACGCGGGTAAGCTACTACAAACAGCTTAGAGAACGCATTATTGTGGCCAAGATAGATACGAAGCCCACACCTACTACAGTAGTACAAGTTTATATGCCAACTACCTCTGCAGATGACGAAGAAATTGAAGAAATGTATGATGAAATAAAAGAAATTATTCAGATTGTGAAGGGAGATGAAAATTTAATAGTTATGGGTGACTGGAATTCCAGTGTAGGAAAAGGGAGAGAAGGAAACATAGTAGGTGAATATGGATTGGGGCTAAGAAATGAAAGAGGAAGCCGCCTGGTAGAATTTTGCACAGAGCACAATTTAATCATAGCTAACACTTGGTTTAAGAATCATGATAGAAGGTTGTATACATGGAAGAACCCTGGAGATACTAAAAGGTATCAGATTGATTATATAATGGTAAGACAGAGATTTAGGAACCAGGTTTTAAATTGTAAGACATTTCCAGGGGCAGATGTGGACTCTGACCACAATCTATTGGTTATGACCTGTAGATTAAAACTGAAGAAACTGCAAAAAGGTGGGAATTTAAGGAGATGGGACCTGGATAAACTGAAAGAACCAGAGGTTGTACAGAGTTTCAGGGAGAGCATAAGGGAACAATTGACAGGAATGGGGGAAAGAAATACAGTAGAAGAAGAATGGGTAGCTTTGAGGGATGAAGTAGTGAAGGCAGCAGAGTATCAAGTAGGTAAAAAGACGAGGGCTAGTAGAAATCCTTGGGTAACAGAAGAAATATTGAATTTAATTGATGAAAGGAGAAAATATAAAAATGCAGTAAATGAAGCAGGCAAAAAGGAATACAAACGTCTCAAAAATGAGATCGACAGGAAGTGCAAAATGGCTAAGCAGGGATGGCTAGAGGACAAATGTAAGGATGTAGAGGCTTATCTTACTAGGGGTAAGATAGATACTGCCTACAGGAAAATTAAAGAGACCTTTGGAGAGAAGAGAACCACTTGTATGAACATCAAGAGCTCAGATGGAAACCCAGTTCTAAGCAAAGAAGGGAAAGCAGAAAGGTGGAAGGAGTATATAGAGGGTCTATACAAGGGCGATGTACTTGAGGACAATATTATGGAAATGGAAGAGGATGTAGATGAAGATGAAATGGGAGATACGATACTGCGTGAAGAGTTTGACAGAGCACTGAAAGACCTGAGTCGAAACAAGGCCCCCGGAGTAGACAACATTCCATTGGAACTACTGACGGCCTTGGGAGAGCCAGTCCTGACAAAACTCTACCATCTGGTGAGCAAGATGTATAAAACAGGCGAAATACCCTCAGACTTCAAGAAGAATATAATAATTCCAATCCCAAAGAAAGCAGGTGTTGACAGATGTGAAAATTACCGAACAATCAGTTTAATAAGCCACAGCTGCAAAATACTAACACGAATTCTTTACAGACGAATGGAAAAACTAGTAGAAGCCGACCTCGGGGAAGATCAGTTTGGATTCCGTAGAAATATTGGGACACGTGAGGCAATACTGACCTTACGACTTATCTTAGAAGAAAGATTAAGGAAAGGCAAACCTACGTTTCTAGCATTTGTAGACTTAGAGAAAGCTTTTGACAATGTTGACTGGAATACTCTCTTTCAAATTCTAAAGGTGGCAGGGGTAAAATACAGGGAGCGAAAGGCTATTTACAATTTGTACAGAAACCAGATGGCAGTTATAAGAGTCGAGGGACATGAAAGGGAAGCAGTGGTTGGGAAGGGAGTAAGACAGGGTTGTAGCCTCTCCCCGATGTTATTCAATCTGTATATTGAGCAAGCAGTAAAGGAAACAAAAGAAAAATTCGGAGTAGGTATTAAAATCCATGGAGAAGAAATAAAAACTTTGAGGTTCGCCGATGACATTGTAATTCTGTCAGAGACAGCAAAGGACTTGGAAGAGCAGTTGAATGGAATGGATGGTGTCTTGAAGGGAGGATATAAGATGAACATCAACAAAAGCAAAACGAGGATAATGGAATGTAGTCGAATTAAGTCGGGTGATGTTGAGGGTATTAGATTAGGAAATGAGACACTTAAAGTAGTAAAGGAGTTTTGCTATTTGGGGAGCAAAATAACTGATGATGGTCGAAGTAGAGAGGATATAAAATGTAGACTGGCAATGGCAAGGAAAGCGTTTCTGAAGAAGAGAAATTTGTTAACATCGAGTATAGATTTAAGTGTCAGGAAGTCTTTTCTGAAAGTATTTGTATGGAGTGTAGCCATGTATGGAAGTGAAACATGGACGATAAATAGTTTGGACAAGAAGAGAATAGAAGCCTTCGAAATGTGGTGCTACAGAAGAATGCTGAAGATTAGGTGGGTAGATCACATAACTAATGAGGAGGTACTGAATAGGATTGGGGAGAAGAGGAGTTTGTGGCACAACTTGACCAGAAGAAGGGATCGGTTGGTAGGACATGTTCTGAGGCATCAAGGGATCACCAATTTAGTATTGGAGGGCAGCGTGGAGGGTAAAAATCGTAGGGGGAGACCAAGAGATGCATACACTAAGCAGATTCAGAAGGATGTAGGTTGCAGTAGGTACTGGGAGATGAAGAAGCTTGCACAGGATAGAGTAGCATGGAGAGCTGCATCAAACCAGTCTCAGGACTGAAGACCACAACAACAACACACACACACACACACACACACACACACAACAAATGAAAAAATATGAAACCACATATACAACACAAACAAAACACGAAAGATCAACACCCAGTGACACTTGGCAACACTAAACCCTGCAAACACACATATGTTGATCACAAGACGAAAAGTACAAGTGATGTAAGTGATATGTTCTAAGAAATGTGGGTGAAAAAACTACGGAAATGGGCCAGCTGGAACATGGGGACTATAGGACACATCTTCAGGACCGCACATATCGGTTAACAGCATTGGAAATCGTTAGTAACCCCGAACGATAATTTCACCTCACGAAATTTGTGCTACGAAAGTTGATTCTAATCTGAAAAAACAAGAGAAAAACATGACAAAATGTGACATACCAATATATTGTAAGTACTACATAATACATTTATTATATGTATAAAAAGAAACTCATATTACAGGCAACTGAAGATGTTTCACAAATCAAGGAAGTGAAATGCGTATGGCAAAAAACGAAACTGCCTTTCATTTAGTTGCATAGATGGAATATGCCTCCATGTATTTTGAAGCATCTAAGGAACGATGGTAAATACAAAAAAGACGGTACTGTTTTATTTAATAAATGATAACTACAGAAAATGTGATACATGCATATCATAAGAAATAAGACATAATTATATAAAACGTACAAAATATCAATAATCTAATATAAAAATATAGCGAACTAGATATGGTAGATATGTCCTTCAGACATTTATGTCCAACAACATACTTTGCAGAAGGCGTTATAAAGTTATTCTAACCCCATGGATATCTTATTTTTAGTGGCTCAATGATAATTCAATGTTCTGTTTGCTCCTCTACGCCACGATCACGTTCTAAGCTGTGTACAATGCCACATCATCTTGTATGCCAAGTTCTGAGGAGGCTAAGGCGACTCCATATTTTTCTTTGCAGCTGCGTACCTGTAGGTGGTAGGGTTGGGTCAGTCTGTCGATTTTGAAAATCGATCAGTTAAAATTTTTTCGGTAGTGAAACTACATTATTTATCCTAAAGGAAGACAGTTTTTGATCTTTTATTTTTCAAGTACATCCAACATAAATTTTAAGCATGAGAGGGTTAATGTACTGCTGCTATCTGTCTGCTGATGATTGTCTAACAAGTTGACTGTAACCAAGTTTTCAACGAATAATGGCTACGGCTTCATCCAGACGAACACCCATCTTTTCTGGAGCATTTGTCTGTGTTCGTATGTAATGAAAACTCCATCCCACAAACTGACAATCAGCACCTGTACAGCACAATGCATAAATGTCTCCATGCTTGCATTGAACATTCTCGTGGTTACATCGATTATTAATGTAACACATTTCACATTTGTAGCAGCTTGTCTCGCGCTTGCATTAATCTGTTATCTTGCAATGTTAATCACTTAAATATGTGTCCTAGACAAATATATTCTAGAAATTCCATTACTCTGCATTAATTTTTTTTCGGTATTGCAATTTTTTTCCGTCAGTGTATGGTTTAATTAAACATTTTTCTTCACTGATTCTTAAAGGAGATACTATTAAGTGCAGCCTCCTGTAGTTATATAAGATTTGTACTTCGTATCCGGTTCGGTTGAACTTAAGGAGTAGGCCATCTAGCTATACAATGTCATAGGCTGCTATTAAATCAACAGAAACGAGAGAAGTGTACCGTTCTCTTTGGAAGGCAGTTTCAATAAATGTATTTAAAAAGTCAATAGTTGCCCATTTTGAACATCATGAGCTTCAGAAATGAGTTAACGGTAGAAGCTGTAATTACATACTTTCATGAAAGGTTACACATAATACTTTATTACTATTTCACAGGTGTCATTGATACGCTTTCCGAGAGGTTACCTTTGCTTACTCTTTCAACGTTTTTGAAAATCTGTTTATTTAAATGTCTTTCTGAGACTCTAATCATTCTTGAAGAAAGTATTGTTTCTAATACTTATATTGACACATTATTTAAATTTTTATGACAATTCTGATTCTTTTGGTTAATATACGAAAGTGATAGAGGTAGAATTGTTGGTAGTCGGTTCTGGTCAATAATATCATTTTACAGTGGTTTTCTTTTTTCTTATCGTCTTTTGCACTTTCATGTCACAGATAACGCATAGATTTTTCGTTGTCACACAACAGCAAAAGACGCCACCGTTAAATATTGAATGTATGTGAAGTACGCCACAGTAATCTCAGATAAATTCCTGTCTCCTGATGCGCAAGCAGCCACGAGAAAACTGTTACAAAGTGAATGTCGGAACTGGTGTAGAACTGTGGCTTGTGAATTCCAGGTAGAAGATATTTTCATGTGGAATGCAGCCTCGTAGATGACGCCTGTGATCTAAGCTATTTAGGAAAAAAGCTTAACAACTAAACCTTTTTAGCACTTAGTGAATGTGCAGGCAGTACTATAGACAACATGAATTATACATTTGAGGATGACAGCCGCTGACACTAATGCTGAAGTTCTCGTCGATGTTTAAGGTAGATACCTCCGGTAAGAGAATAAGTTAAGACCTTCAACGACGGAACATTATTGCTGTCAACCTCTGCGTAGGTTCAAGGAAATTACGAGGAAGGAAGGACTGTGCATTTAGCACTTGGAGGTAAAAGGTGATTGGTATACTTCCGGAGGACTGACTTCACGCATTCAGACGTCAAGGATTTGTGCCAATCAGTTGACATGACACTCGACGACCTGTACTACTTCTCTTTAAGACAAAGCCCGTCTACTGCTGCGTCAGCGGAATACTTATTATTCCAACGGGTACGCGAAAGGACGGCCTCATAAAAAGTTAAGGCTATAGGAGGCAACACGTCACACATTCCGCTGTTGTTTCTCATCCAGCGAGATGACGGTTCCAGGAATAGAAAACAGGTGGAGTTCTTTTCATCTCCTTCCTATCGCTGTTTGAATAAACAGCATGTAGGAGATTTTATTTTAAATCAACAGTTTGAAAGAATATTATGTTTCTGTTAAATCCTTCACCATGTTAAAATAAAGTCTTAAGAAGTTTCATCCTGAAATTTATATCAGTTTTATTATGTGTACTTGGATAACGCAAATCTGACTCGTACAGCCTGTAAGAAGACGTGATAGAACCTCTGTAAGCATAGCGGGTTTGTTTTACGTAATGCAGATCCAACTAAGCGCGGTTGAAATTTACAGATAGTCCTTGTCCAAACAAAAACAAAAAGAATGAAATTTTCACTCTACAGCGGAGTGTGCGCTGATATGAAACATCCTGGCAGATTAAAACTGTGTGCCGGACCGAGACTCGAACTCGGGACCTTTGCCTTTCGCCAGCAAGCGCTCTACCGACTTTTTTTTTTTTTCATCTCATTTTGTTCGTTGTATCTGCTCGGGGCGAACGTCGCAAGACACCCGTTTCAGTTCGTCGTTGTTCCATTAACTCAGTTTTTTTAATTACAGAGGGCTTCGACTGAGCTACCCAAGCACCACTCACGCCCCGTCCTCACAGCTTTAATTCGGCCAGTACCTCGTCTCCTACCTTCCAGACTTTACAGAAGCTCTCCTGCTCTCCTGCGAAAGGCAAAGGTCCCGAGTTCGAGTCTCGGTCCGGCACACAGTTTTAATCTTCCAGGAAGTTTCATATCAGCGCACACTCCGCTGTAGAGTGAAAATTTCATTCTAGAAACAACCGCCAGGCTGTGGCTAAGCCATGTCTCCGCAATATCCTTTCTTTCAGGAGTGCTAGTTCTGCTAGGTTCGCAGGAGAGCTTCTGTGAAGTTTGGAAGGTAGGAGACGAGGTACTGGCGGAATTAAAGCTGTGAGGACGGGGCGTGAGCTGTGCTTGGGTAGCTCAGTCGGCAGAGCGCTTGCCCGCGAAAGGCAAAGGTCCCGAGTTCGAGTCTCGGTCCAGCACACAGTTTTAATCTGCCAGGAAGTTTCAAAAACAAAACAAAAAAATTGCCTTATGAGCTCGCTTCGCGAAGGGCGAATCTTGGTCATTCTCAATGGAGAGAAGTCTTCCGAAGTAACAGTGATTTCAGGTGTGCCGCAGGGGAGTGTTGCTATTCACAATATACATAAATGACCTTGTGGACAACATCGAAAGTTCACTGTGGCTTTTTGCGGATGATGCTGTAGTATGTCGAGAGGTTGTAACAAAGGAAAATTGTGCTGAAATGCAGGAGGCTCTGCAACGAATTGACGCATGGTGCAGACTCAAATGGCTCTGAGAACTATTGGACTCAATATCTGAGGTCATCAGTCTCCTAGAACTTAGAACTACTTAAACCTAACTAACCTAAGGACATTACATACATCCATGCCCGAGGCACGATTCGAACCTGCGACCGTAGTGGTCGCGCGGTTCCAGAATGAAGCGCTTAGAACCGCAATTGAACCTCAATGTAGACAAGTGTAATGTGCTGCGAATACATAGACAGAAAGATCCTTTAACATTTAGCTACAATATAGCAGGTCAGCAACTGGAAGCAGTTAATTCCATAAATTATCTGGGAGTAGGCATTAGGAGTGATTTAAAATGGAATGATCATTTAAAGTTGATCGTCGGTAAAGCAGATGCCAGGCTGAGATTCATTGGAAGAATCCTAAGGAAATGCAATTCGAAAACAAAGGAAGTAGGTTACAGTACAGCTGTTCGTCCACTGCTTGAATACTATTCACCAGTGTGGGATCCGTACCAGATAGGGTTGATAGAAGAGATAGAGAAGATCCAACGGAGAGCATCGCGCTTCGTTACAGGATCATTTAGTAATCGCGAAAGCGTTACGGAGATGATAGATAAACTCCAGTGGAATACTCTGCAGGAGAGACGCTCAGTAGCTCGGTACGGGCTTTTGTTGAAGTTTCGAGAACACACCTTCACCGAGGAGTCAAGCAGTATATTGCTCCCTCCTACGTACATCTCGCGAAGAGACCATGAGGATAAAATCAGCGAGATTAGAGCCCACACAGAGGCATACCGACAATCTTTCTTTACACGAACAATACGAGACTAGAATAGAAGGGAGAACCGATAGGTACTCAAAGTACCCTCCACCACACACCGCCAGGTGGCTTGCGGAGTATGTAGATGCTTGCCGTTGGTTATAATATCACTTCGAAATTAATAAATAGTAAGCTATAGTGGATCTGAAAATTATTAAACGTCTACTCGAAGCTGCATCTTAGGATGTGTGTAACGTCCAACTACCAGATTGCTAATTTTTTTTTTTTTTCTAAAGATATGGTCGGAGGCGTTGCAAAGTGTATAGGTGCTTTGGTTATTAAGCGAACTTGCGAGTAAAATATGAGGTGCCATGTGACCATGTCTTTGCCGCTTGCCCTTCTGCTCTTGAGGGACGTAACTCTGTAAACAAGTGACTCGCGCAAAGCTAGCTAGGACGGAATGTGTGAATTATGAAACAGGTCGGAGCGCCTGTCAGCGACGTGTTTCGTATCTTTATCTGGTTCTGTCCTCTATATTTTCATATGTGGTAGTAATCGGTACATTTCTACATAACTACTATTAGGTTGGTGCATAAGTTCAGAGAGTTTTTGTTTTGCATATTGGTATTACAGTTGCTATGGTTTTACTAATCGATTGTCAGTTTTCATTTCTAGTTCACTGTTACTATTAGAGTCTACATATTGTAATTTTGTCATTTGAAGATACTGAATGGAGTTGTGGACGCTAGAAAATGGAGGGCCAAGTGGAGAAATCGGAACATTTCCTTTTTCTTCTGCTTGAGTCCAGCAGAGGGGTGATAGCAGCGGTGGTAGCCAGAAACATTTGCGCTGTCTACGGGGTAGTGCCACTGGACAAAGCACGGTAAGAAAATGATTTTCTCGTTTTAAAGAGGACCGTTTTGACAGTGACTCTCGACCTTCAGGAAGACCTTCGAGGTCTTATGAAGACCGTTTAAACGCGTTAATTCACAATGATCCATGTCGGTGTACTCGAGAAGAAAATGTGATGAACTGTAATCAGTCCACCATCTCGTTCCACCATCATGCGGCTTTTCCACACAGTGGGAAAGGTTAAAAATCGGGTGTATGGGTACCACATGTCTTGCTCCATACCTCCAGATGTCAGACACTCAGATAGGTAGCAAGCGTTGCGTGTCGATAGAGTATCAACCATAACACCGATTTAGTTCTTTCTCTGTGGTATCACCCAGTAGAAAGTGTGTAAATGGTAAAGTAGCACCAGAAGTACGGAGTATATCGAAACCGTTTGTGTGAGGCAGGACTATGAAGCTCACTAGTACGTGAGTTGGTAGAGGCCTAGCTCGTTGTATGCAAGGTCCCGAGTTCGCCGGCACGGTAGCTCGGGGTGTTCGGTCAGAGGGCGGCGAGCCCTCTGTAGTATGGTTCAAATGGCTCTGAGCACTATGGGACTCAACTTCTGAGGTAATTAGTCCCCTAGAACTTAGAACTACTTAAACCTAACAATCCTAAGGACATCCATCACACACATCCATCCCCAAGGCAGGATTCGAACCTGCGACCGTAGCGGTCTCGCGATTCCAGACTGCAGCGCCTAGAACCGCACGGCCACTTCGGCCGGCCCTCTGTAGTAGAAATCTGAATTAAGGAATCAACGATCAACTTGAACGGATGTCTTGTGACGTCCACCCAGACCAAACGCAACGAACAATACTGAACAAAATTTAAAAAAAGTTTGAAACCCACTGATGGCGATTTTTTTAACAATTCACTCCTGAAATTGTTATACGGGAGAACATTCTCCTTTGACATATAAAAGGACGTTTCGGAGTTTGTAGCAATGTTCTTTTGGTGGTCTGCTTTCTCTTCGTTAGTTGAAAGAAGCAGATCTACAGCGTACAGTTGTAGAGATAACACTATGCCTATCTATACAAATGTTCTCTATAGGCATCCTACTTTCAGCTAACGAAGCGAAAGTAGACTGCCAAAAGCACATTGTTACAAACATCGAAACGTCCTTTTACATGTCAGAAAACTGTTCTCCCATATAACAGTTTCACGTGAAAAGTGTCAAAAAAAAAAAAACAGCTATTAACTGGTTTCGAACTCGGGATCTTTTGAATGACGATCTGACGCACTAACCACATTCATAGGCAACAATCACGGTTCTCGTCCACTCCGTAGTTCTGGTTACTTTTCAATGCCTTTACGCATCCAACTGGACGACAGCACACAGCACGAACGAGATCGGTGTTTTGGTTGATACTCTATCGACACACAGTGTTTGGTACCGATCTGAGTGTATTACATCTGGAGGCTAGGGTATTAGGTAGAATCACAAACCTCAGCTAGTGGCTGTATGTTCACCTCTGTTTGCTTGTCACCAATTGGCTCGTGAACAACACCGTCCATTGCTACCCCGTATCGTTACTGGCGACGAGAAATTGTGTCTTTATGCTAACACAAGGAAAAGCTAGGGGTGGGTGTGCCGAAACAAAGCAGCTATCAGCAACAAACAATTATGTTAAGCATCTGGTGGGACAGAAATGGTGTAGCGTGCTACGAATTGCTTCCCCAAGGTGCGCCATAACTGCTGACATTTACTGTCAAGAACTGAAATGTCTTGCAGACGCCGGCCAAGAACAACGACCAGGAAGACTGCATGAAGTGGTGCTACTCCACGATAACGCCTGTCCGAATTCCACTAGACTGACAAAAAACATTATACAGGATTTGAGTCGTGAAGTCATTCCACAACCGCCTTTCTCATCTGATCTTGCGCCCTCAGATTTTCACCATTACCGCTTTCTATGGAACAGCCTTCAACAAACTTCCATTCCAGATGAAAATACGCTCCGAACATGGCTTGACGAGTTCTTCCCCTTAAAACCACGTGATTTCTACAACCACTGGACTGAAAAGCTACCCCAGCGTTGGCAGACTGTTGTAAATATTGAAGGAGAACTTATTACTGATGACTTAAGTCTCTGTTAAGTGTATCCATTGTGTTTATTAAACATATGCAAAAATACTACGAGTTGATGTACCAACCTAATACAGTGAACATTCTGTATAACTTGTTTCCCGGTTTCTAGTTTTTGCTACCCGCACTACTACTACCATTTGTTACTCCACCCAGCACCAAAATAACTACTGTGGATACCGTAACAGATGTCACGCTAACCGATCCTTTCACAAGTTAAGAAGTGAATTGAAGTAATCGTATGGCATTGTTGGCCGGGAGACGGCACCTGGGGCTATTCGGCCTCCTAGAGCAAGTCTTTTTATTTGACATTACTTCGGCGAACCCAGCCACTGTGGCCGAGCTGTTCTAGGCGCTTCAGTCCAGAACCGCGCTGCTGCTACCGTCGCAGGTTAGAATCCTTCCTCGGGCATGGATGTGTGTGTCCTTAGGGTTAGATAGGTTTAAGTAGTTCTACGTCTAGGGGACTGATGACCTCACATGTTAAGTCTGATAGTACTTAGAGCCATTTTTGAACTTCGGCGAATTGTGTCTTGATGATGATGAAATGACAAAGAGAACACATTTAGCCCAGACTGGATAAAATCTCTGACCCGTTAGGGAATCGAACACAGGACCCAATGACAGAAGCAGGGAGGGGGGGTTGGCTTGATTTGGGGGGAAGAGACCGACGAGCGAGGTCATCTATCTCATCGGATTAGGGAAGGAAGTCGGCCGTCCTCTGTCAAAGGAACCATCCCAGCATTTCTCTGAAGCGATTTAGGGAAATCACGGAAAACCTAAATCAGGATTGCCGGACGCGGGATTGAATGTAACTGTGACTTATTTAGTTTCATAATCGAAAATAAAGTATTTCATACAAATGTGTCAATCGAAATATTCTAGCACTTTTTCACCCTCATTATGGAGCCGTGGTAACTCTACCTGAGAAAAATAGTGCAGATGTCCTGAAAAGTTTTAACATGAAAGCGTTTGTCATTAAAATGGCAAATACCTTCCAATAAATCAGTTACATCTGCACATGCAAATGGTCTCGAGAACCAGTCGAAAACACAAGTAAGATTGGCGGTATCCTCAAAACATTTAAGAAACGACCCTGTAATTTTTCAAGCCATGGTGAATTTTTAAATCCTCGTGTTTTCTTTAACGGCAGTGAGCTTAGGGAACTGAACTCTGTTTGTCAGAATGTGTCTCTTCCATAATTCTCTCTCTCTCTCTCTCTCTCTCTTCTCAGCGATCACAGCCCTGTAGACCACGCGCTGCATCAACGATCTGCTTCCACCGCCTCCTATCTCTCGCAGCCTCTCTCCACCCTGCGGAAATTCCTAATGCTGTGATGTCCTTCTCCATGTCATCTTTCCACCTTGTACGCGGTCGGCCCATTGGTCTTGTTGCCTGGAGAGATCCTTCAAATGCTTTCTTGGTGATTCTGTTGTTTTCCATTCTGGCCACATGTCCAGCCCATTGCAGTCTCCTACTTTTTAATTTCTGGATGGTAGTGGGTTGCTTCATTAACTCATAAATTTCATTGTTCTTTCGAATTCTCCATACGCCATTCTCCAACACTGGTCCCCACACTTTTCTCATTACTTTTCTTTCGAAAATATTCAGATTTTGTGTTCCATTCTTTGTAAGCGTCCATCTTTCTGAACCGCACAGTACTGTGGGGCAGATAATAGTGTTGTATATCTTCATCTTTGTGGTTACTGACGAAGCTTTACTTTTGAATGCGTTGCTTAGTGAGTACAGACATCTTGACCCTGAGGCTATTCTTTCATTTATATCCATTGTTATGAAATTTTTACTTTTGAAACGTGATTCAAGGTATTTAAACTGGAGAAATTTTCTGAATTTAGAATGTTTGTCAATTTCAAAGTAAGGATTTGGGTTTATGACTCGACCTATTTCCATATATTCGGTTTTCTCTTGGTTAATCAAAACCCCGATTTTGCTGGCACTGTGCCTGAGAGATCTGTACATGTCTTTCAGTTCTTCTTCAGTTTCACTCAGCGACACTGTATCATCTGCAAAAGCCAGGAGTTTTACTTCACTGTGTTCGAATAGGAGACCATTGTATAGATGTAAATTACTCTTTCGAACCACTTTCTCTAATGCAAGGTTGAAGAGGACACATGAAAGAGCGTCTCCCTGTCGTAAGCCTGTTTTAATTGGAAATGCGATGTTATTTTTAAATGTGACCGCATCAAATCAGAAAGAAGTTGTTTCCCACACCGTAATGTCTTACTGTGGGCAATGTGCAGTCAAGTTTTCTTGAAATGCAGTTCATTCCAGATATTTATCCTTCATAAATTCAACAACAGCGAGTTTTAAACCGAAAAATCGTTCCAGGCATGCCCCTTGACTTCACCAACTTACTTCGCAATAATATGTAAAGTCTCCAAACTCTTCGTTCAGTTCCATCGAAAACTATTGCAACTGACAGTCGGTTAATGCGTGCGAATTCAGAAATTTTACTATTCCTACCACCAATTTCTTCCAATTCTAGAAGCTTGCAAAATTAGCAGGAAGTGTCTCTTAATATACAGAACTATGAACCCCGTCTGACGCTCGTTGTAAGTTTTTTCTCTTCGTTGTCAACTAAATCTTTAAATCCTTTGTGCATGGTATTGTACGAGGGTTTCCCAGAAAGTAATGCACCGAATTTTTTTTCTTGAACAATTCTTTATTGAATATAATGAGAATTACACACACGAAACATTGGTGCTTTATCTACACACCCTATTTTTCCATGTAATCTCCTTCCCGTTCTGTGGCGTTTCTCCAGCGCGAAACAAGGCGTGTACGCCCTGTTGGTACGAATCCTTGTCCTGGTGGCGGAGCCAGTGCTTGACTGTGTGAATCACCTCCTCAGTGTCCACAAAATGTCTTCCACGAATGGAATCTTTTAATGTCCCAAACAAGTGAAAGTGCAAAGGGGCTAGGTCAGGGCTTAGGGTGGGTGAGGTAACTGTCCAACCGTGTTTTGCGATGTGTGCAGCAGTCCTAAGACTTGTGTGGGGCCGAGCGTTATTGTGTTGCGGCAAAACATCTCCTGGGTTGCTGTGGAGCTGAAGTCGCCAGAAGGGCGTCTGGATTTTGTTGATGTGTTGAGATATGCTTCTGAAATAATGGTACCGTCTCTTGGCATCACAACAATGAGAATCGCACCATTACAGTCGCAGAACACGGTGATCCTGACCTTACCGGCAGAAGCAGTTGCTTTGAATTTTTTCTTCTGTGGGGAGTGGGAATGGCGCCATTCCACCGACTGTCGTTTTGTGTCGGGCTCAAATGGTGAACCCAGGTTTCATCACTTGTCACAATACGAGACAACAAGGACACTGGATTAGCTTCTAAACGTTGAAACAAATCAAGACAAACGTTTTTTCTGTGCGATTTGTGATCCGCCGTTAGACACCACGGGACACACCTTGCACACACTTTTTGAGTATGCAAGAGCGCGGATAATTGCATTTACACTTCCTTTGCTGATTGACAGATGCAGCGCCAACTGACGAGTCATAGTGCGCCTGTCCTCGCGAATGACAACATCAGCTCGCTGCAACATGTCAGGGGTGACAGCCGTGGATGGTCTTGCCGACCGCTGCAAATCATTGAGCTGCACCGAACCGCCTCCTGATGACCTGTCCCTCCGTGCCCAGCGACTAACTGTACTTCTGCCGACAGCAGATGCTCCATAGAATTTGCACATGCGTTTGTGAATATTCCCCATAGGTTCTATCTTTGAAATGAGAAATTCAATGACGGCACATTGCTTGTAGCGTAGATCACCTACAGACGCCATTTTGAAACTGTTCTGCAGCTATGCTATCAGTCTACAGTCACAGGAACTTTGCCCACTCACTCAGGAGACTTCAAATAGTACATACCTAACGTTTCGCATTCGTAGCATTGATTTCGACTAAGAAAAAAAGTGCATTACTTTCTGGGCAACCCTCGTATTATCGTTTCATAGAAAATTTGCAGTTCGTGTCGTGCGACTGCATAATATGTATTGTATATATTGAGGATTCTCATCCCCTTATTCTGTCTTTCCGATTCATTTTGAAAAGCTTGTAACAGCCAGTAGATCTGTGAATGCCCCTCATACCATGAACAAAGAGCGAAGGGTAAACAGAGCCGACACCACGATTCTGCCAAACTGAAGAGAGCTGACCGAAAAATGCCACATCGCAATCCTAAGTGAAATGTGGGGCTGTACCGAGTACTTAAGGGAAAGAACGAGCAAAGACGACACAAGCCTAGCTTTGGCCCACACGCGGCCCACACTCCCGGCCCGTGTGGAGTTTGGCTTGCCGTGGCCAGCCCTGATATATACTGATAATACATCTGAAAAACTGTGTTGTCTGACTCGTTGTCTTTGAACACACTAATCTCCAAAACTACTTGACGGATAAATCTGAAAAAAGCTGTCTTATCTGTGTCTTTGTCTTGAACACACTAACTTCCAAAACTACACTACTGGCCATTAAAATTGCTACACCAAGAAGAAATGCAGATGATTAACGGCTATTCATTGCACAAATACATTATACTAGAACTGATATGTGATTACATTTTCACGCAATTTGAGTGCATAGATCCTGAGAAACCAGTACCCAGAACAACCACCTCTGGCCGTAATAACGGCCTTGATACGCCTGGGCATTGAGTCATACCCATGCAGCTTCAACACGATACCACAGTTCATCAAGAGCAGTGACTGACGTATTGTGACGGCCACCATTGACCAGACGTTTTCATTTGGTGAGAGATCTGGAGAATGTTCTAGCCAGGGCAGCAGTCGAACACTTTCTGTAACCAGAAAGGCCCGTACAGGACCTGCAGCAGGCGGTCGTGCATTATCCTGCTGAAATGTATGGTTTCGCAGGGATCGAATGAAGGGTAGAGCCACGGGTCGTAACACATCTGAAATCTAACGTCCACTGTTCAGAGTGCCGTCAATGCGAAAAAGAGGTGACCGAGACTTGTAACCAATAGCACCCAATACCATCACGCTGGGTGATACGCCAGTATGGCGATGACGAATACACGCTTCAGATGTGCGTTCACCGCGATGTCGCCAAACACGGATGCGACCATCATAATGCTGTAAACAGAACCTGGATTCATCCGAGAAAATGACGTTTTGCCATTCGTGCACCCAGGTTCGTCATTAAGTTCACTATCGCAGGCGCTCCTGTCTGTGATGCAGCGTCAAGGGTAACCGCAGCCATGGTCTCCGAGCTGATAGTCCATGCTGTGGCAAACGTCGTCGAACTGTTCGTGTAGATGGTTGTTGCCTTGCAAACGTCCCCATCTGTAGACTCAGGGATCGAGACGTGGCTGCACGTTCCGTTACAGCCATGTGGATAAGATACCAGTCATCTCGACTGCTAGTGATACGTGGCCGTTGGGACCCATCATGGCGTTCAGTATTACCCTCCTGAACCCACCGATACCATATTCTGCTAACAGTCATTGGATACAATAAACCGCAATCGCGATAGGCTACAATCCGACCTTTATCAAAGTCGGAAACGTGATGGTCTGCATTTCTCCTCCTTACACGAGGCATCACAACAACGTTTCACCAGGCAACGTCGCTCAACTGCTGTTTGTGTATGAGAAATCTTTTGGTAACTTTCCTCATGTCAGCACGTTGTAGGTGTCGCCACCGGCTCCAACCATGTGTGAATGCTCTGAAAAGCTAATCATCTGCATATTATAGCATCTTCTGCCTGTCGGTTAAATTTCGCGTCTGTAGCACATCTTCGTGGTGTAGCAATTTTAATGGCCAGTATGTATTTCCTTTTAATCATTTTATATGGGTAACTGTATTCGTCTTTTAGTGTATCACAATTGGTTTGTATAATAGTTATCAATATTTAAAAATCTGCTACATATATTCTACCTTATGTGTTTTACAAGATCATATTTCTTACGTAAATGAAGAGTACATCTAAGCCCACAGTAGCGACATCTATGTAGGATGTAGGCAAACATATTTCTGGTAGCTACTGTACTTCAGAAGCCAGTTGCAAAAATGACTGGGTGGACGATGTGGCCTATTCTACACCTTATTTTAGATTTATGTGACGATGGTGTGCTGAGTATATTTATATGTTTTGACGATGCTATCATGGCAAACTTTAGGACATGGTGTAGAAAAGGTACGTTTTACCGTATTTTATCTGTACGTTTCCCTGGTTGTATGATAGCATATTGTGAAACGTAATGCCGTATTCCGTTGAAAGACACACTGCTCACTAGGTGTACATATTTTTATACTATTGGTTGGTTGGTTTTGGGGAAGGAGACCAGACAGCGTGGTCATCGGTCTCATCGGATTAGGGAAGGATGGGGAAGGAAGTCGGTCGTGCCCTTTCAGAGGAACCATCCCGGCATTTGCCTGGAGTGATTTAGGGAAATCACGGAAAACCTAAATCAGGATGGCCGGACGCGGGATTGAACCGTCGTCCTCCCGAATGCGAGTCCAGTGTCTTACCACTGCGCCACCTCGCTCGGTGATACTGTAGATATGAGGATGGTCATTACTGACTGAAACCGATCATCGTCTAAAGAATTGATATTGAGATCAAAGACTGGAATAAAAAACATTTGACAGTATTTGATCACTGTTCATATACGCGACTATGTCGCAGCTGGTGACACTGATGGTAGCCCCTTGGCGCATCTTGTCGGTCAGTTGCTTAACAGTTGTCCGTCTGGTCAACGGTTGCCCGCGGGTCATGCCTTGGTGCCGATTTTGGATAGTACCAATTTGCTAAGGATGTTATAGAGCTGCACGAAAATATTTTACAAGCTTAGCCATTTCGGAAATGATTTCATTCTTGGCCTGAAAGCCAATGACAATGCCATTTTGGACGTCAGAGACAACAGACCGTTTTCAAATTACAACAATGACTGCACTTTTCTCCGCATCGCCTCCCTCCCTACACGCTGACGCCGAGCACAGATGGGGGTCACATTAAGATGACTGGACTGCGCACACTCATGTTCAGAAAAAAATAGCCCTTCTCCAACTAAAACGACTGGGGAGGGAGGTGACTTTCTGCTGGGTTCCAGGGCACGTCGGCATCGCTGGGAACGAAAAGGCAGACCTCGAAGCCAAGGAGGCAGGTCTCGATCCACAAGTTTTTCAGTGTGCCTTCCCCTTCTCGCACTCACCTCGCTGTTGACCTCACGAGTCAGACTTCGGTTGGAGGATGAGTGGCTGGAAGTGACTGACAATAAGCTCCGTTTAGTCAAGCCCACAACGCATGTGTCGTGTACTTCCTTTCAGCCCCGTAGACGGGACGAAGTTCTCCTTATTCGGCTTCGGAGAGGCCACAGTCCTATGACGCATGACTTCCTGCTCCAGTGAGAGGACCGTCCACTGTGTGGTGCTTGTGGCGTCCAAGTCACTGTGCACCACGTTTTAATGGATTGCGTTTTATTTTCTAACCAGCGGGCCGCGGCTGACTTGCCAGTGGATCTGCCATCTCTTTTAGGAAATACTCAAACGAATATGGCTAAAGTTTTTAAGTTCTGTGACTTGTCCAATGTTTTAACCAAGATTTTAGGGAGACGGTGACTGGCTCGCCCATATTTTATGTAAGTGGCCAGCTAGTGACAATTTCCTGTGGAATCCTTGACGCTCCTTTCTCGTTTTCCTTACGTTTTGTTTTCTTATACAGCACGTTCCTTCTTTTCCTGCTTTTTTGCGTGTATGCTTCCATTTTACTGAGTTTGTCCACATTCGTTTCTTTTAATGTATGGCGCTGATGACCTCGATATTGAGCGCCCGTAAGCCCCAACATACACACACACACACATACACACACACACAGTGTAAGTAGGCTGTTTAGGTTCTTATATTGGTAACGCCACGTAGCGCTCTGTATGAAAATCACTGGCTGTGCTGTGTGCAGTCTGTGGCTAGTTTGCATTGTTGTCTGCCATTGTAGTGATGGGCAGCGGCAGCTGGATGTTAACAGCGCGTAGCGTTGCGCAGTTGGAGGTGAGCCGCCAGCAGTGGTGGATGTGGGGAGAGAGATGGCGGAGTTTTGAAATTTGTAAGACTGGATGTCATGAACTGCTATATATATTATGACTATTAAGGTAAATACATTGTTTGTTCTCTATCAAAATCTTTCATTTGCTAACTATGCCTATCAGTAGTTAGTGCCTTCAGTAGTTTGAATCTTTTATTTAGCTGGCAGTAGTGGCGCTCGCTGTATTGCAGTAGTTCGAGTAACGAAGATTTTGGTGAGGTAAGTGATTTGTGAAAGGTATAGGTTAATGTTAGTCAGGGCCATTCTTTTGTAAAGATTTTTGAAAGTCAGATTGCGTTGCGCTAAAAAATATTGTGTGTCAGTTTAAGCACAGTCATGTATAATTTTTCTAAGGGGAAGTTTCATATGTCGACTCTTAGCCGAGGATACCTCACTGGAATCTTCTGATTTTTTTCTTGTAGTTTGTGTAATTAGTGTAGCTATTGTTTATTGCTAGCGTGTAATTGTAGAGAGAATCTCCTTTGTAGTTGCAGTCTTTCATTGTTGTTGTGGCATGCATGTAGATTTGCACCAAGTATTTCGCAGCTACGCTTGCAATTAACTAGATATTATTTTCAGTGCTATGTTAATGTGTTTTCTTATTTTGCTCTTCAAATTGTGCTTTTCTGTGTTGTCGTGTGAAATATTGTGACAATAATGGCGTGTGAAAAACGTAATACTAGGCTCCAAAGTAAACTGAGAAATGACGGTGAAGACGAAAGCAGTGTGTTAGCGCCATCGTGTAATGAATTAACTAATGTTCAAACTAGTGATTTGGTAATTGTGCATAGGGAAATGGAGCTGGCGGCAAACAATGGCGTAGACAGTGAAACAATTAGTGAACAGGGAAGCATTATCGATCGATCGGTCGGCAATAGCTCGCCTCAGGAATCCGAAATGACAGGACACAATCTCGCAAATACTGTAGATTCAGGTTTTGGGTCCTCACCGTTTTCTCAAATAAGTCAAGACATATTTTCTGCTTGTCAAAATGTGAATGTTGCCGGTGCAAATTCACTGCCGAAAAGCACTGTGGAACATGTTTCAGACACCAGTGCATTGTTATTACAATTAATACAACAAATGGGACAAACACAGCAAAAGCTTCAAAAGTTAGACGCAATGGAACAAAATCTTCGAAAGTTAGACACAGTGGAACAAAATCAGAGACAAACACAGCAAAAGCTTCTAAAGTTAGACACAATGGAACAACACCAGAGACAAACACAGCAACAGCTAGACACAATGGAACAAAATCAGAGACAAACACAGCAAAAGCTTCAAAAGTTGGACACAATGGAACAAAATCAGAGACAAACACAGCAAAAGCTTCAAAAGTTAGACACCACACTTGAACAAACACGTGAAGATTTGACTACTGAGTTACATAACATTGAATCGAAATGTCAAAAAGTCTGTAATGAAGTAAAAACACAAATTTGTGAGCATTTTCAACCCATTTTTTCGCGGCATGAAAATGCATTACAGAATCACGAAGCAGCCATAAAAGAACTGCAAACCACTGTTCATGAAAATCACGACACCTTGCAAGCTAAAATTGACTCAGTTGCATCTACCGATTCGGTTACACAACTTGCAAAAACTCAGGAAAACTTAAAGGACACAGTAGATACTCTGAAACTTGGTTCAGAAAAACACACTGAGGAAATAAGTACACTATCGGAGAAAGTAGCCGAACTTTCGGATCAGTTCACTAACTTATCTACAAAGGTAGAATATGATCTGAGTGACACAAGACCTGTAGCCATCACTGACACAGAAGAGTATGAACAAATTAAGAAATTCAAACAAAATCAGAATCAAATTAATACGCAACACAAAAGATAAATCCGGGAAGTACAAGATCAGTTGGCACAAGTAATGCAAAAATTACATATTTCAGAGGACACTCGCGCTCCAACACGGGTAGAGGGACTTAGAAATACGGAACAACCACAAAACAATAACATAGGACACTTCGGAAATTATGAAAGAAATTGGCAAGGCACACCGAATTTTGAGATGGAACCGACTCGCCGACATGATGATTTTTACTATAAGCTGTTCATTACTACACGTAAATTCAAAACATTTAAGAATTCTGGCAACGGCATTCATCCACAAACATGGCTCCCTCAATTCTCTCATTGTTTTCCTCCCAACTGGTCGTTAGAACACAGATAAGAATTTATGTGTGGCTACTTAGAGAATGAACCAGCTGTAAGAATGCGATCGGTCATTCACGATTGTCACAGTGAAGGAGAATTTTATCATGCCTTCCTCTCAGCATATTGGTCTCAAGCTACACAAGACCGAGTAAAACATAGCATCATAATGATGAAACATTTCGAACAATCTGAATTTTCCAGTCTTGTGAAATATTTTGAAGACATGTTGCACATGAATCAGTACCTGTCAAACCCATACAGCCCCTCAGAACTCACCCGCATTTGCTTAATCAAATTACCTGAACATTTATGACATATTATTTTGGCAGGACGTTGCAAAGACGACATTGAAGCTTTACAGGGACTCTTACAAGAATTAGAAATTGACACTGACGATCGCGGAACGCGAAAACAGGAACACAACAATTACAGGTCACATCCGTCGCAATTCCGCGATGAAAGAAATAATAACTGGACACGACAAGGCTATTCTCACAACACAAATCGTGACGAAAACAGACACCACCCGTATGACAACCGTTGGCAGAGTTGTAATAATTACAGGGAAAGATCATCTCTCTGCGGTAGTGACTATCACAGAGACAATCAGAGAAACAGACAATTTGGGAACCAAAATAATTATTATCAAGGGAGACAGAATAACTTTAGACGCAATGGTCCAGCGCGCAGTTACGATTCAGGGAGAAATTCTCCACCACGTGACCGACAAGAAAGAAACTATGGAATCCACCGACATGACGACAGACGATATGATCGTATCGACAGACCTGAATTGCATCAGAACTGGCAAGATTCAGACAGAGCAGGGCACTCTCGACAAGGTGAATTTGTAGAAGTTAGGTCTCCTAATCCCAATAACAACGCGCGCCAACAAAGAGACAATAGGCAGTGACTCATACCGCAGGCAGCCGCGTGCGCCGGCTGGCTCAGAGAAAACTAACAGACACTAACCTTGAGAAAAATTCCGGTATTCTTTACCGACGTATACCACATGATAATTGCGTTAAAGTTGAAACTCTGCGTACTAGGAAGAGCAAAGGGTTACACCACATTTCACATGTAAAACCGTTTATTGAAAGATAATCTGCTTTTTAACTTTGTCTTTGCTGTAAAACTTTTCACTTCACATTTCTAGTATGCATTTTCAGACTTAGAAACTGTTACCGTGCAACAATGTTTGAAGTTAAATATCCAATCAAGAACCAAGAGAACTTATTTAAACAGAAATTACGAATGCATTGTTATGGTGAACAGACGACAAAGTGTTATTGTGTGTGTACATTCTTGCTTGTTAGTTGCACGATTATGTAACGACTATAAGACTTACATACTTAGAACATATACTGGTATAGCAACAATGAGACAGCCTTTTTCGTGGTACAACTATACGTTACTGTACAGTACTTTCTTCATCACGCCAATAAGCATAATAACTACGATATCTATACGCAAAGCATTTCACTTTTGTTTATCATGAGGTAAGTACATTGACTTCTGCAGAACTTAGCTTTCGGAGGACGATAACTATGACACTTTCACAGAGATTATGTTGCAACAAGACGCACAGTTTAGCGCTACAGTACACGTATTTGAGTGATTAATTTTATACTTAAAACATTTATTTTTAAAGATTTTTGAATTACAAAGAAAGTTTTCCGTGATACATTTCATTCCATTGCTGTAATCTGTAACACCTGAGGGTATAATTACATTAATCCTCAGGGCGGTACACGCCTACTTTGTGTACCATGTTTTTGGCAAGCACAAGGAGCCCTAGCTAATATGGTATTTGCTTATACAACTTTACACATCGGTACCATATTTCTCTAACACGCAAATTACACAGCTATCTGATCATTTAACTGAGAGATAAACATTTTTTTTTACTACATCAGTGACACATGTTTACGCAATTACACAGTTGGGTAACTTCACACTTACGAAATTGTATTTTGTCTGTACTTTGTGAACTGTTCATATTTTTTCGGAACCATTGTGATACTATGAGAGCTTTGAATGATGTATTTGGTATGGGATCACGATTTTTAAAGTACGTTTGAGGCAGATGACACTTTTGACATGAGCAGAGAATTTTTTTTTAGGTTTTGAAATTATTGGAGGAAGCTACGACGATTTTGAGATTTGACTGAGGTGTTATGATGTTATTTTTACGACGACGATGTGTATTATGCTGTTGAGGTATGTTTATGATCAATAAGCTGATGCTATATGAGTTATTTGATTATGCTACGTATCTGTTATGATGAAATATTGAAGAAGTGTCGACGAATAAGGTAAGGAATAATGAGTAGTGGTTAGGGACCCTGGTTTGCGAAAAGGGTTGTTGGAAACCAAGAATCGTACTTTAAGAGTTATGAAATGTATGTAAATGCGTGAATGTATTACAATGCCGCCGAAAATTGTTTGGACACTGATATATCAATAGGATTTTGTTTCTACAGATTTGTAACGCAAATTCTTGACCTGTGAAATATTTTTATATGAGACTGTCACTGTAGCAGAAACTGCTGTCGTAAATATTTCGGTAAGAAAGTTAAGTGACCACCTTTACGTAATGCATCGTGTGCACCCAGCTGCGTGACAGACACCTGGAAAAAGGTCATTAGTGTGTGCCTTTCAGAGGCACAGGTGGAGAAAAAAAAAGGCCATTATCCTCGCTATTGACATTCCTTTGTAGAAAGCATCGTAAATACGACACCCTCAAACTTGAAAACATGATTACACTGTAGAGTTCTTAATTTATGATATTTACTGAAATGAAATTATGAGAAACATTTCGTGTCTATTGTCTTGCTAGTTGAAAGATTGTTTACTGCATTATGAAATGCCATATGGCTAGTGAATGACGTGTCACACCTTGCTTTGCCTATTTTGTTTAATATCTAGTTCCTAGCTGCACTGCAGCATTGGTTAAAATAAAATTTTATAGATGTACTAATATAAATATTTTATGCCTACAGATCCAGTAAAAAATAACTTTATGATGGATGTACTCCAAAAAAATGAGGGAGCACAAAAAGACATTTCCACTTCACAGGAATTGCATACATAATTTTTGTCAGTGACTTGGTAACTTGTCTGCTAGAGCAAGTTACAGTGATGCATCACTCTAGCGTTAAGATGTGACATAGGTATTAAAAATGGCCATTTTTACTGTAATATTTTTTCTGCTTGAGCTATGTCATGTTTAGGTATAAGTTATTGCATTTGCTGCTGCTGTTTGCCAGGCATAGTCCTACTGAATTTTTCATTGTATTAAGCTAGTTTTACTACTGATTCATTTTTCTGATTTGCTGCACATTGCCTTATATTAGTTGTAATATTGCAATTGCTTTGCTAATTTCTATAATGCTGCTCCTTTGCAAATCTGCATTTTTATGTCATTGCTGTTTGTGTTGATTGTTTTGTGCTGCTGCATTTCCTCATCCCTTAGTTTAGCATCTGAGCTCAGTAGATTTAAGTTACTTAAATGGGGTAGGCTATATGTGATAACGAGTTGTGATGAATTGGAAGAAATGCATTGGGAAGCTATAAGAAAATAGTTTGGCCAAAAAAGAATTTTGAAAGAGGATGTGAACAGAATGCAGAAAGCATGCTTGGATAGGATGTTTTTTTGGTGGAAACAAATGTTGAAATAAGGGGAAAGATCTACAGAACGAAGTTTTGGGTTGGACTGCAGTACCAAATGCCACACTGAAAACGAACCCTGTCTTTCCTTTTGTATTATTCCGCTATGTGTTTATGTACCCTTGTGTATTTGTCTTTTTCCTGTCTTTAAGTGTTTAGTTAATAAGATTTATGTTGTAGAATTTTTCAAATATTCTGTTTTGTTTTAATGCTCACGTGTGAAGTTGATGTTTCAAAAGTTATTCTGATCTTTTATGTATGTACTTATGTCATAATTCCTGTAACACTGATGTATATGTATATTTCTATTCTTTTGTAAAGCCTGTGTTACTACAAATGTTATCTGTACTGTTATGTTATTTAATGATGTATTTTGTACCTTTGTAATTGTATTCTTATGTTGTAAATTTATAATTGTATAGACACCAGTTCTTCAAATTAAGTATCATTTCACTGCACACGTTTCTGTTGGTCATAATATATGCACAGTATGTGAGCAGTTGGGACTGTTAGTGTTTGCACGTGAGTTAATAATTCAGCAAGGGACTGGATAACAGCATTGCTGGTTCTAAGGACATTTCAAACAAATTTTTTGTGAGTGGACATGTGGTGGTTTATGGACTTGCTATATTCTCCGCAAGACTCTTCGATGGTGATTGTGCACCTGCACAGTCGCAACAGATGGCTGCTGGCCGTCTCTACAAGGACTACAGTGGGTCTGCATCTTTGATGGCCCACCAGTACCATTATTTCTACAAAGACTACAGTGGGTCGGCACGTTTGATGGCCCACCAATCCCATACTCTCTACCAAGACTATAGTGGGTCTGCTCTGTGATGACCTACCTACCAGTATTCTTAAAACTTCGACTGACTCTGCTGTGGGTCTGCTCTGTTGTGGCCCATTACCTGTCTGCATGTCAAGAGTCAGCTCTGTCTTTCCGTTGGAAGGACAACACTACTTCTTCAAGACTGCATGGAAATCCACTATTTCCGTGTGCATTTTCTTTTACTGCTCAGACTTTGAAAAAAATCTGCAATTTTACTGTGATGAATGATCAGGACAGTCTTTATGGACTGTGAGAAAATTTTAGCTTTTGACCAACATTGTATCAATAAGTGTGTGCATTTGATATCTTTGTTATTGTAATTATGAAAAATTTCTTCAAATCAATTTTGGCCACTGCCCAAAACAATTTGTAAAATTTTTTGTGGGGAGCATGGGGGCTATGTAAGTAGGCTGTTTAGGTTCTTATATTGGTAACGCCACGTAGCGCTCTGTATGAAAATCACTGGCTGTGCTGTGTGCAGTCTGTGGATAGTTTGCATTGTTGTCTGCCATTGTAGTGTTGGGCAGCGGCAGCTGGATGTTAACAGCGCGTAGCGTTGCGCAGTTGGAGGTGAGCCGCCAGCAGTGGTGGATGTGGGGAGAGAGATGGCGGAGTTTTGAAATTTGTAAGACTGGATGTCATGAACTGCTATATATATTATGACTATTAAGGTAAATACATTGTTTGTTCTCTGTCAAAATCTTTCATTTGCTAACTATGCCTATCAGTAGTTAGTGCCTTCAGTAGTTTGAATCTTTTATTTAGCTGGCAGTAGTGGCGCTCGCTGTATTGCTGTAGTTCGAGTAACGAAGATTTTGGTGAGGTAAGTGATTTGTGAAAGGTATAGGTTAATGTTAGTCAGGGCCATTCTTTTGTAGATATTTTTGAAAGTCAGATTGCGTTGCGCTAAAAAATATTGTGTGTCAGTTTAAGCACAGTCATGTATAATTTTTCTAAGGGGAAGTTTCAACAGAGAGAGAGAGAGAGAGAGAGAGAGAGAAAAGAACACCTAGAACACCTTCAACGACTAGAGATTAGACGTTCATATTCTGCAGAAATAATCAGAATTTGAACCATTTCGGCCCGCGGGTTCGAAGTCAAATCGATATGGCGGCGCAGCGCCAACTACCGGTAAAATGTGATTGCGGGTCTCACTGTCGCTAAAAACCGTAGGTAATGGATCAGTGTGACTTGAACAGACGCGCAGGATGTCTCGCATACGTATGTACGAAGCGTAGTGTCAAATCAGTGAGTTCTAAAGACGGCGCATTATTGGCATGAGGGAATGTGATGCATCCATCCTAGAGATTGCTGCTCATGCGGGAGGAAGTATTTCGCCAGGGCAATGGGTGTGTCCAGGACGGCTCAGGGAAGGCTGGAGAACAAGATGAGATGGATCAGGTTGCACCCCCCAGACCAACTCATGAGTTGCTGGACACTTCATCCGAATGGCATTGCACGGCATATCTGCGTCCTCCTCGGCGCTGGCGCAACCATGTAACACACTAAACATTATCAGGGGTGACAGACCGTTGCCGTTCATGCGGCATTGATTTCGTGCGCTTCCTTCACTTCTCTGTCTATTTTTGACGAATGTGCAGAAGCATGGTGGACGGCAGTTGTGTGCGGAACGACGCCACGGACGAATACAGCTTCTGTTTGTTTGAAAATGATGGCCGCATTTTGGTTCAGCACTGACAGGGGGAGCGGCATCACAGCATTCGCGTAAGACTTATAGCACCAACTCAAGGCGTTACGGTGTCGGATTCTATTGGGCACAACCACAAATCTGTTTGTGTGTGTCCAGGGCACTGAGCAGCGTAACCTACGTGAATATGCCCTTTCTGCATAACTCCCCAGATGCTATTTTCAATAAGACATTGTATTACCATATGTTGCCTGTTTGGTGTCACAGGATGTCAGCCTTTTCCCTTGACCGCCAGATCGGCAGACTTGTCGCTAGTTGAAAATTTGTGGGATTGTGTGAAACGACGGGTGCAGTGCCGTGACCCAGTGCCAACAACCATAGAACAACTTTGGAACCAGGTGAAAGCAGCATGGATGGCTATAGTATAGGACACCATTTGCGCTTTATACTCTTCGATGCCATCACGCATGAAACAAGTTATCAGGGTCCAGGCCGGGCCCCAGGTGACAGGACACATGCTGAACTGAGATGACTGAAATGCTACTCTTTTCTGAAGAATATACTAACGTACATGTCCTGTGACTATAAACGTCGTATCTCTAGTCGTTCAAGGTGTTATGTTTTTAATTCACAATGAAAATTAACGCGGTGCAAGTTTTCCAGAAACTCAAATCAAATTACGATATGAGCCTAATACTGTGCAAAGGTACCAAAAACTGTGGAAGACTGTATGGAGAAAGCACAACAAGGACTGCTGATTTAGGCAGCTCGTGAAGTCATAGCTAACTATTCAACAAGGTGCCACAAATTATAGTCAGATTAAGCAACACAAGTTCTGTGGCCAAGTAAGCTCGTAACGAGCTGCCCAGAATATGTAGCTACCGCAACTACTACACTCACGTTTCCCCAAAATCAGCAAACCGTATGCCCATTGGTACCAAACCGCGGTCGGGAGACAAGAGACCCTCACGGCAGGCGGCGGCAGCACTACAAACGAATCGACCAATAGTGCGAGACGACACACAATGTACCAGGGGGTTCATTAATTGTTCTCGGGTAGCAGGTGCAGACATGAATAGGTTAGGATACACTTGGTGCACAGTACTGTGGTAGTCAGGCGTGGTAGACCGGAAGCTTGACGGTGAGTGCGCCTGCCCACACGTTCCCAAGTAATCCAATGTCGGGCTGTCACACCTTGGCGTCCCACAAATCAGAATATTGTTCCACTGGATCAGATTGACACACTACCTTGGTGGATCCGTGGGAAAATGATCACTGAACGTTTGATGCTATTCACGTCTGTTGTATACTCTACCAAGTCTGCTAAGAACATCAAACACGACACACTAATACACTGTGTTCACCGCTCTACCTGTCACGGAGAATTACAACTCTAATCGTGTACATCCCCGCCTATGGTGTGCACGTGGACGACGTTTTACATTGACATCTGACCATGTCTTCTTTGCGCATCCCCTTTTCTGTCAGGAGGTGTATAACAGCAGGCATAGAAAAAGACTCCACAATCCACAGCCTAACCTTACTCTTACACAGGAAGGAGCCAAGTACGCAGCTCGTATAATAAGACCACAATGGAAAATGATCCTATCATAGCAACAAAGAGGCGAATATGTCCTGGGCAGAGTTAGGGATGTGAAAGCAGGGAATTAGCTGGCAGCTTCAAAACCATTTAAATCATAATCTCTTGACATATTCGCACTTTTCTACTTCTTAGTATTAGTACCCATGCCATCGTGTCAGGTAAAATAATGTGATACTCACGCATCAATAAAAGTTTTGCATTACCCCCGTTCCCAGAACTCCTGAAAATAGACGTTGATTGTGGATATTGTATCACAGACACAGTACCTTTGACTGTTGAGAGATATCACTAAACCCACCCAAAGATGTAAACAACCATGCATGGGCAGCGCCTATTAGACGGAGGGGGGTCCGCCAGCTGATCAGTTCCAGTCATTCCACCAGAAGGAGGCTCGCGTTGTTTGTAGTTCAACAATGCCTAGACGGTCAATACCGCGGTACGATCGCCTCCGCGTTGTTACTTTGTGCCAGGAAGGGCTCTCAACAAGGGAAGTGTCCAGGCGTCTCGGTGTGAACCAAAGCGATGTTGTTCGGAGAGAGACAAGATCGATGACATGCCTCGCTCAGGCCGCCCAAGGGCTACTACTGCAGTGGGTGACTGATACGTACGAACTTTGGCTCGGAGGAACCCTGACAGCAACGCCACCGTGTTGAATAATGCTTTTCGTGCTGCAGGAAGTCGTGTTACGACTCAAACTGTGCGCAATAGGCTGCATGATGCGCAACTTTACTCCCGACGTCCATGGCGAGGTCCATCTTTACAACCACGACACCATTCAGCGCGGTACAGCTGGGCCCAACGACATGCCGAATGGACCGCTTAGGATTGGCATCACGTTCTCTCCACCGATTAGTGTCACATATGCCTTCAACCAGACAATCGTCGGAGACATGTTTGGAGGCAATCTGTTCAGGCTGAACGCCTTAGACACACTGTCCAGCCAGTGCAGCAAGGTGGATGTTCCCTGCTGTTTTGGGGTGGCATTATGTGAGGCCGACGTACGCCGCTGGTGGTCATGGAAGTCGCCGTAACGGCTATACGATACGTGAATGCCATCCTGAGACCGATAGTGCAACCATATCGGCAGCATATTGGCGAGGCAATTCGGGCCCCATCGTGCACATCTTATGAATGACATCCTTCAGGATAACGACATTGCTCGACTAGAGTGGCCAGCATGTTCTCCAGACATGAAACCTATCGAACATGCCGGGGATAGATAGAAAAGTGCTGTTTATGGACGACGTGATCCTCCAACCACTCTAAGGCATCTGCGCCGTACCTTCGTTGAGGAATGGGACGATTTGGACCAACAGTGCCTTTATGAACTATTGGATATTATGCCACGACGAATACAGGCATGCGTCAATGCAAGAGGACGTGCTACTGGGCATTAGAGATACCGGTGTGTACAGCAGTATGGACGACCACCTCTGAAGCTCTCACTGTATGGTGGAACAACATGCAATGCATGGTTTTCATGAGCAATGAAAAGGGCGGAAATAATGTTTATGTTGATGTCTGTTCCAATTTTCTGTACAGGTTCCGGAACTCTCGGAGCCGAGGTGATGCAAAACTTTTTTGATGTATGACGTCATGTCGCATAACATAACACATGCCATCATATCACGTTCAGTATGGCTCGCGAATCTTCTGCATTTTGGGCATAGGATCAGGGAATTTAGCCTATAAATTGCTAGATGCAGAACATCTTGCAGCTAGGAGAGCTCACTGCGGTGAGGAAGTAGATTAATTCGTAAAGTAGCACGAATATGTCAAGATGTTTTGATTGAAATGTCTTTGCAACTGCCAGATAATTATAAGTGTTTATCTACCATCTTAGGAACTTTGAACCGATTCGCACGAATTTAAATCACCGAGAGGCGCACGTAAAATACAAATAAATAAAAAATAAAAAACCACGCGCTTTTTCACGTAAAATCCTAATGAATTTAGATTCTTAAAAGCGAGTTTTCAATTTTATGATAAGAATACATTTTTTATTTATTTGATTCACTTTAAACCGTGTTCACCCATTCAGTTCACCCAAGAACAAATTTTACGTGCTTTACTTAACTCGGCTTTAAACCATCTTATCTCGACAACGGATAAAGATTGTTGGATATAAGAATTTCGTTGCTAGTTTATCCATTTATCTACTTCCATGCAAAGTTTGAACCTGTTCGTACAAGTTTAAATTATATATGAGGCGCGCTTCAAAAGTCTCCGAGAAAAATGTGTTTTTTCAAACGGTTAAAACTTGACTTAGATCAAGGTCCGATACACCGATGGACCACATTTAAACCATAAATGTAGCTTGCGACTTATTTAAGGATGAATGTTTTTTCACGTAAAATTCGAAAGGTGCAGATACTAATGGTTCCGTTAGCTGAGCATTAATTTCAACTCAATTAAAATCTTTTGCAGAATGAATTACTCGATTCGCACAATTTTCCTGGGCGCCAGCTCCCGTTCGTCGTTCAAAACTTGCTTAATATACTGTAACTTATCTACGGTACGACAAATGTTCGAATGGTTGTACAACTGGCCACTGTTCCGGTCTTAACCAAACACTTTTTACACCATGTACGTAGCTCAAATAGATACCGAGCGCCAAGACTCATCCTCTGCCCACAAACCGCGATCCTGTGGGTTTTTGTTACAGCGCTTCCATGCTGTAACAATTTCTCTACCGCCACTATCAATTTATGGTGTTCGGAGAAAAAACAAATGCTCCTAGTTCGTAAATGAATTTATAAATAGATTATATGAGTGTATAGTTGGGCTGCATTTTTTACCTTTTATTGTAGACTGAGTTCAAAGTAAAAATTAAGTTATGAGAATGACGATCAAGTATCCATATTTTGATCCAGAAACTTTAAATGTACTTATAGATTCCACTTCATATAGACCTGTCGTAAATATGACAAATATAATACGCCGAACAAGCAAATAATTGTCTAAATAACAATTTTTTTCTTAGACCAATTGAACTTATGGAGAGATATGGAAACAGACTCATTTTCCGGAGGAGCATAGTTCCAACAAAGCTTCAGACTATGGCCGTTAAGATCTCTATGAACACAATGGCTGGTCTTTCCACGACCATTGCCATTTGATCTAATAGTCCATCCTGAATCATCTCGACGTCGAACTTTCGAAACACTAAATGTCTTCATTTAAGACGTATTTTACAGTACATTGGGCGCCTAAGTTCTGAGTTGTTGCTGAAGCTTCAGTGTACGTTTATAACTCAATCTGGGACTATTGTTCTCGCCAGTTGCGTCAAAGAAAGCGAGAAATCACAAAGGCAAATTCTGTTGTGTAAATAGCTACCTGTTAACTACAGGCAAAGGTGTGAGTGCTACTTGGTTCGACTAGCAACATGTCGCAGAGGCCTCTGGGATTCGCACGCAGCCTTGGAGTTAAAAACACAGCTGCCGCATTCCGAAGGAGCAGTATCTCTCCAGGTAACGATCCGTAGTGTGCCTCAAAGGCATTTCTGTGGCTCGGACAAGGAGAAAGGGAAAACCTGAGAGTTACTTGTAATGCCAAGGAAACACTTAAGGGTCTGCGAAGACAATGTGAGGCGACATTCTGATGACTCACTCGAATTGTGACAGTAGGATACTTTTGGAGACGTAGAATTCTATTTTTCAGAAAAAAGTGTCACCTGGAACATTTTCCGGATGTGCATATTTCGTATTTATGTACTGTTCAAAAAATGTTCAAATGTGTGTGAAATCTTATGGGACTTAATTGCTAAGGTCATCAGTCCCTAAGCTTACATACTACTTAACCTAAATTATCCTAAGGATAAACACACACACCCATGTCCGAGGGAGGACTCGAACCTCTGCCGGGATCAGCCGCACACTCCATGACTGCAGCGCCTCAGACCGCTCGGCTAATCCCGCTTGAATTATGTACTGTAAATTGCACCGTGGTATTATGTCAACCTGTGACAACTACTCGTGAAAAGGAGAAATGTACAGAGTGAACACAAGAACTGCCACCCTAGAGCCCAAAAATGGATGTTTGTGTTTAGTCGACATAAAAACACGGCCTATACACTTAATATAAAAAGGGCCACTGCTACTCTCAAAAAATGCAGACAGTATTATTTCTAAATTATTGGAAACTGCCTATCCAGAAAGTTTTCAAACATAGGCAGAGGCGTAAAAAATAAACCACGTTTTCCCCCTTGTGAGGAAATGGAAAGAAGTTACCCCAGCAACGATATAACTACTTTGCGACACATAATGGCCAGAGAACTTATGTTGCACAGAAAGAAACATGAAGGGAGTAACAAAATAGAAATGAAATATGCAAATGTTTAATGGTTTACCGTATGGAACAATATCAACATGAACATGGTATCATATGGTATTGCGTCGTATAATTCGCTGTCGTATGGTATGGTATGGTAAGAAACATAGTCAGCATTCAAACGTAAGGCTGGGCGCAGTCGGGATTAGCAAGAAAAACTTTGTCTGACTTGTAATTTTGTCGATAGAGATTTACATGCGCTGGCAGTATACAAAACTGGTAGCGGCTCAGACACCAATAAACTTTTCCTACAAGATCCATGATAGATAATTTTTTAATCAAGAACACTACGCAGACTTTACACCGTCCTAAAACAAAGAAACAATACCTCCTTTGGTTAATAGCGAAGTAATGAGCTACTTCATTAATCACCTGGGAAATGATATCACAACTGAAGTCGCCATATTCAGGATGTCCCACCTAACTACGAACTCATATATATCCTAAATGAAACAAAATGTGAGAAATGTAATTGGTCAGAGATGCACCTATGGCAGGGATTCACACAATGGGTACGAATGTACAATCCGTAAATGTCAACAAACATCACTTTCTACCAAAATTTAGGTTTTTTTAAATGACACATGTATGTTTTTCTGCCGAAATGAAAATCAGAGTTACAATTATGACGGAAAACTTGTTTTCACTGTTCTAAACCTCATGCCTTCTCAAATACATAGTCTTTTAAAGGCTCGCAACGGCGTCACAGTTTCTGCCGTACTGCTCAGAGCAAAAGTGGCCTATAGCTGACTTCAGGACAGTGCAGACAACCGTATTACTGCATTACAGCATTACGGGAGCAATTGTGGCACCGTTTCCATTATTTTAACCCTTTCACGGTCGATGGGATACATATGTCTCAGTAAAGCAATAAGCAGTTTTTAGGGGTGGGATGTCTGTATCACATATCTGCCTAGTGCTAGCATGTAGTAAGATGCATCCGAAGCTTAGAGAAAAATATTATGGACCATGGGGCGGATGTAGAGAAGGCTGTGAGCGACGTGTGTCACTCCAAGAATGTCTGGAGTAACTGATTGTGTTTTCTTATGTATCATTGATATTATTTTAAAACATTGCTATGCATCTGAGTAATTCTACTGGTTTGTAAATAATTTGTATGGAATGGGACGTATATTCTCTAGAAAACTTTATAGAGTGTAGACAACATTGGTGTGTGGCATGTCAGAGCAGACTTCAAATCTTATGTTGAAAACTCGTGAGCGATTTTCATGTTTTTCATTGTCAGGAAAATAAATGTCTTTTGCTACTATCTGTTATACTCTTTTCCATAACTGGCATCCTGATAAAATCATTAAAAATTTAAATTTTCAACCTGAAAATTCTAGGTTTACACGAAAACATGGATCTAGTTCGGTTCGTGGGGCACATGTGAGCCACTTTACCAGTTTTCAAAATCGGTCAGCATAAACCGTTTTTGATAGTGAATGAGTATTATTTGTCAGAAAGGAAGCTAGCTTTTACCTTCAATTTTTTAAATATATGCAAAATAAATTTTAACCGTGAAAAGGGTAAAGTCTAAGCAGTCCATAAAGTATAAGGTTTACAGCAATGAAACCAAATCTGCACTCACTAATTGTACTCTAGTTTTGATTTTGGTAGAAATAAACGTACATTGGCCAATAAAAAATGTACCTTTTTGTTGAAAGTGATGTTTTACTTGTAGGGGCTGTGCATTCTTGACATAGGTGCATCCCCAGCCAATTGTATTTTCCATATTTTTATTTCGAAAATATATGAGATGGTAAAGCTGGGTCGGACATCCTGTACATACGTGCTGATTTGACAGAATTATTAAGTACTCAGACCACGAAAAACGGTTTTCGAAAGAATGGGCATAGGATAACAACAACAATCATACAAATATAGTGAATTAATGTTAATAAGCCGTAACGTAAAAGGAAAAAATCAGACAATTCAAAATAAATAAGTAAGTTTCAAAGGAAAAAAATTTCATTTTCATTTAAAAATTTTATTTTTTTCTCATTATCCTTAAATTTTATTTTCTTTTAAATACTGTCGCAATGGAATCTTGCCAGCATATTCATAACCAGAGGATGCATATAATTAGTTGTCAACCAGAAGTTGGCATTCCTGCCTGGGGGAAGTAAGGTAGGGACTAGGAGCACCCCATGGCCACTACGGTAGCAGTGAAGGCCATGGCAGAACCCAGAGTAAGGAAAAAGCACCTGCTGAGAATGCTGCGAGGAAGACGTTTTGCAAAACAGAAAGAGAGAGTAAGTGTCATATCGGAAAAATGGTTTTAGTTCCCTAACTCCCTATCAAGGAGGAAAATATTACTTTGTATTCTCTAAAATGCTCTGAAATAAGAAATAAATAACGTATAAGAAAGAGAATTTTTTGGTTTAAGAAGAACAAAAGTGAATTTTTATTAATTTCAAAGAAGATGTCATGGAAAGAAACACCGAGTAAAGCTGAAGGAATCTGGCTGAAATAGGTGAGCCCAAACCCTGCTAGGGAGGAGATCGGAAGAAAAGAAAATGGTCAGGTGCGGGTAGGACTCGCGCACTGGTGGTTCCGTACATAATTAATTGTGTACATATGTATATATACATATTCATATACATATGGGAATCGAAAGTCTCAATGATTTTTTGCTGTTTATCGATACCGTCAAGATTATTGGTCTTGAGAATTCGAAGTCTGTTTCAAAATCTCTACAGTAGTTCCTCAGACTAGCTCGGACATACAAAAAGAAGCGAGCGAGGGACTTCAGTTTACGAGTACATATCTAGAAAACATTTAATAAAACATTTTTATTTTCTTACTAGAACATGACTACATCTTATATTTTATGTTTGCATGCAGTAATGTTCGTCCATTAAGTTTCTGACGGATGTCTATAGGCAGCAAAATGTGTTTTTCATGTGAAATAATTACAGTTTAAAAGTTTTAGACTTTTTACTTTACCTGTACTACGAAACATTGCTTGTTGCCGAATTTCATGATTCTAGGTCAGCGAGAAGTGCTCTATAGGTCCTGATGAGTGAGTTTGCGAGGATCAAAATATGTGACACAAATGAGCGAATCTCTTGACTGCCTTGATTTAGAAGCTTAAATTTTTTGCAACGTCAACGGACTATAGACTTTAGTATGTGACATAAATTTCAACTTGATATGGAAAACTGTTCCAGAGAAAAAGGGTCTTAACCGACGAACAGACAGACAAGTGGTTAAAAAAAAAGACAAAGATATATTTTTTTGTGTGATGTAATTACAAATTAACAATTTTCGGATTTTTCCCTGTACTTTTATTATGAAATCTTGCTTTTTGTCAAATTTAGTGATTCTAGGGCAAGGGGAAGTACCCTATAGTTTTTGATGAGCTGGTTTTCGAGTATCAAAATATGCGACGTAAATGGCCGTATGTTTTGGCTGCATTGAGTTAGAAGATTACAGTTTTATCCCGCCAAGGAACCACAGATCTTAGAAAGTGACATAAACCTGAACTTGATACGCCGTCCCTCTTGCACTTGAAATGCGAAACTGCTCTTAAACGGCGGAAAATCAGTGTTGATCAACGACATGATGATGCAAAACCTATGGAAATCACTGACGTAAAGACATTTATTTTGTTAACCGTCGGGATATGTGGCCTGTAACAGAAAGAGTCTCATGACGATCCCTCCATTGCCAACAGATTTCTCATTAGTACCCCATTCGACTATCGGAGAATGGATTGTCAAGGAGGACGTAACCATGATGAAATGATTGAATAACCAACAAAGCATAACATTCTGCGAGGTGGAGCCTGGAATGTCAGAAGTCAGTGTGGAAGGGAAGCTAGAAAATCTGAAACGGGAAATGCAAGGTCTCAAATGGCTCAAATGGCTCTGAGCACTATGGGACTTAACATCTGAGGTCATCAGTCCCCTAGAACTACTTAAACCTAACCTAAGGACATCACACACATCCATGCCTGAGGAAGCATTCGAACCTGCAACCGTATCGGTCGCGCGGTTCCAGACTGAAGCGCCTAGAGCAGCTCGGCCACACAGGCCGGCTGCAAAGTCTCGATTGAGATGGAAAGAAGAAAAAAATTTTGTTGAGACAAAAATAAGGTAACATCAACAGCTGTGGAAAATAGTGTAACCGGAGTGTGAATGGGAAAGTATGTCAGAGATAGCATTTTGACAATTTAATGACAGGATTATTCTCATAGGAATCGATAGTAAACCAAGACGTCACAAGGAGAAGATGAAGAGTTGGAGAAAATATATACTGATTTCGAACGGGTAATTCGGTAAGTGATAGGAGATGATAATGTAGTAATAATGGGGGAGTGCTAAGCTGTGGTAGAGGAAGGAGCTGAAATCCGTGTTTCGCGAAGGTGAACTTGCCAGTATGACAGAGGACAAAGACTAATTGAGTCGTGTAGTGATTTTAAGTTCATAACAGGGCGCACACTATTCAAAAATCACAAGAGGAGAAGGCATAGTTGCAAAAGGCATGGAATCACGGGAAGATTCCACGTGGATTACATCATGGTGAGACAGAGATTTCGAAATCAGATACGCAGGAGCAGATGTAGACTGATCCACAATTTAATAATAATGAAGAGGAGGTTGATACTTAAGAAAATTCTGAGGAAGAATCAACGTGGGAATGATGACATACGTTTGAAGTTCTTTTAGATGCTGCAATACCGCAGTAAGCAGTTCATTTGTAAATGAACAACCACGGAACCGCGCGACCGCTACGGTCGCAGGTTCGAATCCTGCCTCGGGAATGGATGTGTGCGATGTCCTTAGGTTAGTTAGGTTTAAGTAGTTCTAAGTTCTAGGGGACTGATGACCTCAGATGTTAAGTCCCATAGTACTCAGAGCCATTTGAACCATTTTTTTTTAACAACCACGGAAAATGGACAGAAGACAAATACAGGCACAAGGAACGTAACTTGTAAGAAACCTTAGGTAGCAGAAGAAATACTTCAGTAGAACGACAAAAAAAAAAAAATAGTTTTTCCCGCACGCCATCCTCGAGTGTAACAGGATAGGGGGCGATCAGTTGGCGGTACCCTAATACCCTCCGCCAAACACCGTAGATGCCTTCCAGAGTAAGATGTGGATGGATATGTAAACTGAGAATACTCAGTAAGACAAAGGAGTATGTCAAGAAACATCACTTAGAAATAAAAATAAATAGAAAGTGCAAAGAAGCTAAGACAAAAACAGAAAGTGCAAAGAAGCTAAGGCAAAATGGCTGCAGGAAAAATATGAAGAAATCAGAAACGGAATGGTCATCAGAAGGACTGGCTCAGCTTATAGGAAAATAAACACAGCCTTTGGTAAAATTAAAAGCAAAGGTATTAACCTGAAGAGTGCAGGAGGCATTCCGCTGTTAACAGTGGAGGAGAGACCGGATAAATGGAAAGAATACGAGGTTGCGATGAAAAGTAAAGCCATCGAATTTCTTATGTGAAAACTCTTAAAGCTCTTTAAATACAAAAAACGTATTAACAGACTATATCTTTATTCTTCATAGCTATATGTTTATTACTTTATCATAGTCACCCTGCCGTCGGACACATTGCTCCCAACGAGAGACCACTTTGTTGATACTTTCACAGTTTGTTGACCACACTTCCGCTTGCACTGCTTCATCACTATCAAAGTGAAATCCTCGAAGGTCGTCTTCAACTTTTGGAAACAGACGAAAGTCGGAAAAGAACATCAAACATTGGCCTTAATTTGATAACTAAATTTCTGAAAATGTGAATTTAGAGTACGTCATCAGGTAGTGATCAGGGACGGTGGCAAACCAGAAAAGAAGAGAATCGAAGCGTTTGAGAAGCGGTGCGCTGGGAGAATGTTGAAAATTTGGTGGAATGATAAGTAATGAAGAGTTTCTTTGAAAAATCGGTGAAAATAGCGACGTATGGAAAACACTGGCATCGAGAAGTGAGTGGTTAATAGAACACATGTTAAGACATCAGGGAGCAACTTCCGTGGTGCTAAAGGGAACTGCAGAGAGTAAAAATCGCAGGGGCGACAGATATCAGAATACATCCAACAAATGATTGAAGACGAAAATGCAATGCCACAGGAGAAGAAATCGTGGTGGGGCATATCATACCAGCCGCAGGCCTATAATCCATAAATAAATAAATAAATAAATAACAGTAAATATATCAATACTGTAGTACATGGCGAATAACACACTGAATATTCTTAAGGGCAAAGTTTAAGAGATTTATGACGGTGTGCCCTCAGGCGTTTCACAGTAGCGAAGGTAAACAAGTGCTCATACGTTTTAGAATCCATATTTGCTAAATACTTTCATCTTGCTTTGGTCCATACTAAACACGTTCAAATTACGGTATACTTTCCTAAGCACTCCGCATATACGCTGCGGTGTCAAAAGTCATGGGATAGCAATACACACGAATACAAATGGTGTAGTTCGAGTTCACATGGTATAAAAGGGTAATGCATTGGTGGAGCTGTCATTCGTAGTCAAGTAATTCATGCAAAAAGGTTTCCGACGTGATTATGGTCGCATGACGGAAATTAACAGACTCTGATCGCAGAATGGTAGTTCGAGCCAGACGCATGGAAAATTCCGTTTCGGGAATTTTTAGGGAATTCAATAGTCTGAGATTCGCAGTGGCAAGATTGTGCCTGCAGTACCAAATTTCAACCATTACCGCTCACCATGGACAAGGCATTGGCCGACATCCTTCACTTAACGACCAAGAGCAGCAGCGTTTGGGTAGAGTTGTCAGTGCTAGCAGACAAGCAACACTGCATGAAATAACAGCCGAAATCAATGTGGGACATACGACGTACTCATCCGGTAAGACAGTGCAGCGCAATTTGGCGTTAATGGGCTGTAGCAACTGCCGACCGACGCGAGTGACTTTGCTGACAGCACGACATCGCCTCAACGCCTCTTCTGGGCTCGTGATCTTATCAGGTGAACCCTACACTGCTGGAAAGCCGTGGCCTGGTGAGATTAATCCTAATTTCGATAGGTAGATAGGTAGTGCAATGTTGTTGTTCAGATTTAATTTTGTTACCAGGCCTGGTAGTGTCTGTGAGAGATTCGAAAAGCGTTAGATCACTGAAGGACACGGATATGTCCATTACTTGTCTGAAACATAGATACCATTACGGGGTGGAGTTCGAAATATGGGCCTCATTATGGGTCTCCAGTTAGCCGGCTGGCCGAATCGTGGAATGTATAGTTTTCTGGGGCATTCAGATGCGACAGTAGCAAGATGCTGAACTCCATCGGAACGTGAGAGCAAGCGTACAATTGTCAACATTCGTGTCGACCGTGTCTGACCACCACGAAGGATGAAAGGGTCCAACCAGGGATGAATATCCCTTGCACTCCTGTTTAAATGGCACTCTTACTTGTCTGTAAGCTTCATGCCAGAGAGTAGTATTACCTCTGCACTTTGTGGAACAGTTCTGTGTCAACCTCTCTGCAGGTCTCTGTTTTGCCGGTCTTGTAGGTGCGTTGTTGATTGGGTGTGCTGTCTGCCGAGTGAGAGGCTGTTTATCGGGTGTTTACTGTGACGGTACCTGCCACAGACTTCGTCACCGCTGGGGTTACAATGCTTGGGTCTTACAATGCTCGCGTACGCAAAAGCTAGATTTTCCTTATACTTGCTTGGTTTATATACATGGTGTTACAAAAAGGTACGGCCAAACTTTCAGGAAACAGTCCTCACACACAAATAAAGAAAAGATGTTATGTGGACATGTGTCCGGAAACGCTTAATTTCCATGTTAGAGCTCATTTTAGTTTCGTCAGTATGTACTGTACTTACTCGATTCACCGCCAATTGGCCCAATTGAAGGAAGGTAATGTTGACTTCGGTGCTTGTGTTGACATGCGACTCATTGCTCTACAGTACTAGCATCAAGCACATCAGTACGTAGCATCAACAGGTTAGTGTTAATCACGAACGTGGTTTTGCAGTCTGTGCAATGTTTACAAATGTGGAGTTGGCAGATGCCCATTTGATGTATGGATTAGCACGGGGCAATAGTCGTGGCGCGGTACGTTTGTATCGAGACAGATTTCCAGAACGAAGGTGTCCCGACAGGAAGACGTTCGAAGCAATTGATCGGCGTCTTAGGCAGCACGGAACATTCCAGCCTATGACTCGCGACTGGGGAAGACCTAGAACGACGAGGCAATTCTTCGTGCAGTTGACGATAACCTTAATGTCAGAGTCAGAGAAGTTGCTGCTGTACAAGGTAACGTTGACCACGTCACTGTATGGAGAGTGCTACGGGAGAACCAGTTGTTTCTGTACCATGTACAGCGTGTGCAGGCACTATCAGCAGCGGATTGGCCTCCACGGGTACACTTCTGCGAATGGTTCATCCAACAATGTGTCAATCCTCATTTCAGTGCAAATGTTCTCTTCATGGATGAGGCTTCATTCCAACGCGATCAAATTGTAAATTTTCACAATCAACATGTGTGGGCTGACGAGAATCCGCACGAAATTATGCAATCACGTCATCAACACATATTTTCTGTGAACGTTTGGGCAGGCATTCTTGGTGATGTCTTGATTGGGTCCCATGTTCTTCCACCTACGCTCAATGGAGCACGTTATCATGATTTCATACGGGATACTCTACCTGTGATGCTAGAACATGTGCCTTTACAAGTACGACACAACATGTGGTTCATGCACGATGGAGCTCCTGCACATTTCAGTCGAAGTGTTCGTACGCTTCTCAACAACAGATCCGGTGACCGATGGATTGGTAGAGGCGGACCAATTCCATGGCCTCCACGCTCTCCTGACCTCAACCCTCTCGACTTTCATTTATGGGGCCATTTGAAAGCTCTTGTCTACGCAACCCCGGTACCAAATGTAGAGACTCTTCGTGCTCGTATTGTGGACGGCTGTGATACAATACGCCATTCTCCAGGGCTGCATCAACGCATCAGGGGTTCCATGCGACGGAGGGTGGATGCATGTATCCTCGCTAACGGTGGACATTTTGAACATTTCCTTTAACAAAGTGTTTGAAGTCACGCTGGTACGTTCTGTTGCTGTGTGTTTCCATTCCATGATTAATGTGATTCGAAGAGAAGTAATAAAATGAGCTCTAACATGGAAAGTAAGCGTTTCCGGACACATGTCTACGTAACATATTTTCTTTCTTTGTGTGTGAGGAATGTTTCCTGAAAGTTTGGCCGTACCTTTTTGTAATACCCTTTATATCTTCTCATTTTGGTCATCGCTATTAATTTTGGAAAATAATTTAAATTTGACAATTTACCGCTGCTTGAACGTCTTTCTGCGATTATCATGGCTGAGAGCAGTTATTCAGCTTGGCATTGATTGAGAGAGTCGTTGGATGTCTTCCTGAGGAATATTGTGTCAAATTCCATCCAACTGGCGCATTACATAGTCAAAATCCCGAGCTGGTTGGAGCGTCCCGCCCATAATTCTCCAAAAGTTCTGAGTTGGGGAAAGATCCGGTGACCTTGCTGGCCAAAGTGGGGCATGGCAAGCAGTAGAAACCCTCGGCGTGTGCGTGCTGCCATTAGCCTGCTGATATGTAATCCCAGGTTGGCTTGCCACGAAGAGAAGCAACACGGGGCATAGACATTCGTCGACGTACCCTGCAGTTGCTGTGAATGACAGCTAAAGGTATTCTGCTGTGAAAAGAAATCGCACCTCAGCTCATCGCTCTTGGTTGTTGGGCGACAGTCAGGTTGGTATTCCGTCGCTGTCCGGGCTTCTTCAAACCTGTCTTCGCTGGTCCACGGAGCTCAGTTCGAAGTGGGACAAACACTGAAGATAATTCTACTCCAGTCAATGTGCTTCCAGGAACAGGCGTGTCTGGAGAGGGCCCGGACAGTGGTGGGATACCAACATGACTGTCGCCTGTCATACAGCCCAACAACCAGGAGTGATGGTCTGAAGGCGTCATTTCTTTTTATAGCAGGAGCCCTTTCGTTGTCATCTGCAGCATACTTACAGCACAGTGGTATGTCGAGGATATTCTATGCCCCACTTTATTGCTCTTCATAGTAAACCATCCTGCACTTACATTTCAGCAATATAATGCCCACCCACACGCTAAGAATTTCTACAGCTTGTCTTCGTGCTTTCCGGATCTCACTATGTACGGGACTCACCAAGCATTTCAGGATTTTGACGATCTAACGCCCCAACTGAATGCAGTTTGACATAATATTCCTCTGGAGCACATCCGACTTTTGTGTCTTCATCGACACTGTTGAGTCTTGTACCATGGAATCAAGGAAAGGGACGTTGTTTGGTGGCTGGTGCCCTCTTTCGACGACAAAGCTGCACACAAGTATTAACATGGTACTTTACTTAATTAAACAGGTACCTGTTACTTAACTTTAAAGAGTCCATGTATTGTGGTACAAGCTCTTCACTTGAAGTCCATGCTAGCCTCACTCCTAGTGAAGTACAAGGGCCACTATGAGAAAATCAACAGACGCCAAGCTAGAATGCGAGTTAGTACCCCAATGACTGAGCGACTGTGCTAGTGACAGACTGAGCTAGTAACTGAGACTGACTGAGACTGAGGCCCTCCAGTCAGCGGCGGCGATCTAAACACTTGCGGTCGAGGGGGCGTTGGCGGCGTGTTGCTTTCGAGTCTGTCTTTGGCCTCTCTCCTGATATGCGCACTTGATCCGGCGCCTACTACTGATCTTCTTGACACATCTTTGCCGCCGGTGTGATGGCGACAGCGTATGCCAGCACACTGACAACTCTGCCAATCAATGCCAAGCCGAGTAAATGCTTGCATAAGAACAAAAGCGGTTTAACGTGTTACTAACTTGCTCAGTTTATGATGGTCTTTCCCTTGAACAAACCATCCATTTTTTCTGAAATTGTAATCATTTGTTTTTCTCTACACGTCCACCACATCTATCAGTTTCCGTCAGATTGGGATAATTCTTTCGTGGTACATAGTTTTTTTTTCTGTCTTAGAGTGTACTACTAATTTCATGGATTCATGGTAGCTAGAGACGACACTGTTTCTGCCTGATCTGGTTCGAAAGTAAAATTCATCTAACACTCAGGACATATGATTATTTGTTTACAAGGTATTGTAATTGATACCTATTTGATTTAGTTTTGGGAAGTTTTCATTTTTATTTTAATTCTACAAAACAAAATATTCACAGCAAATGCATGCGGGAATTTCTGTCACTGTCTTTTCTGTATTATTTGTGAATGATATATTTCGTCGTTTGAATGCGCAACTTCAGTGAACACATTTAGTTAACTGTGGTTAGTGATTCCTTTATTCCTGACGGTTCTGTTCCAGGAGGAACCATGTGTTATATGTGATGAGCACATTGTCTTTCAGCTATGACTTCTCGCACATTTGAATAATGCAATCCTGTTTTTTGCTAAACTATAACGATTTGATGGCACTCTTGCTCATCACGTGACACCACTGTTAAAATATCCAGTGTGTGGTTTATTGGAACATAACAGCCTCGATCTGGCAATTTTTTTATAGTCACAAAACATTTACTTAACATTTATATTTAAATATCATAATTAAGCACAGACAGGTGATGAATGGAATCGCACTGTGTTCAACGAACGATCGTGGTTCTGTACTACCGTGGATAAAGGCGTCGATGACTGTGTAGGTAACCTCGGAGAACCGTCCCTTTATTCCAATCTTTTGGAGAGGCACAACTGTATTCCACGTGGCTTCATGGTTTGGAGAGACATCGGGTATGAGTTCAGGTCATAGTTGGTAGTAACTGAGGGAACTCTGACGGCACAACAATACACTTAACTGTAACGTGGTGAAATTTCCAATGCTCATTCACACGGGTCACTTGTCTTTATGAACTGTCGACGTAGTGTTGTTGTCGTCTTCGGTTCCAAGATTGGTGTAATTCAGCTCTCCATGCTGCTCTACCCTGTGCACGCCTGTTCATCTCCAAGTAGCTACTGCACACCGCATCCTTCTGAATCTGTTGCTGCTGTATTCACCTCTTGGTCACCCTCTACCGTCTTTACCAAAAATGGTTCAAATGGCTCTGGGCACTATGGGACTTAACATCTATGGCCATCAGTCCCCTAGAACTTAGAACTACTTAAACCTAACTAGCCTAAGGACGTCACACAACACCCAGCCATCACGAGGCAGAGAAAATCCCTGACCCCGCCGGGAATCGAACCCGGGAACCCGGGCGTGGGAAGCGAGAACGCTACCGCACGACCACGAGATGCGGACCCGTCTTTACCCCTCACACTTCCTTCCAGCACTAAGTTAGTGATCCCTTGATGTCTCAGAACGATCCCTTGTTCTAGTCAGGCCCTGCCATATATTTCTTTTCTCCCCAATTCTATTTAGTACCTCATCATTACCTATGTATTCTTCCCATCTAATCTTCAACATTCTTCTGTAGCACCACATTTCAATAACATCTATTCTCTTCTTGTCTAAACTGTTTATCGTCCATGTTTCACTTCCATACAAGGCTACACTCCATACAAATACTCACAGAAAAAACATGCTAACACTTAAATCTATATTCGACATTAACAGATTTCTCTTCTTCGGAAACCCTTTTCTTGCCATTGCCCGTCTACTTTTTTACATCCTCTCTACTTAAGCCATCGTCAGATGTTTTTCTGCCCAAATAGCAAAACTCATTTACTACTTTAAGTGTCTGGTTTTCTACTCTAATTCCCTCAGTATCTCCTGATCTAATTCGACTATGTTCCATTATCCTTGACGTGCTATTGCTGATGTTCATCTCATATCCTCCTTTCAAGACAGTGACCATTTTGTTCAACTGAACCCTGTCTCACTCCCTTTTCAGCCGCTACCTCCCTTTTATGCTACTCGACTCTTATAACTGCCGTCTGGTTTCTGTACAAGTTGTAAACAGCCTTATTCTCCCTCTGTTTTTTTTTTCTGCTATCTTCAGAATTGCAAACAGAGTATTCCAGTCAACATTGTCAAAAGCTTTCTCGAAGTCTACAAATGGTATACATATAGTTTTGTTTTTCCTTAACCTATCTTCAGTGAGAGGTCATAGGATCAGTATTGCCTTGCGTGTTCCTACATTTCACTGGTATCCAAACTTATCTTCCCCGAGGCTGGCTTCTACCATTTCTTCCATTCTTCTGTAAAGAATTCATGTTAGTGACTTATTAAACTGATAGTTCAGTAATTTCACATCTGTCAGGACCTGAGTTCTTTGGAATTGGAATTATTACATTCTTCTTAAAGAGGGTATTTACTGTGTCTCATGAAACTTGCTCACCAGATGGAAGAGTTATGTCAAGTATGGTTCTTCTAAGGCTATCAGTATTTCTGACGGAATGTCGCCGACCGCGGTGGTCTAGCGGTTCTAGGCACTCAGTCCGGAACCGCGCGACTGCTACGGTCGCAGGTTCGAATTCTGCCTCGGGCATGGATGTGTGTGCTGTCCTTAGGTTAGTTAGATTTAAGTAGTTCTAAGTTCTATGGGACTGATGACCACAGATGTGAAGTCCCATAGTGCTCAGAGCCATTTGAACCATTTGAACGGAATGTCGCCTACTCCCGGGACCTTGTTTCGACTTAGGTCTTTCAGTGCTCTGTCAAATTCTTCTCGCAGTATCATCTGTCCGAATCCATCTTCATCTGCGTCCTCTTCCATTTCTATAATATTAATATTATATTAATAAAATTCTACATACTCCTCCCGTCTTCAAGGGAAAGCCCTTCTTTGCTTAGGACTAGTTTTCAATCTGAGCTCTAGATATTTATAGAGCTGCTTCTCTTTTCTCTAAAGACTATATTAATTTTTCTGTAGGCGGTGTCTATATTTCCCCTGGTGAAATTTACTTCTTCATCCTTACATTTTTCTGCTTAGCTGTTTTGCACTTCCTGGAAGTCTAATTTTTTTAAAACGTTTCTGTTCCCTTTTGGTCGCTTCCTTCACTACAGTTTTTGATTTTCTCCTTCATCAATTAAATTCAATATCTCCTGCGTTATCCAAGGATTTCTAGTAGGCTTTATGTTTTTACCTATTTCATCCTCTGCTGAGTTCATTATTTCATCTCTCAAAGCTGACCAGCCCTCTTCTACTGTATTCCTTTTCCTTGTTCTTGTCAATCGCTGCCTAATGTTTCCTCTGAAACTCTCAACAACTTCTAGTTCTTTCAACTTATTCGGGTCCCTTATCCTTAATTTCCTACTACTTCCGTTTCCCTTTTAAATTTTCTAACCTACCTGTTCAATTAAGGGATTTAACATTCCACCCTCCGATCTTTAGAACATCTGTTTTGTTTCTCCTGATCACGATATCCTCCTGGTTAGTCCATGCCTGGAGATCCGAACGAGGGCTAGTTTGTCTCTGAAATATGTTACCCCGCAGGATATTATCAGCGTTAAAGCATACAGTAGAGCCGCAGCTGCATGCCCTCGGGAAAATTTACAGCTGTGAATTCTCGTTGCTTTCAGCCGTTTGAAGTACCAGCACAGCAAATCCCTATTGGTTGATTTTAGAAGGCAAGATCAGTCAATCGTCCAGACTGATGCCCCTGCAGCTATTGAAATGACTGCTGACCCTCTTCAGGAACCACATGTTTGTCTGGCCTCTCATCGGATACCCCCTGTTGTGGTTGCACCTTCGGTATGGCTATCTGTGTCACTGAGGCACGCAAACGTTCTCACCAACGGCAAGGTTCATGGTTCGTGGGAGGGTGTTCTGTCGTACCTTTGGCCGAAACACTTCCTCGCATCTAGTCCATTTCATTTCTTACTTTGAGTTAACTGATGTTCATATCCTAATGCAGACTGATCTTTCAGCTAGGTGCTGTAGATAAACGATTCACATATCTTTACAAAATAATATTTCATTTTTTTTAACACAGGAAAAGACTTCTCTTGACTGATCTGTTTTACTAATTTTTTGACTTTTCCTTCCATTTTTAATTTCTGCTGAGATATATATGCTCAGAGAGCAATGCCATGATCGTACCAGCCTAGTTATACCCCCAATTAATATCGATGGACAGTCTCCTTAACCATGTGGAGGTAAGAAGACTACGGTTGTAAGCTAGGGTAAGGGACAGTCAATGACAGTTATTGTATGTAAAACATGACAAATGACGTGTTTTATCCATATTAGTTGATAGTTACACGGTAAATAGAGTGATTATCACTAATGGGAGCTTCGTGAGGATGTGTGCAAGTTAGCAGTGGTGTCAAAGACTGAGCTGCCAGAAGTGTAGTCCGATTAAAGTTACTTGGTAGCTGACGTCTGTCACTTGCCGCTACAGTATTACTACACCGGCTGTCGGCTACCAGTCGATTATAGGCGACGCAATAACACGGCGGGTCACTTCACAGATAACGTTAATATGCAACGCGGAGGAATGTTGGGAGCGGCCCCCGCGAGATATAACGGAAGTGGCAGATAATCTGTCAGACAGCTGATTTTAAGTTACTAATGACTGAACTGCGGCAGACGACGGGTTTTGTAGCCCTGAATTTAAACTCATGCCCAATCTAACCACAACCTCGTGGTGTACAATGTATCCAAGAAAAGTGCGATTAACAATCTGGGGCAGACGTAAAATCACAATCGCTTTGTTCATGGCGGTTAAGGTCAGCCTCTATGACTAGACTTAAGACAGAAAAATTTCATAATATGCTTGTTTGCATAGCCATCTTCTCCAGAAAAATTTCAGTATTAGCGGTAAAAGCAAACTATTTTCTTGCTGTCATAGGTTGCCTGAAACTATCCTGACACTGGCAGCAGGGGTTAGTGCGTTACCAACCTTGAGCAGTTCTGGTTGGCACTTGGTTGCTGATTCTAGTCGACAAAGGCAAATTCCAAACGAGAAACGAGTGATACGAAGGAAAATAAGAGCAAACAGAAAAGTCAGTACGATGATGAAAATAACGCGGCAAAGTACAAACATCAAAAAAAGTTTTGCATCACTCCAGTTCCTACAACTCCTGAAGATAGACGTTGACTGTGGATATTGTATCACAGACACAGTCTCTTTGACTGCTCAGAGATGTCAGTAAACCCGCCCGAAGATGTAAACAACCATGCATGAGCAGCGCCTATTAGACGGAGGGGGTCCGACAGCCGATCAGTTCCAGTCATTCCACCAGGAAGGAGGTACACGGCCCATGTTGTCTGTAGTTCAACCATGCCTAGGCCGTCAATACCACGTTTCGATCGCGTCCGCATTGTTACTTTGTGCCAGGAAGGGCTCTCAACACGGAAGTGTCCAGGCGTCTCGGAGTGAACCAAAGTCATGTTTTTCGGACATGGAGGAGATACAGTGAGACAGAAACTGTCGATGACATGCCTCGCTAAGGCCGCCAAAGGATGCAGTGCATGACCGTAGCGGTCATGGATAATGGCTCTGAGGAACCTTGACAAAAAGGCCACCATGTTGAATAATGCTATTCGTGCAGCCACAGGTCGTCGTGTTACGACTCAAACTGTGCGCAATAGGCTACATGATGTGCAACTTCACTCCCGACGTCCATGGCGAGGTCCATCTTTGGAACCACGACACCATGCAGCGCGGTACAGATGGGCCTAACAACTGGCCGAATGGACCGCTCTGGATTGGCATCACGTTCTCTTCACCGATGAGTTTCGCATATGTCTTCAACCAGACAATCGTCGGAGAAGTGTTTGGGGGCCACCCGGTCAAGCCGAACGTCTTAGAAATGCTGTCCAGCGAGTGCAGCAAGATGGAGGTTCCCTGCTGTTTTGGGGTGACATTATGTGGGGCCAGCGTAAGCCGCTGGTGTCATGGAAGGCGCCGTAATGGTTGTACGATACGTGGATGCCATCCTTAGATCGATAGTGAAAACGATATCGGCAGCGTATTGGCGAGGCATTCGTCTTCATGGACGACAATTCGCGCCCCTATCGTTCACATCTTGTGAATGACTTCCTTCAGGAAAACGACATCGCTCTACAAGAGTGGCCAGCATGTTCTGCAGACAAGAATCCTATCGAACATGCCTAGCCATCTTGGACGACGTGATCCACCAACCACTGTGCGGTATCTACGCCGAATCGCCGTTGAGCAGTGGGACGATTTGGTCCAACAGAGCCTTTATGAACTTGTGAATAGTATGCCACGACGAATACAGGCATCCATAAATGAAAGAGGACGTGCTGCTGGCTATTAGAGGAACCGGTGTGTACTGTAACCTGGACCACCACCTCGGAAGATCTCGCTGTATGGTGGTACAACCTGCAATGTGTGGTTTTCATGAGCAATAAAAAGGGCGGAAATGATGTTTATGTTGATCTCTATTCCAATTTTCTGTACAGGTTCCGGTACTCTCGAAACCGAGGTGATGTAAAACTTCTGTTTGATGTGTGTACAAAAAATAAAAGAAAAACAACATTTAAATCAAATAATTGAACGAAAACAATAACCAAAATCTTTTTATTAGATTTAGTAAAACTTTAGAAATTACTGAATTTGACGAAATTTAAACCTTCAAGTTTCTGCACTTATGTGTACACGCTAACCACTTCACTGTGCCATTACACTGCGGAGGGACTGTTGTGTCCCAGTCACAACGAATAGTTGACACCCTTAACAAATTCGACTGCACGCAATATCGTACAAAACTTATGTAATGTAACGGATTTCTCTCATTATCATAGGTCCACAAGTGACGCTGAATCGCGTCTTGTTCGAAAGGATTCAGTAGTGTTTCATTAGTGCTGCGTATGAAACATGTGCATTTCGTTACAGTGCTTTTGGTGTGATTATAATATGTGTTCAAATACGAAGTTAAAGGACCAGATTCAGTATTCGGTATTTCAACACATTAAGAAAGAGAGCCAGACAAGTGAGTGAAAGTGAACTAATTCTTGTGGCAGTTGGCCAATAGCGAACGATTTAGAAGTGACGTCGAGCTCTCTGAATGGAGGAAACCAGCTACAACACGCGAAGCGCCAACTATCAAGTAATTTTAGTCGGAGTATAGTAACGCATGTGTCAACAAAATGCTTTTCCGGGACGATTTGTAGGAATCTGAGGATGATGTGGATAACTAAGCTTCAGTTAACGTTCCTGAATATGTTCCTAAATGCAAATGCGCTTCAAAAGTTTTTCCTAATGAGGTGAGTGTGAAAAATTATTTAAACGACTAAACAATATTGTGTCCCTTACCACAATTTTCGTGAATTTACGTAACAGGGAGATAATAGAGATGTTAAGGATCTCCTTAACGTTTTTTACCTGCTGTAATTTGCTAATATTAATTTCATGTTATATTTAATTATTGATTAATTTTTGAGGTTGTTATATTTTATTATTGCAACAATTGCTAATGAAAATCTTCGTGTCAAAAACTGAAACAATCTGGAATTTTTAAATTTGTAGTTTTGAAAGGTTGCCTAGTAAGGCTGCAACGAAGGCTGATATTTGCACGCCAGTATCACAACTGGACGCCTGTGAGAGGTGACTGATGGTCTTTTCAGAACTTCTGAAAGCGAACACCCTTCAACAATCGTCGGAAGGGTCAAGTCAGAGGAGGGAGGGTTATGATCTGGGGTACGTTCTAATGGCTGGCTCTGAGCACTATGGGACTCAACTGCTGAGGTCATTAGTCCCCTATAACTTAGAACTAGTTAAACCTAACTAACCTAAGGACATCACAAACACCCATGCCCGAGGCAGGATTCGAATCTGCGACCGTAGCGGTCTTGCGGTTCCAGACTGCAGCGCCTTTAACCGCACGGCCACTTCGGCCGGCGGGGTACGTTCTCGTGGCATTCTGAAAGGCACAATCGACCAACAGAAATAAGCATCTATCCTCGGAAAATATGCCCATCAGTACATGCACTATGTCTTTCCTCGGCATGATGGCATCTACCAGCAGAACAATGCAGCGTGTCACACAGCTCGCAGTATACATACGTGCGCCGAAGAGCTATAGGATGAGTTTACCGTACTCCCCTGGCCGCTAAAATACCCTGATTTTTTTTTAAAAAACCTCAGCCCGAACAGACCATGAAAGCCCAACGGTACCCACCGGCCGTCCCCGTCATCCTCAGCCCACAGGCGTCACTATATGCGGATATGGAGGGGCATGTGATCAGCACACCGCTCTCCCGGCCGTATGTCAGTTTACGAGACCGAAGCCACTACTTCTCACTCAAGTAGCAATGGCTGAGTGCACCCCACTTACCAACAGCGCTCGGCGGACCGGATGGTCTCCCATCCAAGTCCTAGCCCAGCCCGACAGCGCTTAACTTCGGTGATCTGACGGGAACCGGTGTTACCACTGCGGCAAGGCCGTTGGCTACACCCTGATTTAAACTGAATCGAAAATCCGTGGAACCACCTGGATCAGACTGTTCGCTCCATGGATCCTCAGCCGAGAAACGTAGCGCGGATGGGAGCGGCACTGGAGTCGACATGGGTCCATATCCCGTACCTTCCTGCAACTTCCAGAACCGCAATGACTCTCTTCCTGCGCGTCTCGCAGCGGTTCACGCTGCAAAAGATATTAAAGATATTTATTCATACGTTTGACAGGTGCTCACATTAATGTGACTGGACAGAGTAGTTCAAAAAATGGTTCAAATGGCTCTGAGCACTATGGGACTTAACTTCTGAGTTCATCAGTCCCCTAGAACTTAGAACTACTTAAACCTAACTAACCTAAGGACATCACACACATCCATGCCCGAGGCAGGATTCGAACGTGCGACCGTAGCGGTCGCGCGGTTCCAGACAGTAGGGCCTAGAACCGCTCGGCCACCGCGGCCGGCAGAGTAGTTCCAAAATAATGACTTATCTGAATAAAAAAATCAGATTGCACGCACTTGAAATGTCTTACGAGAGTTTATTGAAATTTTAGTGTCTAATTTATCAGAACAACCCATCATTGTCAGAACCCATCAGAACAACCCATCATTGTTTACACCTCGCAGGGCCTCCCGCATTGCCACCCGCGCCGGCCCCGCCAGTCGGCCCGCACGCTAGTCGTTCGTTTCTGTCGTCAGTCGACTCGACTGAATCGAGTTATCGAGTAGTTGTACTTTCCTATGTAGCACGCTCGTCCGCGTCATCGTATTTTATACGTTTCTGCCTGGCGCATAAATAGTTAACACATACTTACGAGAGAAGTCGCTGACATTCTAGTGATCTCGATACCTTATTCTGTCTGGCATTTGTTCGAGAAACGTCGCGAATATTCTACTGTTTTCTTGAACAGAGAACCTTCGATACTTAGCGTTATAAATACAACCGAGCGAGGTGGCGCAGTGGTTAGAACACTGGACTCGCATTCGGGAGGACAACGGTTCAATCCCGCGTCCGGTCATCCTGATTTAGGTTTTCCGTGATTTTCCTAAATCGCTCCAGGCAAATGCCGGGATGGTTCCTCTGAAAGGGCACGGTCGACTTCCTTCCCCATCCTTCCCTAATCCGATGAGACTGATGACCTCCGTGTTTGGTCTCTTCCCCCAAACCAACCAACCAACCAACGTTATAAATACGGACTATTCGCCGAATAGGTAGTCGACAATGAAGGAGGATCGACTTAATGGCTTAGCTCTGTTCAACACCTGACATTGATTGTCCTATTGACGATGCAGCTACCCAGTTTGCCAGGAAGAAGAGGCGCACAGAATTCATCATTTAAGGAAGAGAACCGCAATTGTAACTTTTTTGTATTATAACACGGCATTGTCTTGTATATGTGTATGATCAGTACAAATAAAACTTCTTTAAGCTTTGCATGTGACTTGATTATTTTTTATTACGGTAAAAGTAAAGATAGCTCAAGATATTTTTAGCGCCCCCTCCTTCAGGTTTATCTGTATCCGCCACTGGGTCATTATATTTTCCGCTTATCCTCTTAGAGTAAACAACGAACACGTCTCATCTTGCTGCGGTTCTCAACAATGCAGCGGTCCCTGTAGCGGGCTACGACGTTGCTTAGCGCCAGTCTGAGACGAGGAGCCAGGCGAGCGATATGAACGCGTCCGTCCCTGCTCAGAAAAAGCCTGTAAGAAAACCTTGGATTGCAGTCAGAGTACGAAGCAACGACAGCAGGCAGAAGGTAAGCTATATGAGTTCCACCAATACATGGCAGTCAAAATACAGGCGTCAAATCGAGTGCACCTTTCTGCAGATGCATGACATAAATTCTCAGAGATATGTATGTTTAATGAAAATGCAGGTCTTGGACACTGAAGTTACAATCAGGGTAATCTGATTTTGGAAAGTATTATCCAGACTTTATCAAGGCTGATCTGAGTTAGTTTATGTTGGAGAAATATGAATTTACAAATCTTAGGAAATTCGTTATATTACAGATTATACAGTAACTGCACTTTTATCACGTTTCCGTGTAAAGCGATTCCTGTAATCTCTCGAATAGACACTGTTTGACAAGTAGAGGGTATCACCGTCGTGCCTTAAAACACACGTGAGTCCAGAGCAATGTTGCATTCTAGTCTCCGGCTTTGACCACTAACGTTATGTTAATGGCTGCTATGACGTCACCTTCTAGTGCGTATTTTGAGCTATACTTCTTTATAGCATTATTTTCTGTCGTAATCTCGTTCATTTAGAGAGAAGTTAATTTCTCAATCTTTGATATTTATGAGAAACAAAATACTGTATGATAATGATACGCGGGAGTCATATCAGTTTCACATTTACTAGTCCTTTCAGTAGCAAAATGTGGATACCTATATAATCCAAGTTCTGCACCTGATGTGGTGAATAACTTTGAAGAAAGTGCGAATGTTGAAGTAGTTTTGCGAAATAGGTGGATGGACTTAAGGATGCAAGCAGCACCATTAAGTTTGTGAGGAATCTGAACCTAATTGCTAATCAGTGTAGAGTGCATGTAGCATTGACATCAAGTCTAAGGTTCCCAATAAACGTATTGGGAACCTATATACATATACATGGCGCTGAAGCAAGGATCATTAGTGGCTTTCTATTCGTCGAGGCACTTGGTTTGAGATATCAAGGCTACTGTAAATATGAACAACTTCCTGTTTCTGAGTTACATTTTTGTCTAAGGCCTACAGTTTGGTTTGCTGTTCATGAAACACAGATAGATGGAAAACATTTACTGCCTGTTTTTATTCTGAAGGGAAACTAGTTCTCAGCTTATAAGGAAAAGTGGCAAAATAGCGGCGGGGGAGCAAGTATCATTCTTGAAATAAACGTGTCTCAGTTTGGAAAAAAGAAGAGTGAGAAAGAGCATGATGTTCTGGAATACTGATGTTGGCTGTGGAGGGGGGCGCAGTTGTTTCTGGTGGTGATCCTTGTCTTGACATTGTATTTAAATCAGTACAAAATAGGACAGCCATCACTATGCTTCAGCCTTACCTAATAAGAAAGCATATAGCCTGTGGGTCTACCGCAATGTCAGATGAGTGGAAGAGTTGCAAGGATTTATATAAGGTTGGTTACAAGTATTTAGTAGTGAATCAATTTTGAAATATAATAACTGGGGCTTGTTCAAATACAATAGAGTGATATTGGGGGGGGGGGGGGGGGCGTCAATAAAAAATATTATTGGGTGAGGGAAGTGGCGAATGTCGCTATTGCTGTCTGATTTAGCTGAGTGTATGGAGGAAAAGCGTATCGGAAATTGAGTGTGTATTTGAATTATTTTTGAAAAGTGTTGGCAAGATTTATGTCCCAAAAATTGAAAATAAAATTCGTATTTGAACATGTAGTAGCTGTTACTGATGTTTTTCTAATTTTTGCAATTAATTTAGTTACTTAATTTTTATAAATTTCCCACTCTTTTTCATTTTAATTTTCCCCTGTTTTTTCTTCGCTTCTTTCTCTTAGGAACCAGGAGCTCCTTAGCCAGGGGGCAATGCTTCGATTCCCCAGCCCTGTTACGCCCTTGGCTACAAGCCATTTTTTACTTCAACACGTGACGTAGAGTCAATTTAGATCACCACATTTCTCGTTCACATAAAGCTAGCAGATTACCTGGCGCTGCCCGGTTACTTCTTTCTCCCAAAATAATGGGGAAGTCTGCTTAAAGTGTGAAAACAAGCTTAGTTCTGTGCAACACGACAGAAATTGCGAGCTGGAGAGTTCGTGACTGAAATATGATTTTTTCTTCTTCTCTTATTAAACCATTTGACAATTACTAATTTTTGTTTTTACAATTAGAGCTTTCAGCTGTCATGTACTGTGTTGCAGCATGTGTACTCTCGTAATCACAGACTATACTGCGTTAGCTGTAATTATAAAACCAACAATATGCGACTGTTAGAATTATATATTAATACCTTCAGCTGCTGACGGGCGTTGATATATATCAACAGGGGCAGGTGAAAATGTGTGCCCCGACCGGGACTCGAATCCGGGCTCTCCTGCATAGCCACCGAGGGCACACAGGAACTATCTCGCTCATGCCACCCGTGAGACCCACATTCTCACCTTATATGTCCACACACTACATTCGTAGTGTCCCTTCACAACACACTCATTACTCGTGGAAGACATTCTTACCAAGTCTCGTAAGAGTTAGGGTAATATGTGTGCATCCGCACAGAAGAGGAAGGTCATGGCCGGTATTGTCAGAACTATATACTTATATGGATGTGGTGTCTGTTCTTTCGGACATGTTCTAACTATATACTTATATGGATATGGTGTCTGTTCTTTCGGACATGTTCTGGCAATACTGGCCATGACTTTCCTCTTCTGTGCGGATGCACACATATTACGCGAACTTTTACGAGACTTGGTAAGAATGTCTTCCACGAATAACGAGTGTGTTGTGTAGGGACACTACGAATGTAGTGTGTGGACATAAGGTGAGAAAGTGGGTCTTGCGGGAGGCATGCGCGAGATAGTTCCTGCAATCGCACTATGCTGCGTGTCCTTGGTGGCTCACATGGATAGAGCGTCCTCCAGTGGAAGACTCTGCAGGAGAGACGCTCAGTAGCTCCATACGGGCTTTTGTTGAAGGTTCGAGAACATACCTTCACCGAGGAGTTAAGCAGTATATTGCTCCTTCCTACGTATATCTCACGAAGAGACCATGAGGATAAAATCAGAGAGATTGTAGCCCACACAGAGGCCTACCGACAATCTATCTTTCCACAAACAATACGAGACTGGAATAGAAGGGAGAACCTATAGAGGTACTCAAAGTACCCTCCGGCACACACCGTCAGGTGCCTTGCGGAGTATGGATGTAGATGTAGATGTAGATGCAACTTTATGCCTCCTCCACACCATAACACCCAGACCGCCAAAACGATCATGTTCGACAAAGTTCACCGTACATATGGTGAAAGGTGGGAACATGTAATACATTCAAGAACATTGTCTAACATCATTGTTTCGGTGGTTCACGTGTTATGGTGTGGGGAGGCGTGATATTTTATGGGCGTACTGACCTCCAGATCTAGCCTTTTTTAACGTCCAAGTGGCCGGCCGTCTTAAATCACGGTGATTTCAGTGTAATTATCATATCTGAATAACATTGTCATTTTTGTTTACCTCATTGCGTATTTCGTTGAGTTACCCTCTGTGCAATTTGTAGCAGTTATTCTTATGTATAGTCCAAGTTTAATGGTGGGAAACGGCCTTGCCGCAGTGGATACACCGGTTCCCGTCAGATAAGTTAAGCGCTGTCGGGTGTGGACGGCACTTGGGTGGGTGACCATCCGGGCTGCCATGCGCTGTTGCCATTTTTCTGGGTGCACTCAGCCTCTTGATGCCAATTGAGGAGCTACTCGACTGAATATAAGCGGCTCCGGTCACAGAAAACCGCCATAAAGACCGGGAGAGCAATGAGCTGACCACACGCCCCTCCTATCTGCATCCTGATCTGAGGATGACACGTCGATCGGATGGTCCAGATGGGCCACTTGTGGTCTGAAGACGGAGTGCAAGTTTAATGGAGTTACGTTACTATACTGTGACACGCCATGCGAAAATTACTCCCGTCCTTAAGCTTTGCACGCCGTTGTGTTAAAAAATTAAGACATTCACTGGAATATTTAAATTACAAACGCCAGAAAAAACCGTCAAATGTACATCAGAGCAGTCCCTGTCCAAAGCATTTATCCCTTTCTGTGTGCTTTCTTGGTATCCCGACTTGTTAATAAGAAAAATGTCGTGTTGTACCCTCGTTCTGAGCCGACGTTACATCGCAGGCTGGGTGAGTAAACTCGATAATTCGGAAGAAGGCAAAAAGCACAGCACTCTGGGAGTATTGTGTCTACTACAGCGCTGTGGCGTTGAACCAAGTCTTCGGTTTGATGTAAGTGCTATGATGCGAATCCATAACCGTTGTGCTCCGAAGAACCGAATGTTAACGTCTTGGGTGTTAATTATAAATGGGTAGAATGTGGCCAAAGAGATCTTATAGACAAAGGGAATATAGAAATCGAGGCAAAACATTAGTTGACAAAAGTTCACTTTAAATTAATATACTTTATTCAACTTTTGAGAAGGAACTGCTACACTGTTGACAACTGGTGACAGCCGTCACTGGTTATTATCAGAGGCCCGACACGAGCGTGAAGATATGTTCACCGAATTTATTTCCGGCAGAGCTAGCTATCAACAGCTCGGTGTAACATCGGCACTAACTAGCGACATGGAAGTAATCTTGACTAGAAGACTGCGGCCCAGGTTGCCGCCTGAGGGTCCTCCATTGGTGGCGACGTTCAAAGCCTCGTCGCGGCGCCCTCAAGTTTCTTCGAGGCGCCGGCTCCTGCAATACAGGTAGGCTACGTTACTGTAGAAAGTTTTATGAGTTTTCTGTCAAGTAGGCTACTGAATGGTTTGAGTGCCCCTTTCTCAAGTTTTTAACCAAAATAATTGTAGATTTCGGTAGCGATTGTCCTTACAGTCTGACATACACTACTGGCCATTAAAATTGCTACACCAAGAAGAAATGCAATTGATAAACGGGTATTCCTTGAACAAATATATTATACTAGAACTGAGCCGCGGGTCGTAACACATCTGAAATGTAACATCCACTGTTCAAAGTGACGTCAATGCGAACAAGAGGTGACCGAGACGTGTAACCAATGGCACCACATACCATCACGCCAGGTGATACGCCAGTAAGGCGATGACGAATACACGCTTCCATATGCGCGTTCACTGCGATGTCGCCAAACACGGATGCGACCATCATGATGCTGTAAACGGAACCTGGATTCATCCGAAAAAATGACGTTTTGCCATTCGTGCACCCAGGTTCGTCGTTGAGTACACCATCGCAGGCGCTCCTGTCTGTGATAAGCGTCAAGGGTAATCACAGCCATGGTCTCCGAGCTGATAGTCCATGCTGCTGCAAACGTCGTCGAACTGTTCCTGCAGATGGTTGTTGTCTTGCATCTGTTGACTCAGGGGTCGAGACGTGGCTGCACGATCCGTTACAGCCATGCGGATAAGATGCCTGTCATCCCGATTGCTAGTGATACAAGGCCATTGGGATCCAGCACGGCGTTCCGTATTACCCTCCTGAATCCACCGATTCCATATTCTACTAACAGTCATTGGATCTCGACCAACGCGAGCAGCAATGTCGCGATACGGTAAACAGCAATCGCGATAGAATACAATCCAACCTTTATCAAAGTCGGAAACGTGATGGTACGCGTTTCTCCTCCTTAGATGAGGCATCACAACAACGTTTCACCAGGCAACGCCGGTCAACTGCTGTTTGTGTATGAGAAATCGGTTGGAAACTTTCCTCATGTCAGCACGTTGTATGTGTCGCCACCGGTGCCAACCTTGTGTGAATGCTCTGAAAAGCTAATCATTTGCATATCACAGCATCTCCTTCCTGTCGGTTAAATTTCGCGTCATATTCGTGGTGTAGCAATTTTAATGGCCAGTAGTGTAAATGTGTTATGTTTGTCTGTTAATAACTGAACATAAATAACAGCCTCCAAGATTGACGTAGGTACCTTGTCGATTCTTGGCGTAAATAGTCGAGAAACCCATAAAACGAGGATTTCAACATTCGAAGATAATTGAAAAACTTACTGTCATCTGCACATATAGACTTAAAAAGCGTATAATATAAATCTCAAGTCAATCTAGAAACATACACAGGATGCTTTCGTGTTTCCCTAACGCTTCTCATTTTCTGCTCTATACAGAATCACATTCTATCAGCTGACTATTCCCCGATCAGAAAAGATCATTTTTTCAAATTGTGTAAAATGTGAAACCATATTTCTAAAATAATAACTATTATAGAATATTCCACTAGTATCGTGTATTTTTTCACACATAAAGTATAAAATATTCTATCGAGATCCAACAGGACAGTCAGTTAATGGAAAAGTTGTGCCACCAGTTCATGAACAACCTAACAACTAGCGGCCTAATTCACTCTGAACCGTTTGACGAAGTTTGGTTTTGCACGTGTAGCAGCTGCCCGTTCAGTACCACAGAAGAGGAAGCGCGAGTAAAATTAATTGCTGAGATCCTTCAGTGCGAGCGCTAATAAATCCAAATTTCAGCGCCGTTACGCTCAGATGTACGGTACATTACTTTTTAGGGTTCGGACTGAAAAAGATTCTTGGTATTTCGTGAAAAGCTTCTTCCAGAATAACGTTGCTTCTTTCAAGCATCTGTAATCGATATTTCTCGATTTTATGCGAAACTTGCCGCTCGGTTATGATGAAAAAATACACGGTGCTGCTGGAAATTTGCTTTAACTTGTGAGCTGTGTACGAAGTGAGACGGGTGCCTTATTAGAAACATCGCATTCGTAAGATGCGGGCAGTGTTTGGGATTATTAAACGACTGCTGTAGATGTTCAACGTCATACGTGTACCTTCTGGGAATAACTCACTGAGCGTATAAAATATGTACGGCTGGGTGTGAAATTACAACTCTAGACGTGAGAGACTAACGATGCAGAATATAGTCGCTATGATAGTTTCTTTATGATGACACATGTACGTACTTTTTAATGGCGCAGTACAGAGTCCATCGGTTGTTAATTATCTCAGACGTTAAGTTTCTACAGTGGTGGTGGACGACGTCTGTTGCTCTCTGAGGATGTTCACAAACTATACAGTTCTGTATAGAGAAGCGAGGTCGTTAGAAGTTTGTTACGACAAGCAGAAAGACTTGAAGATGATCAGCACATAGAAGACTAAATGGAATGATTAACAACTGACTTTCAGCGTAAAGAAATGTAATGTGTTGCGTCTAGATAGAACAAAATACTCGATATCGCTCAACTGTACTTAAATGGTAGTGAGCATTGGGTTTGGCTTTGGAACGTGAGGGAGTAAGTACTGTCATATAATGCTTTAAAAAGTTTATAAATAAGAACCAGATCTAGAGTTTCAGCCTTGCTTCAAGACGCACTTCACGGTAATTAAGGTAGCACAAGTTAACCATTCAGAGTAATTAAATACGTAAACGACAAACGCAATTCATGTTCAAGAGACATTCACCAACCACATGGGGTTCAATGCACAGAAGTTAAGCCCGAATAACACACCCCTCAATTACACACTTTAAAACAAAAAGGAAACTTGTTTTCTTAAACAACACGAATAAAAGACAAAATTTCAATTAATATGGGGTGCCAACTGTGGTCTGAATGCTTCGACACAATTATATGTGGCCACTTTCAATAGAACTACACACTCGATTAAATATTATACTAAAATTTATATGGTACGAACATACATAACCAATTAAATGAAAAGTATTAATCCTTACATTAGCAAGTGGGGGTGGGGAGTACTTCGTGCCAACCTTTTGAAAATATTGTGATCTAGTCAGTTACTCCCCCCATGAACCATGGACCTTGCCGTTGGTGGGGAGGCTTGCGTGCCTCAGCGATACAGATGGCCGTACCGTAGGTGCAACCACAACGGAGGGGTATCTGTTGAGAGGCCAGACAAACATGTGGTTCCTGAAGAGGGGCAGCAGCCTTTTCAGTAGTTGCAGGGGCAACAGTCTGGATGATTGACTGATCTGGCCTTGTAACATTAACCAAAACGGCCTTGCTGTGCTGGTACTGCGAACGGCTGAAAGCAAGGGGAAACTACAGCCGTAATTTTTCCCGAGGACATGCAGCTCTACTGTATGATTAAATGATGATGGCGTCCTCTTGGGTAAAATATTCCGGAGGTAAAATAGTCCCCCATTCGGATCTCCGGGCGGGGACTACTCAAGAGGACGTCGTTATCAGGAGAAAGAAAACTGGCGTTCTACGGATCGGAGCGTGGAATGTCAGATCACTTAATCGGGCAGGTAGGTTAGAAAATTTGAAACGGGAAATGGATAGGTTAAAGTTAGATATAGTGGGAATTAGTGAAGTTCGGTGGCAGGAGGAACAAGACTTTTGGTCAGGTGATTACAGGGTTATAAATACAAAATCAAATAGGGGTAATGCAGGAGTAGGTTTAATAATGAGTAAAAAAATAGGAGTGCGGGTTAGCTACTACAAACAGCATAGTGAACGCATTATTGTGGCCAAGATAGACACAAAGCCCATGCCTACTACAGTAGTACAAGTTTATATGCCAACTAGCTCTGCAGATGATGAAGAAATAGATGAAATGTATGACGAGATAAAAGAAATTATTCAGGTAGTGAAGGGAGACGAAAATTTAATAGTCATGGGTGACTGGAATTCGTCAGTAGGAAAAGGGAGAGAAGGAAACATAGTAGGTGAATATGGATTGGGGGGAAGGAATGAAAGAGGAAGCCGCCTTGTAGAATTTTGCACAGAGCATAACTTAATCATAGCTAACACTTGGTTCAAGAATCATGAAAGGAGGCTGTATACATGGAAGAAGCCTGGAGATACTGACAGGTTTCAGATAGATTATATAATGGTAAGACAGAGATTTAGGAACCAGGTTTTAAATTGTAAGACATTTCCTGGGGCAGATGTGGATTCTGACCACAATCTATTGGTTATGAACTGCAGATTGAAACTGAAGAAACTGCAAAAAGGTGGGAATTTAAGGAGATGGGACCTGGATAAACTGAAAGAACCAGAGGTTGTAGAGAGTTTCAGGGAGAGCATAAGGGAACAATTGACAGGAATGGGGGAAATAAATACAGTAGAAGAAGAATGGGTAGCTCTGAGGGATGAAGTGGTGAAGGCAGCAGATGATCAAGTAGGTAAAAAGACGAGGGCTAATAGAAATCCTTGGGTAACAGAAGAAATATTGAATTTAATTGATGAAAGAAGAAAATATAAAAATGCAGTAAATGAAGCAGGCAAAAAGGAATACAAACGTCTCAAAAATGAAATCAACAGGAAGTGCAAAATGGCTAAGCAGGGATGGCTAGAGGACAAATGTAAGGATGTAGAGGCTTGTCTCACTAGGGGTAAGATAGATACTGCCTACAGGAAAATTAAAGAGACCTTTGGAGAGAAGAGAACCACATGTATGAATATCAAGAGCTCAGATGGAAACCCAGTTCTAAGCAAAGAAGGGAAGGCAGAAAGGTGGAAGGAGTATATAGAGGGTTTATACAAGGGAGATGTACTTGAGGACAATATTATGGAAATGGAAGAGGATGTAGATGAAGACGAAATGGGAGATAAGATACTGCGTGAAGAGTTTGACAGAGCACTGAAAGACCTGAGTCAAAACAAGGCCCCGGGAGTAGACAACATTCCACTAGAACTACTGATGGCCTCGGGAGAGCCAGTCATGACAAAACTCTACCATCTGGTGAGCAAGATGTATGAGACAGGCGAAATACCCTCAGACTTCAAGAAGAATATAATAATTCCAATTCCAAAGAAAGCAGGTGTTGACAGATGTGAAAATTACCGAACTATCAGTTTAATAAGTCACAGCTGCAAAATACTAACGCGAATTCTTTACAGACGAATGGAAAAACTGGTAGAAGCCGACCTCGGAGAAGATCAGTTTGTATTCCGTAGAAATGTTGGAACACGTGAGGCAATACTGACCTTACGACTTATCTTGGAAGAAAGATTAAGAAAAGGCAAACCTACGTTTCTGGCATTTGTAGACTTAGAGAAAGCTTTTGACAATGTTGACTGGAATACTCTCTTTCAAATTCTGAAGGTGGCAGGGGTAAAATACAGGGAGCGAAAGGCTATTTACAATTTGTACAGAAACCAGATGGCAGTTATAAGAGTCGAGGGGCATGAAAGGGAAGCAGTGGTTGGGAAAGGAGTGAGACAGGGTTGTAGCCTCTCCCCAATGTTATTCAATCTGTATATTGAGCAAGCAGTAAAGGAAACAAAAGAAAAATTCGGAGTAGGTATTAAAATTCATGGAGAAGAAGTAAAAACTTTGAGGTTCGCCGATGACATTGTAATTCTGTCAGAGACAGCTAAGGACTTGGAAGAGCAGTTGAACGGAATGGACAGTGTCTTGAAAGGAGGATATAAGATGAACATCAACAAAAGCAAAACGAGGATAATGGAATGTAGTCAAATTAAATCGGGTGATGCTGAGGGGATTAGATTAGGAAATGAGACACTTACAGTAGTAAAGGAGTTTTGCTATTTAGGGAGTAAAATAACCGATGATGGTCGAAGTAGAGAGGACATAAAATGTAGACTGGCAATGGCAAGGAAAGCGTTTCTGAAGAAGAGAAATTTGTTAACATCGAGTATAGATTTAGGTGTCAGGAAGTCGTTTCTGAAAGTATTTGTATGGAGTGTAGCCATGTATGGAAGTGAGACATGGACGATAACTAGTTTGGACAAGAAGAGAATAGAAGCTTTCGAAATGTGGTGCTACAGAAGAATGCTGAAGATAAGGTGGGTAGATCACGTAACTAATGAGGAGGTATTGAATAGGATTGGGGAGAAGAGAAGTTTGTGGCACAACTTGACTAGAAGAAGGGATCGGTTGGTAGGACATGTTTTGAGGCATCAAGGGATCACAAATTTAGCATTGGAGGGCAGCGTGGAGGGTAAAAATCGTAGAGGGAGACCAAGAGATCAATACACTAAGCAGATTCAGAAGGATGTAGGTTGCAGTAGGTACTGGGAGATGAAGAAGCTTGCACAGGATAGAGTAGCATGGAGAGCTGCATCAAACCAGTCTCAGGACTGAAGACCACAACAACAACAGTCAGTTACTTCATATTTTAAAGCAGTGAAAAACAGTTATTGCTTTTAATGACTTTGTTTACCGGATCCTATAAATGTTTTAAGTTTTTCACTTAAACTGAACCCAAATATTTAAGTGTAAGTACTAGATGCCACTTTCCACAATGATATAATGAATGTTACTCAATATTTTCAGAATCAGAACCTTACTTACACATTAAAATCTGTCTGTATTATGAGTAAAAATCAGCAAAAATGAACAAAATTATCTTCATTTTTTGTGGTGGTCATAAAGCATTACCAGCTTGGTAGTACACATTATTGAAAATTAATAGGTATTACTGAGTGTGTGGTAAAAGATATTTTCAGTTCCTTGACCCTATTTACACAGTAATTCTTTGAAAAGAATCTTGTTAATGTAAATCAACAGCAGTCAAAGAATTTTTTTAAAACTTTTTTTAAGTTGGGCAGAATGTACCCGCTCCTCTCTTGGTAATATGTAATGTGTGATGTGTGTTACGGAAATTACGTTAGCACTGCTACTGTTAATACTACATTGTCAGCAACCAGAGGAGGGTAAACCCGTTATTCTTAGACAATAGGTGAGTCCATCAACTTATACTGGACACAAATGCAATGATCTGATACAGCAGGAAGACTACATTCTTTTCTAGAATGCAACCTATTACCATATGAAACAATAAGGAAAGCGTGTCTGAACTGCAGATAAACTCGACGTCTTGACCAAACCAAAAATCTGAAAAACAACACCATTCAAATACTGCTTCAACACATCCTTGTCTCTCAACACGACAGAAAGGAGAACATCTTTAACGGTCTTTACTGAGATTTAAAGTCTGCAGAGCCATTCACTTGCAAGAAACTTCACATTGGCCTCTACTAGCGTCTATGCCTCCTTCAAACCACTGCCACTCTAGCTAGTGCCTAGCTCTTACTTCCACATTTGACACTGCAGGTCTTACGAACGCTACGAGCTGTCTACGGTGTGGAGCAAGTAACTGTTTCAGATGAGTTTAATAATTTTTCACCACAATTTTAAATGCATGGAATCACTCGACAGCACACGACAAAGTTAAGACCTTTAGTGGTTACCTTTTCATTGACGTATTGATTTTCTGTGGGGCCTGTAAGAACCCAAACGTTAGCTAAGTACGGAGGACGAGGCGCCTACTGTGACGGCGCATCTTCGATGCCGGGCCCGTATCTCTCGTGGACCCCAAACTGAAAGTCACCGACGTACCTCACGCCAGCGCACCGTCCTCAGTACACACTCCAGCGGTAGAGAGGGAGGTAGATAGATAGGTAAGGTAGATGGAGAGAGAGAGGGAGAGGGAGGGTGGGAGAGAGAGTGTCGCGTCTAGGAATCCTGCACACTTGGTTGTCTAGCCGAACAATCAGACAACTCATATTAATGAATTCTATTACAACAAGTACAAATACTTAATTTCGATCTGAGATTTCTTGTAGTCCTTTATACACGATCATCCACAGCTGCAATTACACAGATGTGTCGCAAGCAAAGGACGACGTAAAAAATAATTAATCTTCTTCAGAATAAACAAACACAAGGAACACTTCTGGTCCTAGCAACCGTCACCAACAACAGTCTGTCAACTGAACTGCAGTGACTGCAGATCTCTAACTGTATTAGGGATTGCTAAGCATTTGTAGCCTTAGAGAAAGCTTTTGAAAATGTTGACTGGAATACTCTCTTTCAAATTCTGAAGGTCGCAGGGGTAAAATACAGGGAGCGAAAGGCTATTTACAATTTGTACAGAAACCAGATGGCAGTTATAAGAGTGGAGGGGCATGAAAGGGAAGCAGTGGTTGGGAAGGGAGTGAGACAGGGTTGTAGCCTCTCCCCGATGTTATTCAATCTGTATATTGAGCAAGCAGTGAAGGAAACAAAAGTAAAATTCGGAGTAGGTATTAAAATCCATGGAGAAGGAATAAAAACTTTGAGGTTCGCCGATGACATTGTAATTCTGTCAGAGACAGCAAGGGACTTGGAAGAGCAGTTGAACGGAATGGAGAGTGTCTTGAAAGGAGGATATAAGATGAACATCAACAAAAGCAAAACGAGGATAATGGAATGTAGTCGAATTAAGTCGGGTGATGCTGAGGGAATTAGTTTAGGAAATGAGACACTTAAAGTAGTAAAGGAGTTTTGCTATTTGGGGAGCAAAATAACTGATGATGGTCGAAGTAGAGAGGATATAAAATGTAGATTGGCAATGGCAAGGAAATCGTTTCTGAAGAAGAGAAATTTGTTAACATCGAGTGCAGATTTAAGAATCAGGAAGTACTTTCCGAAAGCATTTGTATGGAGTGCAGCGATGTATGGAAGTGAAATATGGACGATAAACAGTTTAGACAAAAAGAGATAGAAACTTTTGAAATCTGGTGCTACAGAAGAATGCTGAGATTAGATGGGTAGATCATATAACTAATGAGGAGGTATTGAATAGGATTGGGGAGAAGAGAAGTTTGTGGCACAAATTGACTAGAAGAAGGGATCGGTTGGTAGTACATGTTCTGAGGCATCAAGGGATCACCAACTTAGTACTGGAGGGCAGCGTGGAGGGTAAAAACCGTAGAGGGAGACCAAGAGATGAATACACTAAGCAGATTCAGAAAGATGTAGGTTGCAGTAGTTACTGGGAGATGAAGAAGCTTGCACAGGATAGAGTAGCATGCAGAGCTGCATCAAACCAGTCTCAGGACTGAAGACCACAACAACAACGATGAAGAGGCTACAATGTATCGGCTACCGAAGTGATTAACTCTGAAGGTCCTGTCGGAGTGTGTGCCACCAGTCGGGCGGGCCGCTTATCTCGTCCTTACCTAGGGGCCACTACTGTCACGTTGTCGTCCTGGAGGTAGGCCAGCCAGCGTGCGATTAGCTGACCTCTTGCCACAGCCATCACTTCCATGTCGATCTCGACTGGTATGCCGGCGCTGACTTTACGCCGTAACAGAGAGAGAGAGAGAGAGGTCAGCCAGTGCCAGTGCTGTATGGCAAGCACGGAATAACGTCTATCTTCTCGTTCCACACTGTTGATCCCTTGTTGGCATTTGATCAGAGAGGTTCCTTGTGGGTCCCAGCGTTAGCCACGAGATGTCTCTGGGACCGATAGGAGCAGCCGTTGCAGTAACGGCTCATATACCAACACAACCGGAACGTGTACAACATTACTTGCCTGAAGTGAATAAAAGTCGAATGGCTGTATTAGTTCGGCGTAGGAGAAGTACTGGATGAACATGAAAGTACTTTAAATAACAGACAAAAAGCACCTTTACAGAACCCCCGTTCGAACAATTATTGACTATCGTTCGCCGCTCTGACGTTACGCAGTAGGATTAATGCAGGAGATACACGGCATTAACGAAAGAGCTTCGTCACGGTTTCCTTTGGTCAACGAGAGACTGTCACACTGATGTTCAACAAAAGTGATTGGAAAAATCACTAGAAAGGCATTGTGCAGCGCGGGATAGCCTTGTAAAATTCAGAGAGCCCATGTTCCAACGCGACATGAGAAACGTACCACTTCCTCCAACACACTCTGTCTGACCAAAACTATTGGGACACCCTCATGTAATGTGGAATTGACCACTAAGATGTCAAGAGGTCCTGGTTCCCTGCTAAAGCCATATTTGCTGTTTGAGTACCCTTGAGGCGTTTTAATATCTGCCATTCGTCCCTCTCTTGGAGTTTGAAGAGCTCCATTTTGTCCTCCCAAACCTTAGCGCATCATTAGTTTCTCTAGTTCGCGCTTCATTCGGTTTGTTTCTGTGCATTGTCTAGGATCACGGGTGCCCTGCCACGCTAGCTTTGCTCGGTTTTTCTGATAGAGGAGTTCGCGGAGGACTGTGGAGGGCGGGGGGGGGGGGGGGGAGTTATCATTGTGTTGGTCTTGAATGGCGGCCGTGGTAACGCGGCGGTTTGCTTCTTGGATGTTTTTTGTATAGAATAGGAACAGCGGAAAGGCTGGAAAACTTACATGGGGAACGCCACATATCACTTCCATTTCACTCGACGAATTTCCATACGTTACTACCAGCTGTGACATTTCTGACAGGAACTCACGAATCCTGTAGGACTGGTAAGACAATACTCCATAGGGAGCCAATTTCATTAGCAGCCGCTTTTGAGGAACAGTGTCAAAAGGTGAAAGTTGGCTGTCCTATTTGTCATGGCGATTTTCAGGAGGTTTTGGCCGTAAATGTGACTGGAGTTGCGATTTTGATAAATGTACACAATTTCTGTAATATCGATGTAACCATATCCTTTGTTAAGACTGTGTTTGAGACCAGATATGTTGGTCGGAGAGGTTAACTTTGCTTTGTCAGAGTATGGGGTTGGGTTGGGTTGTTCGGGGAAGGAGACCAAACAGCAAGGTCATCGGGCTCATCGGATTAGGGAAGGAAGTCGGTCGTGCCATTTCAAAGGAATCGTCCCGGCATTTGCCTGGAGCGATTTAGGGAAACCACGGAAAACCTAAATCAGGATGGCCGGACGCGAGATTGAACCGTCGTCCTCCCGAACGCGAGTCCAGTGTCTAACCACTGCGCCACCTCGCTCGGTGTCAGAGTATGACAGAGGGTAGCAGCAGCAGAATGTTTTGGACAGTCTGGCAGTGTACTTGCTTTAAAAGTGATGGAAACAGGCCAACTGTGTACTGGAGTCAGAATTATTTAAAAACGTTTTTGTAGTAACATGTTTTGAGGAAACATATTGAGCAAAAGAGACTATATTAGTGGGAGAATGATAAAAGCCAGATTTTAAGCTAATCAAGTTTCTTTTATATGTGTAACTGTGTAGCTTCTCATTGTTAGAACAACATATGTGGTTGAAGTTTGCTTTAGAAATTTTGTAATAAAGCATAAGGTTTGTTCTCACGAGTCAAGTTCAGTTGTTCAAGTTTACTTGCTTAGCAAGAGTTGAATGAGACTTGAATCAGTTTTCGTTCTTACATTTCAATTGAAATCGATCAGTTCAGTGTAAAATGGTTCTGAGAGTAGCGGTGCGCGAAGTAGTCGATACCATAATAACTACGTTACGAGAAGATTTGCGAATAGTTCTATCAAGTAACAATCGTCGAAAGCGTCGTTTTTGGGCGAGACAGTGGATCTTGGGAAGAAACCGAATGGAAGCTTCGGAGACATTGCTAAAGGAACTATCGTTAGAGGATAGCGAAGGATAGATAAATTATTTGAGAACGTCGGAAGAAAAATTTGAGGAACTGCTACTGAAAATTCAGTGCCGCATAAGGAAATGTGACACAGTGATGCGACAAGCTATTTCACCAAAACTAAAGCTGCAACAGTAAGACAATTAACTACAGGAGATTCATTTTCAGCTCTTGCTTCCATATACCGTGCACCTTAAAACACTATCTCAAACTTTTCTTAAGGAAGTTCGTACGTTTGTTGAATTAGGTACAATATGTTTTTACAGAAGCATTAATTTAAGATGCCTCTCAGCATTTTAATTTATTTTGTACTGTAGAATACTATTTACTGTTGTGGCAAGAACATCAGATGGCTGCTCCGTATCTTCTTCGCGTTGTTGTTGGTTCTCAGAATCAACTGCAAACGAGCATGACCCATATTTTCCATCCTCACTGTTTGAACAATTTGGTGAAGGAGTAGTACTTGGAGAAGGTGAGAAAACTGGTGATGTAGTTATGTACTGCCACCGTTTCGTTGTAAGTTCCAATCATTTTTGTCTCAATACAGTTTGGATTTGTTCTTGGCAGATGATAGCATCGTAAAGAGGCATCTGCTTTAGTTACACAGTAACTTATCTAGTAAGTATATCAAATTCCCTTTTAATATCATTTTTGTTACTACTTTGCACTATTTATCAAGTTTATCAATCGTAGCGCTTATGTAATGAACCATTTTCGGTTTCCGACTTTGGGAAGCTCGAAACGCATCTTTCGGTGTTGATTGTTTTGGAGTGGACCTGTTGGCAGATTCTGTGTTTTCCATATTTCTTTCTGAGCTTCAGCATTTGCGGTCGTAATAGATGCAGGTGTGGTTTTTTGCGTATTTTCGTGCAGTTCGCATTCGGCTGCTTTATCTTGCAGTAAATTCTCAATGATAAAGGAAATTTGTTCAGATACAAGATCATTGAAAGTTGTATCGTAAAAACGTTTAACATAAAAAAAGGTTTTTGCGAGGAAGTGTGCGACAAGTCGCACTTTACGACAATGTGTAACAATTTCATTGTCTCAAATTTGTACGAAGTAGGTTACTTTTTTGTTATAGGTGCCATAAAGTGAAGAATAATGGAAATCTATTCAAAAGGAATACAACTTCCGATGAAATTATCCCAACTGTTGTAATGCTACAGATGGAAAGCATATCGTTATATGAAATTCCCCTCTTAGTGGATTAGAGTATTTCAATTACAAAGGTACATACAGCGGTATTTTGATGGGAGCAGAGAAGTAAACTACGTTTTCCGCTATTTTGAGCAGATACAAATGGACGGGCAAATGACGCTGCCGTTTCTGCAAAATCATCTTTGAATTCAGCGTTATAAGATTTCCAAAAAGTACTATTCCTTTACGAACAAACATTTTGAAACCATTTGGGACATGTACTAATTTATCGACAAAACAAAAAATCTTCGACTACCGTCTGTCAAGAGTTCGTCACGTAGCTGAAAGTGCATTCGGAGTTATGGTTTCTGAATTCAGAGTTTTCGAACGACCTGTCGCCGTTTGAATTACTTCAGTGAATTGTCAAAGCAGCACTAGCATTAGATACCTGCTTAAAAGTGAGTTGGGGTGAAGGATACACACCTACAGGCTCCCTTGATACTGATGGTCTTAATACGTGCTGCACTACACCAGGTTCTTAGAGAAAACAGAATATTCAAATGCCTGGTTTAGTTAATGTTTACGTTAATTTATGCAGTCGTAGCTACAGTGTCTTCTTTGTGTGATGAAATACGCAGAATATTTTTCAGGAGAAGGTGCAGTGCCGTGGTAGCTCGACATGAGACATGATGATAAGTGATTATTATTGCAAGCTAATGTTGAGTTATTTTAAAAAATAGAGTAATGAGCAGATTTGACTTCGTCGACTTGGAGATCCTCTTCGACGGTGTCTTCTCTTCGACAACGTCGTCACGTGATACCCCCGCCCGCCCACCTCCGTGGCGCCGGAGCGCACCACCAACCATTTTTCTGCCCTGGGCTCTGCAGACCGACGGAAGGCGAATGCCGACGCCTCTGTAGACCTCATGGAGTATGATTTTCCTGCCTGTTTTCCCTGTAGCAGCGAGCCTTCGAAGGCTGGTACCCCTTCATTTTTTCCTCGTTATGACTCTTCTCCAATGGAACGTTCGCGGCCATTGATCCAACCAAGAGGACTTAAACGGCTGCTGTTAGCATCGTAGCGTCCGCTTGTACTCTGCCTCCAGGAAACAAAATTGCGTCCTCACGACCGCATTGAGATCTCTTTTTTCTTCCCGGTCCGCTTCGACATCCCCCCCCCCCCCCCCCCCGCCCCTGCCCCCGCCCCCCACCAAAGAGGGCATTCCATCTCATGTAGGAGTCATACTGCTCATCCAGGATGATCTTCCTAGTCAACCCATCTCCCTGACTATCCGCTCCAAATTGTTGCATTTTCCTTCCTCACTTTTCCCTATGAACCGTTTACATCCCCCCCCCCCCCCCCCATCATTGAATGTCACCAAGACAGACTTCCTCCGACTTGCTGAGCAATCCTTCATCCCTTTTTTCTGCTTGGTGCCTTAAATGCGCACCAGCCCCTTTCGGACTCACCCAGAACATGTCAGAGAGGTGCCCTCTTTTCTGACCTTCTCAATCGCCTTAACCTCATTCATCTGCCTTAACACGGGAGCACCCAAATTCCTTTCAGACTCCACACAAACCTATTCGCATTTGGACCTCTCCTTCTGCACTGCCCAGCTTGCCCATCATCTTGAGTGGTCCGTTCTTTCTGACACATACTCGAGCGACCATTTCCCGTGTACCATTCGATTGCTGACTCTTACCTCATCCATGTGTACACCCAAACAGCGGCTTTCTAAGGCCGACTGGAGGCCTTATTCCTCCCTGGTGACCTTCAGCGAACAACATTTCCCCAGTCGCGATGACCAGGTCGAAAGTCTTACAGCCGACCGGAGTGGCCGTGCGGTTCTGGGCGCTACAGTCTGGAGCCACGCGACCGCTACGGTCGCAGGTTCGAATCCTGCCTCGGGCATGGGTGTGTGTGATGTCCTTAGGTTAGTTAGGTTTAATTAGTTCTAAGTTCTAGGCGACTGATGACCTCAGAAGTTAAGTCGCATAGTGCTCAGAGTCATTTGAACCAAAGTCTTACAAACATTATCCTTATCGCTGCAGAACATTCCATTCCTCGCTCTTCTTCTTTACCACGCCATGTCCCGGACCCTTGGAGGACTATGGCGTGCTGCGACGCCACTCGCGTGCGGAGACGTGCTCTCCACGTTTTTAACCGTCATCCTACGATGGAAAACTGCGTTCATTATAAACAGGTGCGTGCACACTGTCGTCGCGTTCTTCGGAATAGCAAAAAAGCTAGCTGGATTTCATTTACTAGCTCTTTTAACAGTTCAGTTCCCTGTTTCGTCATGTGGGCCAACCTCTGACGGCTCTCTGGGACCAAGGTCCATTCTCCAACTTCATGCCTGACAGTTGCAGACGATGTCCTAGTGGACTCTTATTTTTGTCACCAACATTTTGAGCCACTATTTTCCGCAGACTGCCAGCTCCTCCCACTAACACCCCGCCTTCCTCCGTCGGAAACCAACGGAGGACGCTCGGGCGATACCGTTATCTTCTCAGAATGGTGAGTGTTACAGTGCCACCTTTACTATGAGGGAGCTAGATCATGCTCTCATTTCATCCCGATCCTCCGCCCCAGGGCCAGACGATGTTCACATTCAGATGCTGCAGCACTTTTGTCTTGCTGGCAAGCACTTTCTCCTTCCTACGTACAACTGCATATGGGCAGAGGGCACATCTCCCAGACGCTGACATGAAGCCATTGTCATACACATACCTACGCCTGATAAGGCCAAACACCTTCTTTCTAGCTATCACCCAATTTCTCCAACCAGCTGTGTTTGCAAGATGACTGAACATATGTTTCATGCCCGGCTGCTATTGTGGCTAGAGTCTCGCAATTTACGAACCACCGCTCAGTGTGGATTTCGAGCCCGCTGTTCTGCAGGTGATCATCTCGTCACTTTTCCACCCATGTCATGAATATACACTCCTGGAAATTGAAATAAGAACACCGTGAATTCATTGTCCCAGGAAGGGGAAACTTTATTGACACATTCCTGGGGTCAGATACATCACATGATCACACTGACAGAACCACAGGCACATAGACACAGGCAACAGAGCATGCACAATGTCGACACTAGTACAGTGTATATCAACCTTTCGCAGCAATGCAGGCTGCTATTCTCCCATGGAGACGATCGTAGAGATGCTGGATGTAGTGTTGTGGAACGGCTTGCCATGCCACTTCCACCTGGCGCCTCAGTTGGACCAGCGTTCGTGCTGGACGTGCAGACCGCGTGAGACGACGCTTCATCCAGTCCCAAACATGCTCAATGGAAGACAGATCCGGAGATCTTGCTGGCCAGGGTAGTTGACTTACACCTTCTAGAGCACGTTGGGTGGCACGGGATACATGCGGACGTGCATTGTCCTGTTGGAACAGCAAGTTCCCTTGCCGGTCTAGGAATGGTAGAACGATGGGTTCGATGACGGTTTGGATGTACCGTGCACTATTCAGTGTCCCCTCGACGATCACCAGTGGTGTACGGCCAGTGTAGGAGATCGCTCCCCACACCATGATGCCGGGTGTTGGCCCTATGTGCCTCGGTCGTATGCAGTCCTGATTGTGGCGCTCACCTGCACGGCGCCAAACACGCATACGTCCATCATTGGCACCAAGGCAGAAGCGACTCTCATCGCTGAAGACGACACGTCTCCATTCGTCCCTCCATTCACGCCTGTCGCCACACCACTGGAGGCGGGCTGCACGATGTTGGGGCGTGAGCGGAAGACGGCCTAACGGTGTGCGGGACCGTAGCCCAGCTTCATGGAGACGGTTGCGAATGGTCCTCGCCGATACCCCAGGAGCAACAGTGTCCCTAATTTTCTGGGAAGTGGCAGTGCGGTCCCCTACGGCACTGCGTAGGATCCTACGGTCTTGGCGTGCATCCGCGCGTCGCTGCGGTCCGGTCCCAGGTCGACGGGCACATGCACCTTCCGCCGACCACTGGCGACAACATCGATGTACTGTGGAGACCTCACGCCCCACGTGTTGAGCAATTCGGTGGTACGTCCACCCGGCCTCGCGCATGCCCACTATACGCCCTCGCTCAAAGTCCGTCAACTGCACATACGGTTCACGTCCACGCTGTCGCGGCATGCTACCAGTGTTAAAGACTGCGATGGAGCTCCGTATGCCACGGCAAACTGGCTGACACTGACGGCGGCGGTGCACAAATGCTGCGCAGCTAGCGCCATTCGACGGCCAACACCGCGGGTCCTGGTGTGTCCGCTGTGCCGTGCATGTGATCATTGCTTGTACAGCCCTCTCGCAGTGTCCGGAGCAAGTATGGTGGGTCTGACACACCGGTGTCAATGTGTTCTTTTTTCCATTTCCAGGAGTGTACTTACATGGATTTGGTTTCTGTCTTTCGGACTGCTTGCCAGGTGGGGAGGCGTGCTGGTCCCCGCACGAATCCGCCCGGCGGGTTAGTGTCGGGGTCCGGTGTGCCATCCAGTCTGTGGATGGTTTTTAAGGCGGTTATCCATCTGCCTTGACGAATGTAGGCTGCTTCGCCCTTATTCAGCCTCAGTTACAGTATGTCAGCGATTCCTGTGCAAACACTTTCTCCAAGTACGCGTACGCCATAATTACCACGCAGACATTGGGGTTACACTCGTCTGGTGTGAGACGTTCCTGGGGGGCGGGGGATGGGGGGGGGGGTGCACTCGGGGCCGAACCGCACAATAACCCTGTGTTCGGTGTGGGGCGGCGGTGGGGTGAGTGGACTGCTGTACCCTATTGTGGGGTTGTGAACCACTGAGGGCTATGGCGGGAACGAGGGCTCTTCGTCGTTTCTAGGTCCCCAGTTTGATACAATACAATACAACCCTATAATGGCCTGTATCCCGCCAGGCATATCTGGCTGAATTTTCGTTGACGATTTTGCCATCGCTGGCCGCTGTGCCCGAGCGTTTCTAGGCGTGTCAGTCCGGAACCGCGCTGTTGCTACGGTGACTGGTTCGAATCTTGCCTCGAGCATTGATGTGTGTGATGTCCTTAAGTTAGTTAGGTTTAAGTAGTTCTAAGTCTAGGGGACTGATGACCTCAGATGTTAAGTCCCATAGTGCCTAGAGCCATTTGAACCTTTTGATTTTGATTTTGCGATCTGTTGCAGTTCTCCACGGATCTGTCTCATTGAGTGGCGTCTTCAGTGATGTCTCGGTCGTATTTACCCACGGAGTATCGACAATCGCTTTCGTTTTTCACGCACAAAACAGTTTGTATGAATTTCTGGCGGCGCAATTGGTTTGTTCCACCGTCTTTACGTCTTGAGTCTGCTGCTCTTCCATTCGTTGAAACTACGAAATTCCTGGGGCTCATGCTCGATAGGAAAGTTTCTTGGTCCTCCCACGTATCTTATCTGGCGGCCCGATATATGCTGCCCTCAATCTCACATATCTCCTCAGTGGTACTTCCTAGGGAGCAGATCGGACAACCCCCTTCCGTTTGTGACGATCCCTTGTCCGCTCGAAAGTAGACTATGGGTGTTTCGTTTATGCGTCTGCACGTCCATCCCTCTTATGCAGTTTCAATACTATCCACCACCGTGGCATCTGTTTGGCCATAGCGCCTATTACATTATCACGGTTGAGAGTGTATGCTGACGCTGCCAAACTACCGCTGTCCTACCGCCGTGACCTTCTCGTCAGTAGCTTTAGATGGCGTTTGTCTGCCATGCGTGGCCACTCTTGACAGAGCCACTGTGATGTTTCTGTGGGTTCCTGGTCTCTCCGGTCTGACAGGAAACGAGGCCGTTGACGCTGCTGCCAAGACTGCAGTCCACGTGCCTCAGCCCGCTAGTTATTCCATACCCTACGATCATTTCTGCGTTGCCGTCTGTCAGCAGTTGGTGTCACTTTGTATCACCACTGGTCCTCCCTTCATGGGAACAAGCTCCGGGTTATTAAGCGTCTCCCAGTGGCTTGGACGACCTCCTCTAGGCTCTCTCGCCGTGAGGAACTCATTTTAGCTAGGCTGCCTGTCGGGCACTGTCTTTTTAGCCATCGCCCTTTGTTAAGTGGTGCTTCCCCAACACTTTGTGCTCATTTCCCTCAACCTTTGACGGTCCGCCATTTCCTGACGGGATGCCCTTTTTCCATCACTTACGTTCTCATTTGTATTTACCGTCTGAGTTAACCGCCGTTTTAGCGGACGACGTGCGGGCTGTCGACCGTGTTTTACTTTTTATCCGCCAAAGCAATATGGCGAAGAACATTTAATATTTAGTTCAGTACCTCCATTTCTCTATGGTGTATTTTATAGACCTTTCTCCAAGTTCCTATTTTTAGCTCTTTTTTCTTCCGTCGATTAGGCTTAACGTGAAGTCGTTTTTAATTGCTCTCGTTGTCTTCGTGTTCTACAATTTTGACCTGGGCGCTTATGACTCTAGTTGTTTTTGCGCCCTAAAACAAAACAAACCAAACCAAGATTTAATGGCGTATGTCTTGCATTTGTAACACCGTTCAGAAATGTATCTGCTCTTTCATACCAAAACTGATTTGGCACATTTCCCATTCCACTTTTTGGACTTGCACACCAATGATTGTTCTTTCTTGTGCCTCGTCCTGTCTTAACTTTGTTTTTTACGTCGGAAATGGTTAAACCAGAAATGTATCTGCTGTTTCATACCAAAACTGATCTGACACATACCCATTCCACTTTTTGGACTTGCACACCAATGAATGTCCTTTCTTGTGCCTCGTCCTGTCTTAATTTTGTTTTTTTACGTCAAAACTGGTTAAATCAGAAATGTCCATTTATTTTATAATATATTTCAAAGCAATTTCCTGCGCATATTTATTTATATAATTATCTAAACGATGCTCCCAAACACAATCGTGCTTATCGTACAGTTCTAAAAATTTGAACATCACGCTTTCGGACCACTTGACACTCATTGTGTAAGATATTCAAAAAGCGGCACGAAAAACGCGAAACATGTAAACATCGGCACCAGATGCGCATTGGAAGTTCAAAGAAAACTGGCGGGTTCTCATGTGTCAGTACGTGGTTCAACTCAGCGAGTGTTCCGAGCGCAGAGGTAGGTCAATAAATTAAATTATCATCATAGTTCACTTCCATTGTAAGGCAAAGTGATTGGCAGCGTTTATTTTTGAAAATAATATCAGTGTCATTTTAGAAGCCTAGTACCAGTAAAAGATTTCAGTAAAGTGCTTTCTTGTGACTTTTTAATCAGTTTTATCAGAAATTTATGCATTAACTTTTGTATTCTCGCAGACAAATTGTTTGAAGTTCCGGCTAGTCTGGAATTCGCATCGTGTAGCATGAGCTCCACATATTTCTGTTCAAAAATAAATTTTCACATAATGCTGTTGGCCTGCTCTGAGATTTACATATTTCGATATCAAAAATAAGTTTTAGACATTTCTTAGATACCAACTTGACACTTACGAACAACAGTTTAAATATATGAGAAACTTTCAGTCTTCTGGAAACCTAAAACTATGGAATCAACTGCAGGTTCCCTGTCAATAGTACTCATTACTTCGTGTGAATGAAGAGACAGTACTGTTGAACAAGAAAATTGTTTTCTAAATACGTACTGTGTGCCAACAAATCGTTTTCTTCCAAGTATTTCGAAGTGTTGGAACACAGTAAGGCCCATACATGTTTCAAAATCCTTCTGAAAATTGATATCAATGTTATGAGGCTATAATTTACTTGATTACCTCCGTTTCCTTTCTTGTTTACTTCTGTGGCCTACGAAACTTTCCATTCTTTAGGTATGGACTTTTTGTCAAGCTAGCAGTTTATATGATTCCTAAATAACGAACTATTACATCATCAACTCCGAGAGGAACCTACACTATATCAAAAATATCCTGGCACCCCCAAAAACATACGTTTTTCGTATTAGATGCATTGTGCTGCCACTTACTGCCAGGTACTCCATATCAGCGGCCTCAGTTGTCAGTAGACATCGTGAGAAAGCACAATAGGGCACTCCGCGGTACTCACGGACTTCGAACGTGGTCACGTGACTGTGTGTCACTTGTGCCATACATCTGTACACGAGATTTCCACACTCCTAAACATTCCTATGTCCACTGTTTCCGATGTGATAGTGAAGTGGAAACGTGAAGGGATATGTGCAGCACAAAAACGCACAGGCCGACCTCGTAGTTGACTGACAGAGACAGCCGACAGTTGAAGAAGGTCGTAATGTGTAATAGGCACACATCCATTCAGACCATCACACAGGAATTCCAAACTGCAAGTACTTTGACAGTTAGGCGGGAGGTGAGAAAACTTGGATTTCATGATCGAGCTGCTGCTCGTAAGCCACACATCACGCCGGTAAATGCCGAACTACACCTTGCTTGGTGTAAGGAGAGTAAACATTGGACGACTGAACAGTGCAAAAACATTGTGTGGAGTGACGAATCACGGTACACAATGTGGCGATCCGATGGCAGGGTGTGGGTATGGCGAATGCCCGGTGAACGTCATCTGCCAGCGTGTGTAGTGCCAACAGTAAAAGTAGGAGGCGGTGGTGATATGGTGTAGTCGTGTTTTTCATGAAGGGGGCTTGCACCCCTTGTTTTGTGTGGCACTATCACAGCACAAGCCTACATTGATGTTTTATGCACCTTCTTGCTTCCCACTGTTGAAGAGGATGGCGATTGCGTCTTTCAACACGATCGAGCACATGTTCATAATGCACTGCCTATGGCGGAGTGGTTACACTACCATAACACCCCTGTAACGGACCATCGTGCACAGAGTCCTGACCTGTGCGCTATAGAACACCTTCGGGATGTTTCTGAACGCCGACTTCATGCCAGGTCTCACCGACCGACATCGATACCTCTCCTCAGTGCAGCACTCCGTGAAGAATGTGCTGCCATTCCCCAAGAAACCTTCCAGCACCTGAGTGGACGTATGCCTGCGAGAGTGGAAGCTGTCATCAAGGCTAAGGGTGGGCCAACACCATATTGAATTCCAGCATTACCGATGGGGGGCGCCACGAATTTGTAAGTCATTTTCAGCGAGGTGTCCGGATACTGTTGATCACGTAGTGAAACTGGTATTGCAGGGTCTTCCGTTTTGATTGCATAGATTTTGAGTATGTTGCACCGTTGTTTTTATAAATACCTGATTTAGCGCCTGGTTTTTACAAGTGGCAAATGTTGGGATGGTTCCTTTGAAACGGGCCCGGTCGATTTCCTTGCCCATCTTTGTCCTATCCGAATTTCTACTTCATTAACAGGACCTTGCCGTCGATAAAACATTAAATTCTAACCTTAATTTCTTTCCTTTGTTCTCCATCTGTCCTGTTTTCCTTCGACATATGGTATTTATGGTACTTCTAGCTGCTGTCAGAGCAGACTTTATTAGCCTATTACGTCCTGGAATGATATCGTTAGGTGTTCTTTCGACAGACTTTATTAGCCTATTACGTCCTGGAATAATGTCATTAGGTGTTCTTTCGAACGGGCAGTCCTTGCTCTTTCCACACACATATGCCAAACGAAGACGAGTCCGTTATCTCGTAGTTAGGTAAGCGCCTGCTGCCCTGTAGGTCACACGCACCGGCCGTGGGCTGTCGATGCCGTTGCCGACTGGTTCCTCGTTCTTGCCGATTCTACACACCGCGATCTACGTATTTGGAGAAGAGGTCGCGTCCGTTGTGAAAGGTCAGGTTGCCGAAAACGCGACCTAGAGTTCTCAGTAATTGCGGGGTCACACCTAGCCAGCACTGACTTTCGTTAGTATAATTGCAGGGAAGTCTGGTGCAGAGGCTTTCGAACATTAGTAACCACTGCCAGTAAGTGTGGGACTGTCCAGGTCGGGTTCTTGCGATGTACAACTGTTACGCGCACAGATGTAAAATACCATTTCGGCCTTTCCGAAGTATCACTCCATGTACTGAAGAACGTTCGTGTCATTTCTCTCATTACATTCCCACCATTACCACATATATGAAGGTTGCACTGGCTTTCTGGAATCCCACTGTGCTTTGATCACTAAATGCTTCTCACCATTCTACTTCCATAACAATAAAATCTACAACAAGGATTCCCAAACTGGCCTATATCGACTCGAACTTGCAAGGGGTCCATGTCAGAGGAAAAAAATGAGGGTGCATTAAATGTAAATGAGGTACAAAAGGGTGGATTCCAATTAGCCAGGCCGCAACCAAAATTACGAATTCTTTCGCAGAGCTGAAGCTTTTTCCCGTGTATGTCATTGTTCGTCTCATCGGCTAAGAGAGAGCGTGGAACAGCTCCCTATTTTCGCTTACTTGCTCGCAACATTGAGCAACATTTTAGTTATTATTTTTTCTAGTTCCACTCTGTAAGGTTCTACCCCCTGCCCTTCTCCGAGGAATCTAAACAGTATCTGGCATTGCCCGTGACAGGCCAAGAACTACTTCGCCACTGATTGAGAGATGTATTAATTTGCGAAATATAGCAACACGGTACAATAATCACTTCGCAATGGCTACATACGCAAGGTTCTGAGTTATATAGCTGAAGTTGGCAGCGGACGGACAAAACACGAATAGGTAGAAGTCGACTGACTTCCACCCACTTTTGCTGAACCAAACAAAATAAGGGAGCACACTTTCATCAGTTTGTGAACATAGTTAAGTACCATACAAGTTACAATGAATTGAAGATGTGTTGTTTGAGAGTGCTGGAGAAAAGTGAGTAAGTTTTTGAAAATCATTGAACCGTGATTTATTTTCAAAGAATATTCTTAAGAATTTATTTTATTTACTAGCGATTCCTCAAGAAAATTAACACATTTAATCACACTATGTAAACGTGGAAGTAGTTGCCAGGGAGTAACTGATGAAATCATAACCAAACTCCTTTTGACAAATGAGAATTTTATTCACTTTAATAGTGCCTAAAAGCATTTTTTAAAAGAAACAGATTTAAAATTATAATCAGAAAGCACCCACTAAATATCCAGGTTACAATTTATTCAGAGGCAGAAAGAAACAAGTTTTGACTGTATGAGCTTTCGGGCAGAGAACCTTACCACTCCCTTTTGAAACGGCCTTAGTTACGACCGCTCACTACAGCCTCTGAAAGACTACACTGGTGCAAATCTGCAACACACCAGATTACTTTAAACTAAAAGTTTTAACAATTTACACAAGCACACAGATTATCCACGCCCGTAGGAGGGATGGAAATGGTACAAAACACTAACAAATAAAATATTAATTTTGTCACCGAAGGTGCAACTTCATTTTAACTTCTAAGAAAAGTCTTACGGTGGAGGATGGCAACTTTATATACTAAAATGATCATTTAAATAAAAGCCCATAAAATGCAATCTTATATAAAATCTACAAGGTTGGCCAAACAAGTTATACCACCTCTCAAGATGATAGGCAAGATGAAAAGATATTTCAGGCATTAGACGGTTACACTCCAAGCAATAAATTCGTTAATACACCAAATCCGACAAACATGACAGAGGCAGCTCCGAACGACAGACAGACACTAACTGTCTAACAAATGCGGACGAGAGACAGACGAGCAAGCTGGGGACGAGAAACTGACCAAGAAAACAAGTAGAATTTAACAAGAGTAAATCACACAACATATCACCAATCACTTAACTTCTAGTAAACTGCGATTTCTCGAGAAGACCTAGCGCAGCACCCCCAAATCGCTCTCCCGAACCGTCTGCTGCCAGCCGCTTCAACGGACGCAGGAAGGCGCGCCGATCTCCCATCTCACGGCGTCGCAGCTCGCACCGGCCAGACTGATGTCGTGGTTTGACTCCTGCTGCTCTCGTGTCGACCGCGAAGTCACTACCCCTCTCTGTACGCCGCGGCCCACTGGACACACGTGGCGACCTCACATGCGCCGATGCTCAAGACGGACAAGTCATCTTGTGTCTCAGTGCGCGACCGACCAACCGATTGGTCCAACCACCAATGATCATTGCCTGAGCAAACTAGAGCAGACTGGCGGCCTGACGCGCAGACTCAGATGCAGGAACTAAGCCCCGACCGGGCGACCACTCGCTGAGTTCTCTTATTGACGGAGTGGAAAGACTCTCATTTTGTCAGCTTTAAAGGTTGATCAGAAAGACAGACATCCTAGCACTCCGAACGACAGACAGACACTAACTGCCTAACAAATGCGGACGAGGGACAGACTAGCAAGCTGGGGACGAGAGGCTGACCGCAGACTCACTGACTGACCCAGACTGAATAACTGGCGAGCTCATAGCGCCCCTTCAATGCACGTGAACAGGCAACCTTCCCCAATTCCCACCAGAGGGAGACACCAAAGCTGCGATTGCCACAGCGGCGCCACCGCCAGAAATGAAGGGCGACTGCTTCACACTACGCGCTGCGGCGCGCTCTTCAAAGCAGCAATTTTTACCACGGCTCAATCATGTTTTATATTTGTAGCTCTTACGATTGCGTAGGAACGCACCGCTCATGACTTCAGGATGAGAAGGTTGGTTGTGATTGGTACGTCTCATCACGTTTACGTTAATAACTTTTGTTCAGTTATAACTAATACTAAATATGACCGAATCCAAAAAGAACTGTATACAGTACAGTTTTGGTTGTTTGAAGTTTGGCTTCATTCCATCATTGTCGGCCAAACAACTACCCATGTGTCTTTCATGCAACTAAGTGTCCACACTCAAGAAGGCGGATCCATTGCCCTTCTGGGCGAGTCAGTTATATGAAAGAACAGAAACCATGCATTGATACAAGTTCGTAACTGCCTGCCGCACATGCTCATCCGACAGGATTCGTCGACTCTTCAAGGCTTTTTGCAAGGGATCAAAAGCGTGGTAACCGCACTGGGAGAGATCAGGACTGCACGGCAGGTGCCCGAGGGTCTCGCATTAGTACGTAATGGCTGAGGCTGTCTCTCAGATCGACCGGCGTCTCGAATCGAACTGAGCTTGGTGCACCGTTCCAAAACCGTGGTTTTCGACAGACATGCTGCCCCATAAACGTTCTTTGTTATCCAGTGGACGTCTACTGGTGTTAGTCCTTCGGCAGACGAGGAACGAATAACAGCATGATGGTCCTGTTTGGAAGCATTTGGTAATAACGTCGCCCAAGTCCACGTTCCCGCATTTACTGAATGCTCGTCGGAAGGGCACTAATTCCACACTAATCCCTTTCCTGCATGTAGGTATAGACCCGCATCGGAGTCGCGCTACATTGCATATGTGCTGCAACAATGCCGTCAATCGGAAACTTTTTGATCGCCGCTTATATAATAGCGGTGGCATGAGATGGAAGACCTCTCAAGTTTGGGTACTATAGTGCATTTAAAACAAAATGGTTCAAATGACTCTGAGCACTATGCGACTTAACTTCTGAGGTCATCAGTCGCCTAGAACTTAGAACTAATTAAACCTAACTAACCTAAGGACATCACACACGTCCATGCCCGAGGCAGGATTCGAACCTGCGACCGTAGCGGTTGCTCGATTCCAGACTGTAGCGCCTAGAACGGCACGGCCACTCCGGCCGGCAAAACAAAATGTACCCGGGGTATGTGCAATACAATGCGTAAACCATCAACAACATTTAGTTGCTAAAAATCTGATTCAAAGATTGCATAAATCTCTTCAATTTCTCATTAACAGGGTGAACAAAATTGGAAGCAAAGCGTCCAATCCTAGGTTGTTTGCGCAGTTATGTGAAGAAAATAACAAGAACTTTGATCGATTACTTGTTCGCACTGAAGAACGCTGGCGTCAAAAGGTTTGTTCTGACAAGATTTTTTTCACTTTTGGACTGCTTAAGAGGTTTTGGATACTAAACATCCAATTTTTCACTTTTGGACTGCTTAAGAGGTTTTGGATACTAAACATCCAATTTCGAAATAAGATTTAATCAGGTAGAAACCAGTCTGTGCTTGTTTAACACATTTGTTCACTAAATTTAATAAGGTTAACTTACATTTACAAGGAGACAGTATAAATCTGATAAAACTAAAGTCCAGCACTTCATATTTCCTTGAGGGAATTAAACTAACGGAGCTAAACACTGGGTGATGCGAATTTTCAAAATTTCCCCACTTCCTCACAGATAATCCGTCAGGATGGTGCCGTTTCAACCTACGTTCATAATTTAAGCGTCCTTCACAGAGACCTCGCAACTAGGTTTGAGGGTGTTTTCACTATGGAAATACCATAGTGGATTGTTAAACCATACATTGCGCTTGGTACCAGTTCTACTCCAGCTACGACGCTCCTAATCGACCGGTATATTCTTTTAACGATGAGATTGTTATTTTTCCCGAAGAGGTTATAATAATAAAATTTTTATTACGGAGACGTTTGTACAGATTACAATGTTTATTTTCGGGGTAGGTGCGTCAGACGGTGAAAAAGAAAACCGTACACGATCACTTTGTTGTCCGTGTCTGTGTGTCTATCTGCCGGCTGTTAAATCTCATTTTTTCTGGAAAGGTTAGAGGTATCGAATAGAAATTTGGGTAACAAGCTAAGGTCTACGGCACCTTAGCAGTGTATTAAGCTTCTGAGTTAATGAAATCAAAATATGCTGCCATTTTTGATGCTCGCAATGTCATTCACCAAAACCATAAAGAGTACTTCCGATACTGTAGATTCATAAAATTTAACAGGAAGCAAGCTTTCACAGAAAAGTAAAGGAAGAAATCTGAAGTTTCTTGATTTCTAAACATATCACATGAATAATATGTATTTTTTTATCATTACAAATTTACATTGAATTCGTAATCTGCCAAAAATCTCAGGAAGTAGCGATTGTGAACTGGTTTTTTGTAACATATGGAGTGATTCACGAGGAAGGCTTTTCAAATATTTCGTCCTAATTGGCTGAGCCACAACGAAATGAAGTCCCCTGCTGCTATAAAAAGGATGCCTTTGCCATCTTTCATTAGTAGGCTTACGGCCGCCTGAATACCTTGCAACGCCAGCGCTAGCGATGCAGGTCATTTACCAACCGCTCATTCTACGTGCAAACATCCTCCTGACAGTCAATGCATACGGCTTATTAATTCAAGACATAAAGTCTGTAAATGAGTCCACAATCATTTTTGGCACTTTATTTTTCACAAGTCCGTCTTGATCACACAGATTTCTTACACTTTATTACCGGTTTCGGCATAGTGCCTTTCTCAGATTTGTTACAAAGATAAGTACTGTGTAAGCGAAGGTTCAATAAGTTAACGCTAAATCTAACAAGTCTTAGAGATACATAAAATATAAAATTCTAAAATGTTTATAACCACGTATAGCAGCCATACACACGATCAAAATATTCTGATGTAAATCATCGTCAAGTTAAACATGTGGGTAGATGGTACTCAGATTGCGTCTGGTATTTATACAAGAGACTAATGCCAGCAGAGGGCTCTTTAGCTAGAGCGCATATGAAACCAGTGTGGCCAATGTGATGATTAAATTGCAGCATACACAGTCATTAGTTAAAAACTAGTACGAAACATATAACTTATATAAGCTAGCAAAAAAAATCTTCCACCCTGAGAGATCAGTTACCATAAACGTACTACAATTACGTTTATGGTGACTGATCTCTCAGGCTGGAAGATTTTTTAGATATTTTACACTACTGGCCATTAAAATTGCTACACCACGAAGATGACGTGCTACAGACGCGAGATTTAACCGACAGGAAGAAGATGCTGTGATATGCAAATGATTAGCTTTTCAGAGCATTCACACAAGGTTGGCGCCGGTGGTGACACCTACAACGTGCTGACATGAGGAAAGTTTCCAACCGATTTCTCATACACAAACAGCAGTTGACCGGCGTTGCCTGGTGAAACGTTGTTGTGATGCCTCGTGGAAGGAGGAGAAATGAGAACCATCACGTTTCCGACTTTGATAATGGTCGGATTGTAGCCTATCGCGATTGCGGTTTATGCATCGCGACATTGCTGCTCGCGTTGGTCGAGATCCAATGACTGTTAGCAGAATATGGAAGCGGTGGGTTCAGGAGGGTAATACAGAACGCCGTGCTGGATCCCACCGGCCTCGTATCACTAGCAGTCGAGATGACAGGCATGTTATTCGCAAGACAACAACCATCTGCACGAACAGTTCGACGACGTTTGCAGCAGCATGGACTATCAGCTCGGAGACCGTGGCTGCGGTTACCCTTGACGCTGCATCACAGACAGGAAGGAGCGCCTGCGATGGTGTACTCAACGACGGACCTGGGTGCACGAATGGCAAAACGTCATTTTTCCGGATGAATCCAGGTTCCGTAACAGTATCATGATGGTCGCATCCGTGTTTGGCGACATCTCGGTGAACGCACATTGGAAGCGTGTATTCGTCATCGCCATGCTGGCGTCTTACCCGGCGTGATGGTATAGGGTGCCATTGGTTACACGTCTCGGTCACCTCTTGTTCGCACTGACGGCACTTTGAACAGTGGACGTTACATTTCAGATGTGTTACGACCCGTGGCTCTACCCTTCATTCGATCCCTGCGAAACCCTACATTTCAGCAGGATAATGCACGACCGCATGTTGCAGGTCTTGTACGGCCCTTTCTGGATACAGAAAATGTTCGACTGCTGCCCTGGCCAGCACATTCTCCAGATCTCTCACCAATTGAAAACGTTTGGTCAATGGTGGCCGAGCAACTGGCTCGTCACAATACACCAGTCACTTCTCTAGATGAACTGTGGTATCGTATCGAAGCTGCATGGGCAGCTGTACCTGTACACGCCATCCAAGCTCTGTTTGATTCAATGCCCAGGCGTATCAAGGCCGTTATTACTTCCAGAGGTGGTTGTTCTGGGTACTGATTTCTCAGGATCTACGCACCGAAATTGCGTGAAAATGTAATGACATGTCAGTTGTGGCATAATATATGTGTCCAATGAATACCCGTTTATAATCTGCATTTCTTCTTGGTGTAGCAACTAGCTTATACAAGTTGTATGTTTTATCTAGTCAGGCTAGTGGCTCTATTATATTAGTATTTGTACTTTTTATAGTATTTTAAGTATGAGTCTAATTTCTCATCAGTTTCGTTTTATTGTCAGACGTTTGTTTTGCTATGGGAAGTAATTTAAAGAAAATGTTTAACTAATGACTGTGCATGCTGTAATTTAATCATCACATTGGCCACACTGGTTTAATATGCGCTCTAGCTAAAGTGCCCTCTGCTGGCATTAGTCTCTTGTATAAACTCCAGACGCAATCTGAGTACCAAATACTCACATGTTTAACTTGACGATCATTTATATCAGAATATTTTAATCGTATGTATGGCTGCTATACGTGGTTATAAGCATTTTATAATTTTGTGGTTTATGTATCACTAAGATTCGTTAGATTTAGCGCACACCGCTTACACAAGCTTATCTTTGTAACAGATATGAGGATGGCAGAATGTGAAACCGGTAATGAAGTGTAATAAAGTGTAAGAAATCTGTGTGATCAAGACGGACTCGAGAAAATAAAATGCCTACGACGCTTACAGCATCTGTAATGTCTGAAACCGTTGTAGTACTGGCAACTGATGGAGGATTGCATTTCCATTGTTCACGATGAGGTTTCGATATCGCATAAAATATGCCTTTAAATGTTCCACGTAACAATTCGACACCTGTATAACAGCAACAGCACTATGGCCGGCTGTAGCATTTCCGTCTCTGGAGACTTCAGTCAAGTCTTACCACTAATTGGAATTCCCAGTTCGAAAAGAATGCTAATAGAACTCAACATTAATAAAATATATAAGAAATTACAATAGTGTATGCGAAATTTCACAAGAAATTTAAACTTACAATTAAAACACTCTCGATAGTCTAGGAATTCCCGGAATCTATTTCCTGCCTGTATCAGTGTCGATAAGAAGTAAAAATCGTCGAAATTCTCGATTTGTGGGATGGATGAACTTTCTACATATATATAATTAAGTTTGTGCGGAACTCTCACTGGACTCGCATTCGGGAGGACGACGGTTCAACCCCGCGTCCGCCTATCCTGATTTAGGTTTCCCGTGATTTCCCTAAATCGCTTCAGGCAAATGACAGAATGGTTCGTTTGAAAGGGACAGCCGATTTCCTTCCCCATCCTTCCCTAAACCGATGAGAACGATGACTCGCTATTCCGCTCCCTTCCCCAAATCTGCCAAGCAACGGAACCATCAGGGGGCGAGTCCAACAATACTTGTCCGCTTTTTTTAGTAACGTGTACTTAAATATACCTTATGTAAGGTACTGTAATGTGCAACCCGATTCACTTGAGAAGTGTTGCACAGTGTCTGGTAACGGGACATTAACCAATACGCAGCTTACACTGGCGTCCAAAATTAAACCAAGAAACCGCTATTTTCCCGTCCTGCGTCTACTTCACAATATGATCATACAGACTTTCAACCAGATGCCTAGCAGAGGGTTCAATCAACCACCTTCAAGGTGTCTCTGTACCGTTCCACTCTCGAACGGCATGCGGGAAAAACGAACACTTAAATTTTTCTATGCGAGCCCTGATTTCTCTTATTTTATCGTGATGATCATTTTTCCCTAGGTAGGGGGGTGCCAACAGAATGTTTTCGCAATCCCAAGAGAAAACTGGTGATTGAAATTTCATGTTTTACTGATTGCCACTCCAATTCATGTATCATGTCTGTGACACCGCTCCCCTTTTTCGCGATAATACAAAACGAGCTGCCCTTCTTTGTACTTTTTCGATGTCATCCGTCAGTCCCACCTGATGCGAATCCTACACCCCACAGCAATACTCCAGAATAGGGCGGACAATCGTGGTGTAAGCAGTCTCTTTAGTAGACCTGTTGCACCTTCTAACTGTTCTGCCAATGAATCGCAGTCTTTGGTTTGCTACCCCCACAATGTTATCTATGTGATCGTTCTAATTTAGGTTATTTGTAATTGTAATCCCTAAGTATTTAGCTGAATTTACAGCCTTCAGATTTGTGTGACTTACCGCGTAATCGAAATTTAGCTGATTTCTTTTAGTACTCATGTGAATAACTTCACACTTTTCCAATTGCCACTTTTCGCACCATACAGATATCTTATCTAAATCATTTTGCAAGTCGTTTTGATCATCTGATGTCTTTATAAGACGATAAACGATAGCGCCATCTGCAAACAATCTAAGACGGCTACTCAGATTGTCTCCTATGTCGTTAATATAGATCAGGAACAATAGAGACGCCAGGACATCTACCAAACGAGGCAGTGTTTTCCGGGTAACCAAGCATCCACAATCGCTGCGTACACAGTCACAAACGATTCAGTATGACACATAGAAGATGCTTATCAGACCCTCTGCGGTGGAGGGCCAGAGAAAGAAAGGAAACAGGACAGTAGGAAACTGATGTGGCCCAATGGCTTAGAGTGAATCGATCTGTTGTTTCTCGGATGTGGCTACAGTGTATGGAGACCGAAATTGTATCCGGAAGACCAGGGCAGGTCCGACCAAGTATGACTTCCGAAGAGAGGGCTGTTATTTGACCGTAAGGGTACGACGGTACCGAATACTACTGGTCGGTAACTGGCATATGAACTCGCAGGATTTACTGGACGTGCTGTATCGAGGCAAACGGTGTGCAGAAGGCTTCCGCAGAGTAGCCTTTACTGTCGTAGACCTGTTGTATGTCTGCCTCTGACGCGTCTTCACAGAAGGGAACATCTAGAGTGGAGTCATCAACATGCCACCTGCGTGGCCGACCGGTGGGCCAATGCTGTTTTTACAGATGAGTCCCGGTTTAGTCTGGAGAGTGATTCTCGATGAATTCGCATCTGGAAGGAATGTGGAAGACAGTTTCGGGACTAAAGCGGACGGACTGCATCATGTCAGCATCCACCAACCACTCTCCAAGACCGCGAGGAGGATCTCTAATGATGTGGGCAGTTGACCACTCGAATACCTCTTCATGAAACTGTACGGTTAAATCGGCAATGTTTAACTGCTGTCAGGCATCGTGAGGAGATCTTGGGACCTCATTTACGGTTGTTGCGATGTGCTGTGGGTCCACGCCTCCTAGTGATGGGCGACAATGCTCGACCTCATACAGCATTGGTGATTCATGTTTACTTGGAAACGGAAGATATTGCACTCATGGCCTGGTCTGCTCGCTCTCCCGACTTGAATCCCATAGAGCATGTCTGGGATGCACTAGGGGATGGATTGCATCATGTCAGCATCCACCAGCCGCTCTTCAAGACCACGAGCAGTTGTGCAGGAAGAATGGGCATCACTGCTGAAATATGAGACTGATGGGCTGTAGAAAAATTTCAGCTACCAGTCACAATAAAAGGTTATTCATTTGGCACACGACCGGTTTCGGGCTTGCGCCCATCTTCAGGTGTTTATACATTCATATACATGTTTATATGCTGTAGATCACTGTGTAAACACAAAAAAAAATGATGGTTACTAAACAGATACAAGCGGGACAATTTTAAGTGGCAAGGCAGCATTTGTCGAAAATATATTAGTACTTACATAAAGCTGAAGCATCATTATTATAGTTACGCTGTGGTGACAATTTTTCCACTTAGTTGAACACTCATTAACATTTTCACGTCCATATTTCAGTTTTATGAAGTTAAGCTGCATATTTCACTATTACAATGTGCACTCGTGAACAGTTCTACATAGGCCAAACTGGAAGGAGTTTCACTATAAGATACCGTGAGCATATGGATGCCTTCCGGATAAATAACTTTGATAAATGCACCTTTGCAATGCATCTAAAAGACCATGGTCACTCAGCCACAGCCAGTACAGACAACCTATAAATACTGCACGCTGTGAACAAATGAAAGAAAATGGATCTACTCGAAGAGCTAGAAATTTATATCCACAGCTCTCATTCACCAGACTTTAATCTCAACGAACATGTGGAGCTTGCAAACAAATCTTATCTACACATATTTAATGAAATATTTAAAAACATAAACTAATTATGCTCTGATATAATAACAGAGTAGCAGTCATACAACAGTTCAAGTGTCATTATCGTTATTTGTAATTGTCACCGAGCGTTTCTAGGTGCTTCAGTCCGGAACTGAGCGACTGCCACAGTCGCAGGTTCGAATCATGCCTCAGGCATGGATGTGTATGATGTCCTTAGGTTAGTTAGGTTTAAGTAGTTCTAAGTTCTAGAGGACTGACGATCTCAGATGTTAAGTCCCATAGTGCTCACAGTCGTTTGAACCATTTTTTGTAACAGTCATATTATAAACACAAGCTGCAACTGTCATTGCATAATTTGTAATAGCTTTCAAAATTTCATGTGTGTAATATCATTGTACTTCCTAGATCTAAGTTCTCTGACAACAGTGTGGCTCAAAACAGTTCTAGCTGTCATTTTTTAACGTATAATAGCTTTAGTAGTTTCAGTTTCTATATGTGAAACACCCTTTCACTTCCTGTGGTTAAGTTCTTTTACCATAACCTACATATTTCTGTATAAGCAACATCTTTTGACCACAGCCCACATGTTTGTATGTAAACACAGTGTATTTCACGAGTGCACATCGTAATAGTGGAATATGCACCTTAACTTCATAAAACTGAAATATGGACGTGAAAATGATAATAAGTGTGTAATTAAGTGGAAAATCTGTCACCACAGCGTAAATATAATAATGATGCTTCAGCTTTATGTAAGTACAGATATATTTTCGACAAATGCTACCTTGCCACTTACAATTGTCCCACTTGTATCTGTTCAATCACCAGCAAATATTTTTTATGTATTTATACAGTGATCTCCAGCATATAAACATGTATATGAATGTATAAACACCTGAAGATGGGCGCAAGCCCGAAACCGGTCGTGTGACAAATAAATAACCTTTTATTGTGAGTGGTAGCGGAAATTTTTCTACACCCTATAAAGGAACAGTCACGGAGTTCAACAGCATCCACTATGGATAAAGTTCATGAGACTGATGACATCGTTCACAGTTTGCATCATCGTAGTCAGGCCTGTATTGCTGCCAGAAGTGATCACTTCCCATGCTGAGTGTATTATCCAGTTGTCGGAATGTGTGTGCAAATCAGTTAAGTTGGAAAAAAGGAGAACACTTTTGTCCACCATTACGCATGTTGAAGTTGTTTACATTCTACATTCTTTACATTGTTCCTACTGTACTATCAGCTCATCATAGAGTTTTGTGACAAAATAAACACAACCTTGCAAAACTACGATTTTTTTAAATTTAATTTTTGACACCAGTGTATTTAAATTATGATAATAAGCAGAATACATAAATCCAAGTCCATGCAGGAATAACTGGTAGAACGTAATAGACAGAACTAAGGACGTGTGCTGTGCCGGAGAGCCAGTATGCCGCCTAACGCCGGCTCGCAGTGGAGGTCCTTTTAAGTACTGCAGTGTTGGCAGAAGCGCAGGAGCGTGCGTAGCTCTCCCCATAAGGACTGATCGGTTCGCCGCTCAGACGCAAATGGCGCCGGACACCAGAGTGGGAGAGGAAGGAGCGGCCAGCACCGGTAAGTCGGATCTCGCACGCTCAGCGGAACCATCGAACAGCCGTACAAGGATTTTTCAGACACACCACAAAAAACGTGAAGAATACCAAAGCAACAACGGTTAACAGTGTTCACGGATGAGAGAAATGGTTCTCACATCCGCACCGCATCCGGTAACGCCTCATTACGCATCAGCAAGCCTTTACCCACATCACCATCCTTTGATTATAGGCCACTTTAGTCCGTTAGATACGCCGGGGCGCTGAAGGTATGGTGACGCCCGTCAGGAGTTTTCACCTGCCGAAGTCGTACTCCGTAGGTTATATTCCATGGGCTAAAAGTGTAGACGCCGAACATGATCACATTTGAAAACAACACTGCGGGGTCGTATTCTCGATACGTCCAATAAGTTACTGTTTTCTGTCACAATTCCTGAAACCCATTTTGTGAATTTAAGACGTTACGAGTATAGCCATTATTGAATTGTGACAAAAATAATAATCTCACACTATGCTGTAAGTTTTAGCCGTAAAGTAATTATTACGGCCTAGATACGTATTCATGGGTAACCGCATCAGCACGGGCTTTTCTTTGCGAATTAGTTATTACTGTGTGCCGGGATAATATGCGGAGAATCTGTACAAAACCTCTAATAATTGCCTATTGAAGGTGATCCCCAGTTGCACTCATTAATCACTGAACCGAATTTTTAGGTAAAACTGAATTCCGATGCCAACCACTGAACTGAAGGCGACGCTATCTCCAGATGGCTGATTTATCTTCTGCCCAAAGAATCACCGGGCAGAGGAACTGGTAGGACACACTTTTCTCTGTTCTTCCAACGATCAGTGTCAGTTTTCGGAATCGAAACCGCTACATCTCTTCCCATTATCTCCTCACTTGCCACCAGCAGGCGCACTGGACTCTTCTTGTGTCCTGCAGAAGAAAATACTTTGGCACGAAAGAAATAGAAGCCGGGATCTCCGCTGCGTACCCCCCATCGACAGGAATTTGTCCTCTTAGTTCAGCGATGATGTAACGTCACCGAGTTGCTACATTAAAGACAAGTCTTGTGTTCTAGGCAACTATAGCAGATCGTATCTACTCTGATCTGATACACGCACATTTAATTTTAAGTGATTCGGTTACTATTAAGCCGTAGAAAAGATCTTCAAGGCAATCCCATATATTTGGATAGGTGTGTCAGAAAGTCATGTGGGAGTGGTAACCGACCATTGTTGCTCTGCCCCTGCCACACCCCATCCCCTACTACATCACCACTTTATGTCTCTTTTCCGTTTGCTGGTATGTAGTCCCCAAAAACTGACTAGTTTCATCCTTGTCGATCTGACATTTTCGACGCACGATGTTAATAGAGAGAACCAAATATCACTCGGATGCTTTTCTGGTCGTTTACCTGATGTGAAATATGGTCCTCTTACTGAAACATGCAGTTCTGTAACTTATACAGGGTGATTATAAATAAATATCGGGGTTTTAACGCTTTATAATATTTATTATATTACAGTTATAAATCATATGTCGAATGAAAGAGCAACTCAAACAGTTTTACCAAGAACCTTATAAATGTTCAATGTGAGCACCATTTGTCACACGAAACACATCAAGTCTATAGCTGAGTTCTTCGCAAACGTTGATAAGTGTGTCTTCAGTGATTGTAGCAACAGCTGCTTCAATCAGGTTTCTTAATTCAGGGAGGTCTGCTGGTAGCGGAGGCACGTACACACGATCCTTGTTGAAGCCCCATAGGGAAAAATCGCGTGGCCTTAGGGCGAGTGAACGTGGGGGTCATGCAAAGCAAGCCCTGTCAACGGTTGGGAAAAACTCGGCTGTAGACTTGGTGTGTGCCGTGTGACAAATGGTGCTCACATTGAACATTTATAAGGTTCTTGGTAAAATTGTTTGAGTTGCTCTTTCATTTGACTTATCGTTTATAACTGTAACTTTAATGTAATAAATATTATAAAGCGTTAAAACCCCGATATTCATTTATAAACACCCAGTATTTAAAAGTGATGAATAGGCGAACAGACATAAAACATACGACAGCGGCAAACGGCTTTTATTGTTTAGCAAAAGTACAACTGAACTCTCCGCCAAGATGGAGAGCAAATTTACTAACACTGTTTTATTTGCAGACGACCAAGTTCTCCGTAGCAGATAGTGAAAGCGCTTTACAAGTAAATGAACTTAAACTGACTACCGTTTTAAGACGTATCGAATGGCTATACCTGTAAATAAAACAAAAGCAATGGCAGTGAAAGGGAAACACAAAAGAAGAGCAAAAATAGTGGTAAACCATAAACTAATAAAACTGGTAAATTCGCTTAAATATCTCGTAACGGATACCAATATACAAGTAATTCGGATGTTGTTCAAAATATACAGAAATATAATTCTATAAAGAATTTTATAAGGAGGTATCTCGGTAGAACTATGACGAAATGTTTAACACTAAGACTACACAACGTGGTGTTTAAGTCTACTCTTATTTGTAGTAATGAAAAGTGAATCCTAAGAAGAGAAAATGAACGAAAAATTGATGCAACTGAGATGAGGTTTCTGCGGTCGCTTATTGGACTAACGCTAATAGAGAAGGTGCGAAGTGAAAATATAAGGCTCCAACTAGACATAAAAACAACAATGACAGAAGAGATTAGACATTAAAAAAAGAACACTGGACAAGCGCTCTGAGGGTTCCGCACAAAGTTGTACGTAGATAACAATAATTTAGTGTGGCTCAACGGTCTAGTGCAGTTCTTTCTATTGGACGCCACGTCGTCGACTTGTGTGTTCGTGACATACCCCATTTATCCAACCGGGGCAAGGGAACCTACAGTTTAACGTGCAATCCGAACCGTGTGTTATTCATGGTGACTCCTCAGGTCGTTGAGAGGCGAAGGCTAGGTAAAAATTAGGACCGAAACTGGATCCCACAAACTCTCGCATTCCAGGTCGCCCTTATGGCTAGACCACCAGACTCAACATGTATAGTTCATATATAAGTTTTGATCGAAAATTTGGATCAGTGAGGGCAGCGAGCTGAAGTGGTTAAGGCGACTGCTCGCGATAAGAGGGACATCTAGGTTCGAGTCTCAGTCCGCTACAAACTTTCATGCGTCGCCGATAGATTACATCCGTGCCTAGTACAGCTGATGTCAAATGAATTCACAATCTACGAATACGTTTCGTAATATTTAACACAGATGTGAATCGTCAGCAATGTCTGCTCCTTCAGACATGTAAATTAAACAGATTTTGATCAGTCTGCCAGTTTTAAAACGTGTGAAATATATGGCCGTACTGCACTGACTTAAAAATCTTAAATTTTTTTACAGCGCAAAGGGACTACAGGCCTTAGTATGTAATACAAATTTCAATTGGATACTTCCGCCCGTTCCTGAGAAAAATGGGTCTTACCAGTGGGACACACAGTCTGACAGATGGACAACAAACAGATCCTATTATATGATCGTTCTGTTTCTGTCGACTGTGGTACGGATTCCTGAAAATGGTAAGATAACATCAAAACGATGCCACTGAAGAGCCTACCATGGCATTCCAACAAGGCTGTAAAACGGAATATAGGACAGCCAATGAAGAAATGTAGACGATAGCTTCGTTAAATTCCTTTGGTTTCGGAAAGGGTCAACAACCACTGCTTGAAATGGAAGAAAAAGAAATATCCTTTAGGATTTGTTAACCACAATCGCTTAAAAATCCAGCATACTACTGAAGCGTCAAACTGTCACTCCCATGAAGTGGTGTGCCAGATGGTAATAAATTGTGTTATTCTGTTGCTCGTATTTACTGATCTATCACACAGTCTAACATGACACGATCGTATTGTAAACATGGCAACCGCATCCTTAGTGATTAGTACGTTTTCCATCATTCTTATACCGGCCTATGCAGAATACGTCTTCCTTGTCTCATTGCCAGCGCCATCCTCAGTAATGGCTGCCTCCACACAACTAACGCCCTGTTAACCGCCTTCTTCCTTGACGAGGAAAATAATGTAATTAGTTTTCGGGAATGCGCTCTTATCTTGCCAATACGGATGGGTAACATAAGTAAGGATACGATTCGATCGCTAGGGGCCATGACCGTTATCAGAATACAAGGTTTATCGATCAAGTCAGGTGGGTGGCTAGGGTGGGTTGCCGGACGAAGAAAGACAACTTATTTGGACGCCATACATTTTATTTAGTTTTTCAGTTGATAGCGTGGGTGGAGGCGGCCCCAACAGTGCTGACTGCAACAGAGGGTGCAGCGGCGCCAGGGATCGAAGCGGTGACCGCCGGCACAGACTCCGATCCCTGAGGAGCGGACTGCGTGTCACGTTGCTATCAGGGCGCTGACTAAATATGGTCTTGGTAACAGCGCTGCCAAGGGTCTGCTCTGGTCGATAGGAGCACAGGCGCTAGGCACCATTACGTGAGAGGTGATCATTAAGTGGAAATACGATGCTTAGGTTTGCGTTTGTCAACAGGTTGTTTTCTACGGTTTGGCCGATAACGCGTATTACGACTGCGTGCATGAAAAAAAAAGGTTGCCTATGGCATTTTTGGTCGGAAGCCCTCTTCCTCGTGCAAATCTTATTTCACGCCACTTTCACGACTTGCGCGTCGATAATGATGATGGCAACATACACACCAAGTCTCGAGCTGAAAAATCCCTGACCCGCCCAAGAATCGATCTAGGGGCCCGGTGATCGAGAGCCAGCAACGCTACCACGATTTACTGAGTGAGGACGTGAAGACCTTATTAGAGAATCCCCCAGGTTACAAACAGTTGACATGCATTGGAGACAAACACATTACAACAAATGTTAATTACAGTTGACCGCCGTGACATTGAGACGGATGCATAATTATCCAGTTAATATGTTTCGATGCTGTGTTAAGTCATTCCTATCCTATATCCTTTTGAGGCCATCCCGGTTAGCCGTGCGGTCTAACGCACGGCTTTTCGGATTGGGAAGGAGCGCCTGGTCCGCGGCACGAATCCGCCCGGCGGACTTGTGTCGGGGTCTGGTGAGCCGGCCAGCCTGTGGATGGCTTTTAGGCGGTTTTCCATCTGCCTCCCGGCCGCGGTGGTCTCGCGGTTCTAGGCGCTCAGTCTGGAACCGCGCGACTGCTACGGTCGCAGGTTCGAATCCTGCCTCGGGCATGGATGTGTGTGATGTCCTTAGGTTAGTTAGGTTTAAGTAGTTCTAAGTTCTAGGGGACTGATGACCACAGATGTTAAGTCCCATAGTGCTCAGAGCCATTTGAACCATTTGAACCATCTGCCTCGGCGAATGCGGGCAGGTTCCCCTTATTCCGCCTCAGCTACACTATGTCGGCGATTGCTGCACAAACAAATTCTCCTCGTACGCGTACACCATTACTCTACCACGCAAACATAGGGGTTACATTCGTCTGGTCTTGTACATTCCCTAGGGGGTCCACCGGCGACCGAACCGCACAATAACCCTGAAAGAGTGATTCGGTGCGGTGCGGCAGAGGGGTGAAAAGTGCATCTCGGTAGTCGTCGTGGGGTTGTGGACCACTGCGGCTGCGGCGGAGACGGAGCCTCTCCGTCGTTTCTAGGCCCCCGGTTGACATACATACGTACATGTTCTTTTCATAAAATTTAACATTGTTTGCGTAACTGAGGTGAATGAATGTGAGTGTCAAAGGTTGGATGGTATCGGTAGACTGCTGCTGCAGTTTTGCTAACTAGTAGTAGCGTAGGCGGAAAGACAATGTGACTCAACTGTACCGTCCGGACAGATACATGGTCAGGCACATTCAATGACGTTGCCAGCAGATACCGTGGTCCTCTTTGCTGGCAACCTTCCACTTCTTTAAAAGCGAGAGCAGTTACGGTACTTGTGCTATGGGACAGTCTTCTTCTGAGACTTTGTAGAGTCTTCGTCTGAGACTTGGTGGAACAGGTCTGTTCTGCGGGTGCTCTGTGGACTGAGATATTTCGATGTACTAAGTGTGTGATATTTGTTCTCACTTACCTTTATTTCAGCATTTGGGACATCAAGGGGAAATCATGCTTGTTACTGTACGGGTAATTTCGTATGAATATGTTTTTGGCAGGAAGTACTCCGTATGTGAGTTGGTTCGCTACCACGTAGAGCATAGCACAAAGAAACTTTGTTCTCGTAGCAAGATGGAACTGATTTTCATGTATAAGATAAATTTGTGAGGTATAGTTGTGCAAAACACGGGCTGAGTTTTTGTACTTTTCATGTTATTTTCCAAGCTGAAGGTTGATGGCTTCGTTTGGCCACGGCTGCATATGACCAATGGTAGGCATCCAGCGCATTTCTTCATTAATCTTTGGTAAACAATTGCGTCTTCAACATTTACGGGATATTTGTGTACATTTCCGAATTTAATTAGTTTTTTTTGTAAACATATGGGTTTTCGTTGTCTGCACAATGGGTACATTCACCACATGTAGTCAGAGTACATCTAAAGTCGTTTCTTTTGTAAATATAGAATAGGTCTAAACTTGCGACGTAGAACGAATACTGGTGTGGATTAATTTTCTTTTGTGAAGTGTGATTAAAAGTATTTTTCACAGGGTGGTGTGCGGTCTGGGTCAGCCATAACTTCTCTGCCGATTATGCAATTACGCTTGATAGTGGTTATCAGTAGTTGAGACTCACTTTTATTTCTATTTCTTTGACAAATGAGCTACCCGCTCCACATTGGCCTTTGCGCTAGAACGTACTGTCCATAGAGGCTTAAGTATTCCATGCTGTGCGTTGGTAAATTTAATTCTTTATTGAAAGTGAGGAGCCCGCATCTCGTGGTCGTGCGGTAGCGTTCTCGCTTCCCACGCCCGGGTTCCCGGGTTCGATTCCCGGCGGGGTCAGGGATTTTCTCCGCCTCGTGATGGCTGGGTGTTGTGTGATGTCCTTAGGTTAGTTAGGTTTAAGTAGTTCTGAGTTCTAGGGGACTGATGACCATAGATGTTAAGTCCCATAGTGCTCAGAGCCATTTGAACCATTTTTTTGAAAGTGAGGACCATGCATTTACGGTGGGGAATAAAGTATATTTTCTTTGAATAGGTTCAGTCAAATCAATCATACCTTGGAACTAAATTATTTGAATAGAATGTTAAAACAAGACTGTGTCTTTCGTGTTACAGTTCTATCAAATCCTTAAAGTACCAATGAAACAGTAAGACATATTATCATGAATAAATGTAGATATTGAATGCTGATTTTTCCGTTGCATGATTCAAGTGAGATAAACTTTAGGATCGCACGTTATAAAAAAAAAAAAAAAGTATTGTCAGGGTCAAACCAGGATAGCTTCTACATCGCCCCCCTCATACATACACAAACATGGGGGACCATTTACATACCTGACCCAGTTGTGATATATCCCCCTTTTATCGTTCCGTAACTCAGTCAGTAAGCACGGAACACTTACAGAATCACATTTTTGTTCATTTGTCTGTCTGGTAAAGGTAGGGGAAAACTTATCACGTCGAAATTTATGTCAAATACTAAGGTCTACGGTGCCTTGCAGGCGTAAAACTGTTAAGCGTCTAAGTTAATGCAATCAAAAATATGACTTTATTGTCAAGACCTGAACGAAACTACAATCGTCTGGTATAACTGTGGATTCTCTGATTGCTCTGGGAGATGGTGGAATGCAACTATGAAATATTATTTTACTTTATTACAAGAATGACAAACCCCCTTTTTTCCTTTATTGGATTTCGATTCCACCCTAAGGGGGCTGGCTGGCAGCAGCTTAGTAGTTTGCTCTTCAGCCTACAGAATTTTCAATACATAAGGAGATAACAGACGATAAAAGCAGGCGATAAAACGGTGACGTAAATTGTAATACGGCGGAAAATTGTGCAAAGTTAAAACATAAAACTAATGGGGGGCGATGATAATAAAATACACAGGAAGCAGACAGAGAAAATAGTAAACAGACAATTAAAAAACACGGTGACAGTCTGGTTTCTGTTCGCAAGAGATATAAAAATCACACTCTGCGACAGTTTGATGTCCGTTGGCAACACTTCGAAAAAGACGCACAACACTTAACAATCACTGGAAACACTGCACTAAAAAGTCGGCACGAAGATCACATACCACAGGCAAGGGCAGATGGGGGGTGGGGGACCTGGACAGAGGAGGGGGGGGGGAGGGGAAGAGGGGAGGAGGCCGGGGGGAACGAATGACTAAAAAATTTACTTAGTTTTATACGGTCCATTGTCACAAGAATGTGCCGAATATTAACGACTGTCTTTGAATATTAAAGCATCACTTGATGCACTCATTTACTCAACTGTTCTTTTGATTTACAGAGGTCACAGAGTTCAGAATGACAGTTGAATCTGCCGCCCGCCGGTGGCCGAGCGGTTCTAGGCGCTTCAGTCTGAAACCGCGCGACCACTACGGTCGCAGGTTCGAATTCTGCCTGGGGCATGGATGTATGTGCTGTCCTTAGGTTAGTTAGGTTTAAGTAGTTCTAAGTTCTAGGGGACTGATGACCTGAGATGTTAAGTCCCATAGTGCTCAGAGGCATTTTTTGACAGATGAGTCTAAGCTATGAGTAACTAACTGAACGATATTTTCTGCTCGATCCAAGTTCACGGCCTGGGATGAGTTTTCCGCTACTGGGCTGTCTGTCGATCTCTGTGCGGGGGCGCTGCAGAGCTGGTAGCGGGAGCGTGGCTCCGCCTGCGCCTCCAACTCGTTGTTTCAGTACGCAGTGAGACATCGTTATCTTCTGTGGTATCGACGCGAGGTGCCGACTTTGTTACGGCACTTCGATTTTTGTACGATACCACATATATGCCACATATTTTGATACTGGATAACACAGTTATCAAAAAATTAAACTATCATTATGAACTTTCGCAAGAAGCAAAGTTTCACGGTACAAGTAAAGGGAAAATGCGTAAATTGTTAATTTATAACTATATCATACAAATTTTTTTGTTTGCCGTTCGTTTTCTGTGTGTCTGTCCGTCTGTTACGACCCCTTTTTCACAGGAACAAGTAGAGGTATCAAGTTGAAATTAATATAAAATATCCGTCTACACTGCTTTCCGGAGTTCAGTGAGAGCTGGCATCCACCAAAGCTTATAAAATTTCCACAAACAAAACAATCCGGCGGGTTCAAGTCAGCCGCGCGGGATTAGCCGATCGGTCTGGGGCGCTGCAGTCACGGACTGTGCGACTGGTCCCGGCGGAGGTTCGAGTCCTCCCTCGGGCATGGGTGTGTGTGTTTGTTCTTAGGATAATTTAGGTTAAGTAGCATATAAGATTAGGGACTGATGACCTTAGGAGTTAAGTCCCATAAGATTTCACATACATTTGTACAGTCGTGCTCAAAAGTATCCGAGCGACCTGAATTGCATTTCGCCTAATTCGCATGCAACCGGCATAACGCAGCTGTCTAGCAGGTCCTCTAATCGCTCCTTGGTATAGCCGTTTGACTATTGAAAAAAGGTTCCAACAAGTCACCACTAGAAAACACTGCTATGTATCGCAATAAGGCAAGATGTAAAGTTATACCACGATACTACAAATATCAGGGAACACCTTATCACAGATAAGACTGTTCTTAAGGCCTGTAAGCTCACATTTATTACAATAAATGACATACCTGAAACTTTACCACTCTCATTATTACTTCAGATAGGTAGTGCACGTAGTAAGTTCGTCGAATTCATGATCCACTGTCGGAAGTAACATACCGTACTTGTTATTTAACACAAAATGACATTAAAATGGAGTTATTCACGAGCAGCTAGTTGAGAATATGTATGAACTTTAAATGACACGACGAACCGTCTCGTTCTGCATATGGATTCAAACCCAGGTCATGCAGACTAAGCAAAGATTTCGTGAGTGACGGAAACTAACAGTCATTCTTGATTAGGCATACAGAGAGTGATATACCTCGATTTTAGACAGTATCAGTTAACAAATATCAACTTTAAATTACATAACGCAGACATTTTTAACGGACGCGAATTCCTACCCAGCATCTACTGTCCCTGTTAACGAACTACGAGAGATGTTAAATATTGCTTCTTCACAAGTAACTTACTTGAAATGCCATGAGGTAAAGCTTTGTGTTGGACAGGGATTCGAACCCAGAACCTAATCGGATTGATATCAAAGCACAATCAACTGTGACATATCGCATTTTCTCGGCAGTAGCTAGATGTTTTAACTGAAATGACGAGACGAAACATTAATTTGTTCCTTCCCAGGACTCCAACCTGGCACCTATCGCTGTTGTATTCTAGAGAAAACGAACGTTAAATATGGGTTTGTTGCAACAGCAGCGACATGTGAGCATGTTTGAACTAGAAATAATATGACGAAGAGTTCAGTGCTCACTGGGAATAGAGCCCCACACATATCGTTGTTGACTACACACAAAAAGACGTCAGCTACCGAATTTTTCTCCACCAGTAGCTCGGAATAACATCTTGAACTTACAGTGGTCTCGCAAATAGTTCTGTGTCTCACTGGGAGTCAAATGTCAAATATCGTTAGTGTTGACAACGAATGAAAATACATTAAACATCAAAATTATTATCCACCAGCAGATAGGTGTTCTCATGCTAGAGCTTGATAATACATAATTAAATCTTTAGTGCCGGGCCAGGATTCGATCCCGCTGGGGAGATGTTGAGGAATCTGCAGTTTTGAACAAACAACAAATTGTAGCCTATCTGTATTGTCACGAAGGGATCAAATTCCGCGTTAAGGGCGATCTGAGTTGCATTCCCAGTTCAGAACCAATTTTATCGACATACAGAAGCTCAACTAAAAGATCGAATAAGTGTCCTGTGACCCTACATAACGTTTGTTTCGTCACTAGAAATAAATAACTAGTATAAGAAAGGTTACTGGTGATAGAGTTTCTACATGTCGCCACTCCAGACTTTATTGTGGTTCAAACTAACGTCTACTTGGTAGAGAAGGAATATCATTTTTAATGTGAATTTCAGACCACAGTGCCATTATATCTTCTTCACTTGGTGTAGCCAGAAAAGAAAGGAGTCTGTCTCATCCTATATAAAATCATTGACAGGAGTTGGAATCGAACCCAGACCTTAGATATGTGAACCTATCATCAGTCGAACAGACCACAAAATCCTCTTTCTGTGACTCATTTTTCTATCGTAACGCCGTTGCGCCACACTGGATGAGAATTCTTACACACAGGCTCCCTGTAATAATTTGCAGCATGTTCAGTCAATCCATTTACTTGGTTGACCGAATCACCATGAACTAGCTGCCTCGGCTACCCAGTGCATACATTCGACTCTATTTTGTAATCACCGAAATAAAATCATGTAACTGCCACCTTCACAGAACAGCCAACAGTGTAGGATGCAGAAATTTAAATAGGAAGTTTTCCTTTCCACTTGAGCTACTCTACTGCGCTTTCTGTTTGTTGAAAACGTCGTGCAGTGCAAAAGAAAAGCTGTAACTCTTTGTCTCTCAGAAGTCTAGACCCGGCCATACGCATTGTCTCACAGCGCACTGGAATGCAGAAGTTCTGGAGGAATTGTTGAGTTCATGGTAAATGTCGCGCAGTGTACATAAGATGTCGCGAGTTCGAGTACATTCACTGCTACGTTTTTTAAAACGCAATTCTGCTGTCTGCTAAAGTTATCAATCTAACTTTGAATATAATTCCCTTCACTTCTCAACCCAAAATAGTCGCATGTCAAAAACGAGTTAACTTCTGCGACATTTTGTTCTTTTCAGGTTTAATAGACAACCAGGCAGCAGATGCATCTCGAAACTTTTGTATGATGTATGGGGAGCGCGCATCCTGCCAAAATACGTCAGAAAAGCATTTTCTACATTAGCTGTCGTGTGGCAGTGGCATTTTATTCTTCTTCAAACCTTGTTTGACAGCTTTAACTCAGAACAAGTTTTCTACATGATGTAATCAATTACCTGCATGTGCATTGTCAGACTGTTACAGATATCATCATAGAATTCGCATATATCCTTGATGATTAATATCTCTCTCATGTTTACTATTGTTTTAACAACACTAAAGGAAAACTTACGAAAATTGTGCACTGTATTATAAGAAATGAAATAAAACTACCCACGATAACCTTACGACGAAAGTATGTTTTAATAAAACTGAGTATCTGTACACAAGCGTGCCTCTATGGACACGAATTAGTAAAATACTACTCATTTAGATTGGGTCTGTGTTTAATTGGTATGCTGTGACATACTCAATGGGCATACAAATGTAGCATTTCATAGATAAATTTACATATTCCTAGAACCCAAAATTTGCTTGCCAGCAGCGGAAAGAGGCGTTACCTGTTGTGCAGCATTGTAAGTTTTTCACCATTGCACTATTAGCCGAAAGTATTTTCTTGCGATTTCCTTATCGATGTTTGACCTGACTGCTTGAAGCTCTTCCATAGAAGGGATAAAAACGTTACAGTTAGTGAGACTGGAACTGCGATCCATAACGGACGCTTTTCCACAGGTCAGCACGTTACCAAATAGCTGACGAAGAGGTATGTGTTTTAGCTTCCTCTAACGAGGCTAATAGTTACTAGAACTCGTAAAACGCTACTTAAAGGACGAGATTAATTGCGATTTCCAAGTGCAACGACTTTTCTGGGCTGAAAACCGTAAATTTTCAATCTTTTATTACACCTCAAGCGATAATAACTCAGATTATTCAATGGAAATGACAGGTAAAATCAAGTGAAGTTTGAGGCTTATTTCCGTGCACACCAGGAAGTAACTCGTCGATCACAAAGTTGCCAAACATACCCTGCCTTGTTGCCAAATCTCAGTTACAGTACCAGCAGGAAGAAGACGAACCGATGTGATCCTACAGCGGGCTGGGAAGTGACCATAGCTGGCGTCTCCAAGTCGCGGCTGCTACGGCCTGGAATACGTAATGCGTCTGATTCGCATTTCTGTAACTAGGTTTAGGGACTGGAGCATAGTTACTAATAATACTCAGAACTGACTGCAAACTAAGCATCATAAATCAGTAACTCTCATAGTTGTTTTTATATTTCTTTCGTAACTGTACTCAAAACTAAGAACTCATTCACAGAAATTTTCGTGCCTCGCTGATAGTCGAGCACAACAAACAAATAAAAATTAAAAAAAAATGTGTGTGCGTGTGTGTGACAGAGAGAGAGAGAGAGAGAGAGAGATAGATAGATAGAGAGAGAGAGAGAGAGAGAGAGAGAGAGAGAGAGAAAATCAAAAAGAATGAGAGAGAGTAAAAAATTTGTGTAAAGAAATTAAATCATGGTATGTAAAGAAATCGTTCATTAAAATAACACGTTACACATCATTACGAAATGTATTCATGATCTATGGAACAAGAATTAGTCGTAATCTAATCTAATGGTATCATATTGAGAAATAGCAATGAAGAGTCATGAATTACCGAAACTTTTTCCAATCCCAGTAACCAAATCTAAACTTGACAATAAAAGACGACAATTTTTGTAATAAACCGGGACTCCTATCAAGACCCTTCGTCCCTGTTAACTAACCACGAAACATGTCTGATATACCTCTATTCTGAAGTAACAAACTGTGCATGCATTTAAAGATGAAGTGCATGATGTGGAGTTCTGTGACGGAGATACGAACCCAACACATAATCGGATTGTTAACTAAGTAAAATAAAATGTTACGTATAGGTTTTTCTTACCAGCTGCTAGGTGTTTGGATCTAAAATAAGGATACAAACTTTCGTGCCTAGGCGACAATCGAACTGCACACCTACCGTGCATCCACGAATATAACTTAAGTATCAGCTGCTTACTCACCAACAGTAAGATGTGTGCGTGTTTGACCAGAAATAACGGCACCTAATGCGATTGTTGGCAACACATAAACTGACATTAAAAATGCACGTTAATTTTCAATGGCAGGCCATTGTGCACGTGACAGGGCTTGAAATGATATTATAAATATTTTTGTATTGGATCAGTATTCGGAACCACATACTTACCTTTGGAGGAGACCTAGAGAAGATTGCAGTCTTGGGAAAAGGAACGAAATTATTGAACCGTACTATTCCGAGAGATTCAGATCCTTGAAAGAGGAGATACGAATTCGAATCACAGTACAGCACCAAATTTTCAACGTCTCTAATTCAATCAAGTATCAGTAAAATAAGAGCCCTGTTCCTTTAAATGGCTATCGGTTCATCAAATAAAATAAAATTTTTTAATGTAAGTAAGCTTACTGGCGACTGCATTTCTCTTTACCATGACTTCCGCTATGTCATTTCCCAACGTAAAACGGCTCTGCTCAGTTGGTAATGAAGGAACGTGATGTTTAATGCGGATTCTGGTTTATAACGTCTTTCTCTTGAGGTTACCAGAGGTAAAGTAAATCTGTTTGTGCCTCTTAAAAGTAAATGCCTGAACCCACGCATTGCAGCTGTGATAGTTCGTTCCACCAGACCATTGTGGCCACATTTCCCAGCCCCAGGAGTGTGCTGTAACGGATGATGTGCTTAGCTTACAAAATTAGTCACGGTGGAAAAAATGCGAGTCTATTCAATGGTTAAGTAGAAGCAAGCTTCTGACGCGGAGATTATGCTATTCTCATGTCAGCAGGATGTAAAGACTCTTCTAGGCATCATACGCTAGCCATTTTGAAATTTTCACAAATTCAGCAAATTTCTTAGTTCGAGAAAATCCACTGTGAAATGTGAAGTTACCGGATAATTCGATTATTACCGTCATTATTACTATCATTTTCTTCATACCGCTGCTGCAACACATGTGCTTGAAGATCATTTAATGACTTTTGGTCATTATAGAAGTAGTTTCCCACAACAGGTTCTTTCCCTGTCTGCGGAATCCTTTTCATGTTAATATCAAACATCAGCAATTACTCGAAGATTAAATTAAAACTAAAGTAATTGATGAAGACGTTACTTGATAACAAAAACGCGCTGCCTTTCTTCATTTACTTGCGCCTAGAAATGGCTATCGAGTACTGCCAAACCAAAAGGCAAGAGATCTTACTGTCTTCAGATATTCGTCGCTGTCAGTTCATCCATATGATTTGGTCGACATGACCTGCTTCAAGTTGTGTATGACAGACAATGTTTTAGAAAATCAATTGTTTTCCTTTGCAATAAACAGAAAGATTTTCATTCTAAGCTTCCCAAGAACAAAATTTTCGCAATATTAGTTGAAATTTAATATTCGCATCTATAATTTAGGAAAGTATTTCACAGTTGCAAAACTCGCATCCAACTCATTGACCTTACACTTAGACACTGACCATAAATTCTAGTTCAGAGTGACACCGGTTTAAGTAACCTAATGTAGCGAAGACTGTTTGCCAGTGCTCTCTCTCACTGGAAAATACGCAATTCACTCATTTGGCTCCATAAGTACACTGTAACAGTAATTTCTGTGTGTATACAATGCATACAGGTTGTAGAATTTAGTGGTTCTCTCTCTTCCACTTCTGTATACAATATGCCTGACCTAAACGGGCCATTTATCATTACAGGCCCTGGGCAGTGCAACATCATACTGACAATAGTAATGTGCTTATACTGACAACCTGACTGTTCGTTTTACCTGATTTTGTAATCATTTAAAGAAAACTACATGACCTTCCAGTGGGTGACATTTCGTCCCCCTTTTACTTCTGCGAAATTTGCAGTAAGCTTTTTGCTTTACAACCAGCGAAATGCGGCAGAGTACGGCCGGTAAACGATTCACAAACCACGATTTAGTGCCGTTAAGACGATTTCCTTAAACATTGTCGTAGCTGAAGGAATTTAGTTTTTCTTAAATCGTCTTAAGCAGCAACGTTCACAGGTATCTCAAATAGGAAAAAGCTCATTATCCAGGAGAAATGCAATTCAGGTCGTTCGGATACTTTTGAGCACGACTGTACAAATGTATGTGAAATCTTATGGGACTTAACTGCTAAGGTCATCAGTCCCTAAGCTCATATACTACTTAACCTAAATTATCCTAAGGACAAACACACACACCCATGCCCGAGGGAGGACTCGAACCTCCGCCGGGACCAGCCGCACAGTCCATGACTGCAGCGCCCCAGACCGCTCGGCTAATCCCGCGCGGCTGACTTTAACCCGCCAGATTGTTTTGTTTGTGGAAATTTTATAAGCTTTGATTGATGCCAGCTCTCACTGAACTTCATCATCATCATTAACCCTTATAGTATCTGGAGCTATGATGACAATCATATCGCTTTGTAATTTACGCTTCACTTGCACTTTTTCGAAATAATCATAACATTAGACGCTATCACGATTGTTACGTTGACCCGACTCCATTTGTACATACGTAGTAAGGGGCAAACCCTTGGTTATCAGACCTAGGTTTATTATGATTATTTTCCTGCTTCTTTATCCTCTGCTCGTCCCTTTAGTTTGTACCTATAGTAGAGATACACCCAGCACACTCGTATAGCAAATGTGGGGAAGTTTAGCAGCTACAAATGTATGAGAAAATATCATCAATACCAGTCCAAGCCGAAGAATAAAGGTAAATATTGGCAGTCTTGTGGAAACAGCTACTGCCGAAGTCGGCTTGGAATTTAGGTATCAAGCTTTAGTAGCACACTGCCCCTTTAACAACCAAACGTTCATACTGCTTGTCGTTACGAGATATTCTTCAGCTGTCACCTTTGACACAACTACTACGGTTACTTCTGCCAGTTAATGAAAATTGAAGGTAATATTTTATAGTTACGTCGTTTCAACGTTTATTGCTATTTCAAAGAGATTCATCCGATTCCACAAGATTATATCTTGAATGAAATTACAATGAAATCCAGACCATCAGTTGCTTATAGGAGTTAATAGATATCAACGGGGACAGCTGAAAATGTGTGCCCCGACCGGGACTCCACCCCGGGATCTCCTGCTTACATGGCAGACGCTCTATCCGACTGAGCCATCCAGATCACAGAGGATAGTGCGACTGCAGGGAGTTATCTCTGGTACCCTCCCCGTGAGGCCCACATTTCCAACTTACTGTCCACACACTACATTTGCAGTGTCCCTGCCCACTATACTCTTTACTCGCGGCAGTCAATCTACCGATTCCTGTAAGAGTTTGCGCAATGTGAGTGCATTCGGAGTGAAGAAGATCAGTGGCCTTACCATATGAAGATAGTATCTGTTCTTTCGGACATGTCCGATAGAAGAGATACCATTTTCATATACACTCCTGGAAATGGAAAAAAGAACACATTGACACCGGTGTGTCAGACCCACCATACTTGCTCCGGACACTGCGAGAGGGCTGTACAAGCAATGATCACACGCACGGCACAGCGGACACACCAGGAACCGCGGTGTTGGCCGTCGAATGGCGCTAGCTGCGCAGCATTTGTGCACCGCCGCCGTCAGTGTCAGCCAGTTTGCCGTGGCATACGGAGCTCCATCGCAGTCTTTAACACTGGTAGCATGCCGCGACAGCGTGGACGTGAACCGTATGTGCAGTTGACGGACTTTGAGCGAGGGCGTATAGTGGGCATGCGGGAGGCCGGGTGGACGTACCGCCGAATTGCTCAACACGTGGGGCGTGAGGTCTCCACAGTACATCGATGTTGTCGCCAGTGGTCGGCGGAAGGTGCACGTGCCCGTCGACCTGGGACCGGACCGCAGCGACGCACGGATGCACGCCAAGACCGTAGGATCCTACGCAGTGCCGTAGGGGACCGCACCGCCACTTCCCAGCAAATTAGGGACACTGTTGCTCCTGGGGTATCGGCGAGGACCATTCGCAACCGTCTCCATGAAGCTGGGCTACGGTCCCGCACACCGTTAGGCCGTCTTCCGCTCACGCCCCAACATCGTGCAGCCCGCCTCCAGTGGTGTCGCGACAGGCGTGAATGGAGGGACGAATGGAGACGTGTCGTCTTCAGCGATGAGAGTCGCTTCTGCCTTGGTGCCAATGATGGTCGTATGCGTGTTTGGCGCCGTGCAGGTGAGCGCCACAATCAGGACTGCATACGACCGAGGCACACAGGGCCAACACCCGGCATCATGGTGTGGGAAGCGATCTCCTACACTGGCCGTACACCACTGGTGATCGTCGAGGGGACACTGAATAGTGCACGGTACATCCAAACCGTCATCGAACCCATCGTTCTACCATTCCTAGACCGGCAAGGGAACTTGCTGTTCCAACAGGACAATGCACGTCCGCATGTATCCCGTGCCACCCAACGTGCTCTAGAAGGTGTAAGTCAACTACCCTGGCCAGCAAGATCTCCGGATCTGTCCCCCATTGAGCATGTTTGGGACTGGATGAAGCGTCGTCTCACGCGGTCTGCACGTCCAGCACGAACTCTGGTCCAACTGAGGCGCCAGGTGGAAATGGCATGGCAAGCCGTTCCACAGGACTACATCCAGCATCTCTACGATCGTCTCCATGGGAGAATAGCAGCCTGCATTGCTGCGAAAGGTGGATATACACTGTACTAGTGCCGACATTGTGCATGCTCTGTTGCCTGTGTCTATGTGCCTGTGGTTCTGTCAGTGTGATCATGTGATGTATCTGACCCCAGGAATGTGTCAATAAAGTTTCCCCTTCCTGGGACAATGAATTCACGGTGTTCTTATTTCAGTTTCCAGAAGTGTAGATTATATCTTAGTCGTACACATAAATGAAGACGAATACTTGACGTACATTGTAACTTATGGCTCAAATGGCTCTGAGCACTATGGGACTCAACTGCTGAGGTCATTAGTCCCCTAGAACTTAGCACTAGTTAAACCTAACTAACCTAAGGACATCACAAACATCCATGCCCGAGGCAGGATTCGAACCTGCGACCGTAGCGGTCTTGCGGTTCCAGACTGCAGCGCCTTTAACCGCACGGCCACTTCGGCCGGCCTGTAACTTATACTTCGAAACTTAAAGCTTCGTTTATGCCAATTGTAGGCTGCAGGTTCTTGTGGTTGCATAGTGGTGTTCCTGGTGCAAGTAATTCGCACGTTTGTTCATCACACAATGTGAGTTGAGTAGAGGGCGGTAACAACACATCAACAAAGCGTGTTGGTCTTCTCCATTTCCACAAGCGCAATTCAGTTACAGGTATGGGGCGTGATTTCCGCCGAGAGCACGTTACTGAACCTCTTAGAAGATGAAGAATTGTATGTCGACGACAACAGTTTCAAGAGTATGGATGTCAATTCAGCGGGAAATCCGTAGACCGCTCCCGAGTGCTGGTTTAAGTCGTAGAGCTCGTCCACCAGATATCTATGTGGCGTTTCTCGGGGATGTTTTTGTTTAAAACTATACAAGATTGAACTGCTAGCAGCTCCTTATTATGGTGGCAAACAACATGAAGGGTGTTGTAATTTCTTTCTGGGCCTAGAGATCCAAGATAATATCCTTTAGAGTTAAGAGGCTCTGTGTCATTTAAATGCATATGTGGACCGACAAAACGTAAGACTATGTGAAAGACAACAATAGCATAGTCGACCACGAGATGTACACTTCAAAGCTTAATGTGTTTTGTGCCATTTCCCGAGAAACAGTATATGCTGGGCAGTCGTTTTCATGGAAGAGCCAGGAACCACATACCTTGATATGGTGGAGATCCGGCCTTCTTAACAACTGAGACAACTTGCCGAAAAATTCATGTTTCAAACTGGATACACCACCACCGCTGTGACACCTCCATGCAAGAGTCTTTACTAACAATGAGCGCCAGTTATAAGTTGCTGGTTCATGTGGCTGCGGGAGAGGATGTCCGTAGTGCAGCTACATTTCTCCCTCGATTGATCGATGAATCGCTCGCTCATTCATTATCCAATATGAGTTGAGTCGAGATAGCGATAACACAGCAACAAATGGCACTGTGCCATCTCCGCTTCAACCATTGTTATTCAGTTACATTCGTGTGGCGTGCGAGCTGCGTCAACGATGGATCGGCCTCAAGGAATGCACGGATCACGTAGTGCACCATCGAACTGCAAAGTTAACTGATCCACAGTCTCATATGATTTTTATAGTAGTTGTGTCGTAGACTGTCTGTATGTGTCTCCTTCCAACAACTCGGAGTAAGTCTAATAGTGGCCATCTTAAAGAACAAGGATTGCGGCTGTGAAGGTAATATTTTAACATACAACCACTAAAATTGGAAACATAATTCATAGCGACTCATTTTGGAAGTCAATCTCCCATCATCTGGCAAGTTAATCCTACATAAAATGCACTTTAAAAGCACTCGATGTCAAAATATAAAAAGAAATAAAACTTTCTTTTAAGTGCATTTTGTGTAGGATTAACTTAGACAGGCATAGGATGGAAGCTTGACTGACGAAACCCGTCTCTTTGGATTACGTTCCTAATATTAGTGGTTATGTGCTAAAATATTTGTGACGAACTTTGAGTAAACCGCGATTTCACGTAACAATAGTAGTGAGTACAGTAACTCTAAACATACCTGCAAAAGCTTAGGTCGATTTTGACTATTATCTGGTTGTTTGTCGTGCATTCAGTCTAGGATACAATGAACATTTGTGAAACATAAATGTAAAATTAGATCCTAAACACAAGTTTAAAAAGTGCTCCAAGGTAATGTATGCATACTCGTGAAAAATATATTTTTCAAAAACGGATGCCTGTTTTAAAACTTAAAAAAAACTGTCGTACGCCTATGCCACGTTTCCATATTCATTCATGTAGGAGATGTGGTCTTGTGAGATCGGATGCATCTTTTTGAAACATCCTGTTTTTTCTTGATGTTGAGATGGACATATATTGCTGAAATCAAAGTATCCATAGAGTATTTTCAGACATACTGGCACCACAGATTTCTCGCTCAGAGTTCGAGGGAGTGGAATGCTTACAAGTCTCATTGTCAGTGGTAGGACGTCTCGCCTCTGTAGAGGCTGACATCTGGGAGGACTATGAGACCTTTTCGTGTGAACTCGTTTGCCGCAAGAACTGTTATCACTCTTCTATAATTTTTATGATGTTACACACTTTATTTCTCCATTCACTTACTTAAGAAAAAGAAAGGTAAAACCTAACTGGGGAAACGACTTGGGTCAGTATGTTGCCGGACTCAGGTGCCTGCACGTTAATATTACGTTAACTGAACTTGTGTTATCCATATTGCTTCCAGGCGTTATGATTTTGCTGTTTTTATCAATTACGTTATTTGACAAAATTTTGCCTCCGATCGCGAAACTTAACAGATTTTAGTTCAGTACGCTATATGGATTACATGACGTGTAAACTATATACCGTTGTCTGATGGTAGCGTCCTTGGCAAATAATTATAACGTTTTAGTTCCAGGTTCAATCCCAGTCACTTCTTAAATTTTGAAAAAAAAAGAAGGATTATCAGCAAAGACGGTAGAAGCACTTCGTGTAGAAGGAGCCACTATCGTTCTACCAACCGCCTTGTCAAACAGGACAGAGGAGTGGACACACTTTCACTACAACTTCATATGCACTTTGAGCGGGAAACTACCCCTGAAAGGTGGAAGAATCAGCAATGATCAATCAAATCAGGATGCAGAAGACAATGGGAACCACTGCATGTATGTATGCACAGAACATGTGGCCTATAATGGAAACAGTTAAATTATGATCTCTCCATTCGTAAAATATTACGGATTAGTCCTTCATTTGTATATCAAAGAGGACTCCCAAGAGGAAGGTAACAATCACAAAAATACTGAATACCCACGTGACATTCCACGGGTCGTAACTTGTAACGTCAGAAGTTTGAACGTGATGGGTAAGCTAGAAAATCTGGAAAAGGAAATGCAATGGCGCACTCTAGATATAAAGGAAGTCAGTGAAATGAAATTGAAACTTCGAAGGATTTCTGATCAGAGGAATATAGGATGAAGCCAACAGCAGAAAAAGTGCTGTAACACGAGTGGGATTCGTTATGAACAAGAAGGCAGGGCAGAGAGTGAGTTTCTGTCAAAAACTTAGTGGTAGGCGTATTCTGATAAGAATCGACAGCAAATCAACGCCAACAACAGTAGTAGAGGTTTCACAAGCTGCGACACTGTCGCGAATAAAACAGTGACCCGTATATACAATAAATTTCCTTTAATCTATGTCTGTGGTCACAAATAATTTTAATATTATTCCGTGCACTTATGTCATTATCTAGAATATTGGCACTTGAGCATATGCCAACTAGTGTCTCTTAACTCTTCCTGTTTTTAATAATCTGACTTTTGTCGCGTTATTTAATCGGTTTTTATTACTGTATTTCCTTTTATACGTTATAAGCTCATTACAGACCTCAACTGATGTATCCCCCTTTATTTCACGCTGTTCAATTAATCGTTGGAAACTAGTGTATACCTACATTAGCGACATCTGGTGAACTTACAACACAAACATATTGTGGCTACTGTACGGCAGCTTGTTTTGAACAGTAGTGCTACTGACAACATGACTCGTACATATGATGTTATTTACATAAATCTGATGATGCTGGTGCTGATTTTGCGTTTAACATTTGACAATGCCGCTATGGCTGCAGTACATTAGGACTTTGTTTTTATAAAACATATATGCCTCTTCATACTTAAAGCGTACAAACGCATATATATGTCAGTAGTACTTTTCATTATGGTCTATTTATTGTTTTTAAGCTGTAGACAATCTGCGAGTGTACTTATGTTTTTTTCCCATTTTTTTGCTGCAGATCTGATGATGGTCATTATAGACCGAAACCCATAATCTGTTAACAAATAGTTTGTGACCATAGACGTAAATTAAAGGAGACTTAATAGTAGAGGTGTACATCCCGACACCACAAGCACAAGATGAAGAGATAGAGCAACTATAAGAAGATACTGAACAGGTATTTCAGGATGTAAAGGAATGGGGAATAGGAAGAGCCACGCGAGAAATCGGTTTGTTAGTATGAAAAGTAGGGCACAAACACTGAGTTCTGCAAATAAACTAGCAGAAAAGTCAGAAGAGGACGACGTCTACTTGGAAATGGCCCGGAGGCGTGGGAGGGTTCCAGCTGGAATACATCGTGGCGAGACAGATATTCACAAAGCAGGTATGGATGGAAGGCGAACCCAAGAGCAGATATAGACTCGCATCACAATTTGTATCTGATCTGTAAGAAGATCGACCGGACATGTCGATTCCGTTTCAACTATACTACCTTCTGTGGTATTCATTACAGTAGTATCTACAGCTTTAGAGAACTTCAAGCGCGTCTCATCTCTCTTCAGTACTTCAGTGTCCCACTTGCTTCCATAATGGTCATGTCTGGGGAGTTTGGTGGCCATCGGAAGTGTTTAAACTCAGAAGAGCGTTCCTGGAGCCACTCTATAGCAATTCTGAACGTATGGGGTATCACATTGTCCTGCTGGAATTGCGCAAATCCGTCGGACTGTACCACGGACATGAATGGATGCAGGTTATCAGACAGGATGTTTACGTATGTGTCATCGGTCCGAATCGTATCTAGGCGTATCAGGGTCCCATATCACTCCAACTGCACACGCCCCACACCATTACAGAGCCTCCACCAGCTTGAACAGTCCCCTGCTGACATGCAGGGTCCATGGATCCATGAGGTTGTTTCCATACTCGTACACGTCCATCCGCTAGACACAATATGAAACGAGACTTGTCCGACCAGGCAACATGTTTCAAGTTGTCAACGGCCCAATGTCGGTGTTGACGGGCCCAGGCGAGACGTAAAGCTTTGTGTCGTGGAGTCATAAAGGGTACACGAGTGGGCCTTTGGTTCCGTAAGATCACGTCAATGATGTTTCGTTGAATGGATCGCTCCCTGACAGTTGTTGATGGCCCAGCATTGAAATCTGCAGCGCAGGGGTTGCACTTCTGTCACGTTGAACGATTATTGTCTTCATTGGTCCCGCTCTTGCAGGATCTTTCTTCAGCCGCAGCAATGTCGGAGATTTGATATTTTACCGGATTCCTGATATTTACGGTACACTCGGGAAATGGTCGTACGGGAAAATCCCAAATTCATCGCTACCCCTGAGATGTTGTGTCCCATCGCTCGTGCGGCAACTATAACACCACGTTCAGACTCACCTAAATCTTGATAACCTGGTATTGCAGCAGCAGTAACCGATCTAACAACTGCGCCAGACATTTGTTGTCTTATATAGGCGTTGCCGACCGCAGCGCCGTATTCTGCCTCTTTACATATCTCTGTATTTGAATGTACATGCCTATATCAGTTTTTTGGCGCTTCAGTGTAAATAAGGAGTGTGTCCTCACTTCGCCTTTATGACGATTTGAACTGTACTACTGACACTCTGGATGAGGTTTGCGAATGTCTTTGGAGGAACAGCAGCCCATTCTTTCTCAGGAATTGATGTTGGACGTTGCGATCTGGAGCGATGTCGGCATTCTAATTCCCCCCAAGGCGTTTCATTGGATTCAGGTTGGGACTCTGGGCACTCCAGACCGTTTCAGGGATGTTATTACTCACAAACCATGCCTCACAGAATTTATTATTTCTACAAGACTTATTCTCTCCATTACTACTGCACATGAATAGACGTACATACATTTTTGTAGATATGTATGTGGTGCATACCTTTCCTCAGCGGTTTATATACTACTATAAAAGGTATTGTCTTTAACCAATCGTACATAGAATTACAGAGAGCAGTCGTAGAAGTAGGCCAACGGCTTTGCCACGGAGGTAACGCCGGTTCCCATCAGATCACCGAAGTTAAGCGCTCTCGGGCTAGGCTAGCACTTGGATGGGTGACCATCCGGCCTGCCGAGCGCTGTTGGCAAGCGGGTTGCACTCAGCCATTGTGCGGCAAATTGAGGAGCTTCTTGATTGAGAAGTAGCGGCTCCGGTCTCGTAAACTGACATACAGCCGGGAGAGCGGTGTGCTGTCCACATGCCCCTCCATTTCCGCATCCCATGACGCCTGTGGGCTGAGGATGACACGGCGGTCGGTCGTTACCGTTCGGCCTTCGTAACCTGTTCGGACGGAGTTAGTTAGTCAGATGTAGAAGTAAAATATATTTTGCGGCTGACACGTTCTTGGGCGTTCATATCGTTGTTGAAACCTAAGTTAACGAAAACGCCCATATGTGGGTATATGCAGATCCAAATAGGAATAATGTAGCTCGGTCACTCTCCATCTATTATTTTTCTGTAGAACCTTAACCGAATATGTGTTACAGGTACAATACGTATGTGATGCTCTCTCGAGTAGGTACAGTAGTATCTTCGAAGTGGCCTTTCGTGCCAACACTCGAAGCCAACTAGGCAGGAGCGTCTAAGCCTTAAGACATCCAGCATACAAATGACATGTACCTTTGACAGATACAGGCAGTGAATAAAGGCTTGTTTATTCTCTGAAGCTCGCAGGATGGGATGAAGTCATCGCCTTATAGCAAATAAAGCTATGCGAAATGGAACGACTGTCAAGAGTTAGACACGTGCTGCATTGTACTTACTGAGCGAAAAGTTCATACAAGGTAGTGTGATTTATGAATAATAGGGTTCTCCATACAGTTCTCTGTGTAGCAGAATTTTCTTTATCCAGCTATTTTCAGCAGCTGACTTTTGATATCACTTTAATTTCAGTAGCGTAAGTGTGCACATTTAAATACGAGTACAAAGTCTCGATTTGGAAATACACTCATTTTGAAACTAGGACATTTCTGTTGATTTTAATATTTCATCTGTTTGCGGCGTTTTTCCCTTTTGAGACGTGCCTTATTGCCTAATTGAGGAATCGAGGGAGGACGTAGTTAGCTGTCGCCTTCGAGAAGGATCCAATCTGGAATTCGTGTCCAGCGCTTTAGAGCTATCTTGATTAAACATTAATAGGGACATATATTTTGTGAATAAAAGTCCTTCAGTCATTTTATAATACCTCTGTGTATTTGAGGATGAAAACTGAAACTTCAGCATTTGGAAGTTCTATTCGAGGATTTTCGGCACCCTCTAGTGAAGTTAACTTTTAAAAATTAAAGCTTTAACATTATTAAATGTATCTGCAATAAGGCATGAGACAACTGCACACAAATAAGGAAATAATGACACAGTTTTTACTAGTTTATACGCCTCTAACATTAACTGCAGTCTGGAATACAATGTCAATTTGTCATAGCAAATAACTAAGAATTTCTATTAATTTTCTATAAATATTAGACTAAAACTGTGCACTGGACAGGGACTTGAATCCTGGACCACTGCCTTTTGCGGGCAAGTGCTCTACCGAAGTCCCAGATTCTAGTCCAAGCCCAAGACAGAATTTTATGTGTCAGGTAGTTTCAAATCAGCGCACATTCTTCGGCAGAGAGAAAATAGTTCTAGATAAGCATCAGAATTATACAAAGAATAAATTGTCATTCAATAAATTAAATAACGTAACAGACTATCACATATAAGAGTGTATAAAATTAGCTGCCGAAACTAATAGTTTTTTCATTTCAGTGTTGGTCAAAGTGGCAGGAACCTTTCGCAACGAAGTTTGATGGGCACCTCTCAGTTTTATATCTTTAACAACCAATTGAATATGCAATATCTGCTCGTTTGCTTGAAACTGGACACATTGTAGATAACACAGAAAATAGCTCAAAGGTCCTACGAGCAGAATAAAAAAGCCGCAAGCTGGATGTTGTAGAACATCTTACAAACTCACATCCTGTTACAAGCTTAATGAATAGACGGACTTTCAATGGACTGTAGTTCAATAACCTTTGGTGCAAAGAATCTCACCAACTGTAAGCTCCTGTTTCATGGTTTTCTTATCTACTTTTCTTCTTCCTAAAGACAACTAGTCAGTATTTTTTCGAAGACTACTTACATAAGAATTGTTCGCTGTTTTGTTTGATTATAATTTACATCGGGATTTGTAGTTGTCAGAAAATAGTTAAGTCATTTACAGCAATCACTCTTCTTCCAATATATACGGTCCTGTCACACTAATGCGACCACCGCCTATGTTCTACGTCAACGTGTAACAACGACTCACAAACGGCAGCTGGCAGTTGGCAGCACAGGTAGTGGAGGTTATATAAAGTGTATCGGGGAGATGCGGAAAACAGTACAGTCGTTGTCGATTGTTTGATGTCCAAATGGGTATGCTCATTGGCTTTCGGGGCAAAGTAGAAGCATTAACGAAATGGCTTAGTTTGTAGAACGGTTCGTGTGCCAACGTCGTGAAAGTATGCCATAAATGGCAAAATGGCGCCATCCAAAACTGGCGCCGAGGCGACTGTGTTGCACCACGGGACACAGATGACAAGTGGTCAAGGACAGCTGCGGAGATGTGTATGGCCGAATAGACGTGCAACTGTTGAGCAAATGATCGCCCAGATGAACCAAGGGGCTACCAACAGTGTCTCCTCAAAGAACGTTCCGCGAAAGTTGCTCCCTGTGAGCCTCTGCAGCAGGTGCCTGGTTCATGCACCCATGCTGACTGCTGTTAATCGGCGACGAAAGCTGCTAGTTCCCCAACTGGACGTCCACTGGTGACAGACGGGCTTTCCAGATAAGTCACGTTTTATGCTCTATTGGACATGTGGCCGTTGACGTGTACGACGCGAAATGTCTGAAAGCAGACATCCTGTATTAATCTTCGGAAGCGTTCAAGTGGGCAGCGGGAGCCTTGTGATATGGGGAATGTTTTCCTGGCATTTACTGGGCGATTTCGTCGTTCTCGGAGGAAACGTATCGATTGAGGTACGTATCTTTGCTTGGGGACCATGTCCACCCCTACATGCAATCTGATTTTCCTCTGCACAATGGAAATCTATCACTAGGTCACAACAACATGCCACACAACACGTGGTTCGAAGAGCATTGGGATGGGATTACCATCATCAGCTGGTCTCCAAACTCCTCAGATTTAAACCCAGTCGAGAATCTGTCGGACCACTTCGATAGGGCTATTCGCGTCATGGATCCTCATCTGAGAAACCTGGTGCAGCTGGCCCCGGCACTGAAGTTAGAATGGCTCCACATACCTGTCGGTACCTTCCAGAACCTGACGCACTCTGTTCGTGACGTCTTGCAGCCACTCACACTTCAAAAGTTGGTTATTCAGGCTATTGACAGATTGTCACATTAATGTGACTGGACAATGTAGTGAGCACATTGCACAAAACTTTTGTCACCGCAGGAGACATGACGATAATACCCTGTAAGTCCGAACGTACCCTTGGTAACGGCCTCAGTGTGGGGACCAGAAGTTTCTCCAGGTATTCCATATCCCTGTAACATTACCAGACTGCGGGGCTGTTCCCTCCTACGTTTCACCCGCTGCTCCAAATAGTCCCAGAAATTTTCTAAGCGATCAATATCGGGCGATCTAGCACTCCGTCGACGTGCGACAGTGGGCAGCAGTGTTCGTCAAACAAGGAACGTTTGTATGTAGCCCTGCGAACATGAGTGTTGTCATCTTGCAACATGTGCCCACAGCACACTCATCATGAAGAAGCAGACGAGAGGTCATCGAGAGTGTTGAAATAATCATACTGGTTCATTTCACCATAACCTGAATGTGTGAGTCACTCCCAAAACATCACAGAACATCCTCCGACATGGACTCCCCATGAGTCAGCCACCCACACACACACACACACACACACACACACACACACACACACTCACTCACTCACTCACTCACTGTACGTTGAACGTCAGCATGAGATGTCGATAGACTCGACGCTCTGCATTGTATGAAAACATAGCAGCTAGTCAGACCACACTACACGTCTCCAGTCTGCGTTGTAAGGACTATTGAAGAAGTGCAGCTTTCTGTGACGCTGTGGACAGTGGCCTTCTGCGACGTACTCGTCCCCAAATGACCCTTGTATGCCGTTCGCTTTTCAGTTTTCGCCCGGGAACAGTCTGAGATGGTCCAACATTCACTGACAGCAGTCACTCATCTCAGCTTTGAAACCAGTTATTGAAAGGGTGTGACACCCGTCTCCGTAGCCCGTCGGTTACTTTTTTATAATTACTGTTCTTATACCGCGTAATATGGCTGCGAGAGGTAGACAACTTAGGATGTCGGCGTCGATGTACGAGGGGCGTCCAATAAGTAATTGAACCGTTTGCGTTAGGACGTTCAAAGTGCACCGTTGGCCGCGGGGCATGATGGAAATTAGTATGCACAGTACGGTTTGGTTGAGCGACGAAGCCCACTTTTATTTGAATGGATTCGTCAATAAGAAAACTGACGCATTTGGGGTACTGAGTATCCGCATTTCGCGATCTAGAAGTCTCTTCACCCTCAACTGGTGACAGTGTGGTGTGCAATGTCCAGTCACGGAATAATCGGTACGATATTCCTTGATGGCACGGTTACCGAACTGTACGTGAAGGTTTTGGAAGATGATTTCATCCTTATTATCCAAAGTGACCCTGAGTTCGACGATATATGGTTCATGCAATACGGAACTCGACCCCTTCGAAGCAGGAGAGTGATGTCCAGGAGAAGCACTTTGGGGACCGCATTCTGCTCCGGGGTACGCAGAGGCCACTGGCGTGGGCCTCAATTGGCCACCATATTCTCCGGGTCTGAACACATGCGACTCCTTTTTGTGGGACTATATTAAAGACAAGGTGTACAGCAATAACCCCAAAACCATTGCTGAGCTGAAGGCAGCCATTCAGGAGGTCATCGACAGCACCGATGTTCCGACACTTGAGCGGGTCATGCAGAATTTTGCTATTCGTTTGCGTCGCATCAACGCCAATATCGAACATGTCATTAACTAAATCTAAATATCTATAGTGACGTTTACATGTTGAATACAGTATATTCACGCCGTAGTTTGTAAGCAATTTACATTTTTTTTCATATAGTTCAATAATTGCCACCCTGTATTTGTCTTCCAACGACGCAGAAGCTCTATTGTGACTTGTAAACCTTGAAGATGTAGAGTTCGCCAAGTAGGTAAATAAATCTAAATACAGATAGTTATTAGACCTTTATTACTAAAATGTAAAAGCTGTATCAAAACTATTCATGCGATATCACATGACTATGTCTTCTACATGAACCAAGACAGCAACCTGAAGCAAATTTTAAGCTATAAAGAGTGATAAACATGTTCTGATTATAAAAAAAAAAAAAATTGGAATACTTTTGAATGTTACTTTTACCATTCACAAATGTTTAACACACCGGTCTCCAGTTCCACACCTTCTCCCTTCTCTACTACCTCTCCTCCATTCCCTCTTCCCCATTCCCAGCGGAAGTACGACTGACTAGAGCTGACAGATGTGGAAGGGTTTTCACCTGTGTCGGTATGCGCTATTAACTACTGATCGGCCGGCCGGTGTGGCCGAGCGGTTCTGTCTGGAACCACGCGACCGCCACGGTCGCAGGTTCGAATCCTGCCTCGGGTGTGGATGTGTGTGTTGTCCTTAGGATAGTTAGGTTTAAGTAGTTCTAAGTTCTAGGGGATTGATGACCTCAAATGTTAAGTCCCATTGTGCTCAGAGCCATTTGAACCATTTTTGAACTACTGATGATCCTGCATATGTGAAATTTGAGAGGAATATTGATGTACACAGTTGCAACACTCGAGGAAGATAGTTAAGTTAGTTACTTATTTTCAATTTATAAGCCTGCTGCTATCTTTCTCTTCTGGTTAGACCTCTTGATCATCTTTTCAGAGTTAAAAATTCTGTTGGACAGTTATTCACTGCGTAACATCTCTATCTTCAAATGGTTCAAATGGCTCCAAGTACTATGGGACTTAACATCTGAGGTCATGAGTCCCCTAGACTTAGAACTACTTAAACCTAACTCACCTAAGAACAAGACACAGACCAATGCCCGAGGCAGGATTAAAACCTGCGACCGCAGCAGCAGCGCGGTTCGAGAGTGAAGTGCCTAGAACCGCTCGGCCGCAGCGGCTGGCTGATAAGATTCACTGATGACATTGAGGACCACAAAGTACATGAACTGAAGGAATTGTGCTACCTTAGAATCAAAATAGCATAAGGCGTACGAAGCAAGGAGAACATTAAAAGCGGATAAGCACAGAAAATGAGAGCATTCTTGGCCAAGAGAAGTCTGCTAGCACCAAACATAGGAATCTCAGGAAGTTACCACAGCTTTTACGTTTGGGACACAGCGTTGAATGGCAGTGAATCACTGACTTCGGGAAAACTGGAAGAGAAGGGCGTCGAGAGTATGAGATATGGTGCTGTATGAGGATGCTGAAAATAAAACGAAGCTGTAAGATAAAGAATGAAGAGGTTCTCTGCAGAGTAGGCAAAGAAAGTGCATACGGAAGACACTCACAATGAGAAGAGAGAGGATGACGGAACATGTGTTAAGACGTCAGAGAATAACGTCCATGGTATTAGATGGAGCTGTACAGAGTAAAAACTGTAGAGGAAGACAGAAGACAGAATACATTCAGCAAATAATTGAGTACACAGTGTGCAAGCGATACGCTGAAAAAAAATGGCTCTGAGCACTATGGGACTTAACTGCTGTGGCCATCAGTCCCCTAGAACTTAAAACTACTTAAACCTAACTAACCTAAGGACATCACACACATCCATGCCCGAGGCAGGATTCGAACCTGCGACCGTAAAGTTGCGCGGTTCCAGACTGTAGCGCTTACAACCACTCGGCCACTCCGGCCGGCGCGAAGCGATGAGATGAAGAGATTCGCATAAGAGTGAAATTCGTGGGATCCAGTCAGAAGACTTGTGCCTCGGAAAAAAAGGAAGATCATCTCTGTGTTATCTGTAGAAGGCATTGCTTGGTACCTCTCACATGGCACGTTTCACTAAAGAGAACTTCTGAACACGCAATCAGTGCGTTAAACTCTTAATAATCTGTGAGTACAAATAGGTATCATTGCTGGATACCACATGACGTAAAATTACACAAACAGGAGACAGGAAGTAACTGACAAATGTAGTCACTATTTACGGCCGAACAAGTGGGCACTTGTCATCTGCTACGAAAGTAGCTACTTTATCTTCCTTTTGTATGGTCCTTTAGTATTACTCCTTGCCCAGTCCTTACGGAGGCTGGAGTAGGTATGTGGACACGAAAGGCAATGTCTTTGAGCTCCAGCTCCGGATTCCAGGAAGTTGTCAGAATCGGCGTGTGGGACGAGCAGAATTCCAGCGACCGTTGCGGAGACATCTGCGCCGGGGGGCCTGCGAGGAGCGATGCAAACGAGTGTCGGCAGGTCTCTCCTTATGCAAATGCGGCGCTGGCCGCCGCCGACCGCCGGCGCTGCGAGGTCGATGGCTTCCTCCGGCAGACCGGCTCCTCCAGGGCGGGGTAACAGCCACCTGCGTCACGGCTCCTCCCTGTGCTCTCTGATTCACAACAAACCCTCTCTACCGTAGTGATTACACAGCGGACCCGCATATTCTGCAGAACCTCTGCCTTCTAGGTGCGAACGGCGGAGGCGTCTAGCTCGTGGGAGATATACACGCCACACAAGAAATTTATCACCCACTGGAGACATCGCTCTAACACCTATGACCTCACCGTGAACGAAGCTGCCCAATTTGTTGGCGCCCACAAGGAATGGCGTGTCACTCGCAGCCAAGAAACATGCCGCAAGAGCAGAGGACGTAGATCAGTGGTTTGCAACCTCAGGATGAAATGAAAACTTCTGAGGGGTAAAAACAAAATCCGTTCGATGAAGATTTTGTGAGCACAGAAAATTAATTTGTTAAAAATCATCTCCGCTATCAAAATTTGGCTCTGAGCACTATGCGACTTAACTTCTGAGGTCATCAGTCGCCTAGAACTTAGAACTAATTAAACCTAACTAACCTAAGGACATCACACACATCCATGCCCGAGGCAGGATTCGAACCTGCGACCGTAGCGGTCCTTCCGTTCCGGACTGTAGCGCCCAGAACCGCACGGCCACTCCGGCCGGCTATCAAAATTTCAGTAGATTTTAATATAAGGTTGTAACAGGTACAAATGGGTGTATTTCTGTTGTTGACTGACGACAATGTACCAAACAACATTCCATCAGAATGAGATTTTCAAGATTTTGGAAGGTAGGAGACGAGACACTGGCAGAAGTAAAACTGTGAGGAGCGGACGCGAGTCGTGCTTCGGTAGCCTCTGTTGGTAGAACACTTGCCCGCGAAAGGCAAAGGTCCCGAGTTCGAGTCTCCGTCGGGCACACAGTTTTAATCTGCCAGGAAGTTTCAACATTCCATCAGTACAAGGGTCACTCCAAAAGAAATGCACACAATTTTTGTAAAAAACACAGTTTTCATTCTGCATGTGTCAAAGTTTTAAAGTGTGTAGATACATTCTTCCCGCTTGTTTTCAAACTTAGTTCAACCTGTTCCCGTGAGTGGTGCCGTCACAGCATGTCTTCAAGATGGCTGCTACACTTGACGTTCGTCAGAAGCAATGTGCTGTCATAGAATTCCTGTGCTGTAAAAACGAGACGGAGGGAAACATCCACAAGAGGTTGAAAAAGGTATGGAGATGCTTCTGTCGAGCGCAGTACAGTTAATCGGTGGGCAAGTAAATTACGTGATGAAAGCTGGCACGGCAATATTGAGGATTGTCCTCGGAGCGGCAGGCCTCGCACTGCACACACTCCAGACAATGTGCACAGAGTTTTATGAATTGGTGACTGCTGACAGACACGTCACAGTGAACGAATTGTCACTCTACGTTGGGATAGGGGAAGGAAGTGTTTGCAGAATACTGAAAGTGTTGGCGTTAAAAAAAAAGTTTATGCCAGGTGGGTTCCCAGGATGTTGACAGTGGCACACAAAGAAACAAGAAAAACGGTATGCAGCGAACTTTTGGAACAGTACGAGAATGGTGGAGACGAATTTCTTGGAAGAATTGTGACAGGTGATGAAACATGGCTACATCATTTTTCACCAGAGACGAAGAGGCAATCAATGGAGTGACATCATGCAAATTCACCCAAGAAAAAAAAAAAAAATTCGAAACCACACCTTCTACTGGGAAAGTTATGGCTACGGTGTTTTTCGATTCCGGAGGACTCTAGCTTGTGGACATCGTGCCAAATGGAACCACAATACATTCTGATGCATATGTGACGACACTGAAGAAACACCAAGCTCGGCTGAGTCGTGTTTGACCACATCGGCAAAAGCAGGATGTTTTGGTGTTGCACGACAATGCACGGCCACATGTCAGTCAAAAAACCATGGAAGCGATCACAAAACTCGGATGGACAACACTGAAACACCCACCTTACAGTCTTGACCTGGCTCCATGTGACTATCATCTCTTTGGCAAACTGAAAGACTCTCTTCGTGGAACAAGGTTTGAAGATGATGACTGCCTTGTGTGGAACCGCAAGACCGCTACGGTCGCAGGTTCGAATCCTGCCTCGGGCATGGATGTTTGTGATGTCCTTAGGTTAGTTAGGTTTAACTAGTTCTAAGTTCTAGGGGACTAATGACCTCAGCAGTTGAGTCCCATAGTGCTCAGAGCCATTTGACTGCCTTGTGCACGCCGCCAAACAGTGGCTCCAACAGGTTGGTCCAGAATTTTAGCGTCCGGGTATACAGGCGCTGGTTCCAAGATGGCGTAAGGCAGTTCAGAGGGATGGAAATTATGTGGAGAAATGAAAATATTGTTCTTAAAGATGTATCTAAACACTTTAAAATCTTTCAAACATGTAGACTAAAAGATGGATTTAAAAAAATAGTGTGCATTTCTTTTGGAGTGACCCTCGTATTTACGTCATTTGAGGATTAATAATTACAGCTATTACAAGTAGTATGTTTTTAGGTTGGTTTGTATCTCCAGGTTCACGTGGCGAGAGCAAACCATTAACGCTTATTTTTCCCTGGGCAATAGGTCAGTGCGGACATATAGACGCAAAACGGTAGTCTATACTGATAGGTGTTATCCAGTTGGAGGTGCAGTTTCGACCATATGGGAAACATTAGGCCGTAAAGTTTGTGACTTGTCTGTGGGAAGACTGTTTGTTGCAGAGAAAAACAACCAGCACACTGATGTGTGTACATATTAAGGTACCACATATAAAAATATCTCCACTTGTACCTTTTACAGGCTACATAACACATCATCATTATCAGCAGCGATTTGATTTCCACTTTTGGATTAAATCCTCCTCTATATATTTCTGTGCATTGCGATCTTCAGCGATACGAATCAGTGTTTTTTTTTCCATGTCTCATAATGTTGACTGCTAGTTCCAACCTTCCAAACTCAGTCTTTCCTAATTTCTTAGAATTCAGAAAAGATCTTCTCCAGGTCATACACCACGCACCTCCCTGGCTACTGTACACCCAACTTCCATCTGTTATTCGTCACTATCAAAGTTTTCTCCAATTCTGATCTGTTCCCTAATCCATTTATTTGCTTTTCTGTCTCTCCCATTAATTTACAATATGGGTCTCTCCATTAGTTGACGTGCCACACTCAAATTTTGAATGGTCTTCATGTTAAAAGATCACGTCTCAGTATCATGAGTCGAAACATGTAAAACAAAGTGCTTGTTAATGTTTAGATTCATACATAGTAAAAACTCCATTTTGAAAATCTGTTTAGTTTACTAGCGCTAAAGGTCAACTTTCCTCTTCTATGCATTGTTTTTTATGTGCATCCAGAGGTAGCAGTAATTTGCCATTTGATGTTAACTATTTTTCAGATTTTGAAAAATGACCTGGGTTCTAACACTACTCTTAGTGGACGAAGGATTATTTTCATATGCTGCAGTTTGAGCTAAATTAAAAGTGCTTCGACTTTGCAAAGACACCACACTATAAACAGATTTTCGTACAACAGGATTAGCGTTGATTCAGTGATCGGTCTGTTGTTAGTAGCTATTATTACTGGTAAAATACTGATTCCATTCGCCACGGCTTACAAGTGTGCTACTCAAATTTAAACTATGGTAGCAATGAAAACAAAAGTGCAGAAATGAATGTACTTGGTTCGTGACTTTCGATGTGTAATGCGTACAGTAAAACAAATGTAAAAAAAGTGGCCAGATGCGAATAGAACTCGCACACTGAGGGGTCTGAAGAAATTAAGTTATGTATGTAGACAGTTCATCCATTCCTGGAATCGTGTATTTCGAATATTTTTGCCTTTTATCGATATTAATAGTGGAAGATATCGGTCCCAGGGAGACTAAGATTTTTGAGAATGTTTTAATTATAATAAATAAATGTGACATAAAGTCATGCAGGAGACAGGAGACCATTATTATAAGAATCAGCAGTTCTCCACTCAAGTAGTCTGGGTCGCAGTGATAAAAGTCAAACATCAGGTGAGGAATCACTTTATTGCTCATTTCACGCCTTTCAGAATTTATCCGCCATCATATATCCAGCACGACATACTGCACGTATATATAATGTTTCAAGTTGTATGTGAAACAAACAGACTATTCACATGCCTTGTAGTCAGAAGTTATGGATTTTACTATTCATTTGCCATTTCAGTAAATAGCTTTACAGAGTAAAATTTTATATAAAAATGATTTTTATAGTCAGACAATGAGTTTGTTTATGCAATGAAGTTTTTAAAGGTCAATTTTTCTCTACTCATTTAACAAGTTTACATTTCAGCAACGTGTCCTCAAAAAAGAATTTAATTTTTCTGAAGATTTGTGTCGCCGCATTGCACTTTGCGGAACACGGTGATTAAAGCAAGGCTTTTCTTTCCTTTTAGCTTGCTTGCTGCTGCGCTGCATATTTTATTCCTATCACGTCGAACAGCACCAAGCTTTCTTTACCATACCTAAGCTATATGAAATTTGTTAGGGCCAGTTTCACAGTACAGTTAGGTTACATATAGATCGTTCAGTTAGCTTTGTTTTCAAAATTAATTATCAGGCCAATATCGTTAAAGTGCAGTTCAGATTTAATATCTTATGCAGACGATTTTGTTTTAGAAGTTGATCGTTACAATTGCGTGTGCATTATTCTGTGTTCAGACTGCGTAGGTTCATTCACAGGACATTTTTAGGGAAACACTTTAGTGACTCATCATTTCAAAATTCAATTACTTATTTTACGAAGCTTCTTCATCCTTTAACTTCGTGTGTTGGAATTTCAAGTCACTTATCGTGACGTCACGTTTTGTAGCATTGGACACTGTACCGCATAGTACAGTTACACAGGACAGCTTATTTAGTTTACATTTTGGGATTTCCAATTACGTTCTTAGTTAAAAATACAGTTTCAGTTTTAGTGACTTATCTATCAGATAGCATTTCCGTAATTACACCACTTGTATTGTTTAGGTAAAAAACAAAGATAAACGAGAGTAAAGAAAAGCAGCTCCGTTTAGTCCAGTTCCAGTTCACGAAAATAAACAAAGCAGAAAATTGCAACAGACAAACAAATGATTACAGTTTCAGAGAAACTGTGGGATTTATTCAAGAGAAAGTGCTTCACAAGTTGAGGAAGTCAATAACTCAATGATTCTCATCTGACCCTTATCCAGGCAGTTATTCCTCTTGGCACTAATTGACATAGTTATTGGGTGTCCTCCGGAGGGTTAACATGGCAAATTCTGTCCAACGGGCGCGTCAGAATCGTCAAAATCCTGTTTTAGTTGGCGGGCAATGCACATAACGCTCCAAACGTTCTCAATTTGGAAGAATTCGGTGATCTTTCAGGCCAAGGTAGGATTTGGCATGCACGAAACAAGCAGTAGAAACTCTCGCCGTGTGTGGGCGGGCAGTATTTTGCTGAAATGCAAGCCCAGGCTGGCTTGCCACGAAGGACAACAAAACTGGACGTAGAATGTCGTCGACGTACCGCTGTGTGGGTGCTACGGATGACAACCAAAAGAGGTCGGGCGACAGGCAGGTTGGTATCCTATCGTTGCCTATGGCGTCCCCAGATTCGTGTTCGCTGGTCACCGGGGCTCCTCTGTGAGCGGGACTTATCACTGAAGACAATTCTACTCCAGTCAATGAGATTCCAAGCCGAAGAAATGTCTGAGACGCACCGGACAGTACTGAGATGCCAGTCTACTGTCTCTCGCCATACGGCGCGGCAACCAGGTGTGATGGGAGTGCCATTTCTTTTCCTAGCAGGACCACTTTCGTTATCATCCGTGGCACTCTTACAGCAAATTTCGATGGTATTCTACGCCCTGTTTTGCTACCTATCATGGCTAGGCATCCTGCGTTTACATTTCAGCAAGATTATGCCCACCCGCACTTGGCGAGAGTTCTCTGGCTTTTCCTGCTCGTTAAACCGTACCTTGGCAGCAAGGTCGCCGGATCTCTCCCCTTGTGAGAACGTCTGGAGCATTATGGACAGGAATTTCCAACCAACTTGGGATTTTGACGATGAAACGCGCCAATTGGACATAGGCTATCTCGAGTGTCGTCCACCACAACAGGACTAATGTATGCGCTGCACTTCCTCAGAAATGTGAAATCTGTTAACAGTAACGACCCTAACGGATGTTTACTGAATGGTGTATCCAAGACAATAACAAAGGAAAGTGTCCTCATTTCTTTAACAAATTTTCTCATCGTTTGTAATAGGCAAGAGCTGTGTAAAGGCAGAGAGATGTGTTTCATCGTAGCTAAGATGTACGCTTTTGGTATCCCATATCTACTGGACATTTTTGTCCCGTTTTGGTCCATGCCATTATCTGTCAAAATATGGAATACTTTTTTTTAGCAACATGTGTAGCTACACCATCAGCTGCTAACAGAAACTTTATTAAGTTGGTACTAGCTTCTGGTACTGTTCAGTGTCTTTCATGGAACTTATTATAACTGTGAAATGCCACCTCACAAAAATATTTCATCGTTGCTGATGGTCAAGTGTAGCCCCTTCTTCTATATCTTCATGATGGATATGTTACGGACACTTTCGTCTTTCAACATTTTCATAAGGCTGTACGCATACATTCCTGGTTTGATAGACACTGAAATACCTTATCGCACTGCCACTGGCCTGCTAAAATCGCCTGATCTTAAATCCATACGAAATGCCTGGGACTCTTTGGAACAAACGCTGAAAAGTAGCAACCAGCATGCTCGAAATCTGGTAATTCTACGGTATTTAATCATCAATGTGTGGTCTTAGATGGATGTGATATGCCTGCAGAAATTTTCTCGGCGATCTGCAACCACTATCAGGACTAGCGATGTTGATACGTGATGTGAGCGTGATATCTCCTCGACTCTGAGTTATTGTCCAAATCTTCACGGGTCACTCCATCATGAACGTGGCAACTGTAGACATTTATTTTGTTTTCCACATTGAGAAGCCCAGCTAAACCCGCAGGACAGGACAAGTAGTAGGAATTGTGGAAGGGGGCCAGAATGAGCGGCTGTCAGTTACACTCCAAACATAACACAACAGAAAACGTCTTTAATTCTAAAACCGCTGAAGACCCATGAATTATATACAACTGCTGTATATATATATATATATATATATATATATATATATATATATATATATATATATATATATATATATATATATTGAGACAGAAGGCTCTAGGCTTTAACCTTAAATAGTATTTAAGGCCAAGCGGTGTAAGACTTGACTAGTCAGATAGATTAAGTTTTTTAAAAGCGGCTGAAGGCCGATAAATTTAAAACAACATAACTACAATAACTTTTCAATAGGCTGAAGGCCCAAACTTTACGACCAATAAGAAACTCCAAAACGGCTGAGGGCCTTTGTTTTAAAAAAACTGCAACCAATTTTCCAAGGCAGAAGGCCCAAAGTTTTTAACCTTAAATAGTATTTAAGCCCAAGTGATGTAAGACTTGATAAGTAAGAATCCAAAATTTTAAAGCTGCTGAAGGCTTATCATTTTAAGAACAATACAACTATGATAAATTTTCAACAGGCAGTAGGCACACAGCTTTATCTTCCAAAACGTAATACTTGATAAGCAGGAAAAAATATTCAGATGTGTGTGAGATCTTATGAGACTTAACTGCTAAGGTCATCAGTCCCTATGCTTACACACTTCTTAACCTAAATTATCCTATGGACAAACACACACACCCATGCCCGAGGGAGGACTCGAACCTCCGCCGGGACCAGCCGCACAGTCCAGGACTGCAGCGCCTTAGACCGCTCGGATAAGCAGGACCCTTAAAGCAGCTGAAGGCCGATGCTTTTAAAAACAATACACTCACTCCGTCGTCAGGCCACGAGTGGCCTACCGGGAGCATCCTACCGCCGTGTCATCCTCGGTGGAGGATGCGGATAGGAGGGGCGTGGGGTCAGCACTCCGCTGTCCCGGTCGTAAGATGGTATTCTTGATCGAAGCCGCTACTATTCGGTCGAGTAGCTCCTCAATTGGCATCACGAGGCTGAGTGCACCCCGAAAAATGGCAACATCGCATGGCGGCCCGGATAGTCACCCATCCAAGTGTCGACCACACCCGACATCGCTTACCTTCGGTGATCTCACGTGAACCGGTGTATCCACCGCGGCAAGGCCGTTGCCTTTTAAAAACAATACACTACAATAAATTTTCGACAGGCAGAAAGCCCACAGCTTTAGCTTCCAAAAGGTAATACTTGACAAGTAAGATCCATCTTATCTCACCGCTTAGGTGAGATAAGAAGTCGGCCCAACTATACGCGATCCGCCGGTAGCACAACCGAGAGACAGTCAGGGACCCACCGACAAGACGACTTGTTAACTACCGACCAGTATACAAGAATTACAAAGCCAAAACATTACAGACATAGCCACCCACAACCAAAAATACATTAAGCTGACAAAAGCTACACACCATGTTGGACAGCGACAACAGGTGAGGAAAGGACACTGCCTGAATTTACGTCAGCGACCAGGGCAGGTAACCGGAACACTAACGGCCACAAGGCAGAAAATTCCGCTGGTGCATCTGAATTTCAAACCGACAAATATAGTTAATTCCACCACACGGCGGCTAAATCTTCACCAAATCGAACACTCGCTGTTGCTCCCAGGAATACCGCCAACAGCGAACCACCAACCAAGTGGACAACGTGAACAGACGTGGATTCACTAGTTAAATCACCACTCAACTTTCATGTCCTGGGTCGGTGGGCCACGAACCTCATAGCACTTGGAACAGCCCCCACACACTCCGACTTTGCCTAGAGACCGCGCATGGAGACTTGCTTGCTGATCCGCTCCAACTGACCGACTGGCTGCATACTGCCAAGCCGGAACTAAAAACACGAGACCAAAGATGGTATATGGTGCAAATATCGATACACACCGCTGCTGCCACACGTAGAAAGAGGAAGAACCATGGCATAACCGCAATAACTGCAGGAAACTAAACACAGAGTAACAACTAAGTTTTAAAGCAACGCATAAGCCGGGGTCAGCACAGCTCACACATGAACCTTCAAACGATACCAGTAAGCAACACATTGTACAAGACGAGAGGCTAATAACTAGCAATAGAAGGCGATGTGGTACCAGTAATATCAGTAATATTTTGCTGAGTACCCGTCGGTTGTTCTCAGACTCAGAAATTGGGAGCAGTTTAGTGACTGAGAGACTACAAGTTGATGTAGCAGCATCAGTTGCGTTGGATGTGAAACAGTCGTAACAAGCCTATTCGTATGAGTGAGAGTGGAAAAGTGGTGATCTACAATGAGGTGAAAAAAGTCGCGAGGTTCCTCGTAATAGCGTATCGGACTGCCTTTTGCACGATGTAGTGCCACAACAAGATGTAGCATGAATTCGACAAGCCGTCGGAAGTCCCCCGCAAAAATATTGAGCCGTGCTGTCATTATAGCCGTCCATAGTTGCTAAAGTGTTATCGGTGCAGGACTTAATGCACGAATTGGTCTCCCGATTACGTTCCATGAATGATCGATAGGATTCATGCTGAGCGATCAGCGTTGCCAAATCATTCGCTCAAATTGTCCTTAATGTTCTTCAAACCAATCACGAAAAACTGTCGCCTGGTGACATGAAATATTTTTTTGGGAACATGAAGTCCATGAACGTCTGCAAATGGTCTCCAAGTAACCGCACAATGATCATTCAGTTGGACTAGAGGACCCAGTTCATTCCACACCGTTATGGAGCCACCACCAGCTTACACAGTGCCTTGTTGACACCTCGGGTCCATTCCTCCGTGGGGTCTGCGCAGCACTCGACTGATGCTGTCATCTCTTACCAACTGAAATCGGGACTCATCTGGCCACTCCAAATTTTTTCAGTCGTCTAGGATCCAGCCGATATGGTCACGACCCAAGGGAAGGCACTGCAGGCGCTGTCGGTCTGCTAGCAAAGGCACTCGCGTTAGTCTTATGCCGCCAAATTTCGCTGCACTGACCTAACGGATAAATTCGTCGTACTTCCCATATAGATTTCCACTGTTATTTCACACAGTGTTGGTCGTCTGTTAGCACTGACAACTCTAAACAAACGATGCTGCTCACGGTCGTTAAGAGAAGGCCGTCAACCACTGCATTGTCTGTGCTGAGAGGTAATGCCTGAAATTTGGTATCCTCGCCACAGTCCTGACACTGTGGCTCGCGGAATATCGAATTCTCTAACGATTTACGAAATGGAATTATTCCGCGTTCACAGTCTGTTTATTTTCGTCGTGCAGCTATAATCACTTCGGAAACATTTTCAGCTGAATCACCTGAGTACAAATGACTGCTCCACCGATGCACTGTCCTTTTGCACATTGTGTAAGTGGTACTACCGCCATCTGTATATGTGCATGTTGCTGTTTCATGACTTTTTCACCTCTGTGTAAGCATAGGTCTAGAAGGCTGGACGCGGTTTCAACTAGACTTGGACTATAGACGACTTACTATTTGGAAAAAAAATTTGTTAGGTTGTTTGTTGTTGTAGTCTTCAGTCCAGAGACTGGTTTGATGCAGCTCTCCATGCTACTCTATCCTGTGCAAGCTTCTTCATTCCCAGTACCTATTGCAACCTACATCCTTGTGAATCTGTTTACTGTATTCATCTCTTGGTCTCCCTCTACGACTTTTTCCCTCCACGCTGCCCTCCAGTACCACATTGGTGACCTCTTGATGCCTCAGAATATGCCCTACCAACTGATCCCTTCTTCTAGTCAAGTTGTGCCACAAATTTCTTTTCTCAGTAATTCTATTCAATACCTCCTCATTAGTTATGTGATCTACCCATCTAATCTTCAGCGTTCTTCTGTAGCACCACATATCGAAAGCTTCTATTCTCTTCTTGTCCAAACTATTTATCGTCCATGTTTCACTTCCATACATGGCTACACTCCATACAAATACTTTCAGAAAAGACCTCCTGACACTTAAATCTATACTCGATGTTAACAAATTTCTCTTTTTCAGTAACGCTTTCCTTGCCATTGCCGGTCTACATTTTATATCCTCTCTGCTTCGACCGTCATCAGTTATTTTGCTCCCCAAATGGCAAAACTCATTTACTACTTGAAGCGTCTCATTTCCTAATCTAATTCCCACAGCATCACCCGATTTTCGTTTTGCTTTTGTTGATGTTCATCTTATATCCTCCTTTCAAGACACTATCCATTTCGTTCAACCGTTCTTCCAGGTCCTTCTTCCTGTCTTCCTGTCTCTGACAGAATTACAATATCATCGCCGAACCTCAAAGTTTTAATTTCTTCTCCATGGATTTTAATTCCTACTCCGAATTTTTCTTTTGTTTCCTTTACTGCTTGCTTAATATACAGATTGAATAACATCAGGGATAGGCTACAATCCTGTCTCATTCCCAGCCACTGTTTCCTTTTTCTGCACCTCGAGGCCGGTCGCGGTGGTCTAGCGGTTCTGGCGCTGCAGTCCGGAACCGCGGGACTGCTACGGTCGCAGGTTCGAATCCTGCCTCGGGCATGGGTGTGTGTGATGTCCTTAGGTTAGTTAGGTTTAAGTAGTTCTAAGTTCTAGGGGACTTATGACCTAAGATGTTGAGTCCCATAGTGCTCAGAGCCATTTCAACCATTGAGCCTGCACCTCGACTCTTATAACTGTCTTCTGGTTTCTGTACAAATTGTATATAGCCTTTCGCTCCCTGTATTTTACTCCTGCCACCTTCAGAATTTGAAAGAGAGTATTCCAGTCAACATTGTCAAAAGATTTCTCTAAGTGTACAAATGCTAGAAACGTAGGTTTACCTTTACTTAATCTATTTTCTAAGGTAAGTCGTAGGGTCAGTATCGCCTCACGTGTTCCAATATTTCAACGGAATCGAAATTGATCTTCCCCGAGGTCAGCTTTTACCAGTTTTTCCATTCGTCTATAAAGAATTTGCGTTAGTATTTTGCAGCCGTGAATTATTAAACTGATAGTTCGGTAATTTTCACATCTGTCAACACCTGCTTTCTTTGGGATTAGAATTATTATATTCTTCTTGAAGTCTGAGGGTATTTCGCCTGTCTCATACATCTTGCTCACTAGATGGTAGAGTTTTGTCAGGACTGACTCTCCCAAGGCTATCAGAAGTTCTAATGGAATGTTGTCTACTCCCGGGGCCTTGTTTCGACTTAGGTCTTTCAGTGCTCTGTCAAACTCTTCACGCAGTATCGTATCTCCCATTTCATCTTCATCTACATTGTCTTCCATTTCCTTAATATTGTACTAAAGAACATCACCCTTGTGTAGATCCTCTATATACTCCTTCCACCTTTCTGCTTTCCCTTCTTTGCTTAGAACTGGGTTTCCATCTGAGCTTTTGATATTCATGCAAGTGGTTCTCTTTTCTACAAAGGTATCTTTAATTTTCCTGTAGGCGGTATCTATCTTACCCACCTCTACGTCCTTACATTTGTCCTCTAGCCTTCCCTGCTTAGCCATTTTGCACTTCGTGTCGATCTCATTTTTGAGACATTTGTAATCCTTTTTGCCTACTTCATTTACTGCATTTTTGTATTTTCTCCTTTCATCAATGAAATTCAATACCTCTTCTGTTACCCAAGTATTTCTATTAGCCCTCGTTTTTTTACCTACGTGATCCTCTGCTGCCTTCACTATTTCATCTCTCAAAGCTACCCATTCTTCTTTATTTCTTTCCCCTATTCTTGTCAGTCGTTCCCTAATGCTCTCTCTGAAACTCTCACAACCTCTGGTTCTTTCAGTTTATCCAGTTTCCATCTTCTCAAATTCCCACCCTTGTTAGGTTAAGACACACTTATTACCGTTAGGTATGGGCGAAGATATGTGGGGACATTACAAAACGAACAGTATTAATATCAGATACATAATATTCAGGTTTACTAGTTTGACTAATGACAGACTTCATGACGTTTACTCTACAGCAATTCAGTGCGCCAGCGACAGAAATACGTGTACTTGGACTCACTGGGTGAAATTCTTCCAGTTACTGTTACTCAATAATCTCACTTCGCAGCATAAGCGCCGGAAAGATCTCTTTTGTAACAGAATGTGGCACTGTTCTTTAACAGTGTCCATCTAACTTGGGACACAGAAGAACCTGAAGACGATTCCAGCAGAGAGGTCGAAACGTCGGTTGTGTAAGAAGAAATTGAATAGGAACACGATGCTGTGGAACATGCTAGGAGACTTTACTTTCAATGGCAACGGCTACGAAAGCCTGCAGACATAGGTAGGAGGTAATGTATTTCATCCCAGTAGCAAAGGCATATCCTTCTGCTGCGTATAACGATGTTACTTGCAGTGACAGCCCGCTTGGAAATGTTTACATCGCAATGGGCTGTGACGGCCGTTTTGCCTTGCAATTTTAGGCAAGTGCAGCAGCTCAACGTGGCATGGACTCAACAAGTTGTTGGAAATACCCTGAAGAAATATTGAGCCATGCTGACTCTCTAGCAGCCCATAACTGCGAAAATGTTGCGGGCGCAGTGCACGAATGATCTCTCGAATATGTTCCATAAATTTTCTACGAGATTCATGTCGGGTGAACTTTGTGGCCAAATCATTCGCTCGAATTGTCCAGAATGTTCTTCAAGCCAGTTGCGAACAACTGTAGCCCAGTGACATGGCACAATGCCATCCATAAAAATTCCATAGTTGTTCAGGAACAAGCAGCCGAACATAAATATTTCTAGTCAACGATTGGTTCAGTTGGATCAGAAGACCTAGTTCATTCCACGTAAACACAACCCTAGCCGTTATGGAGTCACCACGAGCTTGCACAATGTCTTGTTGACAACTAGAGTCCTTTACTTCGTGGGGTATGCGCCACATTCGAACCATACCACCAGCATGTAATCGGACTCACCTGAGCAGCCCATGATTTTACAGTTGTGTAGTGTCCAACAAATATGATCACGACCCCAGGGAATGCGCTGCAATCGATGTCGTTCTGTTAGGAAAAGCACTTTCGTCAGTCGTCTGCTGCCATAGCCCACTAACGCCAAATTTCGCCACGTTTTCTTAACGGATACGTTCTTCCTACGACCCACATTTATTTCTGTGGTTATTTTACGTAGTGCTACTTGTCTGTTAACGCTGACAATTCTATATAAACGTCGCCGCTCTCGGTCGTTAAGTGAAGGCCGTCTGCAACTGCGTTGTCCGTGGTGAGAGGCAACGCCTGAAATGTGGTATTCTCGCTAAACTCTTGACACTGTGGACCTCGGAATGTTGAATTCCCTAACGATTTCAGAAATGGAATATCCCATGTGTTTAGCTCCAACTACCATGTTCACGATCTCTTAATTGTTGTCATGCTGTCGTCATAACCACGTCGGAAATCTTTTCACGTGAATCACCTGAATAAAAATGACAGCTCCCACATGAATCACCTGAATACAAATGACAGCTCCCCCATGAATACCTTGAATACAAACGACAGCTCCCCCATGAATCACCTGAATACAAATGACAGCTCCCCCATGAATCACCTGAATACAAATGACAGCTCCCCCATGAATCACCTGAATACAAATGACAGCTCCCCCATGAATCCCTTGAATACAAATGTCAGCTCCCTATAAATAACCTCAATACAAATGACATCTCCCCCATGAATCACCTCAATACAAATGACATCTCCCCCATGAATCACCTCAATACAAATGACAGCTCCCCCATGAATCACCTGAATACAAATGACAGCTCCCCCATGAATCACCTGAATACAAATGACAGCTCCCCCATGAATCCCTTGAATACAAATGACAGCTCCCTATGAATCACCTCAATACAAATGACATCTCCCCCATGAATCAGCTGAATACAAATGACAGCTCGTCCATGAATCACCTGAATACAAATGACAGCTCCCCCATGAAACACCTGAATAAAAATGACAGCACCCCCATGAATCACCTGAATACAAATGACAGCTCCCCCATGAATCACCTGAATACAAATGACAGTTTCCCCATGAATCACCTGAATACAAATGGCAGCTCCCCCATGAATCACCTGAATACAAATGAGAGCTCCCCCATGAATACCTTGAATACAAACGACAGCTCCATATGAATCACCTCAATACAAATGACATCTCCCCCATGAATCACCTCAGTACAAATGACAGTTTGCCCATGAATCACCTGATTACAAATGACAGCTACCCCATGAATCACGTGAATACAAATGACAGCTCCCCCATGAATCACATGAATACAAATGACAGCTCCCCCATGAATCCCTTCAATACAAATGACACCTCCCTATGAATCACCTCAATACAAATGGCAGCTCGCCCATGAATCACATGAATACAAATGACAGCTCCCCCATTAATCAACTGAATACTAATGACAGCTCCCCCATGAATCACGTGAATACAAATGACAGCTCCCCCATGAATACCATGAATACAAATGACATCTCCCTATGAATCACCTCAATACAAACGAGAGCTCCCCCATGAATCACCTCAATAAAAATGACAGCTCGCCCATGAATCACCTGAATACAAATGACAGCTCCCCCATGAATCACCTGAATACAAATGAAAGCTCCCCCATGAATCACCTGAATACAAATGACAGCTCCCCCATGAATCCCTTGAATACAAATGACAGCTTCCTATGAATCGCCTGAATACAAATGACAGCTCGCCCATGAATCACCTGAATACAAATGACAGCTCCCCCATGAATCACCTGAATACAAATGACAGCTCCCCCATGAATCACCTGAATAAAAATGACAGCTCCCCCATGAATACCTTGAATACAAATGACAGCTTCACCATGAATCACCTGAATGCAAATGACAGCTCCCCCATGAATACCTTGAATACAAACGAAAGCTCCCTATGAATCACCTCAATACAAATGACATCTCCCCCATGAATCACCTCAATACAAATGACAGCTCGCCCATGAATCACCTGAATACAAATGACAGCTCGCCCATGAATCACCTGAATACAAATGACAGCTCCCCCATGAATGACCTGAATACAAATGACAGCTCCCCCATGAATACCTTGAATACAAATGACAGCTCCCTATGAATCACCTTAATACAAATGACATCTTCCCCATGAATCACCTCAATACAAATGACAGCTTGCCCATGAATCACCTGAATACAAATGACAGCTCCCCCATGAATACCTTGAATACAAATGACAGCTCCACCATGAATCACCTGAATACAAATGACAGCTCCCCCATGAATACCTTGAATACAAACGAAAGCTCCCTATGAATCACCTCAATACAAATGACATCTCCCCCATGAATCACCTCAATACAAATGACAGCTCGCCCATGAATCACCTGAATACAAATGACAGCTCCCTATGAATCACCTCAATACAAATGACAGCTCGCCCATGAATCACCTGAATACAAATGACAGCTCCCCCATGAATCACCTGAATACAAATGACAGCTCCCCCATGAATCACCAGAATACAAATGACAGCTCCCCCATGAATACCTTGAATACAGACGACAGCTCCCTATGAATCACCTCAATACAAATGACATCTTCCCCATGAATCACCTCAATACAAATGACAGCTCGCCCATGAATCACCTGAATACAAATGACAGCTCTCCCATGAATCACCTGAATACAAATGACAGCTCTCCCATGAATCACCTGAATACAAATGTCAGCTCCCCCATGAATACCTTGAATACAAATGACAGCTCCCTATGAATCACCTCAATACAAATGACAGCTCCCCCATGAATCACCTCAATACAAATGAGAGCTCGCCCATGAATCACCTGAATCCAAATGACAGCTCCCCCATGAATCACCTGAATACAAATGACAGCTCCCCCATGAATCACTTGAATACAAATGACAGCTCCCCCATGAATACCTTGAATACAAATGACAGCTCACTATGAATCACCTCAATACAAATGACAGCTCCCCCATGAATCACCTGAATTCAAATGACAGCTCCCCCATGAATCCCTTGAATACTAATGACAGCTCCCTATGAATCACCTCAATACAAATGACAGCTGCCCCATGAATCACCTGAATACAAATGACAGCTCATCCATGAATCACCTGAATACAAATGACAGCTCCCCCACGAATCACCTGAATACAAATGACTGCTCCCCCATGAATCACCTGAATACAAATGATAGCTCCCCCATGAATACCTTGAATACAAATGACAGCTCCCTATGAATCACCTCAATACAAATGACAGCTCGCCCATGAATCACCTGAATACAAATGACAGCTCGCCCATGAATCACCTGAGTACAAATGACAGCTCCCGCATGAATCACCTGAATACAAATGACAGCTCGCCCATGAATCACCTAAATAGAAATGACACCTCCCCCATGAATCACCTGAATACAAATGACAGCTCCTGGAAGAAAGGATATTGCCGAGACGTGGCTTAGCCACAGTGCTAGTTCTGCAAGGTTCGCAGGAGAGCTTCTGCGAAGTTTGGAAGGTAGGAGACGAGGTACTGGTGGAATTAAAGCTGTGAGGACGGGGCGTGAGTCGTGCTTGGGTATCTCAGTTCGTAGAGCCCTTGCCCGCGAAAGGCAAAGGTCCCGAGTTCGAGTCTCGGTCCGCAAAAAGATTTAATCAGCCAAGGAGTTGCACGTTTATAATTGTTTGCATGTAAGTACATGCCTGAAATGCCGCCAGAGTGTATTACGCTGTGTACTAAAGCGACTGTCTGGATGCTCTTTACTCTGACATATGTGCTTCATTAGATCTGAATTTGCTATTATATACTTCTACAGTGATGAATTACCTGTCACATCACTTGTCAGTGACACGATCTTGTCCTTGAAGGTCTGCCATAATCCAAAAAGGATCCACTACAGTAACTTTAAGCATTAAATTTAGCATACAACTCTTTTCTCACTCGAAAACATTATTTTCTGAGGTTAATACAGTTTTTTGCCTGTGTTGCAGAAGACATGGGGCACTAAGTACAGATGTGAAGGTGAAATGGCTAGACAGTCACAGAACAAGCATAATGCATAACCCAACGTTCAGTTAATTACCATTAATTTTTTAAGTTATTCGAAACTTCTGGTTTCCATAAAGTCTCAGTTTCAGACCATAGTTTCCGAGGCATTTCTTTCGTATTATATCTCCCATCGTCAGAGTACCACAGACTCCTTCTTCCTTATACTAATATTAAACATGTCTTCCAATCCTTGTCTTGCTTGTAGGAACGTCACCTCATTCGACCGAATGATATCCGCCTACCGTCGTCTGAAGTCTGTACTTTCGGATGTTGAGGCCAGTTTTACCGATACCGCGCACGTACTGGCTGACTGGTTTGAAAACATCGGCCATCCTCGGCAGGTGTCGGTCGACGGCAGAGTACCCGATGTCAGTGCCACTATGACAGTAACGTAAATTTAATGAACGCACTCTAAGCAGTATTGGGCGGTAGTCTGCTGCAATGTTGCCTAATGAACAAAGTACGGTGATACGGTATATTACAGCAGCTTTATGACTGTATTGAATAGGTCATAGAAAATAGAACACAGCATGTCGTTCTTAAGATAGTGAATTCCTCACATGTGAATGGGTGCTCTGAGCACTATGGGGCTTAACATGAGAGGTCATCAGTCCCCTAGAACTTAGAACTACTTAAACCTAACTAACCTAAGGACATCACATACATCCATGCCCGAGGGAGGTTTCTAACCTGCGACCGTAGTGGTCGCGCGGTTCCAGACTGCAGCGCCTAGAACCGCTCGGCGACACCGGCCGGCCACACGTGAATCTGGAGTCGGGTGCTGCCCACAGGAACGTCAGACGACCACACCATACTCTTCACAATACGGGGCGTGAGTCGTGCTTGGGTAGCTCAGTCGTAGAGCCCTTGCCCGCAAAAGGCAAAGGTCCCGAGTTCGAGTCTCGGTCCGCACACAGTTTTAATCTGCCAGGAAGTTTCATATCAGCGCACACTCCGCTGTAGATTGAAAATTTCATTATAATTATAAACGTGCCGAATGGCATCCTTCGATAGACTTTCCTAAGCATACTGCGCCTTTTGTTGCAATTCGGAAGTGGTTCCTGCAGGACCTGAGAACGAGGAATGTCCCAGTTCATTGTGTACAACACGTGTTCAATTGGCGAGAGGTTTGGTTATCATGGTTACCAGGGCAGTGGTTGTACACCATGAAGTGGATGTTGCTACGCAGCAGTCATATGTGAAAGTGCGTTGTCCTGCTGGAAAGGCACATCACCTTCCTGTTGAAGATCTGGCAGTATCAGGGCAGTGTTTACTTTAGTCTGCAGAAATGTCAAATATGGTCGAAAGTTGTTGCATTTGGCCCCCTACACCGTGTAGCCTGGTATGGGACCTGTGTGGTGGGCGAATGCACTCTGAAATAGGCAGATTGTTCAAATGGCTCAGAGCACTATGGGTCTTAACATCTGAGGTCATCAGTCCCCTAGAACTTAGAACTACTTAAAACTAACTAACCTAAGAACATCACACACATCCATGTCCGAGGCAGGATTCGAACCTGCGATCGTAGCCGTCGAACGGTTCGAGACTGAAGCGCCTAAAACCGCTTGGCCATGGAATGGACAGCTCACCAAGTATATGCAATACACAGTTCGCATGCAGACAGAATCTACTCTCGACACATAATCACAGTTACCTCCATCATGCGCATGCAGACAGAAGCTACTAGCATCACTGAAGACAACAGAGCGGCATGTCACTCTCCAGTCGACTCTTTTGCGACACCAGGAAAGCCATGCTTGGCGGTGTCGTGGTGTCAGTGGCAGCCGGGCCAGAGGCACAGGTGGTCTTAATTCTACTGCAAGCAGTACAACCCCTCAGTATGCACATGAACACAGTCCTTGAGGGTGCTATATCTTTTTCTGGAAGTGTTTACGGTGGTTCCCAAACGTGCTGTAAATTTTTCCAATTTTCAGTGCTTTAAGTGTTCAGAGTATCTTATTCTAAAATTCGCTTGTCTTTCACACACGACGATATTGAAGGTTAATTGACATGTGTCTGTTTTGTTGAATTTATTTGAGGTAGTGTAGAGTGTTTCTAATCTTGCTTTTCAATATTACAATGAATCATGTCGAGTATGTAATAAAGGGTTTCTCTCTTCATCTCGTAAAAGTTGCCTTGATACTGCAATGATTGAGGAAATATTCTCCATCTTCATTTCGAGACAGATATACATTAGCGTGCTTTTGGCGTCATTTTAGTAGCAAAAGCAACAATGCATCATTCGTCTCCAAGAATAGAGACGTCCTAGCATTCATTCCTCTCAAGGAGGTTAGAATAAATTCAGTTAGGTACGCCCGGCTGAAAAGTAGACCTTCGCTGTAGAGTCGTTGTACGTAATCACGGTGGATGAATGTTTCCGCCAAGAGACGATACGGTGGTATTCTCAGCCGCATAAGCTGAGTTAACAGCTGTACACCAATTTTCTCGTTTCTGGAGAGTTGTTTCCGCAGTTCGTTGCATGATGGATTCGTCCCGAACAGCGCGATGAGTTCATAAATTTAGACAATATTGTCTGTGGAGCTTCGCGATCTGGTGGTAACTTCGATTAAAATAACACTCGAGATCGCAATAACGTTTGCTTATAATGATCGGTTTCGGCTTACGTTAAAGCTTTTTCAGAATTTTTGGGCCGCCTTTGGCTGACAGTGTACGATCGTGGTATCACGTGAAGAACCGAGGGGGCGCCAGCACAGCCATAGGGGGCCCAAAAAATCTGAGGATGGCTTTAACATAAGCTGAAACCGATCATAATAAACAAATGTTATTACGATCTCGACTGCTGTTTTAATCAAAGCACACAGAGAAGTCACGTAATTTCTTCGTGCAGAAGGGAAGAACACTCCACTTCTTCTTCTTTTTCGTCTCTCTCTCTCTCTTTTTAAAAAGCCACGCTCCTCTGAAGGCAGAAGAAGTGATGCCCAGTTTCTTTTTCGAGTAGAAGGACCTCAGCTCATCGACTGACTACCGCGGGCAGCAGCAGTTAACGCTAAGCAGTATCGCAACACGTTGCTGAGGCTCAAAAGGGCCATCGAGAACAAGCGCTGGGGCAAGCTCTCTAATGGGATACCACTCCTCTAGGACAAAGCTAGGCCATATGTGTCCAAGTAGACCGTCGAGAGTCCTCAAAAATATCGATGGGAGGTCGTGGAATATCCTCCTTACAGCTCAGTACAGCTTCCTGTCTGACTCATATATCTCCGATCTCCTAAAATCATCTCTGAAAGTTCAGAGGTTTACCTGTGACAAGGAAGCGGAGGACACTGTGGACAGCTAGATCCATTAGCAGCCCAGAGAATTGTATAATGAAACCATCCATTCCCTTCCTCCGCTTTGAGGTAGGTGTAACAATGTCAGTGGAAACTATGTATAGTGTGAACTGTAATAATACAAACATCAAAAACCGTTTTGCATTACCTCACTTCCGAGAGTTCCGGAACTTCTACGGAAAATTGGAATATAGATCAACATAAACATCACTTCCGCTCCTTTTATTGCTCATGAAAACCACTCATTGTATGTTGTACCACCATACAGTGAGATGTTCAGAGGTGGTGGTCCAGATTGCTGTACACACTGGTACCTCTAATACCCAGCAGCACGTCCTCTTGCATTGATACATGCTTGTATTCATCGTACCACACTAACCACAAGTTCATCAAGGCACAGTTCGTCGAGATTGTCCAACTAATCAACGGCAATTCGGCGTAGATCCCTAAGAGTGATTGGTGGGTCACGTCGTCCATAAACAGCCCTTTTCAATCTATCCCAGGCATGTTCGATAGGGTTCATGTATGGAGAACATGCCGGTCACTCTAATCGAGCGATGTCGTTATCCTGAAGGAGGTCATTCACAAGATGTGCACGATGGGGGCGCGAATTGTCGTCCATGAAGACAAATGCCACGTCAGTATCCTGCCGATATGGTTGCACTATAGGACGGAGGATAGCATTCACGTATCGTACAGCCACTCCGGCGTACGTCGGCCCCACATAATATCACCTCATAACAGCAGCGAACCTCCACCTTGCTGCCCTCGCTGGACAGTTTGTCTATGGCGTTCACCCTGACCGGTTTGCCTTCAAACACGTCTCCAACGATTGTCTGGTTGAAGGAATATGCGACACTCATCGATGAAGAGAACGTGATGCCAATCCTGAGCGGTCCAATTTGCATGTTGTTGGTCCCATCTGTACCGCGCTGCATGGTGTCGTGGTTGCAAAGATGGACCTCGCCATGGACATCGGGAGTGAAGTTGCGCAGCATGCAGCCTACTGCGCGTAACACGACGTCCTGTGGCTGCACGAAAAGCATTATTCAACATGATGGCCTTGTTGTCAAGGTTCCTCAGAGCCATAATCCGTAGACAGCGGTCATCCACTGCACTAGTAGCCCTTGGGCGGCCTGAGCGGGGCATGTCATCGACAGTTCCTGTCTCTCTGTATCTCCTCCATATTCGAACAACATCACTTTGTTTCAATCCGAGACTCCTGGACACTTCCCTTGTTGAGAGCCCTTCCTGGCACGAAGTAACAATGCGGATGTGATCGAACAGCGGTATTGACCGTCTTGGCATGGTTAGACTACAGGCGACACGAGCCATGTATTCCTTCCTGGTGGAATGACTGGAACTGATAGGCTGTCGGACGCCCTCCGTGTAATAGGCGCTGCTCATACATGGTTGTTTGCATCCTTGGGTGGGTTTAGTGACATCTCTGAACAGTGAAAGGGACTGTGTCTGTGATACATTATCCACAGTCAACGTCTATCTTCAGAAGTTCTGGGAACTGGGGTGATGCAAAACTTTTTTTGATGTGTGTAATACTGTTATTAAAATTTTTATATATAAGGGGAGATCAAAAAGTTTCCATTCGGAGGCCATACAATTCAGAATCGGTATGTCAATCAGGCAAACGTTGAGTCAATCATCCCACCGATGTACCAGGTTGAAGTGTTGAAGTTTGGTAAAACACCGTGTACCGTGACGTCAAGAAGTCCGTACTCGTCTACTGCAGATCCTCATTCGATAGGAATCGTCGACCATTCAAGACCTTTTGCAAGAGACCTAAGACGTGATAATCGCATGAGGGAGACCTCAGGATTATAGGAAGGATGCTCGAGCGTCTCCCACTTGACTTAACTTCTGCGTTACTATATTGGCGTTATTGTTCAAATGACTGTGAGCAATATGGGACTTAACTTCTGAGGTCATCAGTCCCCTAGACTTAGAACTACTTAAACATAACTAACCTAAGGACATCACGCTCATCCATGCCCGAGGCAGGATTCGAACCTGCGACTGTGGCGAATGGTTCGGGCGTGACGTTGAGTGCTCTGATTCGAGGGAACCAACTACAGAGAGTGAAGTGTGCTCTATCAGGTAATTTTAATCGAACTGTAATCTTTCTCCTACATTTACGTGCTGATATACCCGCATCGGAGTCGCGCTACGTTGCATGTTCGCTGCAGCAGCGCCTTCACAGGGAAACTTTTTAAACATTCTTTATGTCACTGTAGTCTCATTTTCATTTGAGCTAGCCTTATACTTCCTTGATTCCGCCAAAATCTGGTGAAAGAGATATGTTGCACTGTGACCAAGCTGTCCGTCAGTGTTACAGGTCGACTTCTGGCGATGCTATCGACCTCTGTCGGTGGCACTGTGACGGCAACTTTCATCCATTAAAGCCGAAAGCGAATTTCCTGGTGCGAGGAGGTCGTATGACGGGAGGTGCACGCCCTATCTAGCTCCAGGCTCTGCGACCACCCAGGCGGTCGGCCAGTTGGGTACAGAGCACTGCACAGAACCCAGCAGATGTGGTATGAGGTGTCCTCCTCGCCGGTCAAGGCCGCAGCGGCCAACGGTGCCGGTGGCGGGCAGCTTTGCGAAACGCGCCGGGAAATCTATGGGGAGCCCGTGGCCAGCAGGGGGCGACGACCCGTGCCTGCGCGCTGGCACGTGTGGGAACCAGGTCCCGGTCAGTGCGGACGCCGCCACACGTGTGGCAGGTTACGCCACCGTCAGCAACGCGGACCCATCTGTCATCGGAATCGTCGATTTTCGAGCCCCGCTTACGCTTACTATCATGCAAATTGTTCACTGTATTGCCGGAAGACGCCGCTTCAGCTATTTTGGCCGTCAGACGCACACCCATAGAAGAGAAGAGTTCGTCTAAATTGGGGATAAATGCCCTGCCGTCCTCGAATATAAAGACTGGTCAGCTTGTAGAAGGCACGTGCCGAGTGTTCAAAAAGAAGGAACAGATTTTAAAAAGTTTCTTGCTAAATTTACTTGATACCGTCATTATGCACAGTCTATGAAAGGAAAATTTAAAGACGATATCGTGGATTTACAAAATGTAAGTAAGTGTGGTATGTGGCACTATAAACGTCGAATCGATATTGGGGTTAGAGCCATACTGAAGACCGTTTCCAGTATCAGAGACAAGGGAGAAGGGGCAACTCATGATCTCGTATTAGTTTCGTGGCAGGCATGGAAGAAACTTAGGAAATGAAATCGAAAACTGCGAAGACCGTTCAATGAGTAATGCAATAATTTCTTCTAAAAGTATGTTGGTTTCATTCAAGATTTCAATAAAGTATATTATTCCACACCCTTTTAGATACGAAACCCTATTTCTCAGCATAACCTCCCTTCAGTACGACGGCCTTACTCCACTTTTCTGGGTGGCCGAGCGGTTCTGGGCTCTTGAGTCTGGAACCGCGCAACCTCTACGGTCGCAGGTTCGAATCCGCCTCGGGCATTGATGTGTGTGATGTCCTTAGATTAGTTAGGTTTAAGAAGTTCTAAGTTCTAGGGGACTGATGACTTCAGATGTTAAATTCCATAGTGCTCAGGGCCATTTGAACCATCTGAACCACCTTCCTGGGAGTGTCTGTATGCCGTCATGGTACCACTCTACTGGTAGACTTCGGAACCAATGTGTTGCTGCCTCAATAAGCTCCCCATTAACCACCGTGACGAACGCGCTGAAGTCATTACTTCAATTTCCTGAGGGTAGCACAATACAGTTATGGTCGTTGCAAAATGAGGGACGGCTTCAAACATAATAATCACTTTAGAACATCAGAACACCGTCACCATGACTTTAGTGGCCGATGTCCAAGCACATGCAATTCAGCACAGATGGTCCTTCGTTGCTCTTTATGGTCTACCGTTAGGCGGCGAAGAAGCCACCAACAGAGACGTCAAAATTGAGCACCGATTTGTTTGATTGTGATCCGTCCATCCTCTCGAATGAGAGTGTGTGCTAACGATTCAGGAGTCACAGCTGTATGCGATCGGCCATATGCGGGAGATCGGACAGATTTTCGCGGCCTTGTTTCGATGCAGGAGACTTTACCAGTTGAGGGTGCGGCTTTGAGCTTTTTCCTTGGAGGGAAGGTGGTGTGGCATCACTCCATGGATAGCTGTTTCGTTCCCAGCTCGAAGTGATGAACACATGTTCCATCGCCTGTGACAGTGTTCGACAAAAATTGGTCACGATCAGCAATTCCACACTTATGGTCCTTTGTTGCTCTTTATGGTATTCTGTTAGGCGGCGACAAACCCAGCGCACACATACCTTGGAGTACTCCAACTGATGTACGAATGTGTCAGTATCACCAAAACAGACGCCCAGTTGAGCAGCGAAGTGTTTGATTGTGATCCGTTGGTCACCTCGAATGAGAGTGTCCACACGTTCCGACACTGCACGAGTCACAGTTGGGTGGGACCGGCATACACCCATCAGATAGGATACATTTGCGCGACGTTGTTGTGATGGCGGACGCCTCGCCCAAAGATTCACTGTGCGTTTGTTCACTGCTGGGTCTCCCTAGACTTTCTGGAGGCTCTGGTTTTCGCCAGAAGAAACTCTGCTTGGAACACACCTCCGTTACAGACGGCATTTTGAAAGCAATGTACAGCGCAGCGTGAATTTTCTGCAATGTCACACAACAAATTCCGCATTTTTTCAGCCGAAATTTGGCGAGAAAATAAATGCGTTGCATGAATTGCATTACTTATAGAACGCCTTTCGTACATTTATCTATCACCGATCGTACTAATAATACTAATTGTGACGCTGTTCTCTCTCAGCTCGTTGATGATGGGTGTCCCAGTCGAAATGACGTGAAAAAAAAACTCCTCGCGTGGTTTGGTTATTTTCAGATACTGTATCTCGAAAATGATATAACTGTCTCGATGGAGCAGCACGCCGGAGTGTGTGCGCCGCCCTTGCTTGTAATGAAAGCAACTGTGTTGGTTGTCTGTCGATCTTATTCATTAAAAATGTAGCGATTGCACCACTCGATAACGCGATGCCTCCATTGACTTGAAGTAACCAATTGTGTGTTCGCGTCAGACACTTCACTTTACTCGAACTTACTGACAATAGTTCTTATGCCCAGTTTGAGAATGGTTATCAAACGTTAGAAAATAGTGTTTTGAACTGTCATTCCATCACCCAAGCCGAGGCCACATTATGAATTTTGGAGGATATTAAGTTGTTAATTATTATTCCGTCGTCAAGGCGTCGCTACGTCGCGTATTCAACAACTGCACTACGTAACTGCCGGCCGCGGTGGCCGAGCGGTTCTAGGCGCTTCAGTCTGGAACCGCGCGACTACTACTGTCGCCGGTTCGAATCCTGCCTCGGGCATGGATGTGTGTGATGTCCTTAGGTTAGTTAGCTTTAAGTAGTTCTAAGTTCTAGGGGACTGATGACCTCAGATGTTAAGTCCCATAGTGCTCAGACTCATTTGATTTGAACTACGTAACTCAAGAGATAACATACCCTTGAGAAAAGTTCAGAATGAGTCGTAATTTTGGTGTGAAGTTATTGCTGTTCACATTTAAGTTATAACTCATTCATTTGGCACTTTCATGTTATCCGAAGATTCAGTCATTTCCACAAATTCGCTTGAAATGTCCACTAAATCATGTAGGTGACACGAAGAATTAAAGTTGAATTACGATTTATTGTCTTTCGTAATTATTATTTGCCCTACACTCAGCACACACACCGGTATGTCATTTAGGGAATTGCATATGTTAATTGTAATTTCTTCGTGAATGCGTTTTGTTGTAGTCTACTCACGTCTAATAATCGAGTTTATGTCGGCGATCAGTCTCTTTCTGTGTCCTTTGATGTTCGTGAGTATTAAGTATCACGAAGGCTAAATCCCATCACAAATCGGTAATCACACGATTCACTTTTCTGTCACATACTTCAAAATCCCGTTATTTGTCTAACGGTGAAGATGATTCTACTTAGTCCGACTTCTGACTAATATTTCCAGTCTATATCCTAAAACTTTAAACTTCAAGTCAGTTTTAAAACAATCTAGCAGCACTTAACATGTGTATTACTGTTGCCCGAGTACAAGAGAGAAGTGTAGTTAACATCTCCATTGCCGAGTTACATTGTAGTCACAACGAACTTACAGCTCGATGCGGCTGCAACCCTCTTCTAGGATAAGTGTTATCTTTGGTCGATTTATGGTCTGGACTTTAACTTCGTAAATAATAATTTTTGAATTATTTCTTTAAAGTTTCTGTTTTGAATCGTATGGTATTCTTTCATTCAGTCCTTTATTTACGATAAGCGTTAGTATCTATATAAAATCCCTGTTAATTAAACGGACAAGAGTGTAAATTTTGTTGTCATAAGCTGCCGTCGCTGTCAGGATGACTAATTTTGCTATTTGTTTTGCAACAAAAGCCTGGTCATTATGGGTTCTATATTTGGAGTGTTGCATAATCTACCTATGTACTTAATTGACAGAGTGTAATACCTAAGGGGTTTGTACAGACTATTTTGCTGTCAGGCGGCTAGCGTTCAGATACAGGAGAATACTTTCTGTACGCAAATTTTCAGTGGATTTTCACTTTGGCCGGTAGCACGAGAAGCAACATTCGGTGTCGGAGGTGCAAGCTACTGGAAATTTTTGAAACTGGTAGTCGTCTCTCATTCTGTTCTGTTGAGAGCAGCAATGAGCATAAAAAAGTTTTGAAATTCAATTACAAATTTCTTTGGATACTCTTGCTACTGCTCAATATCCATTACATCATGACGTGATACACCTGTGTGTGTGTGTGTGTGTGTGTGTGTGTTGACTCAGGATGCAATATAATTTTACAAAAATCTTTTTTTTTCTAGTAATGCCCCTATTTCTCGTTGGGTACGTCCTCCGCTGTACCGTTCTTAATTGGTACTGGTTATGTAGCTCACAGACGCGCCAACACGATGACAAATTCTTTAACTTGAAACTTCAATTGCCTCCACAAAGGCCTTGTCTCCGGCATGTCTCCAGAAGCAGGAATCGCATTGTATGATATCGGAAGTCACCAACAATGTAGTATGAGCTATCACCTTCCCTTGGGCGATCCCGAATCTAGGAATAGATTGCCGAACGTGCAGAGAGCAAAAATCTAAAAGCTTTGCTACAGAATACGGCATGAAAAAATTTATTTTCGTGAATCTCTTTCATATTCAGTGTTTTCCGTCCCCAATATTGTCTCTATAAGTTAATCTTACCTGACAGATGAAAAGTTGCTTCATCCAAAACAAACTAGAGTGGAAGAATTTCCTTGTATCAGAAAGTTACAGCAATAAAGTTAACTCCGTTGAAAGTTAATACCGTGGTGCTATAGAGGCTACAAACTTTATCTCTGAATTAAAAATCATTTACATCAAGTAAGTGCCTATTTCGGCTTTTAACTCATCTTCAAAGATAAATATACATTTAATGCATGGAGCTACAAAATAACATTTAAACTGTTACATGATAGCCGGAAGAATATTCGGGTGTAAATAAAAAAAAAAATGGTTCAAATGGCTCTGAGCACTATGGGACTCAACATCTGAGGTCATCAGTCCCCTAGAACTTAGAACTAATTAAACCTCACTAACCTAAGGACATCACACACATCCATGCCCGAGGCAGGATTCGAACCTGCGAACGTAGCGGTCGCGCGGTTCCAAATTGAAGCGTCTAGAACCGCTCGGCCACACAGGCCGGCTGTAAATAAATTTTAGGCAATGTCATCACAACACACTTTCACATCAGAAATGTTTCTCCACTCATCATAACAGTTTAGCATTACATTTGCATCAACATACACTTTAGTCCTTTTATATAAGGGACGTGAAGAACATCTAGACAAAAAGAAAGATAAATACAAGATGCATGATTGAAAGTTGACTCATCTGTTATTGCTGCCACGTTGTACCTCCTACAGCAAGTGAAATTTGCAGGAGAGCACGATGTGGCATACAAAATATCCCCTACATGTCCGAGCTGTGTGTTTGTGAAGCCTTCGAAAGAGCACTCTTTGTATTAAGTCGTTCGGGAGTTTGTGCCCGCTTCCTGATATGCTGCTTGCTGACGTTCTTGGATTATTCGAGTGATTGTTGTATATTTTTCTGTTTCGACGGCTTGTGCGGCTGACCTGATCATAGATTCTCTCTCAAATGTAGAGAGCAGCAATTGGCCACCCGAACGGAGATCATGCTGCCGGCCGCGGTGGTCTCGCGGTTCTAGGCGCGCAGTCCGGAACCGCGCGACTGCTACGGTCGCAGGTTCGAATCCTGCCTCGGGCATGGATGTGTGTGATGTCCTTAGGTTAGTTAGGTTTAACTAGTTCTAAGTTCTAGGGGACTGATGACCTAAGATGTTAAGTCCCATAGTGCTCAGAGCCATTTGAACCAATTTGGAGATCATGCTGTACGTTGTGACATTGCTCCACAGGGTGTTCAAAAACATGTCGAATACTTTGAGAGGTGGTCGTACTCATCCAAATAAGATAAATAAATCCAATAAACATGGGTCCGGGAATGCATACTTTCTGAGGTAAACACGTGTTTACAGGAAGGGCTGCGAGAAGCTTGTTGTGGATATTAGCACAGCCGTTGCAGTGACGCTCCGTCAAATGTATCGGCACTATATTGTGACGCCTTACTCACAGTACTCTACCCACCATGACGTGGTCTGCAGTCAGTTATGTGGCTCGACTCGTGTAGTCCTTTTGTCTAGATGTTCTTCACGTCCCTTATATAAAAGGACTAAAGTGTCTGTTAATGAAAATGTAATGCTAAACTGTTATGATGAGTGGGGAAACTTTTCTGATGTGAAAGTGTGCTGTAGTGCCTTATTGTACAGTACCTTCAGCCCTGAGTACGGCCGGCCGTGGTGGCCAAGCGGTTAAAGGCGCTACAGTCTGGAACCGCGCGGCCGCTACGGTCGCAGGTTCGAATCCTGCCTTGGGCATGGATGTGTGTGATGTCCTTAGGTTAGTTAGGTTTAAGTAGTTCTAAGTTCTAGGGGACTGATGACCTTAGAAGTTAAGTCCCATAGTGCTCAGAGCCATTTGAACCATTTGAACCCTGAGTACGTATCATGGTGCTTAACCTTCTTGCAAACGCGGGTTCACTTATGTGTTTACTGTTATTGCGCTGTTTGTACGTACAAATGGTGAAGTCCTTTTAAATTTTCTTTCTTCCACCACTTGTTAGCAATGAAAGCCTGCTACTCGACAAGTGAAATCGCGGTTATGATATTTGCTATGGAATAGCAGATGGACGTTGTCTGCAAGTCTGTGCCCTCTAAGCTGAAAAATATACACAGCGCAGGGTGCCCTCTGATAAGCTGTTCGCCAGACTTTTCCAGCGTCCGAGGGACACGGGTACCCTTGCACCTCGGAAGACTGACAGTGGAAGACCCCACACAGTCCGCACTCCTGACATGGAGGAGCGTGATCTACCTTCGCTGGAAGAAACCCCTGGGACCAGTGTGCGACGATTAGCAGCAGCAGAAGAAGGCCTGTCTCTTATCTAGGGGTACTTCATGAACAGTTGCTGTTTTGATGAACAATTTCTGTACCCATATCATTTGTGGCGCATTCAGGCCTAACGACATAGGATCATGATGGCAGATGGCGGTTCTGTCCGTGGCTGTTGCAGAAGTGTGCCACTGCTCACATCCAAGATTTTCTTTACCGATGAGGCAAGGATCACAAGAGATGGTGTTATGAATTTACACAACCAGTATGTATGGGCGTATGTACATCTGCACGCAGTTCAGGAAAGAGGGCATCAACAGCGATTCTAAATCAACGTATGGGATGGCGTACTTGGGCGGTAGATTAACGGGGCTATACGTGCTACCACAAACGTTAACTGGGCCGCATTATCTGAACTTTCTCATTGATGTGGTGCCTATCTTGCTGGAGGCTGTGCCATTGCAGCAACGAATACAAATGTGGTTCATGCAAGGTGCACCAGCACACTTTCGTCAGAATGTGCCCAAACATCTGATTCAGACATTTCAGGGCCGCTGGACTGGTCGGGGGCGGGCGCACACTTTGGCCTGCTCGTTCTTCAGACCTCAATCCCTTAGACTTTTGTTTCTTGAGACACTTGAAGGAATTGGTCTACACCACGCCAATCAACGACGTGCGGACACTGCAGGGTCGCGTCTGAAGTGCGTGCCAGCAGGTACAACAACAACCGGGTGTACTTCAAAGCGGATGGCAGAGGAGTGCATCGTCATGAATGGGCACCACGTTGAACGCCTCCTCTAACACGTGTTTATCGTAGAAAGTTTGCATTTTCGAAGCCCATGTTTATTAGACTTATCTCAGTAAGTATACGTTTCCAGAACCATGTTTATTGGACTTATTTTTATAGTTTCCATTAGTACTGTCACCCCTCAAAAGTGTTTTTAACACCGTGTATAAAATGCGTACAATATTATTTTCGCTGTTGCCTAACATGATGTGGTTCTCATGAATCTATCACTCTTAACTGTAAAACACCTCTAGCAAACTGTCAACCTATTGCTTCTACCTGAAATTTCTTTCGTTCTCTAACTCGGGTAGTCACATATCAAATGTTAGTTGTATTGTAACATTAATTACAATATCCGCTCCTACATAAGACTGCTTGTAATTTCTTATTCCTCTTCACTCCTATCATGTTTACACGTGTTTCTTCAGTCCGTGCTTAACATTTGATACAGTTCCTCTTTTTTTATCTTTTTTTCTGCTAGTATTTGTTGACAGTCAGAAGCACGTTTTTTCGAGGAGAGAGAATAAATTTTGCTGGGTGAACTGTAACTCCACCGACAAACATTCAGATGTGGTAGTGTGGAGCAAAACGCGAAAAGGTATCTCGTAAACACAGGCTCAGAAATTTGCACTTTTTCATTTTCGATAGAGTGAAACACATTTCATCTCTTTGTTTTCCCTATTTTGGGAGGAGGTGGTATGGATTACGACGAGAAAATAATATCCAGTAAACATGAGCTCTAAAATGCATACCTTAAGGGGAGCACTTGTTCAGTGGCATGGGAGATCTTCTCAGCAATGCACTATTATGACGTAATTACAAAATAATTGAATAGTCAGCTTTCACTTCTTGTGTCGTCAGCAGTATTACGAATGGGCACCCAGCGAAGTGGTTCGCACCAAGTTAATCTGATGGAATGGCTTTAGGAAGTGCGGTCTTAAATTCAGTCATTTGCTGGGAAAGTGGATTATATTATTAGTTCAGGAATGTGTGATTTGTCTCGCGATATGTTAATAATACGTGTCCCTCATTTAAAAATTGATAAAGGAGTGTATTACAATTGATGAAAATAACTAATGGTCTCGGGAGTGGACTTGATAGATATACGCATGATTCCTGAGCACTATGGGACTCAACATCTGAGGTTATCAGTCCCCTAGAACTGGAACTACTTAAACCTTACTAACCTAAGGACATCACACACATCCATGTCCGAGGCAGGATTAGAACCTGCGACCGTAGCGGTCGCGTGGTTCCGGACTTAAGCGCCTAGAACCACTCGGCCACAACAGCCTGCTCGCTACATTGTAGTTTACTATTTTACTGAAGGAATGTTTGGAACAAGAAACCGCTAGAATCCGTCCGATTACATTATTTAGGTAAAATGAGAGCCTTGGCTTCTTACTCTGCAATTTCATAACAGCCTCTAATGAAAAGCAAGGACACAACGCCTGCTTGCTACCTCTGTGCTGGGACGACATCGCATGAAAACGCTAGGTCGCTGGAACCATTATAACTCCAGTGTTATATTCTGATATTCCAGTACCTACTGAGACAGTTAAGTGATATCTGTGGTAATATAGAGAAGGGAGTAGCGCATTAGTCGTTTAACCACTTTCCAGCTACTACCCACACATTTGGTCGCTGTTGAAACAGGTCACTACTTGATTTCGTCGCATGTACCATCGCTGGTAGCGATATTTAGATTTATACATACTCGACAATCGAGCTAATAAATAACAAATGTTACATAGATATGACAGTATATCCCTAATAAGAACGGCATTCTGATCTCTGGTTATTACAAAATCTCTACTACAACAGCATACCTGATCTGAAATCCCGTAAACGTACTTCGCATACTAGGCGGCGATATGTAGTTGCATTGACTGCTTTATGAAAGTAAAGTAATACAACCGCAGCCCGGGCTCCGCTACTTGCAGCCTTATGAATATAATGAAAGAAAAGTTCTCGCGGCTCTTTATACACTGCTGGCCACCGTAAATGCAACACCCCGAAGGAAGCATCCGAATCAAGTGAAATTTACACCATGGGTTTGCAGCGATGAGATATGCAACTGATTAGAATTTCAGCGCAGACGCACATCACGCGCGCCTGTGGCGCCACCTCATAGCGCCATTTAACGCTTGGCGATTTCGACGAGTGTACGTTCGGCACGTGTGTTTACCTTGTGGTTGTTTCACACGACGATCAGTTATGCCTCGTAGACAACAGAGAACATCGTTTGATCAAGTATCCGAGTTCGACAGAGGAAGGATAGTGGCTTACCGAGATTGTGGATTATCATACAGAGAAATCGCTAGTCGTGTTGGACGAAACCAAACAACTGTAATGCGGATATGTGACCGTTGGATGCAGGAGGGTACGACGGACCGACGTGGTCGATCGCATTCACCTCGGTGCACCACTGCACGTGCTGATAGGCAAATTGTGCGCATGGCAGTGACGGATCGCTCAGTGACATCCCGAACCGTAGCACAGCACATTGCGTCTGTAACGCATCATCCAGTGTCTGCGCGTACCATTCGACGCCGTTTACAGCAGAGTGGTCTGTCCGCAAGACGTCCATTGCTTCGTCTACCATTGACGCAGAACCACAGACGTCTCCGTCGCCAATGGTGTGATGACCGACGGATGTGGACAGCAGAATGGAATGACGTTGTCTTTACTGACGAGGCACGCTTCTGTCTGCAGCACCACGATGGTCGGATTCGAGTGTGGAGACACCGTGGAGAGAGGACGCTGGACAGCTGCATTATGCACCGCCACACTGGTCTTGCACCGGGTATTATGGTATGGAGCGGTATTGGATATTACTGTCGCACGCCTCTAGTACGCATTGCCGGTACTTTAAATAGCCGGCGCTACATATCCGAGGTGCTGGAGCCAGTTGTCCTTCCTTACCTTCAGGGCTCGGCCACAGCCATATTTCAACAGGATAATGCGCGACCACACGTGGCATGCATTGTCCAAAGGTTCTTCGTCAATAACCAGATTGAACTGCTTCCCTGGCCGGCTCGCTCTCCGGATCTTTCGCCGATAGAAAACATGTGGTCCATGGTTGCTCCACGAGTGACCCAGATTACATCCCCAGCTGCCACACCAGATGATCTTTGGCAACGTGTGGAAGCTGCTTGGGCTGCTGTACCCCAGGAACACATCCAACGTCTCTTTGACTCAATGCCGAGACGTGTGGCAGCGGTGATCTCCAACAATGGCGCCTACTCTGGCTACTGATTCTGGCAGGAACCACATGTCACAGACGTCTGTACACGTAATCATCTGATACTTGGTCAACATGTAATCTACGAAATAAATCTTGTTGTGCTACCTCTTGTCTTTCTTGGTGTTGCATTTACGGTGGCCAGCAGTGTATTAAGGTGTAGCAGAATCGTTCTTAATTCTTCCAATAAAACCGGCAGAATAAGCACGTAGCACTTTGCAATAAGTTTCCGTAACAAGAACCGATACATCTCTCCACTCGGGCTAGATGTATGAGGAGTTGTTTAATTTGCTAAAAATTATGTCTAAATTTTCTTTGATGATTCGTGGTTATAATTGCTTAAGAATTAACGTACGCACCTACAAGGGGTGGACAAAAATAGGAGAAAAACGAAAAGGCAACACCTAATCGTGCCTAATACTGTGTAAGAAAACTGCTAGCATTCAAAACAGCTTCCAGATGTATCGTAATGGATAAATACAGGTCCTGTTTGATGTTCAAGGGAACCTTATACATTCTACCTGTAGAATAGTGCCTAGTTCAGGTAATGATGATGGAGGTGGATAGCTATCACATTTGCTGAATAATATTGAGATCTGGTGACTGCGGTGGTCAGGTAAAATGAGACGATTCATCCTCGTGCTCACAAAGCCAGTCATGGAAGATGCGAGATGTGTGAACAGCGTGCCTGCCATCTTGGAACATAGCATCACCACTGGGGTTCGAACACTGTACCATGTGGTAAACTTCGTAATCTGGTTGGTTGACTGATTTGTGGGAGAGCACCAAACAGCGAGGTCACCTGTCCGATCGGATGAGGGAAGAATGAGGAAAGAAATCGCCCGTACCGTTTCAAAGGAACCATCCCGGCATTTGCCTGAAGCGATTTAGGGAAATCATGGAAAACTAAATCACGATTTCCTCCGTATCGACCTATCGAACAGGTACATCTAATGTAATCTAATCTTATATGCATAGTATTCAAGAATTCGAGCAGCAGTGAGCCTTCACAAGATTTGAATAGCCACTGCATATGCGGTGATGTAGTTCAGGCTGAAAATTCGAGGGATAGTCACAAAGGTTTAACTCTCACCTCGAAAAAAAATAAAGTAATTAATTATCCGTGCCGGCCGCTGGTGGCCGAGCGGTTCTGGCGCTACAGTCTGGAACCGCGCGACCGCTACGGTCGCAGGTTCGAATCCTGCCTCGGGCATGGATGTCTGTGTTGTCCTTAGGTTAGTTAGGTTTAAGTAGTTCTAAGTTCTAGGGGACTTATGACCTCAGCAGTTGAGTCCCATAGTGCTCAGAGCCATTTGAACAATTTTTAATTATCCGTTTGTTTACAGTTACATGTCTGCAGGTCTGGTAGACATTGGAAACCCAGTGCCACAGTGCTGTAGCACGCCGATAAGGAAACCAAATGAAAATAGCGCAGGTCATTGATAGTGTATGCATGTGGAAGGCTGCAACGCTGGAACATTAGATTCTGTGTTGGTGGACGTGCACTGCAACAATGCACCTTAATATTTTTTTAAAAATTTTGTTGGCTTTCGGACACATTGATATAACACAGAGGATAGCTAGAGGAGACGCTTCCGTTGTCGACAAACAAACCTAAATGATATAGAATGCTCTGTGTAGAACTGGGAATCAAAAGAGGATGCCTTGCTGCTGAAAGACCGGAGTATCGAAATTGAGGTGATAGTGGAAAAGGTAAAAATCAGTAGGACCAATTTTCAGCATGCTGGAGGACATTTCCAACCTAACAATTTTCAGCGCTCGCTGGTTTCTGTCGTGCCTCACAACCATTCAAAAAGCCTGCCGAGCAGAGGCAGCAGGCGGAAATGTTGTAGCTGTGGCAGGACAAAGTAGATGAGTTCTTAGGCGTCTTAGTACTGTGTATACCACTGTGATTCAGAGGTAAATGAGCAAAGCATGTGCATTAACCACCGCGAAAAAAGCGAGGATCCAACCTCCAAGGACAAGGTGATGCTATGAGCTTTTTGGAATTATCATAGTGTAATGCTTACAGGTTATGCGAGTAAGGGGCAAACCACCTGCAATCTCCTGGCGACGTTCGGGAGGTTTTCAAGATGAACCATCCTGGGATGCTGTACAAAGATGTGTTTTTGCTCCACTATAGCGCCCCAACTCATTCTGCACGGGGCAACATGTGTTGCTTCTTTGGCATGTCAAAGTTTGCCTCATCTCCCCCCCCCCCCCAATTTCACCCCTTTCCTATATTCTCCTTTCCCTGTGACTCCTTGCTTCCTTCTGTGAAGAGATCAATGCTAGGCAGGTATTTCCAGAATGACGAAGATGTGATTTTTGAGTTAGAATGTGTTCTGAACAGCCAGATTACATAATTCTATAATCCATGACTCTGCTAGTTCATCCATCGTGCCAAAAATGTGCTGCACTGAATCACGAATCTGTTGAGAAGTACTAACCACCATCATCAAGTTCTACAATGACAGCTCAGTGTGATAATTAACCAGTTTTCAATTTTGTATTGCCGCTGGATAATCTCAGCTCATGACTTGACTCTGAGCTCATAACGTGGATTCAATACTTCGCTGATATTAAAAGTTGGCTCGCCCAAGAAAGTAACGAACTTTAGATACGTACAGAGTTTTGTAGAATCTTCGCACAAAACACTGTCTCACTGTCTCTGCCTGTGACACAAGTCCAGTTAGTGTCTGACTTCCATATACAATATATGGATTGTATTTACAACGCCGAAACTGACTGATTCGTGCAGAATGGAAAGTCTTTCGAATATAAGTTAGATCAATGCAACATTTCACTTACATTTCAATCACACATTACATAGATGTGAAAACGATTAATTTTTTCTTTTTTTTAGTTTTCTGATTTACTTCGTGCTAGATACATTAAATATGCTTAGTCGTGTAGTCCATCAGTGACTGCTATACACGCATCCAGTTCTCAATGTTGTATACTCCACTAAATAATAGTTGAATTTAGCGAAATGCACACACACTACATAGCGACATGTAGGTTAGGGCTGATTCATTAAAGTGATTCATCACGCCTGGCAATTAAGTTCTCTTTGCATAGGTCGTATTACTTCATTTTTATTACATCACCTACCACAACGATTCAACTATTTTAGACGAAGCACGGTGTCAAACTGTTTCGGGACAGGCAATCGAATCCAAGTTCAGGACTGTATTTTAATTACGTAATTAATACAGTCATATTAAACCATTAATTATCTCACTGAATGCTGTCAGCCGGAAAATTTTGATGCCAGAAGCAATGAATAGTCACAGAATGCAAGGGAACTAGATGTATCAGTAATTCTTTTTTGCAGTTCATAAGGAAAGCAATAATTTTCATTTTCAGATGTCACCCTCTTCTAAACGCAGAGGTAATAATTATAAAGAGTGATTCCAAAGCAAAAGAATTAGAAATCTACATACGACGCCGTTAAAATTTTACTCTATTTATTTACGTTTGAATCTGGGCTTCTGTCAACAGCAATTTTAACTAAAATACACATGAGTCATAAAGGATGATGAAGGTAGTGCTGTTTTAAATTGAACTGCTTCAAACACAAAAAACACGTGTTTTACTAAATTTCTATACGAACTAGACGTGTGTCTGCAATTTCTATTTGCTAGATATTTTCTTAGTAATTTTAATGTTCCGACATCCATCAAAACATTTTATTTCAGTCAGCAAATGAGCGGACTTTCAATCATGCAGTACGGAAAGATCTACACCTAAAGAATGGAAAGTTGCACAAGTCACACCAATATCCGAGAAAGAAAGTAGGAGTAATCCGCTGAATTACAGACGCATATCACTATCGTCTGTTTGCAGTAGGATTCTGGAACATACACTGAGTTCGAACATGATGGGTACCTCTAAGAATACGATATCATGACAAACACGCAACACGGATTCAGAAAATATCGTTCTTGTGAAACACAAACAGCTCTTTATTCTCACGAAGTAATGAGTACTATCGACAGGTGATATCAAATTGATTCCATATTTTTAGATTTTCTAAAGGCTTTCGACACCGTTCCTCACAAGGGACTTCTAATCGAGTTGCGTGTCTAAGGACTATAGTCTCAACTGTGCGACTGGATTCGTGATTTACTGTCAGAAAGGTCACAGTTTGTAGTAACTGACGGAGAGTCATCCAGTGAAACAAAAGCAATGTTTGGCGTTCCACAAGGAAGTGCTATACACCCTCTGATGTTCTTGATCGGCATAATCGATTTAGGGGACAATCTGAGTATCACTCTTAGATTGTGTGCTGCCGATGCTGTTGTTTTCCGTCTTGTTAAGACATCAGATGACCAAAACTAATTGCAAAATAATTTAGACAAGATATTTTTATGATGCTAAAAGTGGTAATTGACTTTAAATAATAAAAAGTGTGATGCCGTACGCATAGGTACTAAAAGGAATCCGCTAAATTGGATTACAGGACAAAACACATTAATCTAAATACTTAGGTACGACAGTTATGAATAACTTGAATTGAAACGATCTCGCAGATAATATTGTGGGGAAAGCAAACCAAAGATTGCGATTTGTTGGCAGAACACTAGACAATACAACAGATCTACTAAAGAGACTGCTAAAACCACTCTCTTCTGGAGTACAGCTGTGGGGTGTCGCATCCGCATCGGATAGGACTGACGGAGGACATCGAAAAAGTACAACGAAGGGCGGATAGTTTTGTGTTATCGCGAAATAGTGGAGACAGTGCCAAGGACATGATACGTGAATTGGGTTCAAAAATGGCTCTGAGCACAATGGGACTTAACTTCTGAGTTCATCAGTTCCCTAGAACTACTTAAACCTAACTAACCTAAGGACATCACTCACATCCATGCCCGAGGCAGGATTCAAAACTGCGACCGTAGCGGTCGCGCCGTTCCAGACTGTAGCGCCTAGGACCGCTCGGCCACCTCGGCCGGCTCGTGAATTGGGGTGGCAATCATTAAGACAAAGGTGATATTCGGTGGGGGAGGACCTTCTCATGAAATTTCAATCACCAATCTTGTCCTCAGAGTGTGGATGTATTTTGTTAGCGTCCTCCTACAAGGGGAGAAATGCCCATCATAACAAAATAAGAGAAATCAAAACTCGCAGGGAAAGATTTAACTTTTCGTTTTTCCTTCGCTCTGTTCGAGAGTGGATCGGTAGAGAAACAGCTTGAATGTGCCTCGACGAACGCTCTGCCAGGCTCTTAACTGTAAATTGCAGAGCAATCATGTAGATGTAGATGTTGGTGCAGATGAGCACACAATAAGTATTTAAGTATTTTAGACCGTCTTGCAGACGGAAGTTCCTTCACTTGTGACTTTTTTTAACATGCGTCTAAAAACGAATGGGATCTGGTGAACAACATTACAAACTATTGTGTCGAGGTTCATGGTCGATTACTTCTCTATATGTCAGTAACAGGCCCAATATTTTGTATTTTCATTATTTTTTTATTATTTCAGCAGGTTTTGATTCTGGTTTCCTTCCTCAGTGCTGCCTAGGGTTTCTGGATTTCTAGGATCTTACCGACATAATTACTAATGGAGCACAAGCGTAGAGTGAACAAATACGGGGAAGTCGTGGTCACGACATTTATTAAGGAAATACACTGTTTGCCTCAAGTATTTAGGGAACCAATTGGAAAGGTAAATACGAGTGGCCAGGTGGTGGCCAGATCCTCTTTCCTTCTTAATACGAGTCTGGCATCTGCATCATTGATCAGAGCGCCAATCTGTTTAGCTGATCACAACAGTGAACAGATATTACGATTTGTTATTGGTACTGGCCGAACTTAATCTGTACATAGGGAAATGCTAAGCGCTGTAATGATGCCAATATGGGGTGAGCAACGTACACCGTTGAGTGATGTACAACACTAGTTCATTCAGGGGTCGTGGACAGCTGGTAGGTTAACGAGACAATGTCTGAGCCTCAATGACAGCGGGTACAGCGAATCCAGAGCTCTTGTAGCAGCACTTACTACCGATATAAAAGAATATTCATTTGGTATTTCATGATGAACTGACATATGTGACACATGTGCAAAAGAATCATCTGGGCACTCTGCCGTTAAGGGACTTACATTATGATATCCATGTGTATTGAAAATGTGTGTGTATGTGTGTACATATGTATGCATGTTCCACTCCACATCCGTTCCTAAATCACTGTATAAATTTGAGACAAATGTGGTACACATATCAGATATTATTTTGAAAAAAGAAAACTGTGGGGGTGAAACACAACATACATCTCAAAGGGGTGGGGGTGGAGGGGGGTGATAAAAACGTAGCTCCCGACCCGCAAATAGCTAGACTATACTCATCCAGCGTTTGAGAATGACAGCACTTAATGATATGTAACCAAATTCACATATAATTTCAAATCTTTATAAAACCTTTTCCCGCTAACTCCCTCCCCTCAAAATGATTAAAGGAAAAAATTTGGCACTTACTACATTTACGCTGTTCACGCAGTAAAATTGCCGCATCATGCATAACGTTTTAACTTATTACTTCTTTACTACTGACTCTAATCGCAATATGATTCACACGCAGTACCTAAATATACCACTGAATGTATCTGCAAAATTATATCACTGTATGGCATATAGCTCAGGAGATATGACGTTATAATCATTGAACTGTGTGAAAACGAAACTGCAGCGCGAAATTCGCTAGAGATGCAGATGAAACATATACAAATACATGTGAAATATGTTGAAGATGTTAAATATATGTCACACGTGCATATGCAAGCAAAGCCATGGACAGGAAGCTCATCCTAAGTCCCTGGATCGATTTCAACCAAACGTGCTATACATATTACTTGCTGTGTGGAAAGACATAATATAATGATAAGATCCAGTAAACGCTTATTGATGTGGGGATGATGATGTGGAGAGAGAAGAGGGAAGGAGGAGATGGACAGAGAAAGGAAAGAGGAGGAGATGGACAGAAAGAGGAGGGATATAGAGACAGAAAGTGAGAGGGGAAGGAGGCATTGGACAAAGAGAGGGAGAGAAGGATATGGAAGGATATGGACTTAGAGAGGATGAAGAGGAGATGGACAGAGGGGAAAGGAGTAGATGTGCAAAGGGGGGAGAAGGATATGGTCAGATATAGTGGAGAGAGCAGATGGACAGAGAGAGGGGGAAGGAGCAGATGGACTAATAGAAGATTGGAATATCTGGGCAATGCCGGGTACAAAGCTAGTGTTCAAATAAATCTTAACACTCATGAAATGCTACGTAAGAACCCTTAAAATCGTTCTACTTCACAGCTCCCCTGCAGCCAACCGCCCTTCCCCCCGCCCCCTCTCCCCAATTCAAATTCATGTGTCTACTGCTCAGTAAGAATATATTACAAAGAGAACACGTGACAGGGTGGTGCAAAAACTAGCAAATAAATCAACAGCTATCCAATGCCTGCATAGGGAATGGGTATAGCTTGTAAGAGGTCCGAGCAGATGTAATTTCGATGTATTGCTCATGCGCTGCCTACGATATGCAAGGTATAACAAAATCTCTGACCAGAGAGCAGTGTTGACTGCAGTAGGAACTGTGTAGCTGTAGCAGTAAGTTGTTGCTAGTCTGCAGTCTGCTCTGGTCTGGTGTAGTGTATCGTGTTGGCTGGCCCGGTCGCGGTGCAGTGATGCCGGAGCCTGAGTATTATTGTATAAGGTAAAAAGCAGCCTCGCGCATATGTAGTAATGTTACCTCAAGTGGCATGTAAATGTTTTAAAACTCTCGTAATAATAATCTTCCTCGTAAAAAGTAACTTTTAACAACCATTCATTTCAATTTAAAGAATTTGCTATTTTTTCCCATCCATGATCATCCCGATTATTGCAATAGAAAAATCAGTTGCTTCGTTTCATAAATGACAGATAGGTCGGCCAGCATTGCACAGAGCTGTGCCGGAAAAATTTATTGTAAGAGCAGATATATCCGGCGACTTCATTGAGGTAAGAATTTTTCCTTTTTTTTTTAATTCAGAATGATCTTTCAGGGCCATGACACAGCACTGCTGTCGTCAAAAATTTACCAGGTTAAATTCACAGTGAATTACTGAAAAGTCATAAGTGAGCGACAATTTAATTGAGAGGTTAGTTACATTGTTTTATTACCAGGTTACTGAATTTATTTTTTTATTGGGACGTTACACTGAATGTGAACGACATAATTATAATTTTTTACTGTTGAGAGATTTAGGAATTTTTCTGTTGTGAGGTTACGCTAAATGTGAATGAATTTTGAGCTTAGATTAAATCAGAAAGAATTTTTGTGGGGAGATTAAATGCGAATAAATTTTGTGGGGAGGTTACACTGTGAAAGAATTTTGTCTTGAGGTCACACTAAATTAGAATCATACTCATATTATTTAAATAAATTTTGTGGGGAGGTTACACTTGGCGATAACCGGCCAGGATCGTATTTCTTTATGAGTCTCTGAGAAGTAGTCATATATCTGCTCTTATTTACTTAAATGTAGTTTGCATCTGGCGCAACGCATTTACTAATTTGTCACTCTTTCTTTCACAGATCATCGGCAATTTATTGCTCTTTGTTGTAATTGTGTTTGTTCCATTTTTGCTTGGTCTTTGTTTCATTTTGTGCTTAATTTTTTTTTGTGAAAAATGCCACGAAAAACTGTTAACAGTACATCGCGATGTGCAATGACTGAAATAGCCGAATCGAATAATTTGACAGATAATACTAGCGACACTCAGTCTAATAGTGATAATCCCCTAATTATAGATAATCAGTGCGTGCCGATCACTAATATTGATTTTGATCCTAATGATGAGCAAACAAATGCAATTATGTCCACAGTAAATGTAACAATTGATGACGCGGCACGTTCCGTTTCAATGAACGCTGTCCAGTTTGACACGCCTAATTTGCAAAATTTACGTAGCGAACAGATAATTGTTTCTAACGAAGGTGAACAATGCACTCAAAGTACTTCAGATTTATTTGATTCCGGGGTAGTGACTAACAGTGCACATCCAATTGGCGAACCTTTTCAAGAATCAGAAAATGACCAAATGATTACACATAACGTGACAAAAGCACATACACCATTACACAGCATAGAAAATAGTGTCGCTAATTTTGGCTTGGATCAAATTATGGCAGTATTGCTACAGCGGATTGAAATACTAGATAACCATTTCAAACAACTTAATGAAAAATACGACAAACTTAATGAATCGTACAAACAACGTAATGAAAAATTCGACAACCATTTCAAACAACTTAATGAATCGTGCAAACAATTTAATGAAAGTTTCAAACAGTCGAACGAAAAACACGACAACCTTAATGAACGGAACAAACAACTTAGTGAACAGATTACAGCCGTTTCCGTGCAACGTTATGACACTAAAGAACAATTACGTGAGGAAAGTAAGGCTTGTGCTAGGAATAGTAGCGAAGAGTTACGTGATACACGTGTAGCTACAACGAAATTACTTAGAGATGAAATTAGTGCAGTCGCTAAACAATGCTCTGAAAACGCAACACAATTACGCAATGAGTTGAAATTAATGTCAGCAGAACTTTCACGCACACTGGATGCGAAAGTAGACGCGAAATTTGACCAACAGAACAGCCAAATTGACGAACGTTTTAATCACCACCTACAAAACAATGAAACGCGTTACAGTAAATTTATACAGGAACAGAATAAAGTAAAGCAACAAGTCATGGAAACAATTACTGCACAAAGACAGGAAGATAAGCGTAAATTGTTTACGAAAGCAAAGTTGCTGACATACATAGGCAACAATATTGCTACAGTATCAGACGAAATCAAACAGTTGAACACCGAATTTCATGATGAAATATCTTAAAACAAAAACAGACACACACACATTAGACTTTCAGACAGTGACAAACAGACTTGAAAAGTTGGAATTAATACAGGATCCCGATGCCATTAAAGCAGACGTTAAAAAATTGAACAAAACCACACGTAAAATACAAAAACAAATTAATGCTTGTGATACTAAAAACGATGATCACGTAAAAGTATTTACTAAAAAATATGATGAATTGGCCAGTCGTATTGACGTTATCGAAAGTAACAATGACACCCAATCAGACGATACTTCACCAGTTTCGTTTAATCAAATTCCCGAATTCCAAAATTTACAGCAGACGACCAGTGAGATAGGTTCGTCCAATAATACATTACGTAGAAAATTGTCAACTTTACAGCACGAATTGACGGAGATGAAAAATATTTCAGCGTCTAACACGGCACAGCATACGCCACATTCGGAACATTTGTCATATTCACACAGCCAGCATAATTTAGGTAATTTACAGAGAGTACGTGACTTAGATTCCGAATAGCGATAGACAAACAGATTAGCATACAATCCTGAACCTGTTCAGACATTCAGAGACGAAAATTTTGATTACAAGCACTTTCTATCCGTTAAGAAATTTCAAGTATTTAAAAATGACGGAACACAAATACACCCTTTGGACTGGATACGACAATTTGCTTGTGTATTTTCTCCAGCTTGGCCTGTAATGCAGAAACTAGAATTGGATTGGATACAACAATTTGCTTTTGAATTTTCACCGGCATTATGTGTAACACAGAAACCAAAATTTATTTGCAGTGCGTAATTGACCTCAGGGGATTCATTACGCTTCGATGAATATGTGCCGTAGCGTGCACAGGGCCCCGAGCCGTAGTAGTGCTATTTCATCTTTAGTTTTCTGCACTGCTGCCTTCTCTTTTATTATCCTTTATATCTATCAAAACAGCTCTTCAACTATCGATCTCTCTAGGATTAAGAATGAGTAAAGAAACCCTGATATGACAAGTTTTACCGAAAGTGACAATCTTCATTAGACACTCGCGAAATAAAAAGAAATACCAGCATAATTTTAATAAGAGACAAAATTTTAATCATCAGTATGTACAAAATTATCAGCAACAGGAACCACATTTTGGTAACAATAGAGGTTTTTCCCAACAACAGCAACAAAACCAGCCGGTTAGAATATCTAACCAACAATGTAATGTGCAAGGTCAACCAAGTTTTAATGTTTCGCCGCCTACACGTATAGCGTCGGCTCCGCCAAATAGTAACGCACAGCAACAAGGAAATAACTACGTACCGAAAACACACCATTTCAACTCATATCGCAATGCACCGTATAGTAATGACTATCATGACAGACGTAAAAGTAATAAGCACAATTTTCAGCGTACGTTTAATAACAGTCGGTCTCACCAGCAAAAATATCATCCGCAACAACAGATTATCATGAATGAGCCAGACAGTCGGTATCATCCCGAACCTAATGCGTCAGGACGAAATAACAGAACAGTACAAATAGCCGAAATGCCACAGCATCCTCCCGCAAGTAACAGCACGTCAGATAGAATTTGACTAGATACAGTACAGGTTGCATCTTCCAGCAACGCAAGCAATGCTTTTGACACACAGAATCTTGTTCACGAAAATGATATTACTTTTGACGACATCCGGTACACACTTTTGCATGAAAGACAGAATCACAACGTATGTAGACGACATCCTTATTGCAGAAGCTAACTGGTCAGAACATAATCTGATTCTTGAACAGCTGTTGCAAACTTTTCGTGCACGAGGACTCACAGTTAATCTTAGCAAATCGCACTTTGGCAAAACTTCGATAAAATTTCTTGGACATGTAATTTCAGCAGAAGGCATTGCGCCTGACCAGGAAAAACTTCAAGCTTTACGTGACATTACTGTTCCTACGACGAAGAAACAACTACGCAGCTTTTTGGGTTTAATTAACTTTTTTCGTAAATTTATTCATTACTCTGCTTTAGACACCCCTAGATTATGTCAATTGACGGGTAAAAACAGTATTTGGTCCTGGGATTGCCAAGCACATTCTGAATTTGTCAATCTGAAACAAGCTTTGTTGAATGCACCACTTTTATCACATCCAGATCTTACTAGAAATTTTTCCATTGCCACCGACAGTTCTAACACAGCTTTAGGCGTACACATTTTTCAGGAAATTGAAGAAGATGGTTGTACAGTAATTAAAAACATCGCCTTTGCAAGTCGCATTCTGTCACCTGCTGAACGCAATTATTCTGTTACAGAACTTGAAACATTATGTGTTGTATGGGCATTTACCAGATTTAGGCATTTTCTTTATGGAAGACATACGACCGTTTACACAGATCATAGAGCTATATAGTTCTTACTTTCCGCAAAATTTACACATGACAGATTAAGCAGATGGAAACTTTATTTACAGGAATTTAATTTTACAATTGTTCACATTCCCGGTACACAAAATATTGTAGCAGACGCACTATCGCGTTCTCTCAGCAACAATCAGCAAGACATCGCAACCAACTTCTGCCAAGCAAATTTTAGCGTCATGTATATTCAACAAGTTGCATTTGAAAATTTCATTTCGTCGTCATTACGAGATATAGCACAAGAGCAGAGCAAAGACAACGCGTGGAAAGAAATTAAACAGCTTTGGCAAGACAAGAATAATGTTACCATCAGAAACCATTACACTGTACGCAATAACATTCTGTTTCGCCGCTCTCACCCTGACAGCAACAACTGGTTACTATGCATTCCTGACGAACTGGTTAACAAATTAATTTGGTATACTCATTTAAGTTACGCACATTATGGAGCCAGAAAATGTTTTCTTATACTGAGACAGAACTGTTATTTTGCCAACATTGAGAAATTTATACGACGAATTTTAGCGTCAAATAAATCTGCCAGAAAGCTAAGTGAGACACGACCTCCGTTACATCCCAATCTACCTGTTAAATTGAGACACATGGCCGTTGTAGACATTTTTGGTCCGATTCCCAGATCTAATAGAGGTTTTTGCTACATCTTTGTCGCTGTTGAACTCACTTCGAAATTTGTTACCTTCACTCCGTTACGCAAAGCTACTGCTAAATCTGTTTCGAAAGCATTTGTAAAACATTTTCTATTTCATGTAGGGCATGTATTAAAAGTAATTTCCGACAATGGTCGACAGTTTCGATCTGCTATATGGACACGAATGTTACGAACAAGAAACATTTCTCCGATCTATATATCCAGGTATCACGCTTCTTCGAACCCTTGTGAACGACTAATGAAAGAAATTGGTAAACTATGTAGAATATACTGCTATAAAAACATATTGATGGGGATACACACATACTGTCATTCCAGGATGTAATTAACTCCATACCAAATGAATCTACTATGCTATCTCCGACTGTTATATTGAAAAATGTTGAACCACCTAACAAGATTAAAGAATTAGTATCCTTTCCTACATCTCGTCGACTACGACACCATGAAATAATTGACATTGCGCTGAACAACATCAAACGTGCCGCAGAGCGCCGGAGTAGGCAGCAAAAACAGGTTTGTACACGCCGTGACTTTCACATTGGACAGAAGATATTAGTACGCACACATTATTTATCCAACAGAGGAAAGAGTAGATGCAGTAAATTTGAGCTTCTATATGCAGGTCCATACAGAATTCGCAGCATTCCTCACCCCAATGTAGTACACGTCGAAACTTTGAGAAACAGAAAAAGTAAAGGCAATCACCATGTCTGCAATATTAAACCCTTTATTGAATGAACATACTTTATGATTTGTCGCACTTTAATGCAATTTGCAGATATTTATATGAACACTTACTGATGATTATCGTATTTTTTCCTGGCAAGTGCCCGGCAACGTAAGGTTTGCAGGTCGCTTTTCTTGTCGTTACACATCAGACCGTGCACATTTTTCCAGATAAACTTACATATTTTATGACCACTTATGCAATTCTATCTATGTGACTACTTACTGATGATTATCGTACTTTTTATTGGCAAGTTCCCGGCAAGATAAGGTTAGCAGGTCGCTTTTCTTGTCGTTATATATCAGACCGTGCACATTTTCCATTTTTCGTGTATGTATGATTGTTTTCCTGTTTTGTTTGTATGCACTACGAAATCTTTAAGATATAACAAACACCAGTTGACTTTGACATTTTGCCTAATGATATCTCAACATCGTGACTATGTTACATTTTTTTACTACTACATTATGATACTCTGTGTACATTTTTTGCACTTGAAAACTGTCTATGTTTTTGACATAATACGTTTTCTGTCATGCTATGCTGTATGCTTAATTATATCACTAGAAACAAGTTTTTATTTAATGGGTATATGATGTAAATGCAAGATATTAAACGTTATTCATCATTTTCAGAAAGCAATAACGTGTAAAAGAAATAAATTAAACAAACCACAGTGGATTACTATGAAATGGGAATTTGACCTTCGGAATGAACGAAAGAAAATGGAATACCTTGTGATGAAGAGTAAATGGATCAGAATTAACAAGCATTAACAAGAATATACTATACACATCGTATGATAGCAGTCTTAACTAATTATTTTTCTTTCAGAATACGAGGCGATTGATGCAGGCTGTCAGACAGAACTACACATCTTAGTTTTAGTGATGAAATATACTAGAAATAAGAAACTCTATACTATGAATAGTTATATGAAGTAAATGATAATATGAATAATGAATAATGAAGTGTCTTTTTTGCAGATGATAATGAATGATGATGAATATGAATAATGAATATGAATAATGAGGTTTTTCTTTGCAGGTGATGATAGTAATGAAGTTATGGTAATATGAATAATGAAGTTTTTCTTTGCAGATGAGGATAATGATGAAGTTTTTATATTTACTGTTAGTTAAGAGATGGTATGTAGTTGTTTAAGTATTTTTTGCAGTTCGTTTTGACAGTATGTCTTATATCGCATGGTATAATGACTGAATTTTTTGGAAAGGACAGCTAGAGTACATACATATTGAGTACACGTTTCATTACCTGTTAATTCGAAGTTCACTACTTTTCAGCATAATATGCGTTTCTTCTTTCAGCTTAATAATCCATTTTGTATTTTTTCCAGTAGTAGCTATTCATGAAATTAATGTGCTATAAGCAGTTAGTTATTAAACCTGTTCTAGTACTTGCATTTTTTTTACCCATTTGTGTGTGTCATTCATGAATGTGATGACATATACTCTACTTGTTTCATAACCTTGCTACAGCTGACTCATGACGAATGACGTTACTAATCCTTATTTGCAGCAATAAATCAAAAGCAAATATTTTCATGCCCCAGCAATTAATTACCGATCCCAGCGCAATGCATTGCTGGCAAAAAAAAAAAGATGTATTACCAGTCCCAAATAATGATACTAGTTTAAGAGATATTTATAGTACTAAATATAATGAAGATTTCTCAGATGTATTGAATACATTATGTCTATGTATTGTTGGACCACAGACCTTGAGTAATAGTTGCAGTGTGTTGCATTTTAAATATGTCCTATGTCACTTGAATGATGAGTTCTGAGTAATACTGAATGATGTTTTGTAATAATGCATAAATGCTATGCCAATAATTTCTGTAAATAATATTTTTGTTATACCCTATAAATGCTATGCCAATAATTAACTCTCATTTTGAATGATGACTTCTGAATAATACGGAATAATGTTTTATAAAACTATATGAATACTTTGTAACTGGCCAATGAATGCCACTGTTTCTTATATTTTAAATTTGTCTTATGTCACTTACATATATGAATACCAGTAGCTTGATGCTACACTCATTAACTCCTGTTTTGAATGTGACTTCTGAATAATGCATAAAAATGGTTTGTAACTGGCCAATGAGCGCCAATGATTACTATAACTAGATGAATTATGTTAATGCTATGCCATTAATTAACTCTTCCTTTGAATGATGACTTCTGAACAATGCACAAATATGGTTTGTAACTGGCCAAGGAGTGCCAATATTTAGTGTAATCAGATGACTTATGAATAATGTTCTGTAATACTCCATACATAGTACAGAAATGTTTAGTAACTACGCAATGAGTGCCAACAATTACTCATATCGGTTGATAGACTAGTGTAATTCTCTATGATGACTAGCATAAGACTTAATGACCTTCACCTTCTGACCTAATTACCAGAAATTACTGCAATGTCCGTTTGTCCTGTCTATCCTCATGATCATGGAACACTATATTTGGTTTTTGCACTAATTCTACGTTGGTGTACCTTACAAGAATGCGGTGTTGACACATCATGCTGTCCACCACCTTGAACGATGGAGATGTTATTATGGTCCCACTGTTTGGTGTACCTAATGTACTACCAAAATGATAACATTGAATATTAATACATTTCAGTGTCTTGGCTACACTGATTAATACTTCAGGGAAGAGAACTTCAGATTGTCTTCTGTAGAAAGATATGGACTTTCAGTGCAGCTACGTGCAACCTACTGTGCCACAACCATGATGCAATCTTTCCCTTTCCTTTCCTAGTTCTTGTAAAATGGTAGAGATGTATACAGTGCGTGTGCACTTCATGTCATTTATTGATATGTTTTGTACTCATTGCGTATCCTAGTTCTGGTAAAATGGTAAAAAATATATCCAGTGCGTGTGCACTTTATGTCATTTGTTAATGTGTTTTGTACTCATTGCGTATACATGTTGTCATTGCTTGATATGTTCTGTACTCAGTGCATGTGCACTCTATTTCATTTCATGTTCTGCACTTATATATATATATATATATATATATATATATATATATATATATATATATATATATATATATATATATGTATATACTCTGTGACTGTAAACTTAGTTAATTAAGTAGATTTTAGAAAAATTTGTTGCTCATGGCAAGTCCAATTGACTCACCATCGCTGCCAAATTTTTGCCCCCCTCAGTGGAGGGTTATGTAAGAGGTCCGAGCAGATGTAATTTCGATGTATTGCTCATGCGCTGCCTACGATATGCAAGGTATAAGAAAATCTCTGACCAGAGAGCAGTGTTGACTGCAGTAGGAACTGTGTAGCTGTAGCAGTAAGTTGTTGCTAGTCTGCAGTCTGCTCTGGTCTGGTGTAGTGTATCGTGTTGGCTGGCCTGGTCGCGGTGCAGTGATGCCGGAGCCTGAGTATTATTGTATAAGGTAAAAAGCAGCCTCGCGCATATGTAGTAATGTTACCTCAAGTGGCATGTAAATGTTTTAAAACTCTCGTAATAATAATCTTCCTCATAAAAAGTAACTTTTAACAACCATTCATTTCAATTTAAAGAATTTACTATTTTTTCCCATCCATGATCATCCCGATTATTGCAATAGAAAATCAGTTGCTTCGTTTCATAAATGACAGATAGGTCGGCCAGCATTGCACAGAGCTGTGCTGGAAGAATTTATTGTAAGAGCAGATATATCCGGCGACTTCATTGAGGTAAGAATTTTTCCTTTTTTTTTTTAATTCAGAATGATCTTTCAGGGCCATGACACAGCACTGCTGTCGTCAAAAATTTACCAGGTTAAATTCACAGTGAATTACTGAAAAGTCATAAGTGAGCGACAATTTAATTGAGAGGTTAGTTACATTGTTTTATTACCAGGTTACTGAATTTATTTTTTTATTGGGACGTTACACTGAATGTGAACGACATAATTATAATTTTTTACTGTTGAGAGATTTAGGAATTTTTCTGTTGTGAGGTTACGCTAAATGTGAATGAATTTTGAGCTTAGATTAAATCAGAAAGAATTTTTGTGGGGAGATTAAATGCGAATGAATTTTGTGGGCAGGTTACACTGTGAAAGAATTTTGTCTTGAGGTCACACTAAATTAGAATCATACTCATATTATTTAAATAAATTTTGTGGGGAGGTTACAAGCTTTTGATTTATGGGAAAATTACAAACACCAGTTTTGACGGCGAGGCGGCAGGGTGCATGGAACCGCGTCGCCAGGAAACGTTGACGGTAGTCAAATATTTACGAACTGCGCTCGTTAGTGTCGACAGAAAGTTGACGAACGAGGCGAAAACACTGGTAGCTACAAAGGCATTGCAAATCACCGGCTCACTTTTGATTGGAACACATTGTTCACTACAAGTTGTTATAAATGTCAGATTGCACAACACAATATCCGAATTTTCTCTTGTTTATCTGAATATTTCGGCGTCTGTGAACACAAGGTAATTTATGGACGGATTGAAAATAAAAAAAAACACTTGTTAAATTCAAGTGGCTTCTTCCACCGTCCTTTTGATGCCTCAAAAGATTTACAAAATCTGCCGATAAACTGAATTAAGTAACCTAAGCAGTGTCTTGAATCACGACCGTTTTGGGTTCGAACCGTGTCTCTTTACTACACTTTTCCCATCACGCCGCCTAACATTTCTGTTTTGCAACGTTTCTATTACACTGTTTCGCTAGTCAGAGCAACCTGTAACCGTTCGCACCACACTTATTTATATAAATTCCATATCCTTCAGTTAGTCTGCCCCGATATGGGTGCGAGGCATTTCAAGAGTATTCAAGAATGAATTGTAAAAGTGTTGTTAAACCGCTCTGTTTTGTAGAAAACCAGCCATTTTCAAATATCTTACCTAAGAAGCATAGTCTGCTATTTGCTTTATTCAAAACTGAACCTCGATGGTCGCTGCATGTCATATCTCTACAAATAATTGCTCTTAAGTATTTGCATGGTATGACTGATTCTGGTTGTGCCTTACTAATCCTAAGTCAAAGGAAAACACGCTTTCACGTTTCGTGAAGTGCACAGCTTTGCATTTCTCTATGTTAAGAGATAATGGTCATTCTCTACATCAGGCTGATATTTTTTTGATGTCTTATTGGATGTAGCTACGATTTTTACGGAACCGTATTTCCGCATAGATACCTGTATCTCCTTCGAAAAGTTTGAGACTGCAGGTTCTGTACTAGTATTTGTTAAGTCAGTGCACAACATGAACAGCAACGGTCCTACTATACTCGCAAGGAACACATCAGCTGTTACATCAATGTCTGAAGATCGTTCCACAGCCATGATAACGTGCAGCCTCCTGTCTGTCATGTAATTTTCGCATCACGAACTTGATGGTGTGTTCCATATTAACGCACTCTTTTTGGAAGTAGAAGAAGTGATACTGAATAAAAAATTTTCCGAAGATCTAGAAACAGAATACATCTGGTTACCTCCATCCAAGCCCGCAGTTATATTAGCCTTTCCGTCTTTACCTTTAATTTCACCGGCTATCAACCATATCGGTAAATTCTGGGTTGTTTTCGAACGACAGCTCAGAACTCACTAATCACATTCTCGTAATATGCAGAAGGCGCGTGTTGCCATTTACCTTTGGCCACGAACAAACAAATTATACAGCGTATTTGGCTACTGTAAGTACGAACGAAAGGGGCTAGTAGATGACAACGAAACCAACAAATAATCTGAATGGACGTACATACGGAAACCAATGGTTTTCCCTTATACTACAAATTCACTAGTGCAGTCATGCCAATGTTATGAGTTTTGCAACGAGTCTGGTGCTCTCCTTGCACTTTCTTACCATTTGATCCGGTTGTTCAGAGTTTCTTCCTTCAGACTAAATATATGTAATTCTTTCTCCATATTTCCATTTCAGTGTGTTTTACTATATTTCTTCGCCTCGGTTTACGAAAATGGGATCACGACCAGTTTCAGCTTCTTAGCGAGTCATCATCAGTTGGTCTGTTTAAAATCGGTAACAACGGTGGGTAATAAAACACTATAAGACAAAATTAGCAGTCAAACTAACTTCTGTACTCAACTATACGCACCTGAATACTTTACACACTAAGTCGTCAAGAGGCAAGAAGTGGCACACACACTGCGCATGTTTCTTCTGGCCTGTACAGCAGACGAGCTGCTATGTAATATACTAGAGTATGTGTGTGAAGTTAAGCCATAAAGTTTTAATTATCACATCGAATTTTTTTTTTCACAACACTTTTGTTTGCAAGTTCACGTCTGAAGTCCAGCTACAAAAGGAAATCCTTGTGTCACAGCACTGTAACACGTTGCTAGAGAGCTAAAACAGAATGATGGAGCCTGTTCACAGAGCAGAGTGTCGTGCGGCAATTGTTTTCTGCATTTCAGGGGAACAATGCTGCAACAATACATGCAAATAAGATGGTGGACGTGCGCGTCAACAATGCGGCGTCGTGTGCATCGGTGTCGCCGCGGGGGCTGTGGGGGTGGGTACGTGTGTTCCCCCCAATATTTTCTAAAAACTAATTTCAATTTTTTGTCTTAGCTGACGAAAATGGCAATGTTGAACAAATATGTCCAAGCTTAACTAAGTACACGTAGTAAAAGCTCTTGTGCAGTAACAGTCAATGCTTTGCAGGATTTGCTAGCAAGCCAGTAAACCAAACCCACTTACGTTATTCGCTAAAAAGATAATATTCTAAATGTTAAAGAAATGTGTTGGTGCGACTGCCAAAGGCCTTGGCGCAGTGGTAACACCGGTTCCCGTCAGATCACCGAAGTCAAGCGCTGTCGGGCTGGGATAGCTCTTGGGTGGGTCACCATCGGGTCTGCAGAGCGCTGTTGGCAAGTGGGGTGCACTCAGCCCTTGTGAGGCAAACTGAGGAGCTACTTGATTCAGAAGTAGCGGCTCTGGTCTCGTAAACCGACATACGGCGGGGAGAGCGGTGTGCTGACCACACGCCCCTCCGTATCTGCATCCAGTGACGCCTATGGTCTGAGGACGACACGGCGGCCGGTCGGTACCGTTGGGCCTTCATGACCTGTTAGGGAGGAGATTTTTTAGTTTTTAGTTGGTACGACTACGAGTGGTGGATGAGCAGGAACCTGCGTGTTTATGCTGTACCAGGTGTAGAAACATGAATTTGGTTGCAATAATTACACGTCTGTTGTCTGAAACTGATAAACAATATTTTATTCAAAATAATCTACATCGTTATTTCTACATTTCACCCACCTCTCCGGAAGCCTATGAATCCCACGCAAAAAACAGTTCTTCTTTTGAAGCGAACCAGTCAGCGAGCCATTTTAGTACATTTTCACACAAATTGTAGCGTTGTTCAGCGAGAGCGTGTCCCAGTGATGCAAATAGATGATAATCGGACGGAGCCAAGTCTGGAGAATAGGCCACATGCTCTAGTATTTCCCAACTGAACGCCTCAATCGTTTTCCGGACCAGTTTTACTGTGAGTGATGGGACGTTATCATGATGCAATAGAACTTTGTGTTGTCTTTTTCCATATTCCGGTCTTTTTCACGTAATGCTCGATTTAAATCGACCATGTTGCGTCGGTAGCGATCAGTGTTAACGGTTTCAAATGGTTCAAATGGCTCTGAGCACTATGGGACTTAACTGCTAAGGTCATCAGTCCCCTAGAACTTAGAACTACTTAAACCTAACTAAACTAAGGACATCACACACACCCATGCCCGAGGCAGGATTCGAACCTGCGACCGTAGCGGTCACGCGGTTCCAGACTGTAGCGCCTAGAACCGCACGGCCACCCCGGCCGGCTTAACGGTTTCACCAAGTTTTAGCAGATCATAATTGATGACACCCTCCTAATCCCATCAAACACAGAGAATTGTCTTCTTTCCAAAACGATTTGGACGTCGATTGTTTGCCTGGATTCACCCACGATTTGCGACGCTTAGGATTTCAAAATATATCCATTTTTCATCACCTAGCGGTATTCGATGGTGAAACGACTTTCTATTGTATCTGGCGAGCAGCATTTCACATTAGATTTGCTTGCTGTCTTTCATTCAGTTCATGTGGAACCCATTTTACCACTTTCTGCACCCTTCCTATAGCTTTCAACCGAGGATAAACGGCCTTCTGCGTCACATTCAATTGTTCCGCGAGTTCCAGTTGAGTCTGAGTAGCATCTTCATTCAATAAGGCCTGCAATTCGTTGGCTTTGTCGGTAGTTTCCCGGGCTCGTCGTTTCTCGCGTCACGTTTGAAATTTTTCAACCACTTGAAACACTGTGTTTTCCCAAGAGCATGTTTGTCGAAAGCTTCGATAAACATTCGGTGGGATTTTGCAGCAGTTTTCTTCAATTGATAACAGAAAACCAATGATGTCTACAAATCGTAGGTCGTACGCACAAAACTCGACGTGTTCACGGGTTTGAAGCTGATGCCGATGTATGGAACTTGGATTAGTGTGTGTTGACATTTATCATCAGCAATTACAGGACGCAGATGCTCCAGGGGCGGTCTAACGGGCCTTACACTGACTGCTAGTACCATCTATAGGGATATTCCGGTTTCGTACTTCTACACCTGGTAAGTCTGAAGGAAGGACCGCCAGGCGGCTAACAGTCGAACACCTTGCGACAATCACTTACAGTTCTCCAACATTCTGCATGGTGTCTGTTTGTTCTAAGTCGTGTTTTCCTAGCACTTTCGCGCAACGACGCTCTGAGCGTGTTTTTTAGGGAATTGACTAGTTTGAACCTGGGACCTGTTGGTGGTAAGGAGACGCCAGACCACACATGACATGTAGAGTTCAGAAGAGTTCAATGAGACTAGCGCTGATATAATCAAATTCTTAATGATTTCAGCGTCAGCTCCACTGCACTCCCTGTAAAAGAATCTTAATACTAACCTAATTTAGTGGAAGGGGTTCAAGGCTTTCCTATTGTTAGTTAGCTGGTAAAATAACGTCGAAAAAGCAGTTAAGTTTACCATTGGAAATTTTATACTACTCACAAAACATTGTTTATAACTTGCACTATTGATAAAAGGAAATATTTTTATACAGGATGATAAAAACCAACTGCGTTCAACAAAAATGTGAACGAATATTCCCTGAATAGGTTTCCAAGTTCTACAATGGATCGAAGGATGACCTATGCCATATCACATCTATAATCTAGATTTAAGATAAGTTTCATAAAATGGTCTACAGTGACCCTCAATTATCTTTAATTACTTATCTAACTTGTCGTAAATTACAGTGGCTGATGTGGCTTCTCAATTATGCAACAGAAAAATAATCGTGTTTCAGATTTTAACTTCACGTAGCAAATGTGAACACCATGAGATTTAATTGACAATCGACACTAGTATTACGTAAAAAGGGGATGTAACAGATGAGACTTCTGCAGTTCTGAGTGAAGCCTTATGCACTCAAAAATGCGGCATCGCGTGCGTTCATTACCTTGTCGGTGTTTAGGCAGCATCAGGGGGCGGTGGGTGGCACAGCTCCACGCACCTCGCCGTCTCGGAAGCAACTCTCTCCCAACTTCTCCTTACTACAATTTACCGAAGTTGGTTTAAAAAAAGCTATCTGGCTGTGTTTTCAACTGACCAATCAGGGTCTCAGTGTTAACCTTAAGCTCCGCCTACAAAATTCTGTCTATCCAATGAGAAACGTTATACTTTTCGTGGTGGGGCAACGTTTTTAACGTTTGCAACATAACAGAGACGCGAAAAAGTCTCACGCTAAAACTTGCAGCTGGTGTTGCCCTTTTAGTGTTATCGTAAGATCTATACTGTTCTTCTGGAAGGCTCTATCTTCTAACATGGGGGGGGGGGGGGGTGGTCAGCTGGCGACCTGGGTGTCCGTCCCTTATCATAGGGCCTCCTAGCCTACACGATTCTGCTCTCGGCTTCTGTTCTCATTTCTCCCCTTGGAACTGCGTCTGTTTCATGGTGGGAAGGTATGACATGCATTTAGGCGTTCTTGTGTTAGTCCGTGGTATTCCATTTGCTCACACATTGATCGTATTACTTTGGTTAATTTAATGTCAGAATTTATTTGGAGCTATGGGTTTTCATGGAAGGTGATGGATTTGCCTGACACCTTACATATCATCACCCTTCGAACTTAACTTTTGCACTGAAGGTGGGCAATGATTGAATCGTTGTCTAAGTCAGTCAAAAATTATTCCTTTATCTAAATTTTGTTGCCTACTGTTCAGCCACGTTATTCTGCTTCTATGCTAGTTTGTATTACTAATTTATATTTTTATATTCTTCCACATTATTCTCAAAAATATGTTTATATTGACAAGAGAAAAATATTTTTATGCTATTATCATTATTCATTTTTAATTATTTTCTTTATTTATTTAAGTGTGAAGTTTTTTTTTTTTAAGAAGTTTGTTATCGAAAGAGAGGAGTCTTTCACATCGATTTTCTTAGAAATATTTTTTTTATAAATGAAGTAATTAAGTAAAATCTATTCCTAACACATTTTCTAAATATCATGTACAAGTAAAATGTTTTTTTTTCCTAGACACTCATTTCAACATTGTTACCCTAACAAATAAGAATTATTTCCAAGAATTGCTTTGACAAAGAAATGTACATACACAAGTATTGAGATATTATCCTAACAAATGGTAAAAATGTTAAAAAAAGGGAAAACATCCAACAAGATAATGTTTTATTCTTTGTTTTTATAAGGTGAAAATAAGTAAAATATATTTATTCTTTTATTTTTATGAGGAGAAAATAAGTGGCATATAGTTTTAGTGTTTATTATGCCTTAATTTTGTTCTTTATATACTGTCCATTTCAGAACTAATGACTTATTTTTATCGATAGTCTATTTTTTACTTAAGTCCATAGTCAATGACTGTTATTTTGTAGTTTATTAGCTGTCTGGTGTGCTTAACTTATTTAGTTTTTCACACGCTTCTTTTGCACAATTCCTACATCACATAATTTGATTTCACACATTCACACAATCCTATGAATGTTTAAACATGAGGTTGGCGAATGTTTTTACACAAAGTTGATGGACTTGGTCGAGATGGATGTGGGCAAGTATTTGATGTACAGCTTCGTTTATCGTTCCTTGTTGGTTTTGCAGTGGTGTATTGCTGTTGTGGAGGTCCCATAATGGAATGGCGCTGTGAGTGCGGACTCTCATGGTTTACTGGCTTTGTATGCATGAAAGTCATTGTTATGTGTTGCTGAAAGCGGTCGTTTTGCGTTGTGATACTTCGCAGACGACTAGATTACAATAGGATAGGGATTTGGGAAGGTATGTCGTCTATTCTTCACCCATCTTCTTTCTTGGTCTCAATCTTGCGAATCTTCAACTTCTGTTCTTCCTGCTTTTTCTCTACTTCTTACTTGATTCTTGGTTCTTCTCTGGGCAGGATATGGGAATATTTATTGATAACTAGTCGTTTTGAAGTTCTCCTCTTAGTAACAGTTCGATAAATTGTTTTGACATGTCATTTTTACTTTGTGGAAGTTTTCATCAGTTTCGTACTGCAGCGTGCTGTTTAATAGCAGTAGTGTGACTTTTACACATTTTTTTTTTTTTTGCCAGTGACGGCTTGCCCAAGCCGTCTTATCGTCGGGCCGTATTTTGCTCGCTCCGCTGAGTCGGGGCGTCCCGGGACCCTCCTGGCCTTCCATGTGTGTCTGCACGGTTCTGCTTAGCAGCAGATTTACTGCCCACTTCGGATACAAGGCCCTCTGTTGGTCTCGCTGTCCTTTCCCTTCTCTTGACGCTTCTGCCTTGTAGGAATCGTGTCTCGCTAATTACGTCCTTTTCTTTCTTGATACTTCTCGCGTTGCAACTTGTGGGTCGTTGCATCTGGTCCTTGCTGGAGTTCTTACAAGGGTTCTTACAAAAAGTTTTACTTATTTTCATCTAACATATGTCTAGTACCTACATTCTTTTATGCCTTTTTTGAAAGCTTTACAAATTTTGGCGCCCTTTCCATGTTACAATTCTAAGACATTTTGAGTCGTAACTTCTACAAGAATCCTCAAATTCGTTTTTTATTTTTTTGTAGTGTCGTGGTGTATAGCATTTTAGTATTTCATGCTATTAGACTATCTACACTTTATCTCTTCACCTTAATCCATGGTACTATTGGCGTTATTGTGTTTTTTGTTTTTATTGAAACTACTTTCTTTTTCCCACCTTCCTCTCTCTTCATTCTTCTTTCTCCTGACGATCTTCTCTGCAACATAAACTTCAAATATTGTGCTGATTATTTACCTGAACTTCTTGCAATTTTTCGTCACTTTCTTTATCGACTTCTAACATGAGTTGAGGTGATTCCCCCTTTTGTGCATACCATTCTAATTCTTCATCCTCTTTATCTCGCATCATTCTTAATTGTTTGTTTATAACTGGTATTCCTTCTAATTTTAACTTTTGATCAAAGAGAAGTGTGACTTTCCCAAATGTTACGCTGCCTTTTCCCATATCTATTATCGCTTGTCTCTCATTTAAAAAATCTGCCCCTATAATCAAATCTACAGTTAGTTTAGGTATAGTCACGAAGTTGGCTTTGATCTTCTGACCTTGGCACCAAAGAGTTAACCTTGTTTGTCTCGTAACTTCCGCAGCATTGTTTCTAATAGGACCTCTTACTTTAATCTTATGTGTTTTCAGAAATGGCAATTCCTCATTGGCATTACACTGCATGAATAAATTTTCTGAGATCGCGGTCAGTTCACTTCTGCTATCAATTACAATATTGATTGGGATATGATTTACCATGGCCTTCACAATTGGTTCAATTTGAAAGGGTTGGTTCCATTCTTCTTCTTATTGCATCAACGAATCGTCCACTGAATCATACATGAGTCTTTTCAGGAATTTCCCTTGTGAATTCGAACTTTCTGTAGGATAAGCTTCGACTGCTACTTCTCTCTCTTTTATTTCCTCTTCTCTATTTCTTCTTTCATTTACGCTTTCTTCAACATCCTCTAGTTTTTCCTCATCTTCGTCTATCTTCTCCTTCTTCGTCGCCACTTCCACATAATCGCATTTAAATACTCTAATTATCGCTTCATAACTTCCTTCATTATGTACGTTGGGTTGTGTGCTCACTAGTAACTTATTTTCAACTTCTGTTGACTGCGCATTATCCTCATTGAATTCGCTTTCCTTGGTTTCCATCTCAAATAGCTCTGCAATACTCATTAGTTCGTCCTTTCCTCCTACATTCGTTTTGCATGCCTCTGGTAATTCATCTTCCTCGTCAGTATTCTCCCAATTAATTTCGTCCCAACATGATACTGTTATTTTCCTGTCTTCGTTTTCATCTGGTCCCTGCGGTTTTGTTTCTTCCTTCTTCTCTTCTTGTGGTAAGGTATTTACTTCTCTGTTCAAGGTGCTGCAATTATCCTGGGTCGGTGCGTCATTCTCTTTGGCATGGGCGCTTAGCTGTCAATTCGAACGTTTTTCGGGATTTGGTGGTCTTACCTCCACCTCTTCTATCTGTATTCTCTTTTCTTGTTCAGCTTGTTGATATTGGTTTCTTTGTTGATAATTTGTCGGTCTGTTGGTTCTCAAATACCCATTCTGGTTGTCGTTACTCCATCTGTAATAGTTGTTGCCGTTCCTGGGTAAATTATAGTTATTGCCATATTCTCTTCTGAATCCATAACCGTTTTTTTGTTGAAATCTGTTATAGTTTCTTGGTGCGAAGTTATCACGTGGTTTGTAATTATTGTTTCTTCGTACTGTGTATTGTGGATTCCACTGCTTTTTGCTTTCGTTTTCACGTGCGCTTCGTCTTTTTCTTGCGTCATCTTCCGAATATATAAACTCTAGTCCCCTTAGAATTCCTTTAAATGCTTCGACGTCATTGCCTCCGCGACCTACTAATGATTGCTGGTATTTCAATGGTAATTTACAGTTCAGTTCGATGCTGGTATAACAACTAAGTTATAGTCAGCGCATGTTTCAAGAGGAATTGCTATGAAGAGAGCTCATGGAAATATTACCAATATTCTCTTTCGTTTTGAAGGCAAAAGAATGATAGCGAGTAATTATTTATTACAAAATATATTTCAGTTTGTTCAAATTAACCACTACAGTGTAGTAGAACAGACAATTTATAGGAATTTATCAGCTGTTTTTGATATTGATCGCTGGCCGTGGTGGCCGAGCGGTTCTAGGCGCTACAGTCTGAAACCGCGCGACCGCTACGGTCGCAGGTTCGAATCCTGCCTCGGGCATGGATATGTGTGATGTCCTTAGGTTAGTTAGGTTTAAGTAGTTCTAAGTTCTAGGGGACTGATGACCTCAGAAGTTAAGTCCCATAGAGCTCAGAGCCATTTGAACCATTTTTTTGACATTGATCTAAATATAGCATATGAGTGTAACCTACTATATTCTATACATATTTTTCTTCCTTGATTGTTCCCTACAATAGGATTTATAATAAACTAACAATTTACACGTCGTGGCCCTGCCTACATACTCAGTAAACGAAAACTACGAAGTGTGAATTTTTTGGGGGATGTTCTTGTAAAGTAATAGCGTTCCATCGTGCTCCATGTTTTAAACACACAGGTTTGTACTTCAAACTACGAAATATATCGTCTTTCTGGCGGATTATTTTTACTTTGTGAAAGTGGTTTTAATATTCAAACTAATACAGTATTTAATTTTTAGAGGTCGTTTTTCTGTCATATTTATACTCAAAAGACACAGTTTATTCTAGGCTTAAGCTGGCAGTTTTAAGTGATATTGAAATATACGCTCTGAGGAATCCAAAATGCTCCAAAAAGTGGGCTTGCGTTCTAAATTTTTCAATTTTTTTCAACGTTATTTTCCATTCGGACCCCCTTGTAATATATACTACTGAGTTGCCAACCCCCCCCCCCCCCCAAATATTTAGTGCTGGTGGCAACCATGGTTATGTGATACAGTGGTTACATGGCGCAGATGCTTTCAGTGTGGCCAAACAAATCAGGACGGCGAAGAACGAAGTTTCAGGCAATCTTTCTGAATCGCAAGAGAAATGAAGACTCTGGTACACGAAGGCGAGAGCTCACAATCGAGGTGATAGTGGGATAATCTGAAAATCCGCCATGCATATTTTGAACATCATAAAAGTAACCGGCCTCTGAGTTCTACGGCTGCTCATATCCATTCAACAAGCCGCCGAACTGAGTCTGCAGCGCGAATGTTACAAATGTGAAGGCTAATTCATTTGAATGATTATAAAGAATCCGCGTCGATTGCAAATAGAAGCCGAATGTTGCCCTCGGTTTCGGCGGCGATAACCACGCCTTCTTCGAAACACACTAAAACTACAAACTACCTAAAGAGGCATATGATTCTTGTAGCCCTCTAGTCATCAAGATGGCTGATCGGTTTATCTCAATAACCTCCACATACGCGTGCAAAGCAAGCAGTGGAAACATGAGGATTCACCGCGGCCAGAAAAGGTGAAGACCCAGCCATCATAGGGCCAAGTGATACCGAGAGTTATCTTGGTCTGCCATCGTATAGTGTTAACGCTCGTAAGCGTCAAACCGTCACATCGACATATGACCGAAGCATGCTGTTGAGGTTAGACGTGGTTGTTGAGACTGAGCGTCACGGGTAGCCGACCACGATAACGCCTCTTGTCATTCTACGCGGGACAGTCACACATTTTTCTTCTTAAGACTATGAAGTTGTGGCTCACGCTCCGTATTCTCCTTACATGACCGGTAGCGCGTTTTTCCTCTTACCTCAGGTGAAGGAAAGATTAAGTAGCAGACATTTCCAGAATGAAGACGAGACGAATGTCAAGGTGGAACGCCTCCTGAAAAGCAAACAAAAGCACATTTCTATAAGCAAGATCTGGCCCAAGTAATCCAGTGGGAAAAATGTGTCGCACTGAAGGGTAAAACGCTCAAAAAATCGGAATGTCTGATGACATTAACAAACAAACAAATGATTATAATATCAGGAAAATTGCATGGTTTGCCCAAGAGAAAGAGCTTCACAAATTGAGCATGTCAGAAACGCTTTGGTCTCCCCTGGCTCTTGAGCTAGCAGTTATTAGGCTTGGCATTGATTCATAGAGATGTTGGGCGTCCCCCTTAGCGATGTCGTGGCACATTATGTCGAATTGATGCGTTAGGTCGTCAGAATTCTCAGCCCCATAACTGGGGAGTGATTCGGTGACTTTGTTGGCCAAGGTAGGCTTTTGGAAACATAAAAATGAGCAGTTAAAACTCTCGACATGTGCGGTCGGCCACTGTCCTGCTGAAATATAACCCCTGGATGGCTTGCTGTGAAGGGTAACAAAAAAAAGCGGTAGAATATCGTCGACGTAACGCTATGCTTAAGGGTACCACGAATGACAATAAAAGGGGTCATGTTATGAAAAGGAATGGCACCCCAGACTATCACCCCAGGTTGCTGGACAGTAAGGCTGGTGACACACAGTGGGGCCAAATCCCAAAAAGCTGGTCAAAATTCGGAAACGTTATAAATTCGGCTTAAAGCCAGTACTTGTGGATTTTGGGGTCGCTGATTATGAACCCGAAGTCAAAATTTTAAATAAAAACAGAATGGGGAATTTTACATTAATCACTTTTATAGATGAAATACAAAATATATCCATATGTTGTATAATACAATAAAACATGCAATCGGTTGATTCAAAGTTCATAGATCGTCATCCGAACAATAAGTTTCTTCACAATAAGTTGATTCGCAATAAGTTGATTCAACTTTTGAATCGCTGGAGCTTACTGTACTTGCTGGTATACGTGGCGCAACTAACAATGAAACTGCCTCTGGGAACAATCATCTACTATCTCTTCGAAAGGGACAAGATTTTTCTCTCCTGTTCAATGTATTCCTTTTCATCACGAGTAGCTTCAGGACTCTCGTGAAAAAATTGGATTCTAATTGGTCTGCAAAAACGAGGAGATGACGGCCTCGGATTTTTCCGTACAACTATCCTTGCGTTTGTCTCTTGGTCGTCTGATACAAGTTGCAGTGGAACGATTGAGGTAAAGAAATATTAGCATCAGACTTTCTTCCATCATCATTAGTGAACTTTTGTTTGTACGTACTTTGGCTAGAAGTGCGCAGCAGCTCCACTTGCGAACATTTTCAGCAGACAAACTTTTAACAACATCCGTTTGTGTTAATAATATCCTATCGGCTGTGTGATTCAGCAAACCCTGGAACTTGAACTCAGCACTACATTCAGTACCAGGAATATCTGACTTAGGCGGATAACATTTGAGCTTAGCTTGATATTGAGCCGGGCGTGGCTCGTGATCATGCCATTTATTGTTTGTCATCTTCTCTTACGGTACTGCCGCCTCGTTTTCTTATTCCATTTACTGGGGTCACTAACTTCCTGCCTTAGCTACCGTGAGTGGCAGCAGCAGCGCTTATCTATAAGTTGACTGTCGTACCATCTCTGGAGTGACTGATAGTATTTCCGGGTCGTCGTGTGTCTGGAGTTCAGTCGGGAGGACGAAGCAGTCGGGGACGGAGCCGCAGTCGGGACGCAGCACCAGTGAGGTCCTGACAGCCTGTACTCTCCCGACACACATGCACTGTCCGACGGAAGGAGACTTGAGCGGGGACGACCGTTGATTGGTCGTTCGGTCAGTCATCTCATCGGCCGACGTGTACTTGGTCGTTTGACCATTTCCGGGCCTAGGCAGTCGGTTGGTTGAGGCAGAGCAGTGAGGAAGTCTCAGTGGCGCATAGTCAGGCCAGAGCCTCTGGTAGCGTGCATGCGCGGTTGGAGTCGTGAGGCGCTTTTTGCGAGGGTTACGAAGTTCGTCGCCCACCTATCCTGGACACTAAAGTTAAGTGCTCACTTGACCTACTATCAAGCCTCAACTGCTATCACATCTCTTCGTTTGACTCTGGTTGTCGCTTTCTGGGAGATTCCCGCGAGCAACAATGTATGTCCATTAAAGTCGGCTAGAACTGCAGCCGTCTTCCTGTCTTCATTAATGAAGTGTACCAGCGGTATCTTCTGCCTTGTGGCCATTGACGTTCCGGTGTCCTGTGCTGGTGGTTGATGTAGTTTTTGGCAGTGTATTTTCCTCGTCGTGTTGATGCTGTCCAGCACGGCGTGCAATTCGACAGCTGAGGTGTTGTTGGTATATTTGAGCGTTTATTCTGACCTGTCTGGATTGGACAGCAGTATCCAGAGCGTTGTGGTATTGACATCTTGTCGTCATTTTGCTGGTTGGGTGGAGCAGAACTGATCTTGTTGGGTGGTTCGTCGGCTGGCTTTCGGTTGGGCTGTCTTCCGATTGAGAGGTTGTCGGTCTGGCTGCCTGTCTCACCTTAACGTGTGTTAGTGTTACCTTCTCAGGTCGACCCTTGGAACCTTCTGAGTGCCGCTCCTTGTGTTTTACATAGTGATTTTCTTTTTAGTCTTAACCACTCTGAGTGGCATTCAGCCGAATTGTAGCTTATCAAAATTACAAGGCTTGAACGAGTGGTTCGGGGTGGGTCGGCGGAGGGGTGAAGAGGACTGCGGTCGTCGTCGTGGGGTTGTGGACCACTGCGGCTGCGGCGGAGACGGAGCCTCTCCGTCGTTTCTGGACCCCCGGATGACATAAATTACAATACAATACATACAATATTCATAAAAGTGAAATGCGTATCATAGAGCTCTAAATACAATGAAGATCGCAAATAAATTAAAAAAAAGAGCAACATTCCGCTTCTTTGATGTACGAAATTCAGGAAACAATGTTTTACGTTGCAAGAGTTCGTACCAATGACAGTTGCAGCTAGATGCCGTAGGTTTTTTTTTTTTCATTCAATTATAGTTCCATCTACAACGTGCGATCGGTCAGATAGTTGAACACCTCAGAACTTATAAACGTTTCTCTTCGTGTTTAAAATTTTCCGTTGCAATTTTCCGTTCATTTGGGCATAAATGATTCAATTATTCTTATCGCGTAGACTACTATCATTAATTTTATGTTATATAGTGATTTTCACCTTACTTACGGCTGTTGATTCACTCGTTAAGAATTGAAATCGATTGATTATTAGAGATTTGGCGTCCTGTTGAATGTAGCGTTGAAATATTTGCTCACTGCGCGACGCGTATAGCTTGCTGAAGTGTTCCCTTTCAACTGTCCTCCTACGATAACAGGTATAGAGGCTAGGAAGCTCTGGCGACCGGATTCCGACCTTCGGACCCCTACCCAACCTAACCTATAACTAGATATTACCGGAACTTGAACTTTATTTTTCGCCAGTCCGGCCGCTGTGGCCGAGCGGTTCTAGGCGCTTCAGTCCGGAACGGCGCTGCTGCTACGGTCGCAGGTTCGAATCCTGCCTCGGGCATGATGTACTTAGGTTAGTTAGGTTTAAGTAGTTCTAAGTCTAGGGGACTGATGACTTCAGATGTTAAGTCCCATAGTGCTCAGAGCAATTCAAAGCATTTGAACTTTTGGCCAGCTTTTTGGAACTTGACCCCACTGTGCGCGACAGTGAGGTTGGTGTGCCACCACTGTTCGCCGCATCACCAGACACTCTTCGCTTGTCATCAGGACACAATTAGAAACGCTACTCGTCACTGCATACAATTCTATTTCAGTCAATGAGATTACAGGCCGAAGATGTGTCTGGAGACGACCCAGATGGCGGTGGGATATCAAGTTGACTGTCGCCCGTCATTTGGCCCGACAACCAGGAATGATTGATTGTCTGAGGTGCCACTTATTTTACAGCAAGACACTTTTGGTTGCCATCCACAGCACCCTTGCAGCACAGTAGTACGTCGACGATATTATACGCCCCGTTTTGTTGCCCTTCATGGCAAGCCATCCTGGGTTTATATTTCAACAAGATAATGCACGCCTGCACACTACGAAAGTTTCTACTGCTTATCTTTGTGGTTGCCAAACCCTATCTTGACCGTCAAGGTCGCTGGATCACACCACAGTTGAGAACGTTTGGAGTATTATGTGCAGCGGCCTTCAGCCAGCTTGGAATTTTGGCGATCTAATGCCCCAATTGGACAGAATTTCGCATGATATTCCTCAAAAGGACATTAGTCAGTGACAGGACGAATAATAGCTTGCACGAGTACTGGAGGTGGACCAACGCGTTATTGACTTGCTCAATTTGTGAAACTCTTTCTCTTGAGTAAATCAAGTAATTGTAATCTGTTTTGGTTGTACATGTACATCACAACTACCGATTTCCGTCCCATTAAGATAATTCCTTCGTGTTGCGTCATTTTTTTCTTCTTAAGAGCATATTTAGAGGAGGACTAACGACCGTCACCAAGTTCAAGGTCGCAGCTTGATTTGTACGACGTCGTAATTATAGCTTTATTCCTATCTGTCAGGAGAAATCTTGATTTCTAATTTTGTTTCCTTGTATCGGTAGTGTACATCCCCCGTCTTGTTTCTCATACAACAAACCTCTTAAGAAGTCGAACTCGGTCATGACACAACAATGTCCTGGGAAAACTAAGGCTGAAAGTAATTTTGCATGATGTGGTACTGGAAATTATCATCATCGAACTTGGACCAAACACAGAAATAATTGCTACAGTATAGTACAGAAGGCAACGGAAAGTAATACACAATGAGACGAACAGAAATGATACTTTTATTGAAAGACAATAATTATACTGGAGTCATTGCGATTCATGATGGTCCCCTAGGCATTGGAAAAAGTGGACCATGTTTCGTAATATGCCCATGCGACTTTATGCCTCCTAACAACCTGCAGGTGCTATATCTGGGCACTCAAACGGTCATTGATGGATGTACCCTCATATGGAGGCAAGTGGAAACACGTAATGCACTCAGAAACATTGTGGAATATGATCGTTTTGCTGGTCCAAGTGTTACGCTGTGGAGAGGCGTAATGTTGCACGGGCGTAATGGTTCAAATGGCTCTGAGCACTATGGGACTTAACAGCTGAGGTCATCAGTCCCCTAGAACTTAGAACTACTTAAACCTAACTATCCTATGGACATCACACACATCCATGCCCGAGGCAGGATTCGAACCTGCGACCGTAGCGGTCTCGCCGCTCCAGACTGAAGCGCCTAGAACCGCCTGGCCACTCCGGCCGGCCGGGCGTAATGATTTTCAGATTTTTGATCACAGTTTACCCGTCGGACAGCGTCAATATGTTTCTGTGCGTCTTTTGAGGGTTGCATTCGGTCCTGACATCTTTTTTATGAATGACAATGTGCTACCGCATCAAACTGTGCAGATGGAGGAGCTCTTGAGAAAATGGATATTCGACGAATGGAATGGCCTAATCCGTTCCCGAGACTTAAATATCACGAGCAGGAGTGGGATGTATTTGGAAGATGTACCTCAGCACTTCCACATGCGCAGGCGACTATCCAACAGTTGTCAACCGCGCTGGTGGTGACATGGAATGGCCCACCACAGGAACTCCCTAGCAACCTTGTGGCCAGAATCGGAGCACGTTGCAGAACATTCACTGCCGTCCATTGTGATCACATGCATCCTATTAATTATCAGGTCTCGCATTTTATAATGTCCAAGGGACCATCATGAATCGCGGTGACTTCGGTGTAGTTGTCGTCAGTCAGTACCTAGCGACCAGAGTAGCGTACATAGTGGGACTTGTACTTCACCAGCGGTGAGGCTGACGTGGACTATTACGGAAGAGCTTGTACCTCAACAACTGTACTATTTTAAATTAAGTAGCTTCCTGTTCTGGTTAATAAAGAACCCTGCTAATATATCTGTGCAGTTTGTGATATTCAATAGGTTACTGGCCACCAAACAACATCCTCTCCTTGATTCCCATGGTACAAGCCTACATTGACAACGTGACGACAGAAAACTGTTAACCTAGTTCTGTAAGAGTGGTTGGTTGACGAGTCGCATGAGTCAGTTCCCGTCCCATCATGTCCACACGTTCTCGATTGGAGACAAGTCCAGAGATTGTGCTGACCAGGGAAGTTGTTCGACGTCTTGCAGAGCATGTTGATTTTAATGGGCAGTGTGTGGGCGAGCATTATCCTGTTGGAACAACTCATGCTTGTGTCTTGGACGAATGCACTCTACGAGGCAGTGGTCACCCGGTGTACGTCACACGTGCAGACGACGATCACTTGGGTGCAGACAGAATTTGATTTCATCGCTGAAGACCACGTTGCTCCATTCCATCTTCCAAGTAATCCTCTGACGGCACTGTCGAGCCATGCACGTCTAAGTTCTGCCTTGAGTGGAAGATGTTCTAGAGTTGTGCGTGCCAATTTGTTGTAGATGTTCAGACACTTTACCTTGCAAAATGAGCTGTACGCTAGGGCTCCTTTTTCATATGGGTCCATAGAACACCTCCAGTTTTTTCCATATGTTTATAAATTTCTGTGTCATTTATTAGTATAGAGGTTCCAATTCTTATTCTGTGCCGGCCGGTGTGGCCGTGCGGTTATAGGCGCTTCAGTCTGGAACCGCGTGACCGCTACGGTCGCAGGTTCGAATCCTGCCTCGGGCATGCATGTGTGTGATGTCCTTAGGTTAGTTAGGTTTAAGTAGTTCTAAGTTCTAGGGGACTGATGACATCAGAAATTAAGTCCCATAGTGCTCAGAGCCATTTGAACCATTTTTTTTTTTCTAATTCTGTGCTCATATCTTCTGCACAGTCTAGTTGTTTTCTGTTGATCCAAAAAATTTTTTCTGATGTTTATGTGAATTCTGGTCATATTACTCTCTTGTAATGATGAATTGATAGAGACTGACATTTTATTATTAATAATTTTCGTTTTTGGGAGTTTGCTACACTGGTCCGACAGTTTCTTTTCCCGCTCCAGTATGATAGTGGATATCTCTCACATACTTAAATTTTTCTTCCGTGGAGGTATGCTCCGTCTTTGCAACTAAATGAAAGGCGGTTTGTTTGTGCCATAGGCGTTACGCTTCTTTTATTTATGAAGGATCTTCAGTGGCCTGTAAGACATGTTTGTTTTTACCAGTATATAACAAATGTATCACGTATTAGTCTAGATGGTCCATTTATGACTTTTTTCACCCACATTCGCTACACAATGAAAAGCGCAAGTGATCTGTTGTAATAAATGTGGGTGAAAAAACGCTGGAAATAAACCATATGGAGTGTGGGCACCTAGTAAACACATCCCCAGGACCACAGGCATGGAATGGAAAATTGGAAATCGTAAGTAACACCAAACGATGATCAGATATCACTAATATTGCCCTGCAAAACTGTTTCTAACATGAGAAATAACAGAAGAACGCGAGACAACGTAACATAGTAATGTCCTTCCATCTGCTACATAATGTATTTCTTACATACAGGGTGAAGCGAAATCTGGCTTCGCAGCGCGACCCCTCACATGCCAGCGATAAAAAAATGTCTCTCCCAAAATATCGTCTGGCAAGGGGTACATCAGGCAGAAAAAGGACGTTAAAGAGTGACAGTCTGGCAACACTGAAACCACATGTATAGTGACTACCTCTGTCAGAGAACATAGTTGTACTGTGCAGTTGGTGCAGTTTATAAAGCTTTGGGTTAGTACGCAGGAGGTCGAGGGTTCGATCCTGGATTGGGACATACGTTTTTTATTTGGTAAGTGTAGTCCAGATGGTACGGTATCTGGCATCTTAATCGTCAACAGCGATTGCAGTTGGTCCTCTACAAAACATTTGCACCTAGATACTGCAATCGTAGAAATGGAAGACTGGTCAGCCCTGGAAGAAGCCGTTTCCACATTGTGGGCGTGAATTTATTCGCACCACTTCATCTACTAGACGCGAATCCTGTTTTCTTTGTATCTTCCTTCAATGGTCCCATAGATTAGTACCAACTATTATTGTTGCCTCGTTCAGGTCGATTACATTTCGTTAGTGCCTTACGTTACCAGTAGGACTAGCAATATTCTTTGTGAATAATCTCCAAACTCGGTTACTATTTGCGTGTGTTATCATCATGGTCCCACTTATTACGCCTTTCAACATTGAGTCAGGTAACCGCATGCTGTTTAGTACGTATCTCAATGCATTATTATTATTATTATTATTATTATTATTATTATTCTATCGATAGGATTGTGGAAACATCACGTCTGTTACCGTTAGGGAAACTGTGTAATCCGAAACCAAACATTTCACAATTAGCGGTGTCGGGATGAATCATGCAGAACAGTATCTGTCAGAAGTGTAATGTGCATAAGGTGGAACAGCGCACAGGACTGACGGTGTGTTTATACTGTATGCGCTGTCCAACAGACAGCGACTAGTTGTGAGCGGAGTAACGCGCCCATGACATACTCCAACGTACATGCGTACAAGTATCGAATTTTCTTTGTAAATCTCTAAATCATTGTGGCACACATATGGCATATGCTTCTGGTGCCTGGTGGATCTGATAACCGGGCTGGTGTTGTCGCTCGTGGAAATGCTGTTAGATATCCTCGATGGCACCATCCAGAAGAAATGTGTTTTGTCATCTGGAGCTGCCCCTTCGGGAGTCAGGTTGTCTCCTTCCACCACTGGATGACGGAGGTCATCCACAGACTCGGTGTACCCCAGCTACTGAGGAAGCTGTTCTGCCGGCCGGAGTGGCCAAGCGGTTCTAGGCGCTACATTCTGGAACCGCGCGACCGATACGGTCGCAGGTTCGAATCTTGCCTCGGGTATGCATGTGTGTGATGTCCTTAGGTTAGTTAGGTTTAAGTAGTTCTAAGTTCTAGGGAAGTGATGACCACAGCAGTTAAGTCCCATAGTGCTCAGAGCCATTTGAACCATTTGAAGCTGTTCTGGGGGTCGTACACCAAGAACCTCAGCGAAGTACATGTAGCGTAGCAAGGCAGCTGCGTGTCTTACAAAGTACGGTCGTTAACTTACTGTTCGAGCATGGGCTGCACCCCTGTCATTATGCTTTCACGCAACACCTGCATCCTGCACATCGCCGTCAGAGAATGCAATTCTGTGCAACAAGAAGCCAACGATGACTTTGTGTACACCGTAATTTGGTCAGATGAACCAGCATTCACTCTTGAGGGTGCCTTCAGTATGCACAATGCCCACCATTGGTGTGAGGTTAACCCACACATCACCCACGACCGTGGATGCCGAGTTCGCTTTGGTATCAACGTCGGCGCTGGAATATTGTTCGACAGGTGGTTGGGCCCTACATGTTGGCTGACCAGTTGACTGCAGAGAGGTATCATGCATTCCTCTCAAACTATCTGCCTGATGCGCTGGAAGATTTTCCACATGTTCGGCAGAGGATATGGTTCCAACGTGATGGTGCACCTCCACACTATGGAATTAATGTGAGACAGTATTTGGACTCGCATTCGGGAGGACGACGGTTCAATCCCGCGTCCGGCCATCTTGATTTAGGTTTTCCGTGATTTCCCTAAATCGCTCCACGCAAATGCCGGGATGGTTCCTTTCAAAGGACACGGCCGACTTCCTTCCCCATCCTTCCCTAATACGATGAGACCGATGACCTCGCTGTCTGGTCTCTTCCCCAAACCAACCAACCAACCAACAGTATTTGGACAGAACATTTCCAGGGTAATGGCACTAACGTGGAGGTCCAGTTATATGGCCACCGCTTTCATCTGACCTAAATCTCCCGGATTTATTCCTGTGGGGACACCTGAAGGACCACATGTACTCTACTACGCCGACCGATCGTATATCGCATCGCCTCAGTGAGAACCGCGCCTTTGAGTTCTCTTCAGGAGCTATACATAGGGAGCTGCAGTATACTTATAGATTCCTTACTTGTTAGTGTTTTTTGGAACTTTGTGAGTACCGTACATTTTCGCAAAACAGTTGGAGTCTATTTTCAAATTTCTGCCAGTTCATATTTCTCAACACCTTCTTGACGTTCTCCCATAGATTTAATAAAGTTGTAATTATTGATGGTCTTTCTCTTTGTATATGTCCACTTTCAAATTCAGAAACCACAGCTTAGCAAAGAACACCGTGTAAATTCTTTGTAAGAAAAATGTTTCTGACCTCTCTAATCTTCTCTTTCTCTAAGACTCTGAGAATAGAGGAATTATATGTCACTGAAGGAAAGGAACGATATAATAACCAACTTGAAAATTAAAAAATGTTTCATGAAAAATCTCTTAGTTTTTGTAACGAACAATACATGAATATTATTCCATCGATTACATGGAGTGGTATCTCCAGGACATAGAATGATGTCAAGAATAAGCAATTTTTTTGAGTGCAGAACAAGGAAATCATTTAACATAGTGAAACACCGTAGTCTTAACTAAATTGCTAATATTACTTGTATTGTACCTTAACTTTAAAAGTTTTCGTAATGGTAATATTCAAAGAAATAGAAAGTGCTGGTAAAATTAAGTTCTTTAATTAAGTCTTAAAATACAGCACATTATTCACAAGAATGAAGATTATACTGGAAGATTGTTGAGCAAGTACGTACACATCTACCTGATTTCATACTGCAAAGATATTACACCCTTTAAGTCCCTGTAAAGTCTGTTTTGGCAGTAGTATCGTGTCCTGAATTTTCGCATTTTTGGAGAAAAGAGAAAATTTTTTAATGAATGACATTAATGAATATGTGTATTGTGAAAAAGCTGCCACAACAGGACGTTTCCGAACAGGTGTGTAAGGATATCAGATACAATTTTTATAAGTGACTTCTTTATTCTGGAAAAGTTATCCCTGTATATTTAGAATCCTCAAAAAAATAATTATATATTTCACTTGTGAGTAAAAATATGCCGAATATACTAGTTTTTGCATTTTTAAGTGCCTACATTGGTAATCGTGAGTACTGGACACATATCTGACTAAGGACTCTTCAGTAATTCCAAGATGTCGTAACAAACTGCTCATTGCCTCCACCACAACCACTATCACTACCGCTACCACCACCAACATCACCACCACCACCACCACCACCACCACCATTAACATTATTATTATCATTCATGAATCACGCAGTGCTGTAACACGCTGCCCACACCACCGTTAACCAAGTCGATCCATTTTCGGTTTCTTGAGTACTCACCTGGAGTAGTCTAGAAACTAGGCGCATTTTCTATAATTCTTACCCCTTTCTCCCAGTCCTCTCCACAATCAAATGGTTCAAATGGCTCTGAGCACTATGGGACTCAACTGCTGTGGTCATCAGTCCCCTAGAACTTAGAACTACTTAAACCTAACTAACCTAAGGACATCACTCACATCCATGCCCGAGGCAGGATTCGAACCTGCGACCGTAGCAGTCGCACGGTTCCGGACTGCGCGCCTAGAACCGGAGAGCACCGCGGCCGGCTCTCCACAATCACAACTCTGGGAACAGACATGTTTGCCACGCTAATGGTCTGCTGAGTACACATGCTTATAATGATTTTTAAGTGGATTTTCTTCCTATACTTCTTTGTCTATCAAACTTGCTTTCTGTCAGAATTCCTTACTGTCTGAGTCATAGATTATATGAACATATTAAGGTGCTATAGACTCATCTGTGTTTTGAATGACGCGGATACTCATTGTCCAATTAATGCCGTCTACATACTTTACCACGAAGGAAACCTAACAAAAGAAAATGAAAGATTATGAATGGATGTCGCAATGCATATGGAATCTGGTTAGATCTATTCTCACAAACAATGCGCAATTAGCACACAGTCCAAAAAACTGCATTTCATTAGCGAGGAGAGGCTTGTGACTTACATAGGTGCGACTTCTAACTGTCAACCGCTAGATTTTTGCCATTTTTTCTTCCAACATCTACAAAAAAAAACTCATAATACCCGCCTGGCTATTGTGTCAGGTCATGTACATTATGCATTCAGAAAAAAAATGGACGGCAGAAAAGCAGTGACTCTAACCTGAATGTCTGGTTCCACTCTTGCGTTTGTTAAGTTATGCTGAAATACTTGCACTCGAATTGAATACAGGCGTAGGATGGAACTATCGCGATGGAAAGGAGTATTGTAACTGGACCTTTTAGATTAAATCCCAATTCTCTTATTTATATTTTAAGGAATAAATGCCCGACTCAGTCAGGCAGGAGGTGCTCTGGTCGGATTCCTATGTGATATCTGTTATTGCTGTGAATAATTTTATTTTTTTCCCGTATTCTCAGACTGATGATTCTAAGATTTGATTAAATACATGACAATCTTCCAAAACGAAAGAAGAGAGGAAGCTAGGAATCCACTGTCCTGGCTGTCACCTGAGAAATCATAGGCAGAGCATCAGCCCAGTGGGAAAGAGTGAGGGAAGAAACTGGGCGTGTTCTCGTTATAGCAGTCATACCAGCATTCGCATAATACAATTGAGGCAAATCACAGAATATTTTTATTAAGAAGATTTGAATAAAAAAGACTGCTGAAACTGTTAGAATTCTTTATTGGAGAACACGACCGGTTTCGCAAATCAAATTTGTATCTTGTGGTGCTGCAAGTCAAAAGGTTAAGGTGTTATTTAAAGCTGATAACGCCATTGCGGGCAACAGCAACGCTTCCTCCCCATGCTGTATACAATTGAGGTTTTATCATGGTCGCTCGTACATTCGTGAGTCAAAGTTTTAAATTCCTAGATATAAATGTCGGGAATGACTTGATCCGGTTTAAAAAGCACCTTAATGTTTTGACTTGATGCACCAGACGATACAAATTTAATTTGTGAAACCGGTCGTGTTCTCCTATGAAGAATTCTAACAGCAGCAGCGGTCTTGTTTGTTCATGTCATGGACTATTTCGCCTGTGGTTGCCCTACATACAAAGTAATTGTATTAGCGTACGTGGAAGGGTTTTTAAACCTAGGTTACCCGGGGTATGACCCCAGTGTCTCAACCACTGTGTCGGTTTGCTGTTAAGGGATCCATTATCTCAGGGAAGTTGAAGATTTCCTTATCTTTTTATCGTTCTGTAATCAAATTACACACTGTTTAGTAATTAATAGCGCATCATCAACGTATTCTATGACATACAACTAGTTGCTAAATCTTTATAACTGGTTAATCTCTGTGCAATACAATAGAATGAATACATGTGTGCTAAGACTCGCTCTCTCATGATAGCCAAGTTTCAGTAAGTTTGACATGCATCTCCTGGACAGGAATGTTATAGATGTCGACCATTTGCCCGACAGTCATCGTAACACTGTGTAAGGTCACGTTGCTAAGACATGTTCAGTGGGTGTGGTTGGCATTTGTCAGCTGCTTGTAGTAGAATCGGTGAAAGAAGATCCCTGACGGTGTCAGCGGACTTGGCAATTCTGTGTGTGCGCCTGTCTCAACCAATCGCGTAACGCGATCTTATACACGTTTCTGTGCTGCCACTCTCTGTCGCCGCATCTCTATGGAAGACTGTTGTTTTCGCCTGCAGCCGTTTGTTCTTCGCAGCTGAAGGCTGGCGATAGTGCCTCCCTCTGTCAGTGATCTGCTACAGTTCCAATACAAATTTAGGAAGACCAGGAATATCGATTATGGGGAAACTGTTCTGTTCAGGTATTTATTCTTACTGTTCGCCTTTCAATTTTTTCATGTTTTGTTTGTGAGACGGTCAGTAAGGGGGCATCTGGCTGATCAGGACGGGAGAACAGCAATGCCATCGTGAAATTATTCACAAATTGCGAATAGTTTACCACAACAGCAATACAATTTGGAAACATGAAAATTAGTTATGGACTGGGACTCAAACCCAGATTTCCTGCTTGTTGGGAGCGGTCATCTCAATAACTTCTGCTATCCGCGCACACTTTCAGGACCGACTCATATCTCCATATGTCCCAATGTCTGTATCCCATAATGCTCACCCAATTATGAGAAAAAAATGAAAAGATCGTATGGTATTGTTGGCCGGGACGTCCCAGTCGGGTTCGGCCACTACACAATTATGTGATTCTCGCACAGGAAGAAACTTATTTATTTTTCTTGTAGGTTGCCTTGGCTTTGGCATGAAATACAGTAGCGCAGTATCTCTATTGGACAGGCTATACTTCGAAGCGATGTTCCTTCGCAGATACATGCATGTCCAACGGGGCAGACACTGCTGACGAGCGATAGCCATCTTAAGCCATGAAATGTATTTGCACATTTCGTACACTGTACCGCAACAGTTACATAATTTACAGGAAAGATATGCAAATTTGCGCCAGATAGGGATTCGAACACGGATTTCCTGTCTGCCGTGAGCTGGTTGTCTTAACCATTTCGGCTACTCGAGCACACTTTCAGGACCGATCCAAACCCGGCGTATGCTTCCCACAGTGATCGCACAGTTATGTGATTTTCGCAGAGGGAGGGACGTATTTTTTTTCTCCTCGGGTTGCTGAAGGAACATTGCATTGAACTATACAAACACTGTCAAATACAAACATCACACTAATGTATTTCTCGCCAAAGCTAAGGCAACTTGACAAGACAAATAAATAAGTCTCTACCTCTGCGGTAATCACGTAATTGTGCGAGCACTAGGGGAAAGAGACCTTCGGACTTAAGAATGTTTGGATCGGTCCTGAAAGCGGGATTGGTTAAGGCGACTGCTCACAACAAGCAAGAAATCAGAATTCTCAGTCCAGCACAAATTTTCATGTGTTTCCAGCAAATTGTATGAGTGTTGTGGTATCGTATTCGCAATTTGTAAACAGATTCATGATTTAATACGGCTATCTATCGTCAGCAGTGCCTGTTACTTCGTATATGCACGCATCTGCACAGTATATGACATGAGGAACGGCTTCCTGAGAGCTATCACAGTGCAAATATCCACTGCATGCAGTTCTCTTTGCCGTTTTCGCTTGGAAACTGTTTAAGATGGATCTCCATTCGCTGTCAGTGGCAATCTCTGTCGGTTCTGAAACCAGTTGTGACGTGACACTCGTGTTAACTCCATGCCAGTTACGATCTTTCTATGACCACTGTTCGTATATGACGTTACAGGACAGCGACTGGTACCCTATTACTTGTTCGCACGTTCGACAGCTCTCTTTGATACACGAACGTATCGGGCCACTTCATTCACAATGTGCACTCTGAACGTTCGAACACGATAGCTACTTTTTGTCAAACTGTCACGTCTGCGCTCATTCCGTCCAAGCAACGGCACACATACAAAGCTTCACCGCCATGACTAGCGTCAGCCGTGAAGGATCATATTACTACCTGGTACCAGTTACACGCCACCTACAGTGCTCCAATGGATGACTAATATTTAATCCAATGAGCTTTGTCAATAACTTGCGAGTGGTCAATTAGACTTGAATTGTAAAAAAACAGTACTTGATGGCCTAATGGAAGTGTCAGGTTACTTCGGTAGAGTCAGGTTACTTCGGTAGAAGCTGAAGAGTCTACATAATACAGCGTGATTCACGAAGATATGAAAAAAAAAAAATGGCTCTGAGCACTATGGGACTTAACATCTATGGTCATCAGTCCCCTAGAACTTAGAACTACTTAAACCTAACTAACCTAAGGACAGCACACAACACCCAGCCATCACGAGGCAGAGAAAATCCCTGACCCCGCCGGCAATCGAACCCGGGAACCCGGGCGTGGGAAGCGAGAACGCTACCGCACGACCACGAGATGCGGGCAGATATGCAAATATTTTAATATGTTATTCTACAAGAAAAATTAAAGAAAAAGTTCATATAAACATAGATGTGCAAATGTTTAGTTACGGAGTTACGGCTAGTAAAAGATTTTGCCTGAAATTTAGCAACTTCGCTAGTATGAAGCCATCGCAAAACTGTACGAAGTTATAGTAAAGCACAATTTCCATTTATTTTGTTGTTGTCGATCTGGTGAATCTAATAAAACATGACACAGACGTGTATCTGTAGTAGTAGCGCATTCGGATTCCTCCGAGTTGCATAACGTACGCGGTATTCGTTAACTGCAGCCGTAGCATTACCATCAAATTTCCCATAAACAAACACCATATCGGCATATTACTCAAATTTGAAAGCCCTCCCTATTTCATAAATAAACTACAAACTACAACATTTACTATGTGGTTTCACTTAAACACACTGTTGTTATAACGTTCTTTCACTGAACAATACAGAAAACTCTCGTTTCAGCGTTAGGAAACGATTGAAACGACTCACTAACGGCTGCCAACAACGACATAAACGTTTCTACATTCTTAATTGAAAGTAAACAAACTTACTTGTATAATATCATTACTTCTCTGGATGTTCTCGAAAACTGCTGCAGATACACGTCTGGGACATGTTTCAATATATTTACCAGACCAATAATAACAACAAAACAAAAAAATGGAAATTGTGCTTTACTTTAACCTCGTGCAGTTTTATAATGGTTTCATATTACCGAAGTTGCTAAATTTCAGGCAAAATCTTTTATTAGCCGTAACTTTGTAGCTAAACATTTGGGGACCTATGTTTATATGAAATTTTTCTTTAGTTTTACTTGTAGAATAACATGTTAAAATATTTGCATATCCCCGTGAATCACCCTGTATTTTTGTCAAGGAACATGAAAGTATGGAAGCTTCGTAGCTACACTCTAAGACAAAATGAAAACGATGCACAACGAAAGAGTTATCCGTTTATTCGAATGGGAAAGAAATCGGTAGATGTCATGTACATGTACAGGCAAACAAATGATCACAATTTCAGAAAAATTGGATGATTTATCAAGACAAAGATTCACAGGTTGAGGAACTCAATAATGCGTTGGTCCACCTCTCCCCGTTCTGCGAGCAGTGACTCGGCTTCGTACTGATTGATAAGTAGTAGGATCTCCAGCTAAGGGATATCGTCCCAAATTCTGTCCAACTGGCGCGTTAGTACGTCAAAATCCTTAAGTGGTTGGAGGTTCCTGTTCATAAGGCTCCAAACATTCTTGACTGGGTAGGTATCCGCTAATCTTGCTGGTCAAGGAAGAGCTTGGCAGGCACGAAGACAAGCAGTAGAAAGTCTTGTCGTGTGAGGACGGGCATTATCTTGTTGAAATTTAATCCCAGGACGGCTTGCAGTGAACGGCAATAGAATGGGGCGTGGAATATCGTCGACGTACCGCTGTGCTGTTAGGATGCCGCAGATGACTACCAAATTCGTCCTGCTATGAAAATAAATGACTCTCCAGACGATTCCTACCGGTTGTCGGTCCCGTATTGTGGGCGACAGTCAAGTTGGCACCCCTCTGCTGTTTGGAACGTGTTCAGACACGTCTTCACTGGTTGCCGGTGCTCATTTAGAAGCAGGACTCATAACTGAACACAATTCTACTCTGGTCAATGAGATTTGAGGACGAGGACGTGTCTGGAGAGCCACCGGACGGTGGTGGGATACCAAACTGAGTTACGCCTGCCACACTCGCTGACAACCACAAGTGATGCTATGGAATGCCATTTCATTCTATAGCAGGACCCCTTTGGTTGTCAGCCGCGGCACCCTTCACCACAGCTATTTGTTGACGATATTCTACGCCCCGTTTTCTTTCCCCCTTAATAGCAAGCCATCCAGGGCTCACATATCAGCAAGATCGGCATTTATTGACCGGGATAACCCCTTCGGGGTTCGGTCGCCGTGTTGCAAGTCTTTTTAGTTAACCCCACTTCAGCGACTTGCGTGTCAATGATAATGAAAATGGTGATGAAGGACACACAACACCCAGTCCCCTGCCGGGAATCGAACCCGGGCCCCCTTGCGTGGTAGGCGGTAACGCTACCACCACGCTACGGAGGCTGACATCAGCAAGATAATGCCTGCGCACAAATTGCGAGAATTTCTACTGCTTAATCTTCATGCTTGTCAAACCCTACCTTCACTGGCAAGGTCGCCGGATCTCTCCCCAATTGAGAACGTTTGGAGCATTATGAGCAGGGGCCTCCAACCACCTCGGGATTTTGACGATCTAACGCACCAATTGGACAGAATTTGGCTCGATATCCCTTATAAGGATTTTCAGCAACTCTGTAGATCAATGCCAAGCCGATTAACTGCTTGCATAAGGGTCAGAATTGGATCAGTGCATTATTATCTTGATCAATATGTGAAGCTCTTTCTCTGGAATAAATCATCAAATTTTTCTGAAACTCTGATCATTTGTTTGTCTGCACATGTACATGATGTGTACCCATTTCCGTCCCATTCTGATAATTCCCCCGTGGCGTGTCGTCTTTCTGTGTTAGAGTGTACTATACTTTCAATAATACTATTTTGTTAATTAGATGTTACTTCCCTACACTGACGTTATAGCAGGGTTTATACATTACTTCATCAAAGCATGCTGAGGACAAAATTACAACAAACGGTTGTATGTTATTTACCACCGAAGAGTTTAAGTTATTTATCCACCGCTTTGCTGCTTTAAAATTGATTGATTCTACGCATGGCGAGACTTCAGGTTACGTCACCGCAAAAATTAAATATCTCTCTACCCTCACAGGTTGACTGAAACTCTCGCTCATGTTATTGTTCACCGACAAGGCCAGATATTTCTGTAGATTTTTAGAATTGCAGACGGACAGACGAGCAGTCCGTGGCCGGCAGAGAGGTCTCAACACGTACAACGTTATTCGGCGTGGAACAACGTGGGAACGTGTAAGGAACGAACGATGTCTTCCGTGTTCCGGGAAATCTACGCTCCTGAGAACTCATTAGTAACTTTACGTCCTCTGGACGTTGAGGATTTCCTTAACGAGATGAGCCACGCGACGGGAGAGAGGTTATTGCACCTGCGGTATTCTGCTGTTTGAATAAGAGTCTCTGACAAGTATGTATACAGCTTCAGCCGTTCTTCTCTCTCTCTCTCTCTCTATATATATATATATATATATATATATATATATATATATATATATATATATAATCAAACAATTTTAAAGCAGCAAAGTGGTGGAAAAATAACTTAAACTCTTCGGTGGTAAATAACATACCACCGTTTGTTGTTATGTTGCCCTCAGCATGCATTGATTAAGAAATGTATAAATTCTAATACAACGTCAGTGTAGGGACGTAACATCTAATTCACAAGTAGATCAGATTTGAGTCACAGTATCGAAGATAGATGAAAAATTGCTCGTAGGTCTTAAGGTATGCGTTTTCGACCCTAAGTTTACTGAGACTTTTTGCTTCTAGTATCGTGTACTTTCAAACTGTATGCGTTTACACCATTAGTTATGATACACCCTGTATATAAACTGTTCCCAAACTTTTCAAATCATAGGACATTCTTCGTTGAACACAAAGCACACCATTCGTTCTACTCCTTGAGAATTCGGATGAATTTCTTATTGGGTTTAACGCCCAGTCGAAATCGATGTTATTAGACGGATTTGTTTGGTGTCATTGCACTTTCGCTAGAGAACTTGTAATATGTGCGGTTACAGTTACAGTCTGGTAATGCTAGCGAATAACCTTTTTAAGAATTTATATCTTCTGTTTTTCGGAGAATTGTTTGACGATTTTGTGGAATTACAAAGCTTCAACAAAAAATATTCTAGACAGCACAACATTGGAGGTACATCGTGTCTAGATCAGTTTTCTGCATTTTCTGCCCTATTAAGGTACAGGAATTCGACAAAATATGAAGACATAATAAGTACGATAATTTCCTGATGCAGAACTGCTAGTATCGAGCTAAGAGTCGACGTACATAAAATCTGGATTATAGTTAATGGCATTTCCTACCGTCGACCCTTCCCCCTCCCACCACTCCCAACATATTTCTTTTCCTTCAGAGACACTGGAACCCTTAACTCTTATTCTAACAGACACCACAGTGTATTGTTAATATCTACGCCAATGTTGGACGTCGACGCGCAATAACCACTCTCAGACGGCAGGTGGTACAACTAGCAGTGGAGACTACATAAAGTCTGTCGGGAGGACGCGCAAAAAAGTCAGTCGTTGTCGCTTTGCAGAAAAGGAGAATTTTATCTGACATCCTAAAGGGCATCATCATTGGCTTTCAGGCCAAGGGTGGAAATATTTCCAATACGGCAAACGTTTGTAAACTTTTCACGTCTCGCCGTTCATAACAAAATGGCACTATCCAAAACCCTCGCCGAGGCAACGGCAGTGCTCCACGGGCTATAGGTGACGGGGCTGAACGGTGGCCGCGGACACGTGTACTGGCGAACGCACGTGCAACTATTGAGCAACTGTCCGCCGAGGTGCACCAGGCCGCTACCAACGGTACATCCTCAACGACCGTCAGCGGACGTTAGTGCGTATGGGCGTCCGCAGTAGGCACCTGATTCATGCATCAATGCTGACTGCTGTTCATCGACGACGATGGTTTCAGATTACACGTCAATACAGCAACTGGACGTTCAGTGAGTGTAGCAGGTGGATTCTTCAGATGAATCAGACTTTATGCTTCATTGGACATATAGCCGTTGGCGTGCAAGGCGTCAAACATTTGAAAGCAAACACCCTGCAACCAGCAGGGAGTGTTACGGTCTGGGGAATGTTTTCAGTGGCATTCGCTGAGTGACCTCGTCTTTCTGCGTCCTTCTGGAAGTCACAATGGAAAATCACAAGTATTTATCTATTCTTGAGGATCATGTCCATCCCTTAACGCAGTTTGTGTTTCCTCACCACGATGGCATGTACCAGCAAGTGCAGCGTGTCACACAGCTCCTAGTGTTCGTGCGTGGTTCGAGAAGCAGTACGGTTGAATTTACTGTACACCCCAGGTCACGATACTCTCTTGATTTGAACCCATTCGGGAATCTGTGGTATCACCTCGATCGGGCTGTTCTCGCCATCTAACGCAGCTGGCCACGGCGCTGGAGTTGGCCTACTTCCGCATCCCTGTCTGTCCCCTCCAGAACCTCATTGATTCTCTTCTTGTACGTCCCGAAGCGGTCCACGCTGAAAAAGATGGTTTTTCACACTAATGTGACTGCACAGTGAACAAATTGAGGAAAATAAAAATGTAGCGTAATTTCACCTCCACGCTCATTGAACCACCATTGTACACACTGTTGGAAGGCAACAGGTAACAAGCAGAAATTGGGCAGGAAGTGTACAATATGTTGGAATATGCAAATGAATGGCATTTCAGTGCAACTGCACAGAGTAGGTAGGACTGTAGCTGACTACTTTCTGTACATGAGGAAAGATTAAGCAGCAGGTTTCTCATTCAGAAATCGTATTTAGATGACTGTTATTTGTCTCTGGGAAGGTCGTGTCATGCCTCGTGTAGGAAGGAAAAACATCAACCAGCTCGTGTCAGAATTCGATAGCAACGGAATCATGACATGTATACAAGGGGCTTTATCGCTCCACGATATTGTTCCTCGTGTTCATTGGACCCCACGACAGTTATACATATATGGTATGGATGAGTTCTGGACAGTTATTGTGCGTCAAGATTGAATATCTCTACTTCGAAAATAAGCTGACATTACCTCCAATACAGAAATTATTTTTATTCAGCTCGATCAATCGTATCAGAAGTCTAATGTGCAAATAATCTAACTCTCGTTTGTTTCATAAAAATCCAAGCTGATGGGCCGGTGTTGTATGGGTATTGCAGTCTGTTGTTAGTCCTCCTTCTATCTCTCTCCATCCTCCTCCTCCTCTCCCTTTTTTTCTGTCCCTTCCACCCGTCCATCTCCTCCTTACCTAATATATCTATTCCCTCCTCCCCCCTGTCTCTGTTCATCTCACACTCCCCACTGCCCCTATCCATCTCCTCCTCTTCCTTCTCACTGTTCATCATCACCAGCACCGACACACTGTACATCTCCTCCTACACCTCTCTCTGTACATCTCCTCATCCCCTCCCCCCTCAGACCGGTTCATCCTTCTCCTCTGCTTCTTTATCTCTTCTGCCCCACAACCTCTGGCCAGTTACTCCTGCCGCTCTCCCTCTCCATCTCCTTCTCCTTCCCTCCCACATCTAGTTCCTCCTGCCCCCCTCTCCCCATCTCCTCCACCCTCCCCACCCTCTGTCTGGTTCCTGCTTCCCCTCACTCTGGCCATCTCCTTCTCCCCCACTCTCTCTCCAGTTCCTCCTGCCCCTCTCTTCGTCCATCTCCTCCTCCCCCACCCTCTCTCTAGTTTCTCACACCACACTCTCTGTCCATTTCATCCTCCCACACTCTCTGTACACATCCTCCTCCCACCTACCCTCTGTCCAGTTCCTTCTGCCATTCTCTCTGTCCATCTCCTCCTCCCCCACCCTCTCTCTAGTTTCTCACACCACACTCCCTGTCAATTTCATCCTCCCACACTCTCTGTACACATCCTCCTCCCACCCACCCTCTGTCCAGTTCCTTTTGCCACTCTCTTTGTCCATCTCCTACTCCCCCCCCCACTCTGTCCAGTTTCTCCTGCCATTTTTTCTGTTCATCTCTTCCTCTCCCACTCTCTGTCCTTCTCCTCTTCCCCTGAGCTCTCACCAGCTCCTTCTCCCCCATCCTCTTTCCAGTTCCTGCTGCTCCTCTCTCTGTTCATCTCCTCCTCTCCTCCACCTTCTGTCCAGTTCCTCCTGCCTCTCTCTCTTGTCTCTCCTCCTCCACTGTCTGTCCATCTCCTCCTCTGCTGACCTCCTGTCCAGTTCTTCCTGCCTCTCTCTCTGTCAATCTCCTCCCCCCACTCTCTGTCCATTACCTCCTGCCCCTCTCTCTGTCCATCTCCTCCCCCCACTCTCTGTCCATTACCTCCTGCCCATCTCTCTGTCACTCTCCTCCTGCCCCACTCTCTGCCCATCTCCTCCTCCCCCTATTCTCCATCCATCCCCTGCTCCCCATCTCTCTGTCGATATCCAACTTATCCCTATTTGTGTCCATGTCACACATCCCTCTTTCTGTTCTATCTTTCCATCTTCTCCTCCTCCACCATTTTCTGTTCATCGCCCAAGCTCCAATAGGAGAGTGGTTGTTATTACATCGCCCCCCCGCCCTTCCCAGTCAGTATTTGTTTCCAGATGATAAGTAACGTATATACCAAGTTTGTCTCAAATAGATCCAGGCAGTTTGGAGAAGCTTTTTACCTGCAATTTCCCTTGTCACATATATTGAACATATTCTGCATATATTTTATCTCTATGTCTAGCAAATGTCGCCCTTGAGTTTGGTTTTCACGCAACTTCTCGTACTACTCATTAAAACCATGTTAAACATATGTTGAATCGTTAAAACGAATATTTGAACTGTGCCAACATTCTCTATAAAAATTAGCTCATTGTGTTTTTGTGCCATCGTTTTCAATTCTAACGATCAGTAGGGGCGAGATGTAAACTGCATATTGCTTGTACTACCGCCCACCAGGACACAGAACACACGTGTGGTCGAATGAATGGTAGATTTCTTCACTCATCAGCTCTCTACAACAATTCTTTTATGCGCAACAAATTACAAAACAAAAAGGCGTATCATAATAATCGTTTTTTATCCATCTATTGCCACCTGCTGATTCGCAGTGAGTGAGGCAATAATCTGACTCGTAACGCCCAACACAACCTATTTTTTTCATTTTTTGCCGCACTACGCGATTAGCACACTAGAGGACTGACATATTGTTACCTCGGTCGTGCAAAGATCACAAAGCAATCGTACATACCTTAAGTCCGGAAACAGGCATTTTATCAACATGGCAAGGATCCACATTGACAGTGTGATGACGCCGGCCGTTGTGGCCGAGCGGTTCTAGGCGCTTCAGTCCGGAACCGCGCTGCTGCTACGGTCGCAGGTTCGAATCCTGCCTCGGGCATCGATGTGTGTGATGTCCTTAGGTTAGTTAGGTTTAAGTAGTTCTAAGTCTAGGGGACTGATGACCTAAGATGTTACGTCACATAGTACTTAGAGCCATTTTAACCATTATTTAAGAGTGCGTTGATGTCTGGAGCACCGCTGACTGGCAGCATGGTGATCAATTTTGTAGCTTCTCTCCTCGCAGTAGTAGAAAAACGTGCCCCGAAACTGGTGCGCTCGTCGACAACTCGAGTGGCGCCACGTGACGTTTTCTGACCACTTCCGCCCATGTGTACAGCAGCAGTTAGAAAGTATCCAAGGAGAACGAACGTTCCAGTTGATACTCGACATGTTCACACTGCTTCGCATAGCCAGTAATTTGGGCAGCAATCGTTACATTTATGTTAGGACCGTTGGCTGTATCCTGTTGTCGAAATTTCCAAGATATTATCTTTCAACAAGATAATGCAAAACCGCCTGTAGCCCATGTTATTTTGACCTACTTTGGTGTAGAGCGTGTTCACTTGTTTGTCAGGACGTTCTTCAGGTCTCTCATCCACTGAAAACATCTCAATGTTGCCAAGAGATTGGCGTGCCACCACTGGCTAACCATGATGATAAGTGCAATCTGCATAGAATAGAAACGGAAAGGGGTGACCTATCCACATCTCTCATCCAAGCTTGGTCCTTAGGTCGTCATGTCCCAAAAAAAGACACTTTAGGACAGATTTCTTATACATAAATAAGTAAAGAAGTCTAGTAAACATGAACATGTACTCTAAAACGCATACCTTAACAGGTATGAGTACTTGTTCATCTTCGATGCTATAGAACAGGTCCCTTCCACTGCAGTCTGTGCCATCCATATTTTGGAAAGAGTAGGTATTAACCAAAACAAGAAAAAAAGTGACTCTTAAAATTGGGGTCTAAAATGCATGTCTTAAGAGCTTTGAGCACTTATTCACCTGCGGTAATGTGAAGAGCATCTCTTCTACTGAACAAGTATTCATAGTTGTTAAGATAAGCATTTCAGAGCGCATGTTTCCTCGACGTTCTTTCTTGTATTAGAGAAGGGCGGTGCAGTTACGGGAGAACATTGAGAAAAGGATTGAGTCATGACCTTGTAGATGAAAATATCTCGGTACTGTTATACTAGGAAGGTCCCTCTTAAATGGACGCAATCGATTTCCTTCTCCGTCTTTGCTTAGCACGAGTTTCTGCTCCACTGCTATCGACCCCGCCATCAGCGGTACGTTAAATCATAATCATCCTCCCAACCGTCATTCGTTTGAAGGCATTTTGTAAAATTCACTGGGAACCTAAATCTGGATGGGCGGACGTCGATCTGCACCCCGCTCTTCTCCGCAGCGCCACCTTACTTGCACGCCAGAATTATCGACAAGATTCTGGAGACGACAAGAATTTGAGCTCAGACTGTGTATAGGGTAGCTAGAGAACAGTCTTATCGTACGTTTTATTTCTTCTGCGAATGGCAAATTTCGCTATACATGACGAGCTTTAGCGAAACTTGAAAGAATTGACAGATCCATCACATCTTGATCAGGTAATTAGATCATTCTTCTTCTTCTTTCGTGTTTCCCGACTTCGCGGTACGTTGGATCAATCACCTTTCTACAGGACCCGTATTGTTTTATCTTTTCTGAACTTGCTTTCCTTTCTTCTTCAGAGATATCGGTCGTTCGTTAGATTTTTATTTTGACTTAGAACCTCTATTTCTTTTTTTCGCTCTTTTTCTTTGCAGTTTTATCTGTGACCATATTTTCTTTGATTTGGAGCCGTTTCAGCTGGGGACGTATGCGGAACAGCAATATTTTGAACAAAACCTTATATAGTTCAAAGCTTTTAGGATGACGTTACTGAATTTGGCACAGTTGTTAAGAAACTTTTTATGCATACACAAATAATGTTTTGTGCTTTTTGATGTAATACGTTTTTGGTTATAAACAACTGAAATTTTTTTCAAAACAAAAGAAGTAAAAGAGTTCCTTTTTTGAAAAATCTGACACAACGAAGTTAATACATTTTTGTACAGCGTTTGATATACGATTAAAACAAATATCTACGGAACAAAATTTTGATGCTTTCTTTCGCTGGATTTTTTACAATACTCCAAATGTCTGTGGAAGAATATGCACCAAATTTTGGATCGTTTATCTTTCATAAATGCCTTACACTGTATTAAATGAAAATTCATTCTATAGAGTGTTTCACTGTGGTACTGACTGGCTGTTTGCCAAATTTAAGTACTGTCACGTCAGTGGTATGTGATGCCTTACTTTATGGGGGTGACCTAGTGCAACCACACTTACTACTCTTCATCCTCAAGCAGACCTTCCTTTGCTTGTCTTCTTGGTTTAACCTCATTTTCAAACTGAGTAGCGGTAATGTCAGCTACACTCATTCTTCTCTTATCGATTTCGTTCATTGTCGACATTGTGAAAGCTACTGGTAGGAACCCTATCTTCTGTAGACTTCGTAGTCTGACAAGATTACCACAGCTAAAAACTAAACAAGCATCATATGCTGCAGTTTCAACAACAGTTGTGGAAACAAATATTATCTTGGGGCATCGTTTCCATATCAGACAGTTGTAACTTTTGTTAAAATTTTGCGTTTTTCCATGTATACATTTTTGTAGAATTTCTAAGTCTGCAAACATCTATATTTCTTCTTTTATTTTATTTAATACAGCCTCAGGCATATTGTGTTTATGTGAATAGTTGGTATCATCATGCTCAGTTTTCTCGAATTTTCACCATGGGATATACAGGTTTGTGATCAGTAAATAGTTTTTGAAAATAAATAGACCACACAGCTCTCTGCATTTTATTCACATTTTTGCCTATGTTTATTATGGGCTTGCCATAATACACTTGTACGGAATGGATTTATTTGTGAGTCTGCTAGCACCACCTAGAGGTTCTTCATTTTCAAGTTTAACTTTCAGTTCAGGTTTAAATTTTAAAAGTTTGCCTCATTTTATTTTCCAGAACAGTTCTGAATGCGCTGGTGACATCATCACCTAGGAACTGTGTATATCTAACACCACATTTTCCCATACTTCGATGAAATAGAAGCTCCATTCCTACAGGTTCCATTCCACCACCAGAATTAGAATAATTTCAACTGCACGTTTTCTTGTGTTCGGATTGCCAATTAATGCCTTCCGATTCATTATCAGATTTCTTTCTGAGTGCACAGCTACTACAATATTTACTCATTACCTGAATGTCAAGAATATTTCCAGTATCAATACTAATGATGGAAGACGCTCCTTAAGCGATGTAAGGCCACGCTTCATCCATGTTCCGTTACATGGGACATACAAATCCACGTCTGGTGTATTATATGCTTCTGCCTCTACGTCGCTGTTTATCTTCACAGCTTCTTGTGAAGAATATTTTAAATTTCCTCCACTTTCACTTGAAGAGAAATTAGAAGTTCTTTATTTCCGTTGGTGAACCTGGCGTTGGGTTGTGTCATGTTCATAATCCTACACAAGTGTCTGTCTATATCTAAAAATCTCATACTATACAAGGTGTTTCCGAAGAGCGTTCAGAAGTTTATCAGGACATGAGGATGTTCCACTGAACAATTTGAGGCAGGGAACCTGGGGTTGGAGAAGCCAGCTTAAGGAGATAATAGAAATAGAAATTACATTACTGTGTACTTTTTTACTTACATTAGTTTTAGTTAACTGCAAATACATCATTGACGCAATTAACGCACCATTTGCACTGTATCTTACAACACGTGCCGGAACTGACGGCTACTAACCTCAATGCAAGCGTCACATTGGCGAACAAATTTCTGTGTTTCGAATGACGTCACAGACAGCTACAATTCTGGCAGCTAACTCCTTCTCCGTATCCACTGGGGTCTCATACACAAGTGACTTTAGATACCCCCATCGGAAATAATCAAGGAGATTTAGCTCAGGTGACCTCTCAGGCCACGGAATAGAACCTCCTCTTCCAATCCAGCGACCAAGAAATACAGCATTCAGAACGTTGCGGACATCCACACTGCCGGCCATTGTGGCCGAGCGGTTCTGGGCGCTTCAGTCCGGAACCGCACTGCTGCTACGGTCGCAGGTTAGAATTCTGCCTTGGGAATGGATGTGCGTGATGTCCTTAGGTTAGTTAGGTTTAAGTAGTTCTAAGTCTAGAGGACTGATGACCTCAGATGTTAAGTCCCATAATGCTTAGAGCCATTTGAACGAGTTGACATCCACACTGAAGTGAGATGGTGCACCGTCATGTTGCATCCCCATCCTCTCACAAACAGCCCAGGAAATGTTCTCCAACAACTGATGGAGAACTCTTTGCATGAACCTCAAGTACAGGTGGCCAGTCACTCGGCCAGGTAGAATATATGGAGGCTCGTCCTACTCGTTTCCTTCATATATAAACAGCATAGTACGTGTAAACTTGTACTTATGTTAGTTGTAAATAAGCTGGAAAACAGTAATTATAGATAAAGCGGTAGATAGTTTTACTTCTATGTCTCCTTAAGCTGGCTCCTCCGACCCAAGTTTCCCTGCCTCAGATTGTCCAGTCCAGCATTCTCTATGTGCTGTTACAGTTTTGTACGCTCTCATGAAAACACCGTGTACAGTAACTGCATATTTGCTCCATATCTCCGGTTACCTGATTCTTAAATTCTAAAAGCTGTGCTTGAATAACTTCTGTCGCAAATGAGATGCAACTTACACACTGTATTCCAGTTCTGTCTTCTTCCTAATAAAACTTCAGAGCTCTTTCACCACAGTCAACACAAATACAGGCAGTTGATATAATACAGGATCATTTATTCAATTCAGTAAGCCTAAAACAGCAAGTAGCTTGAGTGTCTGAAACACAATCATGTGACATGCCACCATTAATTTTCCTCTCCGAAGCACTTGTTTCCTTGTTGAAGAGACGTCTTAATTCGTTATTATTAAGCTAGTATTCAATTTGCCCTTATGACATAGAGAAGAAAAACATTTCCTAACCTTTCTAAACATTTTACTGGAAGGAAGCACTCTGCAAATTATAATAATTGATCTAGACACACAACTGTCAGAAAAGTTACTCCCTTGCAACCACTTGTGAACAAACACCATAAACCAAAGAATACAAAATTAGTGGCTGTGATACTATTCCACAACCTTCTTGACGTACTGCGCAAACATTCCCTGCATTGTGATTGCATACAACTGTAAGAAAACACCGCATGAATAAATAATGCGAGGAAATACTGACCAACAGAGGGACATGACCCTGTGCAAGGTTTTTACCAGTTATTATTTTTATCATACTTAGTAGTATAACTGGAATGTAATATTCAGGAATTGAAATTTCAGTACCACGTACTAAACTAAGAGCCAATAAAATTTCCTCACAATGCCGGTCGCTTTCGCGTATGTGTCTACTTGTCCTTATCCGTTTCCTAATATTTGGTTTGTTTTTTTTCTTTTATTTACGGAAGTGGTCAAAAAATTTTAATTAGTCTATTTAAATCCAGTATCAGGATATATTCACAAAAATGAATTCTTCTTTCCTCGTTGCGTCTGAGAGTTTTTCTGTTGGTTGGTAAAGTGTTTCTTCTCCAATATGGATTAATTTATTGTTACAGAATTTGGAGCCTAGGATTTTTCATAATATCTTCCTTTCTTTGATCTCCATTCTTCCTAGGCGGCCACAGCTTGTGCTGGACAATATTTCGGCTGCGGACGGGGCTTCTGGTTTTATTACTGTGTTATAGTGCCTCATTATTGCCTTCCATGAGATGGACATTTTGCTATAGATATTTTTGGTGATTTGGAAGGCCAGTTCAACTATGTTGTTGTTGTGGTCTTCAGTCCTGAGACTGGTGTGCTGCAGCTCTCCATGCTACTCTATCCTGTGCAAGCTTCTTCATCTCCCAGTACCTACTGCAACCTACATCCTTCTGAATCTGATTAGTGTATTCATCTCTTGGTCTCCCCCTACGATTTTTACCCTCCACGCTGCCATCCAATACTAAACTGGTGATCCCTTGATGCCTCAAAACATGTCCTACCAACCGATCCCTTCTTCTCCCCAATTCTATTCAATACCTCCTCATTAGTTATGTGATCTACCCATCTAATCTTCAGCATTCTTCTGTAGCAACACATTTCGAAAGCTTCTATTCTCTTCTTGTCCAAACTATTTACCGTCCATGTTTCACTTCCATACATGGCTACACTCCATACAAATACTTTCAGAAATGACTTCCTGACACTTAAATCTATACTCGATGTTAACAAAGTTCTCTTCCTCAGAAACGCTTTCCTTGCCATTGCCAGTCTACATTTTATATCCTCTCTACTTCGACCATCATCAGTTATTTTGCTCCCCAAATAGCAAAACTCCTTTACTACTTTAAGTGTCTCATTTCCTAATCTAATACCCTCAACATCACCCGACTTAATTCGACTACATTCCATTATCCTCGTTTTGCTTTTGTTGATGTTCATGTTATATCCTCCCTTCAAGACACCATCCATTCCGTTCAACTGCTCTTCCAAGTCCTTTCTTCTAAATTCCATAGCATTTTTCTCTAGAACATTCCAGCTGATCCATTCTCCGAGATATTTTAATTATTTAGGAATTCCTTTCTTTTTATTCTCTCATTTTAAGGTGTTTTGGTGCTTCTTTATGTTTTTCGTTGTGTTGGTCTTCTTGAAGGAAATTTTGAGACCAATTTTTTCTACTCGTTTCTGTAGTGGGAGGTTCTGTTCTTTGGCTTTTTCTCAAGTCTCGGCTAGTATGGACATATCAGCTGTAAAGACCAGGTAGTTGACTTTCATACTTTTGTTTTTTGTTCTTAGTCGGATTACACCAATTTTTACCTCAAAAGGGTGCGAGAGTCCCCCTATGAGATGCACTTTGGAGTACGTGGTTTCTCTGATCAGCTTTGTGGTTTCGTTGTCTAGGTTTAGTTCTTTTAGTACAGAGCGACTGCTGGTCTGTTGAGTTTTATGCTTTTTGAAAGTCAATGAAAGTATAACTTTTGGTTTTGCTCTTGATTTTTGCTAGGCCATGAGGCTATTGAGGTTTAGGATTTGTTCTGGGCAGAGCGTACTTTTCTGAAACGCGCTTGGTATTCTCCAAGTTGATGGTCTAGTTGGGTTTCTGCTCTGATTAGAAGAATTTTGGGGAATATTGTATGTTAATCAAAGAGTGAGATCCGTCTATAGTTGTCGTGGTCTATTTTGGACACTTTTCATTCATCTGGGATTCTTTCATTTATCCAAACTTTGGAGAGGCTCTGTGGCATTTTTGCTGAAGTTTTTCTGAGTTTGACCTGTGACTTGATTTTCTCCTGACGCTTTACAAGTTTGAGAGTCTATATGATTGTTTGCAGTTCCTCCACGATAAGTGGCTATGAGTTATGGTTGGTTGTTGGTCAGGTGCCGAAGTGCGTTTTTCCAATGGGTTCTTCACAGTTGAGGAGGTTTATGGAATATTCTGCAAATATTTTGCATATTATCTAAGTATATTTTTGGCTTTGGTTATGGGAGCTAGCTGTTCGGCTTTAACTATTAGGCTTTCCTTTATTTGATCGCAATTTCGCGTTTGCATGTCTGTACTTACGAGCGGAATCTCTTTTGCGTTTATTATCTGTTCTGGATCGAAATTTGTGTTTTTGTGGCTATTGGCTCGTTTTTCTTTTTCTTTTGTTAATGAATTTAACTTTTATTTTAGAAATGTAGTGTTCAGAATAGGTCCTGACTCATCTGAGAACTTTGAAATATTGCATTTATTTATGGAACTTCCGTTTTATTGACACGTGATCAAGGTGGAATTCACCTAGGTTTGAGTTTGGTGAGGTCCATATTTTCTGTGTTCTAGGAAGATTTTTAATGGTTGATAATTTCAGGAACTAGCAATTAGCAGCGGATACCAAGAATAAAGAAAAAACTAAATAGTCCGTAGAAAAACTAGACAAGTTAGCGGAAGAAAGCAAGCCTCCAAATATATTATGAGAAAATTCATTACAGGGAAAAAATGTATCGAAACAACGGATATGTTCACATAACGTAGAATATTTGACAATTTTACAGGTAATCTTTCTCAAGTACCTTGGAAATATCATACTCATGTTAGGGTTTTACACTAACAGGAAGAGCCATGGAACTTCAAAATTGATTCAGAATCTCTGCTGAAGTAATTTTAGTCTCTCACTTGGCTCTAAATACAGAGTTTGCCAGGAGGAATATTTAACATCCAGGGATGTTATAGAAACGATCATTCAGAGCAAAAAGTGTAGTAAGCATGGGCTGTAAAATTCGTACCGTAAGAGCGATGAGCACATGTTCAGTAGATAAGATGAGTTTCACATTACCAAAGATAAACAATTTCTCAAGTGCTCATGCTCTTATGTATGTATTATGGATCCATGTTTACTGGACTATTTTCCTTCGAATGATTGTAGCTATTTCATTAAATTCTTGAATGAACACACGAGAGTGTTTGAATAAAGATCAAAGGAGCAAAAATAACATCGTAAGAATTCCACGTCATCTGATGCTGATGTTTTTCTGCAGACAATGAATTAACAATATCATGAAAAACAAATGAAAATGCCCTTCAACGGACCACGCGACTTAGCATAAACATACATTAACAAAGAACAGAGAAATAGTGCCATAGGGCCTATATTCATTTTAACACCGATAATATTATTCCCTGACTGGAAAAACAATGAGATAAACAACTTTCAGTCGTTGATGGCTGAACAAAACATGGAACTAAGTTGTGCACTCGAACGAAGAAATAGCTGTAAATCATCTCACATAAATAAATCTGAAAAATCACATAAAATGTCGTTACGCTAAGACAAAACAAGCAGTCAACCATCAGACAGTAATCCACAGTAATCAAGAGCGATGCTGCTTCAATGTGCCCATTTCAGTATCACAGGACAAAGAGTCCATACTAAACCGTTCGGCAAGTCCACCCGGTACGGAGCGAGATGGCGCAGCACAATTGGCTTGCATTAGGGAGGACGACGGTTCAATCCCGCGTCCGGCCATACTGATTTATGTTTTCTGTGGTTTCCCTAAATCGCTTCAGGCAAATGTCGGAATGGTTCCTTTGAAAGGGCACTACTGACTTCCTTCAACATCCTTCCGTAATCCGATGAGACCGATTACCTCGCAGTTTGGTCTCCTCCCACCAAGTCAACCAACCAACGTCCACGCGGCAGCAAGCACGACAGCAGAGTATCTTCGCGTCTGCAAGCGGAAGAGTAAAGACTCCCTTTTCCACAAATCATCTGGACCTCTCTAACTGATCACCGTGTCAAGCAATACGAATGGCCGGCCGTTGTGGCTGAGCGGTTCTAGGCGCTTCAGTCCGGAACCGCGCGACTGCTACGGTCGCAGGTTCAAATCCTGCCTCGGGCATGGATGTGTGTGATGTCCTTAGGTTGGTTACGTTTAAGTAGTTCTAAGTTCTAGGGGACTGATGACCTCAGATGTTAAGTCCCGTAGTGCTCAGAGCCATTTGAGCCATTTGAACAACACGAATGGCTGACTAGCGCCAGAGTTTAAGCAATTAGCACGTCCCAGCCAAAGACAAAGCCACTCTAGCAGTCGGAAGAACGACTTTATGTTTTTTGAGACATTCACGTGCTTTTCGGTACAAATATGAACACATAACATGAAAGATGTCTACAGCAAACAACATTCAGAGGAAACACCATAGAAGGAAAGAAGGAAGATTAGGGTATAGAGATGGAGCACAAGCTCGGATTGCGTCAAAGTTGAGGAACGAAAGCGGCCGCGTCCTCTCAAAGGAAACATCGTGGCTTGTGCGGGGAGCGATTTAAGGAAATCACGGAAAACTTAATCATCATGCAGGACACGGATTTGAAATGACGCCCTCCAAAATGTGAGTCCTGTGTTCTAACCACAGCCATTGCTCGCTTTGTGAGAGAAATTAGGTAAGAGCTACAAGACGTGGACATCGCAGAAGATAACATAATACTCTGTCTATCATTTGGAATAGTAGATTCGAAACACAGATACATGGAGAATATTGAAAACAAAACTGACGAGAAACGGTCAGAAGAACGTAAGAAAGTACATAATGAATTCATGAAGAATTCGTGAGAGTTCGAAGACGCTTCATATGCGAGGAAAATGAATAAAGAACGAAGAAGGATAATTTATTTAGTTGCATCTCAAATGAACATAATGGAAACGTTGAGCGCGATTGCCATTGCCGTCAACTAATCCATTCATCAAATGGGAAATGCGCCTCTCTGAATTTCTGTACATTGCCACTGTACGAGGCAAGTCTGTGATTTATTCCACGTAGTAACCCGTGTGCTTGCAACCATCGTACTGATCGCTAGAACAACTGATGTTGCCTGTAAACAACCATGACGTACGTCGCATGACAACAGGGACGTGTAAAACATAACACAGGTGGTGCACAAGGTAGCCAGACGTCAACAAGAAAGGACGTCCACAACGATTCTAACGTCTCGTTGTGCGTTTACCATGATTAATAAGTTGGAGAAAATGAGACCCATCATCATATAACATAATTTCTTCGTCTACGTGTGAGGAATGTCTCCTGCAAATTTGTGCGTACTATTTTGTTACACCTTGTAAAAGAGCAAAAATACGGGCTCATGTCGCCCTGTAACTAGCTGGATAGGTTACATCAAAGGTCGCAGGAAGGCCAAAACATTTCATCTTCTATAGGAACAATTCTGATAAGTTACTGCAGCGTTCAAACCAATCATGGCGTTGTCAACAACTTTACCTGACACTAGATATATCTTAACCACTGTGCCTCTAAGGATGTTTAGTACCGCGCTCTAACCCACATAGTGCGGTATATCCTTGCCGCCGGTGCAATAACGTTGCTTAAGTCATCCGTGTCGTACGTTAGGAAGAAACACCGGCAGCTGACTTGCGTCATAAGGCCGGTAGCTGTGAAGGCAGCGGAACGCCGTAAGCACTACAGATTTTCCTAAATGCCCCGTAGCTAAAGGGCTGTCCCCTGGGGCTCTCGGTAGATGCATGTAGTGCGACGGCCTTGAGACGCGTAGCCAATTGAGCCTTCCCTTCACGGCAGGTGCGCGCCATTATGACCCCCTCAAAGAAGTCCCACTGTACGTACACGGTCCCCCGTTCTTAAAATGAAAACCCGTGTGTCCTGCAGATGCAAGGGCGCTAGCAGTCAAATAATGGGCATAGAAGCCCGGCAACTTAGTAACACTTAAATATTGTTGGTAAGTTATACCCTGGGATACGGAAGTACTAAGGAATGACGAGATGCGTTTGATGTTCTCTAACGCTATAGATACAGCAATAAGGAATAGCGCAGTAGGCAGTACAGTTGAAGAGGAATGGACATCTCTAAAAAGGGCCATCACAGAAGTTGGGAAGGAAAACATAGGTACAAAGAAGGTAGCTGCGAAGAAATCATGGGTAACAGAAGAAATACTTCAGTTGAATGATGAAAGGAGGAAGTACAAACATGTTCCAGGAAAATCAGGAATACAGAAATACAAGTCGCTGAGGAATGAAATAAACAGGAAGTGCAGGGAAGCTAAGACGAAATGGCTGCAGGAAAAACGTGAAGACATCGAAAAATATATGATTGTCGGAAGGACAGACTCAGCATACAGGAAAGTCAAAACAACCTTTGGTGACATTAAAAGCAACGGTGGTAACATTAAGAGTGCAACAGGCATTCCACTGTTAAATGCAGAGGAGAGAGCAGATAGGTGGAAAGAATACATTGAAAGCCTCTATGAGGGTGAAGATTTGTCTTATGTGATAGAAGAAGAAACAGGAGTCGATTTAGAAGAGATAGGGGATCCAGTATTAGAATCTGAATTTAAAAGAGCTTTGGGGGACTTACGGTCAAATAAGGCAGTAGGGATAGATAACATTCCATCAGAATTTCTAAAATCATTGGGGGAAGTGGCAACAAAACGACTATTCACGTTGGTGTGTAGAATATATGAGTCTGGCGACATACCATCTGACTTTCGGAAAAGCATCATCCACACAATTCCGAAGACGGCAAGAGCTGACAAGTGCGAGAACTATTGCACAATCAGCTTAACAGCTCATGCATCGAAGCTGCTTACAAGAATAATATACAGAAGAATGGAAAAGAAAATTGAGAATGCGCTAGGTGACGATCAGTTTGGCTTTAGGAAAAGTAAAGGGACGAGAGAGGCAATTCTGACGTTACGGCTAATAATGGAAGCAAGGCTAAAGAAAAATCAAGACTCTTTCATAGGGTTTGTCGATCTGGAAAAAGCGTTCGACAATATAAAATGGTGCAAGCTATTCGAGATTCTGAAAAAAGTAGGGATAAGCTATAGAAGAGACGGGTCATATACAATATATACAACAACCAAGAGGGAATAGTAAGAGTGGACGATCAAGAACGAAGTGCTCGTATTAAAAAAAAAGTTCTACCCGCCAGGGTATCCGAGAGCCCTAACGCGCTGCTTCCCGGACTCAGGTAGGCGCGCCGGCCCCGGATCGAATCCGCCTGACGGATTGACGACAAGAGCCGGTGTGCCGGCCAGCCTGGATGTGGTTTTTGGGCGGTTTTCCAAGTCTTGCTAGGTGAATACTGGGCTGGTCCCCACGTTCCGCCTCAGTTACACAGCTCACAGACATCTGCACACTTTCACACTATTTCATGGATTCCACTAGACACAGACGGTTGGGGTACACTAATCCCGTCCTGGGGGGTCCAGGGTGGTGGCAGGAAGGCCATCCGGCCACCCCTTAAAATTAACATGCCAAATCCGATTTAACCACGCCAACCCTGCGGGACAAGGCGCAAGCGATAGAACAGTTGTTAAGTTCTGTTTTGCATCCTTGGAAAGGGCGAGGACACTACGAATATAATAGAATTCACGATCACACATACTCTCAGCCAGTCTGTCAGCATCTTTTACTGGTATATTTACGTCTACGTAAATGAAGATAAACAGTAGTAACACAAAACTGATCATATTCCTACCACAGTTAGCTTCCACAATGGTACTGTTTACAAATTGTCGTGCTGGAATATGCTTTCATCACCTGCAGGGGAATGACATCTTTTTAGCTAAATTCCCATTGATCTAGAAACTCGAAAATCGGAGGGTGTATAGTCAGGCTATCTTTCTAGCTCTCGGTTTCTTTCATTCTCGTTGGAAAAAAGGAAAGGACGTAAATAACCAATAGTCTGTAAAACAACCAACGGCCAAGTGGCCATTGTGCCTTACTGGGACCGGCATAATGGCTACATAAAAAAAGGATAAGTCCGAATAGGACTTGCGCACAGAGGGTTTCTTACAAATTTAATTATGTATACAGATAGCTCATCCACCCTGGGAATCGAGAATTTCGATGATTTTTGCCTATATTCGATATCGATGTTGGTAGGATATCAAGATTTGTGACATAAATAGCCGTACTGCAAGGACGGAGAAGTATAACGATTTTACTCCTCCAAGGAGCCGAAGAGTTCAGTACGTGACACAAATTTCAGACTGATACTTCTATTCGTTCCCGAATAAAAAGAGTCTTAACGAACGGACAACCAGCCAGACGGATACAAATGACCAAGTGATATAATCTCAAATTAACGATTTTCGGAATTTTTTTGTACTTGTGGTTTGAAACATGGCTTCTTGCCAAGTTTCATATTTTGGGTCAACGGGAAGTATCTTACAGGTTTTGATGAGTAGCTTTTAGTCTATCGAAATATGTGTCATAAATGGCTGTATCTTTACATTGCATTGACTTACAGGCTTAAATATTTTACACCGCCGAGGGACTATAGACCGTAATATGTGACGGAGTTTAACTACATACGTTCACTCATTCCTGAGAGAAAGTGGTCTTAACTGACGGAGGGACAGACAATCACATAACAAGCAACAAATTTTTTTTTCATGTGTTAATAATTAACAATTTTCAGTTCTTTTCCTTTACTTATCTGTGGATCATTTATTCGTGTCAAATTTTATGATTTTAGGTCAACGGGAAATATCCTGTAGGTTGTCATGAGTGCATTTGTATCAAAATAAGTGACATTTATTTCACTGTTGTACAAGGTTTAATTTTTACATCGTCAAGGGACCACAGGTCTTAATACACGATATAAATTTCAACTTGACACTTACACTCGTCCGTGAGAATAAAATATTAATTACGTAATATAATTATCATTTTTTCAAGAAACATTCGTTATTACTACAGAGAAAAGTAAAGTACAGTGATCTTTAGAATTCTTAATATAATTAGCAAAAATAAAGAAAAGGGCCTCTTCATTCCCGGCATAGCTCCTTCTTCCTGAATGGCAAAAAGAAATCTTATATATGTTTGCAAAAGGAAATAAATATCTTCCTGAATGATACAGGGAAATTATAAAACCATACAGATGTTGTGTCTTGAATTAAATGCAACGTTCTTCCAAAAAATAGTTCTTCTCCACAAAAGCAACCCCTCGGGGAAAATAATATCCTTCTTTTATAACAATTAATATCAACGGAATTAAAATAGTTACCTCCTTGTAAGAAATTGTATGTGTGTCAAACTTAGAGCGCTTTCTTAAAGAAAGTTTCTTCTGTAGAATTCTGAACCCTGCAGACGCCGTGGTACAGAGTTTAAGATACTAATCTTCAAGTGTCAAAAGATTTCTATTTCTATGTTTTACCTTTGCTCACATTCCCCGTTTGTAATTCATAAGGAAGGTGTCTTCATATCGAATGCGTCTCTCTAGGATCCGTTGCTACCTCCGAACATGCATTGCAAAGTAGGCCGCATCTGTTATTTACAGATCAAAAATTGTGTGGATTGCGTTAGCAACACTCCAGTGAGTTTCCTCTCTTTTACTGTTAGGAAACTGGGCGAAGTCCGGCATTGACATTGTGGTGGTGCCAAAACCGTTTACCGTAGTGCAATTGAAAATGGTAACATTTCTCTGTAGTATCCAACGTCGACCTGGACGAAGGGTACATGACACTGTGCGCCGATGTGTCTATCCCACCACAGGTATCGCACAGGTCAGAGTTGTGAAGCTGATCCCTGCCGTTCGGTGTTTGGCATGATTTTACTTTCCATCTCACACCAAATGTGGTGAAAGGTAACGAGCGGAGATTTTATGTCTCACTTCTTTCCAATAACGTTGTGGGTTCCGGGTTTCGTGCTTATTCCTCGTAGACTTGTCTCATAGCCTTACAGAGCCTGTTTGCCATTCTGGTGCAAGGCTATAAATCTTCCTGTTGCTCTTCTCCATGTAGAAATGCCATACAAGCACTATTTGAGAAGCGATCGTTGGCGAGTCAATTGGAGTTACCTAAGAAGCCGGTTGGTACTTCCTGAACAGTGAGGCTGTGGGGCTGTTCGGATGCTTTTCACATATGACCATTGTTCTGTTCACAAAGAGAGCAGCGCATTTGGCCAACGGGTGGATCCTCAACCCTCCCTCTTCCCGTGATACCATGCACGTCGCCCTAAGACAATTTAAAAACCTCTCCCCTCCAAAACATCCTGTGAACAGCCTGCGATGTGGCCCTGGCCGTGTCCTTTGGGACGTTCATACTTTCTGCTAAAAATCAGGTCTTTGACAGGAGGAAGTCGTTGATTAGTCGGAATTTTTGTGCTAATGCAAGGGTTTTGTTGGACTGGTTGGTTGATTTGGGGGGGGGGGGGGGGGGGTGGGGAACCAAACAGTGGGGTCATCGGTCCCATCGGGTTAGGGAAGGGTGGGGAAGCAAGTCGACCGTGCCCTTCTCAAAGGAACCATCCCGGCATTTGCCTGAAGCGATTTAAGGAAATCACGAGAAATCTAAATCAGGATGGAAGGATGCGTGCTTGAACCGTCTTCCTCCCGTATGCGAGTACAGTGTGCTAATTACTGGGCCACCTCGCTCTTGGTTGCTGAAATGCATTTTTGCCACAGCCTTAATGGAGCTGGAAGCAAATACCAATTGTAGGTTATCGATTTCATTTTGCCTGAAAGAGACACATAACATACTGTGTTGATCATTGATTTGGAATCGTGGCCGTTCAGTCTGGCGCGTACTGATTCGTATGGAGATGAGAACAGTCTTATGCCGATTGATGTCAGACCTGACTTTCACCTGTACATCTGTAAGATGGGGTATGCAGCAACGATGTCCTCCCTGTTACTAACAAAACCAGTTTGCACAGCAAAGGGTCCAGGGAGATCTCGAGGATTACTCAAATTTGTTACTTTATATACTCCGACAGCTTTCCGTTAATCATAATCCTTGACTCTGTCTTGTACAACAAGTTCATTACTGCATCAGTAAATGTGGTTCCAAACTCAAATTTCAACATAATTTTCTTCAAGTAATTATCACTGAACTTATCAAATGCTTTGGTAAAGTCGTCTACAAGGATTGCCAGAGGTGATCCTATTCTTGGGCCGTTGGCTATTGCATTTCTATACACAAGCAGACGGTACTTCTAGGGGTGGCGCAGCACTGATTCTCGTTAACATTTTCAGAACCAGTGGTTTCTGCCTGAAACACGCAAAATCGTGAAGCGTTCCACGTTAAAGAAAAAAAAAAAAAAAAGAAAGAAAGAAAGCCAACGGCCTTGCCGCAGCGGTAACACCGGTTCCCGTCAGATCACGGAAGTCAGGCGCTGTCGGTCAAGGCTAGCACTTGGATGGGTGACCATCCGGTCTGCCGAGCGCTGCTGGCCAGCGGGGTGCACTCAGCCCTTGTGAGGCAAACTGAGGAGCAACTTGATTGAGAACTAGCGGCTCCGGTCTCGGAAACTGACATACGGCCGGGAGAGCGGTGCGCTGACCACATGCCCCTCCATATCCGCATCCAGTGACGCCTGTGGGCTGAAGATGACACGACGGCTGGTTGGTACCGTGTGGCCTTCATGGCCCGTTCGGGAGGAGTTTAGTTTTTAGCGTATTTAGCATGAAACCATAGACGGTGTTGCAAGACAGACACATCTAGAGGTACAGTGAGGTACTTCTACGAATGTAGTGCTTCGTGGCAGTCACTAATCACATTCAAAGCAGCAGTCGGCCCGTAGATTGTGCTACGTAATTGTGAGAGATTGTTACATGCGGGTTTTCGTAGTGGTCATATTGAGAAGATCAGTGGAAGTAAGTATATCTTAAACTATTGCAAAGTAAATTTGAGTTTTTTCTACTTCTCTTATGAGTGATTTCGAAATGAAACTAGTGGGGCGTTGTGTAGTTTTGATACAAAATTTATTAAGTTTTAGGCCTGATTTTGATTGTTATTTAGAACTATAATTTATTTTAGGTATAAAGAGTTCATGAAAGTTTTGAGATCTGGGACTGTGTGTAGCAAAAAAGTAAAATTGCTTTCCAATATAACAAATGAAATAATGGGTGGTTGAAGACTGTATGTCATAATGGTTCCAAAGTGAAACCGTCTCCTTAAGACAATTGATTATTTGCATATTGATGATTTCTTCTAGTATCGTTGCTTACTGTGATAATAATAGTTAATATTGTGAAATATTAAAAACAATTCATATTGTTGCGACTCAGAGATTAAAGAATTCTTCTTCGCATTTTTTAGGCGAACAGCAAAGCAGTGGGCGACAAGTTTGTAGTCGGCATACAGCGAAGTTGAAATGTGTCTGACCTCCAGTTCTCTGCAGTGAATTACGCACTCGTTTAAATACACTTTGCGCCATTCGGACTGCGTCAGATACTTTGGTCACACGCTCCTGTAACGTCCGCACATTGCCTCTGGGTTGGGCATACACCAATGCTTGAGATGTTCTCACAGCTAGAAATGCAAGGGTTTCAGCCCAGTGTATGTGCAGGCCTTGCTACAGGACCTCCGCGATCAATGCACTGTCCATGAAAGGTTGCGGTGTTCCCGTTGTTCATAAACCTCAGTCTTCGGCTTTCTGCAGGAGTAACGTTCTCCATTAGTGCTAGGAACCGATTGCGCAGAAACCGGTGATATGCAGCATCTGTTTGGTTAATGTATAGGCCTATGAGTCTGTTATCGAAATTCCTGCCCATATATAGATACTGAAGAGATCCTGATGCCTCATTTCCATGACTGCTCGAGGTTTTACATCTACCGATACATACGTAGTGTGGTAATTTACTATGCATACACCACCAGATACTATACATTACTCTGTACAAGTGAAAGGGGGCGTATCTCTACCACAAGTGTTGGTCTCCTGGCATAAAGGATGTAACTCATATAGGTGGAGATATTTTTACATGCTGTACATTTAATGTCTACACACACAGTATGCTGGTTCTTTTTTCACTGCGTCGAATAGTCTTCCCACAAATACGACCGGATGTTTTCTGTACGATCATACCTCCATCACTAAGTGGACTACGCCTGGCAGATAGAATAACCCATTTGCGTCCACATGTCCACACTAAAACACCTGATTTGCTGCTCAGTGGAAAATAAGCATTAATGCCTTGCTCTTGCCAGATGTGCTTGGAGGTACTACCCAACCTAAAAACATATGACACGTAATGGCCACGATGATTAATCTGCAAATGAGATAAATACTGACGTAATGCTGCTCAGTACCCGTTCCCTGTCACCAATAGAAATATCTGTCGTTACACCAGTTATACGCTGTATAATTATAGGAACTTTTCTTCTAGTTTTGACCAGTACTAGCTTCTGTAGAAATATGTGACTTTTTAAAACTAATATGGAAAAACATGAACCTACTGTAATGATTATTTCACTGACTTCTCTCTTTGGTATTTCAGAGTGGAAGAAAGAAAGGTGACTAGTAAGTCTTACATAGTTATCGCTAGTTATTTAACCTGCCAGGTTAGCCGAGAGCACTATTGCGCTGCTTCCTGGGCTTGGGCAGGCGCGCCGGCCCCAGATCGAATCCGCCCGCCGGATTAAAGAAGAGGGCAGCCTGGATGTGGTTTTTAGGCGGTTTTCCACATCCCTCTAGGTGAATGCCGGGCTGGTCCCCACTTCCTGCCTCAGTTACACGACTCAAAGACATTTGCAACACGTCCGCACTTTCGAATGATTTACACTAGAAACAGACAGATGGGGTACTCTGATTCCGTCCTGGGGCATATAGGGTGGCGGCAGGAAGGGCGTCTGGCCACCTCTTCAAATTAACTTGCCAAATCCAATTTAACCACGCCAATCACGCGCAAGATGCGGGACAAAGGAGCAAGCGATAGCGATAGTTATCGCTAATTATTTCCTCTCCTCAGTATAGGGAAGGTAGGAGCCCCTTAGCACTTTAGCACCCATCAGTTATTCCGGATTTTTGAAACCTGCCATTAGACCGCGCTCGCTGACCAATTTGCGAGGACGCGCAAGCGCGCCGCCAAACCGCAAAGTGAGGCTAGACGGCTATTCAGCCGGCAGCGTTGCGCAGGCGCAGTAGAGACGCATTGTTAGCGGGCACACAATGCCGGCCCTAATTGCGCGCCGCCTTTTTGTTTTCTCTGGGCAGATGAGATACGCCACGCTGCACGCTCCACGCCACGCGCCACGCGCCAGGTAGCACGCCGGGGGAGGCCTTCGCCCACTTGGCGCCGAAACCGGGGCGCGGCCCGCCCGCGCCGGCTGCGCAGGGTCAGTGAGGTCAGCACCGCTACGTCACACGTCTGGCGCCGATGTCCGATGCCGGACTCCTCCCAGTAGCCTACCGCACTACTGAAGAGGCACTCTCGACACAGCCGAAAGCATGGGCACGAGGCTAGATTGGCCAGTACAATAAATTTCTGCAAAATACCGGGGAGTCACGGGCTATATGACGGTTAGTGTGTGTGACTCTGTTAACAGCTTAGTGCAGACTTTTGAACAAATACTGCACTCAGTTTTTTGTTCACAAACTATAATACGTACGTACAAGTCCATCATTTGTCCAGTACTCACCAATGAAAGAAATTGCGAAATACACTGATAAACCAAAATGTTATGACCACTGCCCACCGCGACGTTGGATGTGACCTGGTGGCGTTGCAGACACATGAAGGGGTCACGGAATTGTGTAAGCGGAGCAGACACGGACCGGGAATTATGCTAGCGAAGATATGGGCTGCAAATGAGGAAATCCATTGAGATAAGTGGCATTACAAAATAAAATAGCTCTGAGCACTATGGGACTTAACTTCTGAGGTCATCAGTCCCCTAGGACTTAGAACTACTTAAACCTAACTAAGCTAAGGACATCACACACACCCATGCCCGAGGCAGGATTCGAACCTGCGACCGTAGCGGTCGCGCGGTTACAGACTGTAGCGCGTAGAACCGCTCGGCCACACTGGCCGGCGTGGCATTACAACGCGTAGATTATTTTAATGCAGAGCACGTGAACGAATATCTCAAAAAAGACGAAGCTGGTCGAATGTTCACGTGCTACTGTCGCTTTTTTGTTTTTTTTTTTTTTGTTTTAGGGAGCAAAAAGAACTAGGGTCATAGGCGCCCATGTCAGAACCGAAGAACACGGAGACGAAAGAGGAGTTAAGAGCCACTACACGTTAAGTACAGTCGACGGAAGGAGAGACAGCTAAAAAGGGGATTTGGGAAAAGGTCCATAATATACGCCATAGAGACAACGGAGGTCCTGAACTATATATTAAATGTCCTTCGCCACATTGCTACGACGGATGAAACGTAAGACGCGGTCTATAGCTAGCGCGTCGTTCGCTAAAATGGCCGATAACTCAGACGGCAAACATAAACGAGAACGTAAGTGGTTAAAAAATGGGCATTCCCTCTGGAAATAGCGAACCGTGAGAGGCTGAGGGCAATGAGCATAAAGTGGTGTGGGCTCACCATTTAACCAATGGCGATGGCTAAAAAGACAGTTCCGAATACTAAACCTAGGTAAAATGATCTGCCGGCCGCGGTGGTCTAGCGGTTCTAGGCGCTCAGTCCGGAACCGCGCGACTGCTCCGGTCGCAGGTTCGAATCCTGCCTCGGGCATGGATGTGTGTTATGTCCTTAGGTTAGTCAGGTTTAAGTAGTTCTAAGTTCTAGGGGACTGATGACCACCAATGTTACGTCCCATAGTGCTCAGAGCCATTTGAACCATTTTTTTAAAATGATCTCCTCGCTGAGAGGGTGCCGAGAGGAGGTCGTTCGAGCTGCTGGGAGAGGTATAATTCCCCAGAGCTTGTTCCTATGAAAGGAAGACCAGTGGTGACGCCAAAGTGACACCATCTACTGACAGACTGTTGTGATAACCTACGGGGAGAGGTAGAAGGACAGTGAAATTACCACAAGACGCTAAGTGGTCGGACGTCCACGACTACTGAGACTTGTCTGCTCTGTAAAGTAGGACAGACGATGACCTGTGTCGTCTCTGTCGAAAGAACAGAATGTTAGTGCACGCACAAGTGTTTCGGAGCACACCGTTCATCATACGTCGTCGAACGTGGAGCTCCACCGCAGGCTAGCCCTGTGTGTTCACATGTTCACCCAGCGACATCACAGATACGATTGCATTGGGCATGGGACCTCGGGATTTGATCGTCGATCAATGTAAACGTGTCGGCTCTTAGCTTGAATCACGTGTTTGCTACACTAGGTCGACGATGGTCTCCACAAATGCCGTCATCGAGGTGAACGGCGGCTCGAAATGTGCAGCACACCACGGATGCAGGCAGATAGCTGCAGTATTACGCTATGAGAGACACTCTCCTGCACTTGTATGGGATCTGTGGGAATAATCGAAGACAGACTGACAGCCGCGAAGCTCATGCACCCCTTCAGGCTTGATGTCTTCCCTAACGGCAATGTCATCGTTAAGCAGTATAACTGTCTCGGAGCCAAAACCGTGCTACAATGGTTTGAGGAGCTTTAGAGGGTACTCCCGTCGATGCATCGGCGACCAAATTCGCCTCATATAAATCCCATGGAACCGACCTGGGTCGCTATCCGGCGCCATCACAACATACGCCAATCAGAGGCCCGACCTGTGCGCAGACATCTAACGTCACATACCACCACAAGCCCACCAACAAACTGTCGGATCCCTGATACGCAGAATAAGTTATGTATTTCGTTACAAAGACAGAGAAACAAGCTATTAAACAGCTGGTAATAATGTTTTGGCTCATCAATGTTGTTTCATATTTTGCGACTATACCTTGACTCGGCTGTAAGCAACACACGAAAATTTGTACCAGACTGGGCCTCGAACCATGATTTCGCGCTTATTGCGAGTGGTCGACAAGCTACTGTGACTACCTGTCATTTGCAACTCTGGATCGGTCCTGGAGGATTGATCGGACAGCCTAAGTGGTTCAGGTGGCCGCACACGACAAGTGGGAAATCAGGGTTCGTGTCCCTGTCCAGCACAAGTTTTCATGAATCGGAAACAGCTGAGGTCAATGCGTAGGCGCAGAATGCGAAACTATTTCGTGATGTTTACCACAGCTATAACCGTCAGTGGCAGCGTCTGTTCCTCCAGACATGCATGCATGTTCTGAAGGATTTTGTATTGAAAAGACGCAGACACAGTATAAACACAGACACTGTAACCATCAATAACGGGAAAACATGTTGCGTCGATCTTTACCCCTCCCAAGTTTCACCATTGCCTCCAAATCCTAGTACGTCATGCACTTCACCTTGCATTCCGTTTCCGTTTACTCTCTCCTACTGGTATGCAGCACCAGCTATCGATTTTGCGCACCATCTCACACTTTTGGAAAACTTTCGTCAGTCCTACGTCTACAGCAAAATCGACAGCCAACATCGCATTCCGTCATCTTTGCGTCTCTACACAGTTCCTCAGGATAATTTCAAATGCCTTACTCCCTCATACCATGGATTCACTACAGAAATAAAATCGAGCTGTCAATTACAACCTACCTGATGTACCCCGTTCCAAATGCAGGCTTCGTCCCACCTTTTCCCTACACAACTGCAGTCCTACCCTACAGTCCTGCCCTCCTCCTACCATCAGCATCCCGTTTCTTGATCCTTTAGAACATCCATCCCACATCCTTTCTCATATTACTTCCTCTCAGATTACATCTCCATCCATATCCTAACCTAATAAATGTTACATGGGTCCTTAAGACCGAGCGAGGTGGTGCAGTGGCTAGCACACTGGACTCGCATTCGGGAGGACGACGGTTCAATCCCGCGTCCCGCCATCCTGATTTAGGTTTTCCGTGATATCCGTAAATCGCTCCAGGCAAGCGCCGGGATGGTTCCTTTGAAAGGGCTCGGCCGACTTCCTTCCCCGTCCTTCCCTAATCCGATGAAACCGATGACCTCGCTGTCTGGTCTCCTTCCCCAAACAACCCAACCCAACCCTTAGCATCACCACGCATACAGTTTTTAAGATCACTCACGTTACATTCTCGTCATGCCTAAGTTATTCCTCTTTAGTCTTCTCCTTTCCCAAACAACCCAACCCAGCCTTTAACATCAATGCTCTTTAGTCTTGTCGACAGAAACTACCCGACAAAAAAGTGAATCACCTACGAGAAGTAGTTGGATGTCAACGTAACTTCGCACAAACACCATTGGCTGTTATAGAAATGTTGAAGTCGTAATTCTCTGCAATAGAAATACCAGCCATCAGAGTGCAGTACTGTTATTTTTGTTTGAAGTTGTTTCCAATCATCGTAAGATATATATGGGACGTGAGTAGCGTCACATGTTGACTGATCACTCTAAGGACACAGAGATGCCAGGCACTCATGTGGGACAGCAATATCAACATTTGTCAGATTTTGAAAGGGGTCTCATAGTGGGTTCGATTTTGCTGGCTAGACCAGTCGATCATAATCGAGATTTGTGGGTCATTCGGATGTGACAGTGGCTCAGTGTTAGACTGCATGACAACGTGAGGGCAGAAAAACCTCTGAGCACCACCAGGGAGAACACCATATTGTGTACAATCTACTTCACATATGTGTCTACCATAAGAGATCAAATAATGGTCTTTTTGCAATGTTCTCTAGCGTCCCGCATCATTGATTGGAGAATAGCTGCGGCCATTCCACGCGTAGGTTACCGTTAACACAACAACACAAATGGCTGCTTTTGGAGTACTGCCAGGACTAGGAATCATTAACCGTTAGTGAATGACATTGCGCACTATGTACAGTGATGAATCACGGTTCTGCACTACCGTGGATGACCATCATTGGCGGGTATGGCGGCGACCTAGGGAGGGGTCCCATTCATCCAATGTTCTGCAGAGGCACAGTGGTGTTACACTTCACCCCATCGTCATGGTGTGCGGAGGCACTGGGTATGATTTACAGTCACAGCTGGTAGTAACCGAGAGAACTCTGACGGCACAGTAGTATGTCATGGACACCCTATATCATCATGTGTTATCTCTTACGTGACAGTATCGTGGTGCCATTCAAGCAAATGCTCGTCAACTCATGGCGCATTTGTCTACGAACTGTCTGTGTGATGCCTAGTTGCTCCTGTAGCCAGCAAGATCTCCAGATCACTCTACTGTAGAATGTGTGTTGCACCAGCTTACGTGTCAATTCCGTCCCAGTGCTGGTATCAAGAAAATCAACGACCTGTTACAACAGTAGTGGACCCGCTTGCCTCAGGAGAGGCTACAGTGGCTTTATCACACCCATCACAACTGAATCTGTGCATGCATCTACATTGTAGGAGGTGCGATGTTACACTGGTAAGTAGGCTTTTACTGCAAAGTTCTTTGTAAATCTGATTTGAGTTTTTAATCACTGAATTAACGGCACATATCCTCTAAATACATCAAGTTTCATTTCGTTTCCTCCTCCCATCTGGGTACTTGACTGTTTTTGTCAGGCAGTAAATTTTCAATTATTACATTCTAAGTATATAGATGCGTTGCCGACCTGCCTACCCCCGCTTCCCCCCCCCCCCTCCCCCACCAATTTTCTCCCTTACTGAACTGAACTTAAATAAAATTTGTGTAAAATAGGCTTGTTCACAATTATCTCATATGTACGAGGTGCATTCAAGTTCTGAGGCCTCCGATTTTTTTTCTCCGGCCTGGAAAGAGATAGAAACATGTGCATTGTTTGAAAATGAGGCCGCGTTCATTGTCAATACGTCCCAGAGATGGCAGCACCGTACGGCAGATGGAATTTTACCGCCAGCGGCGAGAATGAGTACTGTTTTAAATGCTTAAAATGGCGACGTTTTCCTTACTTGAGCAGCGTGCAATCATTCGTTTTCTGAATTTGCGTGGTGTGAAACCAATTGAAATTCATTGACAGTTGGAGACATGTGGTGACGGAGTTATGGATGTGTCGAAAGTGCGTTCGTGGGTGCGACAGTTTAATGAAGGCAGAACATCGTGTGACAACAAACCAAAACAACCTCGGGCTCGCACAAGCTGGTCTGACGACATGATCGAGAAAGTGGAGAGAATTGTTTTGGGGGATCGCCGAATGACTGTTGAACAGATCGCCTCCAGAGCTGGTATTTCTGTGGGTTCTGTGCACACAATCCTCCATGACGACCTGAAAATGCGAAAAGTGTCATCCAGGTGGGTGCCACGAATGCTGACAGACGACCACATGGCTGCCCGTGTGGCATGTTGCCGAGCAATGTTGACGCGCAATGACAGCATGAATGGGACTTTCTTTTCGTCGGTTGTGACAATGGATGAGACGTGGATGCCATTTTTCAATCCAGAAACAAAGCGCCAGTCAGCTCAATGGAAGCGCACAGATTCACCACCACCAAAAAAATTTCGGGTAACCGCCAGTGCTGAAAAAATGATGGTGTCCATGTTCTGGAACAGCGAGGGCGTAATCCTTACCGATTGCGTTCCAAATGGCACTACGGTAACAGATGCATCCTACGAAAATGTTTTGAAGAACAAATTCCTTCCTGCACTGCAACAAAAACGTCCGGGAAGGGCTGCGCGTGTGCTGTTTCACCAAGACAACGCACCCGCACATCGAGGTAACGTTACGCAACATTTTCTTCGTGATAACAACTTTGAAGTGATTCCTCATGCTCCCTACTCACCTGACCTGGCTCCTAGTGACTTTTGGCTTTTTCCAACAATGAAAGACACTCTCCGTGGCCGCACATTCACCAGCCGTGCTGCTATTGCCTCAGCGGTTTTCCAGTGGTCAAACCAGACTCCTAAAGAAGCCTTCGCCGCTGCCATGGAATCATGGCGTCAGCGTTGTGAAAAATGTGTACGTCTGCATGGCGATTACGTCGAGAAGTAACGCCAGTTTCATCGATTTCGGGTGAGTAGTTAATTAGAAAAAAAATCGGAGGCCTTAGAACTTGAATGCACCTCGTACAATGACATGTATTTGGCAGAATGTATACAGACAAGTATCGTGAATTGTAAAATATTTTTATTTGAAAATTGGTCTCCAGTCCAAATATAAACAAGAGGAGTGTATTGTTTACGGAACCCTGTAACAATGATCGTTTAATTGCCATCATATTTATTGCCTCATCATTATCATTATCATAATGGCCGTCAGTTACTTGACGTACCTGCCGGATAAAGACTGCTCCATGTAGTGTGATCTCCAGCTACATCTATCCATATTGCTCCTCCTAGTTTTGTAATTGCATCCACTCGAGTTCCATTAGGCCGTCGTCTATATGTTTTTTATTGCCTCTTGGAATTCAGCAGTGTTCTTGGTCCACCAAAGAATCATTTGACTCATACAAGTCCTGTCGACATCAGTTTCAAAATTTGGAACAGCTTTTGAAAATATATTTCCAACAGTTTCATTTTTATTACAGTTTATAACGTCTTTCACTCTAGATTGTTCTCAGATCTAATTATTAGTTTTGCTGTCTCTCGAAGTAATTTCCAACATTCGTCTTTCCGTTGCTCTCTGACAGCCAATTTTCAGAAATCGCATGTTTCACTAACATAAATTAAGACTGGTAATACACGTTGATTGTAAACGAAACTTAGTTTTGAAAATTCTGTTTCGTTTACTGAAAGCTCTCCAAGCAACTTTCACGTCTGTCCGGCACATCGTGGTCTTCATTTACCCTAAATACAAAATCTTGTTGACTGGTTCTGCGAATTCACTTTCATCTTTACCATCTTCTTTTCGAAAGGTTGTTTGCTCATTATTATAACCGTATTACAATTGATTTTCATGCCTCTTTGGAAACTTCTTGTTAAGTCCTTCCTTTCTTTGATGAAGTTTATTTGCACTATAGGCAAAACAAATGAAGTACAGATTTGTTCCATTAATTCATGTTCGTACTCCGTTTTCCCAGTTTCTGACTCTGGATGATTCCTCTGCAGTTTGTTAACTACTGGAAAAATTCATAGCATCGTAGTAGGAAACCGTTGCATTAAGATTTGTGAAATCGTTAGTGCTGTAGGTATCGAAAATGAAGATAAACCTTTACGTAACGTCATGTGAAGTTCTGCTTATGAAGAAGTACATTACGTGAAGGATGTTTGTTGACTCAAGACAAATAACGCATGACGAATAACATTCGAAAATCGTGCTTGCAAAAATTTAAGCTTTAGTGTATTTCTGGGATCGATGTACATTTGCAGATGAGATGTAGCTCCATCGCGACACCTCAGAAACAAAACTAAAAAGAGTGGATTGGCGTAGGTGGAAAAGAGCGAAAACCTGCAATGTCCACTGCACTCTGACACCGACAGAATATTACAATATTTGACCGTTTAGGAGAAGTTAAAAATATGACTGACCATTTTTACACGTTGTTAGCGAATCGTCTGCGTAGGGAGCTGAAACAGAAACTACCAGGATTACTTCTTGCACGGAATGGGACTGGCGTGTTAAGATGCAGCAGCATTGTGTTACGACGTCATACAAGCACTTAACATGTTCTGACCACATTTCTCATCTAATCAATAAAACGGAAAAAAATTAACGCAGTAAGTTCTGTAGCTGTAGGTTTGACGGGATACAGGCCGTCACATTCTATTGATAATGTACAAGGACCTCGTCCGCTCAGTCATCGACTATAATTGCTTCTTATATTACAACGCTGCTAAACTTTTACTTCATGTTTTGACACGATTCTGATCCTATGGCTGCAGATATGCTTTGGAGCAATACGAACGACGCTTCAACGCTTCACCAGATACAGCTGCTGAACATCAGTTGTGTGTTTGATGTCAGTACTTGGCGAGAAAACATGACACAAGACTCAATAAGCCTATAATTGGTTAATCGCCCTCCGACGAAAGTTGAGACTCAATCTTCCGTTCATAAGGCTTGCATCGACAACGCTCTCGGCTAGTGGTAGTAATAGCCTCAGTGCGTACCATCGAGCGTATGATTCAAGAATGCCATTCACATATTGGAAAACCTCGATTTCTGTAATGCAGTTTAATGAAAAATGGGTTCAACACATCAGTTTACATTCATCTTTATTGGTCGCACCTTTTTCACACATACACTTCAGCAATAAGAAGTGCATTTCTTGTCTTCAAGCAGAAATATGCCCAGCAGTCTGGTCCCACATTGTAAAGTTTTCACGGATGCAACGATAGCGATTCGAGAGCCTCTCAAATTCGGTCGTCATGTAGCGTTCAAGGACCTCCTGGTAATGTCAGACCCGAAAGGTGTATTGCAGTCAACTGAAAACGTATCGTATAACAATAACATTAATATTGAAGTACAGAAAATTGTACGAGACTCACTGAAAAATAAACTAAGAGGTGAGAGACTCTTCTATCTATGGACAGCAGATCATATATGATTGATTTACGACGACAAGTTCGATCAGCTGGTAAAGGTGGCCAGTGTTTAAAGTTCTGTTACTATTCACTTGTTTCAAGCTATGGATGCGGATACTGGCCGGGCTAAGGATATACAGAAGATTGGCGCCTTTCAATATGTCATAATGGTCAGCCTAATCGCTAATTTGAAGCTATCTCTGGTTTCGAAGATTCCAGGCGAGCAGAAAGCTGATAACTACCTTGCTACAAATGCGTAACAACCATGATTCAACTCCTTCCGACTTAAATAGGATGGGCATTAACAATAACCACCACTGGATAACTGTAAGAGCTAAGGCGCCGCTTCTAGGACGGATCGATGTACCGGCCATCCTGGATGGTTTCCCCACAGCCCACTAGGTGAATACTGGCCAGGTAGCCAACTAGAAACCTTAGTTAAGCGATTGGAAAACGTTTAGTAAACTTTCTCTAACATCCGCATGAATAACGTTACCCGCAGACAGTCGGTGTACACATATACCGTCAAGGGTGGGTAATGGGATGGCGACAGGAAGGGCATCTGGCCAACCTTAAATCAATCGTGACAAATCCGTTAATAAGCACGCCGACCCCGCGCCAACCGAGGCACAAGAAATAGAAAGAAGTGTAAATTATAACCGTTTCTGTGATGGTAACAGGAAAGAGGGAGAGGTAAGCCGTTTCTTGTTTCCCTGCACTTTCTTCGAAGCACAGTAAATTCGTTTGCTCCAACACCTTGTGAAATTGAACCTGCCCCTTCCAAAAAGTCCTCTTGTTTGATTGAGTTATAAAAATACTCAAGCATACAAAGCCCTTTTTTATTCTGTGTGAGGTAGTGACGTGTCTACATGAAATTTGTGTACTATCTGTGGTCGTACAGTACCTATAATCATCAAGTTTTGTTTCTCTGTTTTTTATATTATAATTTGTCTATAGTTGCCGTGTGAAGAGCCCTTATCTATAAGTATTGTTTCTTTGTAGACATTGTAAAATAATTTTAAATAGTTGATCATACTACTTATATTGTAATTTTTCTACATATATGATTTCATATTTGTAGCAAGGTGCTGGCAGTATTGTTCAGTAAATCGAAGCAAAAGAATGATGACAGTTTTCAATTAATTTGCGTTTTTGTATGCTTTTGGCTCAGTGTTGCAGTGAATTTTTCAAGTCCTCATCTGTTCTTCTTGCGTCTTTTTAGTGGAGACATTTTTGTTTCGTGTGGAATAATTAGGTAATATATTCCTAACAAATAGCATGCAACTAGTCAGATAACTGCAGTATATGTTGACAGAGATTGGTGAAATCAAGAAGGCGTGTTACAGCTAACAAAACTAATCATTGAAGAAGCGTAAAAGGATGTTGGTTTTCCAGGTACGAGAAATTCAGTTCAGGATGTAGTGACTATAGGTCGCAACTTACTTATCACAAGGCACATTTTGTGATTCGCGATTATTTGTGAATGTATAAGTAAAGAGGTAAACTGCTGAATGCATAAGATTTCATTCAAAATGAAAGTAGAACCTCAAAGTTTAAAAACTGGCTCAAAGCAGAAAATATGAAATTTTCATTAGCTGTTCCAGTTCACCTCTATAAGTAAACTGAGTAAACTACAAAAAGAACAGTTGGTGTAGTATCATCGCTAAGACAGTATTTTTAACATTGTGTTACTATCTATTACGGTAAAATCTTATTTTATCGAACGAGCTTGTGAAATAGGAAAAATAATTTAAAGGCAGTATCCGTATGGACTGTAAGAGTTGTTTTGCAGCTGCATATACCATGTACTCACTAAAGTCTGTCACTCGATAGTTTAGAAGTAAATCAGTGAAATGTATGACTGTATGCATTGGAAAAGGTGAGACATCTTTATTATACAAGCGTATAAACAAAATAAAACAACAAAATCCAAAAAAGGTTTTGAAAATGAATTGAAAATGATTGAAGATACAGCATACAGCAATGGTTATAATCCTACCCTAACTGACAATACACTCAGCAGAGAGAAGAAGCAGAAGACAACAGTACCTCTTTATCCCACTCAGACAGCATTAAACCACATTGATAACAAATGGCTACTATGGTGTATGTAGGTAGGATTCAGACGCACGTGTCAGAAAGTTAAAATCCAAGAAATAAGCTCCAGATATCTACACTGGAAATACTGTTGCCCACATTCTGTTTGACAGTAAAGATAAGATTCAATCCTCAGAACAGAGTTGAATTAATATGATTTCCTGCGATCTGTGTGCCAAATTGTATGTAGGTTAGTCAAGTGGGTGTACAAGTACAAGACTGATTGAGCATGAAATGAGTTGCAGACTGGAAAATAAAGATTCAACCTTTGCTCAACATGTTCTGAATAAATGTCATTCTTATGGTATTGAATCTCCACAGAGGAATTAAACGCCGAAAACTATCATTACTCTAAATTCTGGCCATTAATAAACACCAACCAAAGAATCCTGATTTGTTCCATTGCTCATGCTTACAGAAGCAGCAGCAGCCAGTTAGTATTTCTCTCATTATTAAATAATATGATTGTTATAACTATTCTACGTCCACAGTTCAACGAATGGTGTCTCCCCTCCTTCACCTTTTTTTGGCCTGTTCATCACTTTCACAATTTATCAATACAGATTATTAGTCCGTGCCATTACTCACTTGTACCACATGTTTGGCTTATAGATTTCTGTACTTCTGATCTTCGAACATATTGCAATATAAGAATCATTTGTTCGGAGCTTCTTTTGATATTACATTATGCTTATACACTCCTGGAAATGGAAAAAGAACACATTGACACCAGTGTGTCAGACCCACCATACTTGCTCCGGACACTGCGAGAGGGCTGTACAAGCAATGATCACACGCACGGCACAGCGGACACACCAGGAACCGCGGTGTTGGCCGTCGAATGGCGCTAGCTGCGCAGCATTTGTGCACCGCCGCCGTCAGTGTCAGCCAGTTTGCCGTGGCATACGGAGCTCCATCGCAGTCTTTAACACTGGTTGCATGCCGCGACAGCGTGGACGTGAACCGTATGTGCAGTTGACGGACTTTGAGCGAGGGCGTATAGTGGGTATGCGGGAGGCCGGGTGGACGTACCGCCGAATTGCTCAACACGTGGGGCGTGAGGTCTCCACAGTACATCGATGTTGTCGCCAGTGGTCGGCGGAAGGTGCACGTGCCCGTCGACCTGGGACCGGACCGCAGCGACGCACGGATGCACGCCAAGACCGTAGGATCCTACGCAGTGCCGTAGGGGACCGCACCGCCACTTCCCAGCAAATTAGGGACACTGTTGCTCCTGGGGTATCGGCGAGGACCATTCGCAACCGTCTCCATGAAGCTGGGCTACGGTCCCGCACACCGTTAGGCCGTCTTCCGCTCACGCCCCAACATCGTGCAGCCCGCCTCCAGTGGTGTCGCGACAGGCGTGAATGGAGGGACGAATGGAGACGTGTCGTCTTCAGCGATGAGAGTCGCTTCTGCCTTGGTGCCAATGATGGTCGTATGCGTGTTTGGCGCCGTGCAGGTGAGCGCCACAATCAGGACTGCATACGACCGAGGCACACAGGGCCAACACCCGGCATCATGGTGTGGGGAGCGATCTCCTACACTGGCCGTACACCACTGGTGATCGTCGAGGGGACACTGAATAGTGCACGGTACATCCAAACCGTCATCGAACCCATCGTTCTACCATTCCTAGACCGGCAAGGGAACTTGCTGTTCCAACAGGACAATGCACGTCCGCATGTATCCCGTGCCACCCAACGGGCTCTAGAAGGTGTAAGTCAACTACCCTGGCCAGCAAGATCTCCGGATCTGTCCCCCATTGAGCATGTTTGGGACCGGATGAAGCGTCGTCTCACGCGGTCTGCACGTCCAGCACGAACGCTGGTCCAACTGAGGCGCCAGGTGGAAATGGCATGGCAAGCCGTTCCACAGGACTACATCCAGCATCTCTACGATCGTCTCCATGGGAGAATAGCAGCCTGCATTGCTGCGAAAGGTGGATATACAGTGTACTAGTGCCGACATTGTGCATGCTCTGTTGCCTTTGTCTATGTGCCTGTGGTTCTGTCAGTGTGATCATGTGATGTATCTGACCCCAGGAATGTGTCAATAAAGTTTCCCCTTCCTGGGACAATGAATTCACGGTGTTCTTATTTCAATTTCCAGGAGTGTATTTTTGTGCCGATATAGTCATATCACATAGCTTTCAAAAGCTATCTTTGTACAGCTATGCTGAAGTTGTGTGGACTATCTGTTTAGCATTAAGTTATCTGGTGCTGGCTTAGGAAGCTGAAAGTCTGTTCATAACGAAGCATTAAATAAAGGTCATTGTGGAGCATTAATACTAGTTTTTAATATGTCTTTCTTCCAAGTACTGACTGAATATTCCAAAACTATTAAAAATAAAGGAGCACATACAGGGTGAGAGAAAGGACTATACAGCTTTGGAGTGATATAGAAATTTATTGAAATAACTTGCAGAATCAGTAGATGCCGCATTTTGAAGCAACCAACTTCAAGTTTGAGTCAAATAGTGTACCAGTACCCCATGTCGCCACCAGGAGCACCATCGAACTAGACAGTTAAAATGGCTACCTTCACTGGTGCAGAGAGTGCTCGATGTGTTTTGGTTTCATGAAACGAACTATGCAACAACTGTTCGGGATACGTTAGAGAACCTCCAGGCAGGTGTACAATTTACTCTTACCACAGTAATTTTGTTGAGACGGGCTGCTCACTGCGACATGATAAATCACCAAGTCGCCCAGTATTGATGATCATGCCGAAGAGCTTAGGGAGAGCATCGGCCGCAGTCCACAAATATCAACACGACGTGCGTCTCACGAGACTGGCATTCGACGAAAGAGTGTTTGGTGAGTACTGCGTAGACATTTACACTTGAAACCGTAAAGATCCACAGCGGCACAACACATTAGTGATGCAGATAAGGTTTACTTTGGGGAATTCCGTTGCAACCGATAGAGGAAGTCGAGACATTATGCAATATGCAATGCAATTATGCAACAATAATCTTCAGCGAGGATACAACATTTTATATCAATGACATGCCGAACACCAGCAGTTACAGAGTACGGGGCAGCGCAAATCTACATGCAACTCTGGAACACGGTCGTGACAGCCGGAATGTTAATGTTTTTTGTGTCCTTACATTGAAAGTGTACGGCCCTTTCTTCTTCATGGAGAAAACTGTCACTGGTATTGTATATCCGGATATGCTTGAAAACTTTTAATTGAAGATTATCGAGACGGGATGGCTTACTACCAACAAGACGATCCACCGCCTCATTTTTTCATGGAAGTTTGAACTTACCTCCATAATCGCTTCCCAGGTCAGTGGATTGGCCGTGGAGGGCTGGGGTTTCATACACACCGTGTGCATGCTCCTCCCCTATCAAAAAATTTAACCTACCTGAAAAATCGAATGTACCCTGCCGTTGCGCAAATTACGCCTGATTTGCTTCAAGGAGTGTGAGAAGGAACTGATTGCCGGTGGGATGTTTGCGCATCACAAAAGGTAGTCACTTCGAACCAAAATGACACTTGACCCTTTTCTGTGAAACTTAGGTTGTTTGCTACAAAATGTCCGTCTACCGATTCTGTAACTTATCTCAATAAATTTCTATATCGTTCCAAATCTCTAAAGTCTTTTTTGACTCACCCTGTATTCTAAGTTATCTGTATTTAACAGTAATATGTGACATACGATCAAAACGTGTTACATTTGTAAATCCTATATTAATGTCCTCGAGTAGAACTTTTATTTCCTTTATGGCTCTCAGACGTAATTTGTCGCGAATGCAACAGTCGTCACAATTAATACAAACTAAAATGTCGGTCATTATTGTCTCAGTGTATATCTCAGGGCAACATGATTCGTGGAATACACTGCGTATTGACATGCAAAAAGAGGAGTACCGTCGCAATTCAGTGAATTTATTATATTTATACACTACTAAACACCTATATTTGTTTATAAAATAGAAGCAGCAAAGCACAATTTGCACGAGTAAGATATGCTGTCGTTAGGTGATGGGCTCAGATCTGTAACCAGTAAAGCATAATTAATTTGCTTATCTTACAAAAGTTGTATTTAATTATTTAGTTACTGGTTCACGTCAATAACACTTACTCGATGTCCGTGACTTAGAAGCATATTTCTCACCACAGCCTAAAGGCTACGACCTTAACTAGGTACAGTGCATGGATTTAATCAGGAAGGCCTGCATAATAACTCACTTTTATGGGTCTCCCTAGAACATGCTACAACATAAATGTTCTTATCATTTTTGCGATTTCAGTCAGCATATGTTCATTTTCGAATTTACTTCTAAAGAAAAAAAAAGAAAAAACATGAAATAATTGACTAAAACTAAGAGGTATACTTGATTTTCTTTAATTCTGTGTGTATTTATTACTTATCACCTGCAATAATTTTTTCACAATTTAATGTAACGATTATTATTACAAAATGTGATTAAGGATAGTTTATTAGCCTTGATCCTGTCTATCAGATCAGTTATCAGCTGATTCATTCACATCCATTTCTGAGCGTCCTTTCCAATCTTTCATCTTTCTGCTGTTCTCAAAGGTGCGATTAGTATCTATCTTTAGTACACCAACTTTTGGAACTGATGTAATACAGAAATAACATTCCCATCGCTCCTTATCCACTTCCTCACTAAATTTTACATGAAATATTTCATCACTGAATGTTGTATTATCTACCTTACATTGTACACTGCATATAAGCAGAGCCTTTGGTTGTAAACGGGATAGCATGAATAAATAAGGGAAAAGTTTTTAAAAAATAACTTGTATTGTAGGTAGAAGATTAGTGGAAGTTGGAGAATTGGTAGTTTGGGAAAATAATTGAAAATGGTGCATGAAAATATGAATAAAACTAGGCGTTGATCAACGAGTAAAATAGATGTATGTGAGAGGAAGTTATGAAGAAGTGAAGAAAATGAATGAAAGTGAAAAAAGAGAGGTAAAGAAATGAAGAAGAAACGTGACGAAATAAAGAAACAAAAGTAATGAAGGAAAAGAAAAGAAATGAAGCAAAAGAGAGGAATTAGACAAGTTGAAGAGAAAAACAGAGTAGATGTGAAGAAATACACTGGTGAGCCAAAACATTGTGAGCACTGTCAACTACAGGATTGAGTGTCGGTCAGAGACATGCCCGCTTTGTAAAGCACGATAGGCAGTGATCTGTGACAGATCTGACAGCAGAGTACAACATTGGTAATGCGGGCACAAGTGTTCAGGCCACACAGTTTAGCTCACACTGCTGAATGCGGGGCTCTGCAGCAGACATCCCGTATGTGTTCCCATATTGATTCAGCGACATACAAATTTCGATTGTAGTGGGCAGAGGAACATCGTGACAGGACCATGGATCAATGAAAACGCTTCACCTGAACAGATCACTTACACTTGTTGTAACGCCAGGTGAATAGTAGTGTCTGTATATGCCGTCATCCACATGTACACGTACTTGAAACATGTACTGTACCATGCACACACGATTACAAGGAAATTATTGTGCCCTTAGAGACATTCACCTGCTCTTGCATGAGATATGTGATAGTAATCGAAGGAACCATGACAGCTGTGGACTACATGATCATTACTGCAGACCTCGTGCATCCGATGACTTCCCCGAAAGCGAAATCATCTTCCAGCAGGATAACTGTCCGTGTCTCAAGTGCAGAATCGCGCTTGAGCAGTTTGAAGAGCATGACAGAGGACTCACTTTGACGTTTGGCCACCAAATTCGCCTGATACGAAACCTGCTGTGGCGCGCCCTCCGTGAAGTGCCGATAGCCGACCGTCCACGAGCTGCAGCATTTAAACTCCGCGGTTCTTCACTACCAGCAACCGACATTCGCACCGCAACAAGAAGTCGTCTGCGGGCAATAATAGCGGTGACACCAAGCGAGCATTTAACGCGCGCTTGAGCTAGTGGCGCGCGCACATCGCACTACGTTATGCATCAACCAACAAGAGAACCAACCAAAAACAAAGCTATCACGGGCGGGTCTTAAGAGCGCGCTCTGGCCACAACCAGTAGTCCGTCCATCCGCTGAAGACAGCTATGTATCTCCGAAGTCGCCGCCACTGCTGTTGCCCAGTCCACCGCTACCGGCCGTCGCCATCCGCCTTCGACGCCGTGCGTCTGGAGACGGATCCTGTTTAGCAAGACTATTTCGGGCTTGGAGAAGTTTTCGGTGATGGCTACTGAACTTGGACAAATTTTCATATCCTGTGCTGGACACGCACATTAGCTCAGAACGAAGGCGGAACATATTACACACCAGGGTTGTGACTTTGTTTGTTTTTTTCCATGTGTTGTTTGAATTTGGCCTGCCATTGTGGCCGAGCGGTTCTAAGCGCGTCAGTCCGGAACCACAAGGCTGCTGCGGTCGCAGGTTCGAATCCTGTCTCGGGCATGGATGTATGTAATGTCCTTAGGTTAGTTAGGTTTACATAGTTCTAAGTCTATGGGACTGATGACCTCAGATGTTAAGTTCCATAATGCTCAGAGCCATTTGAACTATTTTTTTGTTGTTGTTTGAGTTTCCTTCTAGCAACTGACAAATTCTTTGGACATGGTCACTTCAAGAAGAAGTTATCAATTCTTTTCCTTTCTCGATTCAGGCATCAAATCACTATGTTCAAAGTCTTTTTAAGTTATATGTTAATAAACGTTTTAAGTGACAGCGCATCCTACTCTTAATTTTTGGGATACTTGAAACCCGATGGAATACATCGAACGTCAGTTTCACGCCCACACACCATCGGCCGGTAATTGACGAGAATTGCGCCACCAGCCACTTAATTCCAGAAAACTGCAAAGGACTTGTAGGATCCATGCCATCCCATATCGCTGAAGTATTGCATTTGAAAGTGGGCCAACACACTTTTATGCAGTTGACTACACCATTTCGGGTCATCACTGTAAATAAAAGAGAGAAGAAGAAATAAAGAATGAGAATCAGATGAATGGATAAAGGAAAGTGAAGAAAATGGGAAGAGAAGAGATAAAATAGGATAGGAGAAGAGGAGGAGGGGGAGGAGTTAAAGCTTAAAATGGTGAATGAAATGTGACGTAAATTTGTGTGAGTGATGTTCGCTTCTGTTCTTTACTACCCTCCGTATTTTCTCGACATATATAATTCAATATAAGTAATATACACCTTACAATTAACATCAACAAAAGTCTTTTTCAGACAATCGTTAACTCTTTTATTACTTACTCATGAAGTAAGTAATACTTTCCAGACGATGGGTACAGCAGCGTAACGTCAATTTCGGAATATTGCTGGTATTTTATCCCGTGAAGGAGTGTGATTTGTATTTCGCTCCCAGTAATCGGCTGTCATCTGCCATTCGCGAGGATAATGATGAGGCGGCGGGACGATCGTGCGGCTCGGATCTGTGGCCGGCCGTGACACCTTTGACCTCGCAGCAACCCGAGGCAGCCATTACGGCGTCCTCAGGACGGTAATGGGCGCTGCCACGGTGCATTTGTCTCCCGGCTATTGTCGTCAGGGCTACGGAAACGTGGCTTTCCTTTCAGCAAAGGAGACATTTCTCAGCCTGCTTTCAACACAAGTTCCAGTAGTTAAGGACAACTGTGGTAACACCAGAAGAAGTAGGGCTATGAAAAATATGAGCATTACTTGGCAAAGGCCAAATGTGGCCTCTCCCACTACAGGAGAATATCTCGATCACCGAATAGCATCACGGACACATTCATGTGTAAATTTTGCCTATTTTAACTTTGTAGTTTAACAGGTATCTAAACCTTCATCAGATAATACGAGGTGGTATTCAAAGAGTAATGTAACACATTTTTTTCTGAAAGCAGGTTGGTTTTATTCAGAATTCTAACAAACAGTAATATCACCCACTCTTTTGGCTACTATTTTTGGACATAATCTCCGTACAGTGAGCGAATGTCATAGGCCCTCTGCTGTTCCTGATTTACATTAATGGTCTAGGTGATAATATGGGCAGCCCCCTAGGACTGTTTGCAGATGACGCTGTAATTTACCGTCTAGTAAAATCATCACACTATCAATTCCAATTACAAAATGATCTGGAGAGAATTTCTGTATGTTGCAAATAGTGGCATTTGGCACTAAACAAAGAAAAGTGCGAGTTCATCCATATGGGTACTGAAAGAAATCCGATAAATTTTGGGTATACGATAAATCGCACAAATCTAAGGGCTGTCAATTAGACTAAATACCTAGGAATTACAATTACGAGCAACTTAAATTGTAAAGACTACATAGATAATATTGTGGAGAAGGTCAAACAAAGACTGCGATTTGTTGGCAGAATACTTAGAAGATGCGACAAACCCACTAGAGAGACAGCCTACATTACTCTTGTCCGCCCTCTGCTGGAATATTGCTGTGCGGTGTGGAATCCTTACCATGTAGGATTGACGGAGGACATCGAAAAAGTCTAAAGAAGGGCAGCTCGTTTCGTGTTATCGCGCAATAGGGGTGAGAGTGTAACTGATATGATACGCGAGTTGGGGTGGCAGTCACTGAAACAAAGGCGGTTTTCTTTGCAGCAGAAATCTATTTACGAAATTTCAATCACCAACTTTCTCTTCCGAACGCGAAAACATTTTGTTAACACCCACCTACGTATGGAAAAGTAATCATGATAATAAAATAATAGAAATCAGATCTCGAACGGAAAGATTTATGTATTCCTTTCTCCGACGCGCCATTCGTTAGTGGAATGGTAGTGGAGTAGTATAAAAATGGTTCGATGAACCCTCTGCCAGTCACTTAAGTGTGAATTGCAGAGTAACTGTGTAGATGTAGATGTAGATCTCAGCAATTTGGTCCCTTAGGAATTCACACTCCATACAGTGCGACATCCTTAAGCCATCTTACTGGGAGGGCCTATATGCCCGCATGGTACCACTCTACTGGTCGATGTTGGGGCCATCATGTTGCTGCATCAGTAACCTCCTCATCATCCAGATAATATTTCCATGAAGCGCATCGTTCATTGGGCCAAACGGATGGAAGCCGGAAGATGTGAGATCTGGGTTGTAGGGTGGATGGCCGGGCAATGTGGCCGAGCGGTTCTAGGCGCTTCTGTCCGGAACCGCGCGACTGCTACGCTCGCAGGTTCGAATCCTGTCACGGGCATGGATGTGTGTGATGTCCTTAGGTTAGTTAGGTTTAAGTAGTTCTAAGTTCTAGGGGACTTATGACCTCAGATGTTGAGTCCCATAGTGCTCAGAGCCATTTTTGTAGGGTGGATGAAGAAGACTAGTCCAATGAAGTTTTGTGAGCTATTTTCGGGTGTACAGACTTGTGTGAGGCCTTACGTTCTCTTGGAGATGGAGAAGTTTGCATTTTCGTGTCGACAAACACACTGAAGCTGTTTCTTGACTTTTCTGAAGGTAGCACAATAGATTTGATTTGGTCATTGCGCCACGACGGAGGACATCAACCTGAATAATCTCTTCAGCTACCCAGAAGACCGTCACCATGACCTTACAGGCTAAGGGTGAGGCTTTGAAGTTTTCCGATGGAGGAGAGGTTGTGTGTCAGTAAGCCTCTGTGTTGGCTCTAATTTCTCGAATATACAGGGTGTTTCACTAAATGTGTTTGCCTCTGTAAGTTACGAAATAATAGGCGACGGAAATATTTATTGCAGTAGGCCACCATAAGAAACTGTACACTGTCTGCGGAGCTATGAACTTAGTTTATTGTGTTATTATCCAAAGAGTTACAGCAAAAAGATACAATTTTTAAATGGAACAATAGTTGTTTCTATTATGCACTGGAATCAGTACCACCAGATGTGTATACATCAATTTAAATTACTCGTACATTCCTATCACTTTCAGTTTGGGAGCTACAGCTCTACAAAATTTCAGGGGCAGATACCACACGCTGTACGTAATACATGGCCGTTTGGTGGGTGATGGATGTTCTGACGGAGGGAAGTTGATATAAATGAGATGTTGAAATGTGTGTCCATGTTCCTGAATGCACAATGCAATGCGCCTTCTAAAGGATCCGTGGACGACATGTAACATTGCCAGTGTCACGGAGCAACGTGTGTCCTCGAGGGGCCGTTTTAGACCATCTGGGCATGTGGGCTTAGTGATATAAACACGATCATTTAGATATCCCCACAAAAAGAAATCAAATGGTGTTAAATCGGGCGACTTTGCGGGCCATGAAAGAGACCATGGCGCCCCAACCACCTTCCTGCAACCCTGTTGTTTAGTGATTCCACAGCAGCAGGCGCAGAACGAGCTGTGTGACCATCGTGCTGCATCAACATACGGACTCTTGTGTGCAGACACACATGTTCAAGGAGTCCAACCAAACTGTCGACTATGAACGCGCTCTATAACTCACCTGTCAGTGTACATGGGAAGTAGTGTGGACCGACGATTTCATCCCCAAGGATTCCACACCATACATTAATAGACCACCTACGTTGACGGTCGACAGGTCGTACCCACCGAGGATTGTCTGCGGCCCAGTAGTGCAATTTACGGCGATTCACTGCACCATAATTTGTGAACGTGGACTCATCAGAGAACATAACACCTTGTAAAGACTCCTGCTTGAAATTACGCATGACCCATTCACAGAATGCAACTCTCGCACGGAAATCATTCCCATGCAGCTCCTGGGTCAGTGACAGGCGGTACGGGTGAAACCTGTGGCCGTGTACTATGGGCCACACAGGTGTGAGACTGACACCAGCGACTGCAGCAACGGCTCGTAAGCTGACATGAGGATCGTGGTGTACTGCAGCTCCGTCTCCTCACTTCTTGCAGTTCTTCGTCTGTTCCTATGGGGCATTACCAAGCTGCCTGTTTCCCGAAGTCGTTGTTCGGCACGTAAGAACGCAATGCCTGCCGGAGCTCTTCGCCAAGGATATCTCACGGCGTACGCTATGGCTGCTTCAGTGGCATCGTGTCGGCACTCGCCGACTTCATCCGATGTCAGTAACTGTGGTATGGTGAGCCCCGTTTGTTTGTGTGGCTCCAACTGTCGGGTATACGGCCGTGTGCGGCGACAGTCGGATGTCTAACAGCGCATCGAGGAAGCTTCTCGCTCCGTGACACCGGCGACGTTACAACTCGGCCGCACCACATTTAGAAGGCGCATTGCGTTATGCGCAGCATGTATGGTATTTGCCCTTGAAACTTTGAAGGGTTGTAGCTCCCAAACTAAAAGTGATAGGAATGTCATTTAAATTGATGTATACACATCTCGTGTTACTGATTCCAGTGCATGATAGAAACAACTCTTGTTCCATTTTAAAAAAATGTATCTTTTTGCTGTAACTCTTTGGATAATAACACAATAAACTATGTTCATAGCTCCGCAGACAGTGTAACGTTGCTTATGGTAACCTACTGCAGTCAATATTTCCGTTGCCTATTACTTCGTAACTTACAGAGGCAAACACATTTAGTGAAACACCCTGTATAGTTGCTTTATTTTGTGTATAGTGATCTTAATTGGCAAAGCTAGATAAAACTGTATCAACGTGAACGATGTTACAGATTAACCTGTCATTGAAATATGAACACGTCATTTAGTAAAAACAAGACATATATAAAACATGCAACTAACGCTTGCATCGTTCATGCGTAATCTGAGGCGATATGACGTAGTATGTGGCACCACATACGACATTCAACTGTTTAGTAGTTATGAAATAATAATTTAATTATGAATATTTGCGTACTAACTAGGTACTTCTAATTGCAAGAGCAATATTCCATTTCCTAGCGGTCATTACGTACAGACAATAATGTGCCCATTGTTATGTAGGTATTGAAATGGCCAAACGTAGGTGCAGAAAATTCAAGCACAGGTGCAAGACGGCAGATTGTAACCTAACAGAAATGCAGCAAAAGCAAAATATAAGTATGTCCAAACGGAAAGGAAACTACAATTATACCTAACGAAATATTAATAACAAGGTCAAATTTCATGTGGAACAGTACAACGATACATAATGGACATTGATTCTGATACACCAATCCCGGCACGTAGGAAGTGAAAGGATTGCTTACGTTGAAAGACTTCTGGGTCACCGGCGGATCAAGTTTACCGCGCTGTCCTTGTCATAGGTGAATAGCTGACGATTCAGACATTGTTTTAATGGGTAAAGTAAGGAAACTCACAGAAGGAGGTATTGGGGCTACAAGAAGGATGTTCGAGGACCTCTCGTCGAAATTTTGCAAGAAGCTCGAGCGTTTTCTTGATCACATGCCCTACCTAGGTTAGCGACATCCCATTCGGGAGCTTGTCCCTAAGTTTGTTCTTGATGGCCCCATGATGGCCCCAGCTAAGTATTGCGATACTGCTCAGCGTTAATTTGCATCCTGTGGTAGCTAATCGATAAATAGTGGTCATCGGAAAAGAAACTGAGCATCAATTTTACGCCCTTCGGTGCAGAGGGGAAGTGGTGACACCACGTTTCATCACATGCCACAAGCTGAACAATGAAACCCGCTTCTTGCTGCATGTATCTCAACAGATGGGTCAGGGAAACAACCATTATCGCCGTCTTCATACTGTGCACGCACTTTGCGACGACGCTTTTCGTGGATAATGTGATACACAATTCCTTTGCTTACGGACAGTTCACCAGCAGTGTCGAGTGTGCTGATCCAGCGTCTAGTTTGTATGTGATCATCCACAGCCGACGTGATGGTAATGGTGGTGACAACGTTCGCGTGCCCAGGTCGTGGCTTGTGCTTGATGTTTACACGTCCCGCTTCATAATGCTGGCAACCCAGGAATATAACGCACTGTGGAAGTACTGTTCTCTGAACACCTCTTTCATCCTGCGACAAATGGATGAAGTATGCTCCCTTTCTGTGCGAAGAAATTGGACAACGGTTCTTTGTGCTTATCGGAAGGAATCCATCAAGCAACATACTTCGGAAAGAACTTTCCAGAAATGTTGAAACTGATGCGGAGCCGTTAACTCGGCTTGTGAATTTGGCAGTACCACCATGTCATCTCTCGGCAAGCACAATCACCAACTGGGATCACATGCAACGCTTCTACAACGATGCTTTCCTTTTCAACTGAGAGTACCTCATATTTTAACATAGGTACTGACAGCAGAATGTTCCGACAACATGCATCGAACAGCCAATTGAAGTGCATAATGCTATGAGCATACTAAACCTATTTTTGAAACTACTGAGATAAACCGCGGTTAGGAATGAATGGCTGTGACTTGTCTTACGTAGTTATTCAATGGGAAAGTTATGACGTTTGTGCCTTTATTCTAATACAATATGTAGCCTGTGGTGTAAATAAAACTGTGTCAACTTGTGTGTGACATCACGAAAAATATGCACTCTGAAGTTCGTGTTATCAGAGCAGTCACATATAAAATGGTATAACACATGCTACCAGCTGAAGGCAGTGTTCCACCTTTCTTTTTCCTGGCAAAATAATACACGATTAATCACATCCTACTTTAACAGCCTTTTTACACCTTACATTCACGTTCTATTTTAAGAGGCTTATTATACAGTGCAGAGCCAAAGAAACTGGTACACCTGTCTGATATCGTGTAGGCCCTCCGCGAGCACGCAGAAGTGCTGCAACACGACGTGGCATGGACTCGACTAATGTATGAAGTAGTGCTGGAGGGAACTGACATCATGAATCCTGTACGGCTATCCATAAATCCGTAAGAATACGAGGAGGTGGAGATCTCATCTGAACAGCACTTTGCAAGGCATTGCAGATATGCTCAACAATGTTAATGTCTGGGAAGTCTGGTGGCCAGCGAAAGTGTTTAAACTCAGAAGGGTGTTTCTGTAGACACTCTGTAGCAATTCTGTATGTGTGGGGTGTCGCATTGTCCTGCTGGAATTACCCAAGTACGTCGGAATGCACAAAGCCCATGAATGGACGCAGGTGATGAGACAGGATGCTTACGTACGTGTCATCTGTCTGAGTCGTACCTAGACGTATCAGGGGTCACATATCACTCCAACTTTATACGCCCCACACCATTACAGAGCCTGCACCATCTTGAACACTCCCTTGCTGCCATGCAGGGTCCATGGATTCATCAGGTTGTCTCCATACCCGTACGCGTCCATCCGCTCGATACAATTTGAAACGAGACTAGTCCGACCAGACAACATGCTTCCAATCATCAACGATTTGAGAGACAATATGAGCAGCCATCTTAGGTTGTTTGCCGATGACGCAGTCGTTTGTCGACTAGTAAAGTCATCAGAGTATAAAAACAAATTGCAAAACGACTTAGAAATGATATCTGTATGGTGTGAAAATTGGCAGTTCACCATAAGTAACGCAAAGTGTAAGTCATCTACATGAATACTAAAAGAAATCCGTTAAACTTCGGTTGTACGATAAATCTCTCAAATCTATTGTTGATGTTGTTGTGGTCTTCAGTCCTAAGACTGGTCTGATGCAGCTCTCCATACTACCCTATCCTGTGCAAGCTTCTTCATCTCCCAGTACTTACAGCAATCTACATCCTTCTGAATCTGCTCTGTGTACTCGTCTCTTGGTCACCCTCTACGGTTTTTACCCTCCACGCTGCCCTCCAATGCTATATTTGTCATCCCTTGATGCCTCAAAACATGTCCTACCAACCGGTCCCTTCTTCATGTCAAGTTGTGCCACAAATTCCTCTTCTCCCCAATTCTATTCAATACCTCCTCATTAGTTATGTGATCTACCCATCTTCAGCATTCTTCTGTAGCACCACATTTCGAAAGCTTCTATTATCTTCTTGTCCAAACTATTTATCGTCCATGTTTCACTTCCATACATGGCTACACCCCACACAAATACTTTCAGAAACGACTTCCCGACACTTAAATCTATACTCGATGTTAACAAATTTCTCTTCTTCAGAAACGCTTTCCTTGCCATTGCCAGTCTACATTTTACATCCTCTCTACTTCGACCATCATCAGTTATTTTACTCCCCAAACAGCAAAACTCCTTTACTACTTTAAGTGTCTCATTTCCTAGTCTAATTCTCTCAGCATCACCCGACTTAATTCTACTACATTCCATTATCCTCGTTTTGCTTTTGTTGATGTTCATCTTATATCCTCCTTTCAAGACACTGTCCATTCCGTTCGACTGCTCTTCCAAGTCCTTTGCTGTCTCTGACAGAATTACAATGTCATCGTCGAACCTCAAAGTTTTTATTTCTTCTCCATGGATTTTAATACCTACTCCGAATTTTTCTTTTGTTTCCTTTACTGCTTGCTCAATATACAGATCGAATAACATCGGGGAGAGGCTACAGCCCTGTCTCACTCCCTTCCCAACCACTGCTTCCCTTTCATGCCCCTCGACTCTTATAACTGCCATCTGGTTTCTGTACAAATTGTAAATAGCCTTTCGCTCCCTGTATTTTATCCCTGCCACCTTTAGAATTTTAAAGAGAGTATTCCAGTCAACATTGTCAAAAGCTTTCTCTAAGTCTACAAATTCTACAATCGTAGGTTTGCCTTTCCTTAATCTTTCTTCTAAGAGAAGTCGTAAGGTCAGTATTGCCTCACGTGTTCCAGTATTTCTACGGAATCCAAACTGATCTTCCCCGAGGTCGGCTTCTACCAGTTTTTCCATTCGTATGTAAAGAATTCGTGTCAGTATTTTGCAGCTGTGACTTATTAAACTGATAGTTCGGTAATTTTCACATCTGTCAACACCTGCGTTCTCACCAGATGGTAGAGTTTTGTCAGGACTGGCTCTCCCAAGGCCGTCAGTAGTTCTAATGGAATGTTGTCTACTCCCGGGGCCTTGTTTCGACTCAGGTCTTTCAGTGCTCTATCAAACTCTTCACACAGTATCGTATCTCAAATCTAAAAGCCATAAATTCAACTAAATACCTACGAATTACAATTACGAACAACTTAAATTGTAAGGAACATATAGAAAATGTTGTGGGGAAGGCTAACCAAAAACTGCGTTTTATTGGCAGGACACTTAAGAAATCTAACAGATCTATTAACGAGACCGCCTACACTACGCTTGTCCGTCCTCTGCAGCGAAGTGTGGGAACCTTACCAGGTAGGATTGACGGAATACATCGAAAAAGTTCAAGGAAGGCAGCACGTTCTGTACTATCGCAAAATAGGGGAGAGAGAGTCTCTGAAATGATACAGGGTTTGGGATGGACATCATTAAAACAAAGGCGTTTTTCGTTGCGGAGGAATCTTCTCACGAAATTCAAATCACCAATTTTCTCCACCGAATGCGAAAACAATTTGTTGACGCCGACCTACGTAGGGGAGAAACAATCACCATGATAAAATATGGGAAATCAGAGCTCGTACGGAAAGATATAGGTGTTCGTTCTTTCGCGCGCTGTAAGAGATTGGAATAATGGAGAATTGTGGAGGTAGTTCGATGAAACTTTCGCCACGCACTTAAATGTTATTTGCAGAGCATCAATGTAGATGCAGATGAACAGTCCAGTGTCGGTGTTGACGGACACAGGCAAGGTGCAAAGCTTTGTGTGGTGCAATCATCAACGGTGCACGAGTGGGTCTTCGGCTCCGAAAGCAAATACCGATGATTTTTCGTTGAATGGTTCGCACTCTGACACTTGTTGATGGCCCTGCATTGAAATCGGCAGCAAATTGTGGACGGGTTTCACTTCTGTCACGTTGAACGATTCTCTTCAGTCGTCGTTGGTCCCGTTCTTGCAGGATCTTGCAATACTGGAACAGCACTCTAGAACAGGTCGCACTAGCGCCTTGTATGCGATTTCTTTTGCAGTTGCACCGCATTTTCGCAGAACTCTCCGGACATATCCAAGTCTACTATACGCCATCCCTAAAGGTGGTTTCACGTTATCTGCCTGTTTCATGTCTGCTTCTTAGCATTACCCCTAAATAATTATACTGTGTCAGGTGCTCAAGATGTTCAGCATTTATCTTATAATCAGAAATGATCCGTTTTTTCTCTTTGTTATGGGCATTACCACGTATTTATCCACACTTAAATACACACATCAAAAAAGTCTTGCATCACCTCATTTTCGGGAGTTGCGGAACCTGCACAGAAAACTGGAATAGAGATCAACATAAATATCATTTCCGCCCTTCTTATTACTCATGAAAACCACACATTGCATGTTGTACCACCATACACCGAGACCTTTAGAGGTGGTGGAGCAGACTGCTGTATACACCGGTACCTCTAGTACCCAGTAGCACGTCCTATTGCATTGAGTTCATCAAGGGACTGTTGGTCCAGATTGTCCCACTCCACAACGGCGATTCGGCGTAGATCCCCCAGAGTGGTTGGTGGGTCACGTCGTCCATAAACAGCCCTTTCCAATCCATCCCAGGCATGTTCGATAGGGTTCATATCCGGAGAACATGCTGGACACTCTAGTTGAGCGATGTCGTTACCCTGAAGGGAGTTATTCACAACATGTGCACGATAGGAGCGCGAATTGTCGTCCATGAAGACGAATGCCTCGCGAATATGCTGCCGATATGGTTCTTCTATCGGTCGGAGGATGGCGTTCACGTATCGTACAGCCGTTACGGCGCCTTCCACGAGCACCAACGGCGCACGTCGGCCCCACATTATGCCACCCTAAAACAGCGGGGAAACTCCACCTTATTGCACTCACTGGGCATTGTGTCTAAGGTGTTCAGCTTGGCCGGGTTGCCTTCAAACACGCCTCCGACGATTGTCTGGTTGAAGGCATATACGAGACTCATCGGTGTAGAGAACGTGATACCAATCCTGAGCGGTTCATTCGGCATGTTGTTGGGCCCGTCTGTACCTCGCTGCACGGTATCATGGCTGCAACGATGGACCTCCCCACGGGCGTCGGGAGTGAAGTTGCGCATTATGTAGCCTACTGTGCATAGTTTGAGTCGTAACACGACGTCCTGTGGCTGCACGAAAAGCATTATGCAACATGGTGGCGTTGCTGTCATGGTTCCTCCGAGCCATAGTTCGTAAGTAGCGGTCATTCACTTCATCCTTGTGCGTCCATAGCGAGGTGTGTCATCGACAGTGTCTGGCTCTATCTCCTCCATGTCTGAACAACATCGCCTTGGTTCACTCCGAAACGCCTGGACACTTTCCTCGTTGAGAGCCCTTCCTGGCACAAAGTAACAATGCGCACGCGATCGAACTGCGGTATTGGCTGTCTAAACATGGTTGAACTACAGACAACACGAGCCGTGTAGCTCGATTATGGTGGAATGACTGGAACTGATCGCCTGTCGGACTCCCTCCGTCTAATAGGCGCTGCTCATGCATCTTTGGGCGGGTTTGGGGCTCTGAGCACTATGGGACTTAACTGCTGTGGTCATCAGTCCCCTAGAACATAGAACTACTTAAACCTAACTAACCTAAGGACATCACACGCAGGATTCGAACCTGCGACCGTAGCGGTCGCGCGGTTCCAGACTGTAGCGCCTAGAACCGCTCGGCCACTCCGGCCGGCTTGGGCGGGTTTAGTGACATCTCTGAACAGTCGAAGGGTCTGTGTCTGTGATACAATATCCACAGTCAAAGTCTACCTTCAGGAGTTCTGGGAACCGGGGTGATGCAAAACTTTTTGTGATGTATGTAGAACTACCATTTGTTGCACCAAGGGGAAATTTTGTCCAAGTTTTTATGCAGTTCCTTACGATCGTCCAACGACAATACTTTTGCGTTCACAACTGCATCAGCGAACTGTCACATACTGCTGCTAGTCCTATCTGATGAATCGCTTATACGCTACCGGAAAAAAGAAAACGCAACACCCTCAAAGATATGGTAATTTATTGACAAGTAGCGTGACAAAAAATTCATCATTCTACACCAGCTGCGACATAGTCGCGTATACGAACAGTGATCCAATATTGTCAAATGTGTTTTATTCCAGTCTTTTATCACAATATCAATTCTTTTGTCGATTACCGGTTTCAGTCCGTAATGACCATCCTCAGATCTGTTCTACACCATCGCCTTATCACTTCAGGACATGGTGTAGAAAAGATCTGAAACCGGTAATCGACAAAAGAATTGATATTGTAATTAAAGACAATAAAAAACATTTGACTTTCATCTGTATCTATAATCCGCAAGCCATCTTACGATGTGTGGCGGAGGACACTTTGTGTGCCAGCAGTCACTTCCTTCCATTTTTCTGTTGCAGTCGGTACGTATGGTTCGCGAAAAGAACGGATGCTGGTAAACCCTACGTGTAGGCTCGAAACGCTTTCAATTTTATTTCCATGGTCTTTTCGATATATATGCGTAGGACGAATAATCATTTTATTGTTTGGTTCTTCTAGGAACGTACGCTCTGGTAACTTTAACAGCAGACCCCAACGTGATGCAGATCGCCTTTCTTGTGGTGTCTGCCACTGGAGTTGACAGAACGTCTGTGTGACGCTTTCGTGCTTATTAAATGAACCTGTAAAGAAACGTGCTACTATTCTTTGAACCTTCTCTATTTTCTCTATCGCTTCGTACACATAGTCCTAGATATTTTATGGGACTAACTGCTTTCTGTGACTGTTCTGCAGCTGTGTAATCATTCAATAGAGGATCTTTCTGTCCCTTCATTACATTTGTTTATTTTATGATTCAATTGTCACTTCCTGTACCAAGCATCGATAGTCTGCTACAGCTTTTTAGCGTCGCGACTTCTCTGTATAAAATAGCATCATCCTAAAAAGCGTCATGGATGTTTCGACGTTATCTACTAGGTTATTTATATTTATTGAGAAAAGTAATCGTTCTATAACACTTACCTGGGGCACTCCCGAAGTTTCCTTCACGTCTGAAGACTTCTCTTCGTTCAGAATGACGTGCTCTGTTCTGTTTGCTATTAACTCTTCAGCCCAGTCACACGGTTGGTCTGATATTCCATATGTTCGTATTTTGTTCATTAGCCAACAGGGCGTAACTATACCGAATGACTTTCGGAATTCAAGGATCAGGGTATCTATCTGATCGCCTCTATCTACTGCTTCTTGTGCCTACTGTAGGAGTATATACGAGGGCCGTTCAGAAAGTAACCTCCGGTTGATTTAAAAAAATACACCAAGTTAAATAAAAATATTTTAATATATACATTTACAACTACATCTTTGCACTATTTTTCTACATAGTCTCCATAGCGATTGAGGCACTTATCGTATCTCTTCACAAGCTTTGAAATTCCTTCTGCATAAAAATCACCCGCTTGTGCCTGGAGCCAGCCAATCTTGCTGTCACTATCTCGTACAAGAGAGTCTTAGAAATCTGTGGAAAACCAGTAGACAACTCCGACATTGAGAAACGTCGATTTTCACGAACTTTTGCATCAACTGTCTGAACGAGTTCGTCAGTCACCAATGATGGTCTACCACTCCTCTCTTCATCATGAACGTTTTCTCGTCCACTTTTAAATAAACGTACCCATTCACGGACAACTCCTTCACTCATAACTCTTGGTCCGTACACGGCACAAAGCTCACGATGAATAGCTGCTGCAGAATATCCTTTGGCTGTAAAAAATCTTATGACAGCACGCACTTCACATTTGGCGGGGTTTTCTATTGCAGCACACATTTCAAACTGCCACAAAAACTAAACTAGCGCAGGTACGACGTTCACTCGACCACGGCTTGATGCCGACTGACCTGTTGAGTGCGTGAACGCACAGATGGCGTCGCTACTCCCCCCACAACCCGCACTGTGACCAATCGGAGGTTACTTTATGAACCGCCCTCGTAATAACAAATTCAGACCAAGCGAAACACGCGTGTTACAGTTAATCGTGCCCAAGCAGTAACGTCAGTACCCAACGTACGTTCTTCCGAGGGCAACGCAGGCGTTTATCCTCGCAAGTAAAGGATCATAAAGATGCCGAACGAGATCATGCGATAGACTGTTCCAAAAATCTTGCGCCTTTCTTGCAATTCCCCAATGGTTTTTGCAGTTCCAGCTTCATCATGTCTCATATGTGTTCAGTTGGCGAGATATCTGATGAACTTACTCGCCAGGGCAGGTGTTGTACGTAATGGAGAGCACGTTGCGTCGCAACAGCCGTATGCGGATGTGCATTGTTCTGCACAGAAAGCACATTCCATTCCTGTAAAAGAAATAGCACTATCAGAGGATTACAACCTTTACAGTGGAGCGGGCATTGGTTACCTTACCCTGGAGAAACACAAAATGTGCCCGCCTGTTTTATATGACAGTGCCCCCGCACCTTGAAATATAGGACGGGCCTGTGTGTCATGGACGAATGCACTCTGGAGCACTAGGTTCAAGGCGTACACCTGTACGTCCATCACTCGCATACAGACAGAATCTAATCTCATCAATGAAGACAACAGAGTCCATTTCCACTCTCCAGTCGACTCTCACGACACCAAAGTCGCCGTGCTTGGAGGTGCCGTGGTGTCAGTCGTGGCCTGGCCGGAGGCAACGTGATTTTAGTTCTGATGAAAGCAGACGCTTTCCAATTGTCCTTGGTTAACACAGATGGCTTAACATGTGATCGGATTTGTTCCCTGGATGGTGTTCGGTCGGCCACCACAAGTTACACAATGCGTCGATCCTGAAGTGCGTCAGTACTACTTGGACCTCCACAACCTCGTCCACGGGTGTGGGAATGTTCTAAGGGCCGCTGATGAAAGCAGCCTGACACCACCCATACACTGTACCCTACATTACCAACAATCCCTCGACGTTCCCATCCACCTTCTTTCAGGCACACAATCGACCAGTTCAAATGGCTGATGCAGTGACAGGAGCATGGGGCATGGTTGTATCCGGGAGTGAATGTTGCAAACCCTGTTCACATCTAAACTCAGCACATTTACTGCCTGTAGCATCAAAACAGAGCGTCACAGACTGGCCTCCTAAGCGCCGTTGACAGCCGACAACTGTGACATTAGGGGTGCTATTGCGATTGTTTGGTGTACAATCGGTATTTCACCGTTTCTGTGGAACATACGCCTTCCAGGGTGACGTACTGGGTTCTGTTAGTCAAATATCGCTCCACCCTGTCACATATTTGCGAAGATACTGCGTATGGTCCTGTCGTCGTTACTTTTAAATAGTTCTTCACAACTTTATAGCAGCATATAAAACTAGGTTTCGTAAATGCTACTTCTATTGATGACATCAGCTGAGCCGCATGATAGTGGTGCATATGGTCAGAGTGCATTAAGCGTTAGTCCTGCTACTGCCTTTTTTTACGCAAATTATGAAGAGAGAAGAAATGAAGAAAAATTTACCTGTTTAGGTATCTACTGGAACAAATGTGAGGAGTACCTACCTCATATACATAGCGAATTTCTTTCCATATCTACGTCCCTACTACGCTCTCTACATTCGTAATATGTTTTGCAGTTTATGACCCTGTCCACCTCCGCAATTTTTCTTCTCTATGGGTTCTTCCAGCGTCAGCTTAGCTATTTCCGAACACCGTAGCAACAACATGCTCGTATGTTCCTCTAATCTGTCTCTTATTCTCTGAGAGGTTTTCCAGTGTTTATCTGCCTCTTCTATTCTTTGCAACAGCTCTTCATTAAATACTTCATGTCTCCACCTATCAGTTACCACCCTTTTGCACTATCACATTTTACATACTTGTTCTTACTCTTTTTTCGCATTGTCTAGGTATAGTTTTATAAATTCTGTGATTCTGATATTAAATTTCAGGTACGTTTTCTTCAGTACGGTCTAAATATTTAACGTTTTTTTCGTCTAAGTAAAGTTATTTTTCCTGTATCAGTCAAGTTACTATATCTTTCTACCTACAGCCACCTTGTGTAATCTTGTTTTCTAGATAACAGGACTCTTTCACTTTCTTCTTCATGTCTTTCTGTATTTAAATATTAAGCCTCTCCGTATTTTCCTTTATAATAGTTCTTATCATGTTCGTATTAGCTTTATAACTCATCAAATATTGTGACTGGTACATTAAAAACGTCTTCTGTATCGTCTTTTCAAATGGCTCTGAGCACAATGGAATTTAACTTCTAAGGTCATCAGTCCCCTAGGACTTAGATCTACTTAAACCAACTAACCTAAGGACATCAGACACATCCATGCCCGAGGCAGGATTCGAACCTGCGACCGTAGCGGTCGCGCGGTTCCAGACTGTAGCGCCTAGAACCGCTCGGCCACCCAGGCCAGCCTGTATCGTCTTTTCTTTCGGCTAGAAACACTAGTCGACTGCACACCTAATCGTTGGTATTTACTTTAGTCTTACTCTTCTGAAACTCAATTTTACTTTATTGTAACCTTTCCGAGATGTAATTCAGCCTTTCATGACTCCGAACTGAAGTTTGCCTATCTTGTCATGCCAATTTTATTCTTCCCACTTGATTTATGCAGGTATTGTAATTGCTTCTTTAAATGTTTCACGGTAATTCGTCACTACATTTTAAAAATTTTTATCAACGTTACTCTATTGCAAATTTCCTATAGGTCCACAAATCTTTTGAAATACTACGCGTTTTCTTTATTCTTCCTCCCATGACCTGACTCTGCCTTTTGTGAAACAAACCTTGTCTTCGTGCAATGCGTCTTTACCTTTTATTTGTAGCTATTAACAAATTAAAGCTTTAAGAGCTTTGATGATTGCGCAAAGCCAATTTCTTACTAGAGGCGACGTGCCGTGTTAATCGGATAACTTTGACAGTGCAAGCTCACTTACCTGAAGAGCAATCTGATAATCCGTTACCATTTTGAGCAGAAAGGAGCAGGGTTAATCAAAAGGCTAACATAAAATAAAAAGGCGTGGAGGAATGAGCTGCAGTGAAGAGATGCGTGAAATTACCACCGACAGACTATGCTTAGTGGATGTGTAATCGCGTTGCGCGATCCACTTTTCCGGACATATGATTATCTTGACAAGCTGCATTCCTCATACTGGATTATTGCAGATATATTTGCCACTTCAGAATTCTTTCCTAATGCGATGTAGGGGCTGGAGAGTGCCAGGAAAGGTAGCGACTTATCACTATCTACGAGCACCGCGTAACACGAAAACAGGTTCCCTCATATATTCTCACGCTTTAAATCAGTTCTTAGGTTAAGATGAAGAGGGAAACGCTTTCACTATCTAGGGTGGCGGAAAATTAGCATAATGCTGTCGAATTTTGCTTTAACAACGAGTTAAAAAAGTAAACCTGTCATCAATTGCTGTTCTGCTTCAAAAGGCATGGTCTTGTTGGACACGTTGTGGCCTTGCCTTTAACCGAACTGAGGACGAGGTCACACAGCCAGTTCTGACGTCGCGCGCTACGGAGGCAGAATCTGAAGGAGACGAGAGTTTGTATGAGCAGTACCACGGTTCTGATCTTAGGGTTGCTCCTTCGAGGATAGAAAACCTGCAGACTGCAAAGATACAGCAGTGACTTTTCTGTAATTTTACCAAAATAATTTTTCGAAATTTTTGTTTTTTTCTTCTTCCTATTTCGCTTATTTTTTCCTTCTCATGTGCTATATCAGTTGTTGGTATAACTCTTTGGTTACAGCACTGAATGTCCTGTGTTTTTTTTTTTTTTTCAAAATTTAGGGAGAATCCATTTTTAGAGAACCCATAATAAGTCTTTAGGAAATATCGCTTACTAACTCTTCTGTCGCTTTCTCTCTGATGGTATTTATTATAACACTAGTATCGTCTGCTAATTGTACCAGTTGTGTTTGTTGAATGTTAAGTGGAAGGTCAGTTATGTATATAAGAAATAAGAGTGGACCAAAAATTGAACCCTGTGGGAGTCCCTTAGTGCTTTTTCTTTCCCCCACCTCTGTCAGCAAAATTTTCGGACATTGTCTCAAGTACTCAGCGCAACTTTTTACATTCTGTGTGTTAAGTAGTATTCAAACAAGGTGTGCGTAAAGTCATCAATTCCACAGAACTTGAGTTTTTCTAAGGGAATATCGCGTTAGTGCACCTTTGGAACGCAGTATAGCAGCAGTTCTGCGTGGCGTGACTTCGATTGTCCTTACTAGGATTCAGGAGGTATGTGGCACCACATGTGTACGCACAAGTCACGGAGCTCCCGTAAATTACGGGACGTGATTTGTGGGCGCGGAACTTGTGTCAGATAGTGTTTCATCGGGCTCGGATCAGGCGAATTTGCGCCCAAGACATCAATGATAGCCCACAGTCATCGACCTTGTGTAACAAGAAACGTGATGCAACCGACAAGGTGACAGGTTCCCATTGATCCGCAGTCCAATCTCGACGACCTGTGTCCACTGCTGTCGTAACTGACGACGTCATTGGGCCAACATGGGACTGCGTAGAGTGTTACTGGTACCGAACCCCATGTTCAACAACGTGCGCAGAACGGTGTGCTCCAGAACACTTGTGCCTGTATCAGCACTGTATCACCGTCTAAGGTGACAGTCGCGAGACTCTGTATTTTGTTACCCATTGCGATAGCAGCGCGCCAAGCGGCCAGGAAGCAACGTTTGTGAATGTAGTGTCGTATGAGTGCGAATACTATTTTTTATATTGATTTGTAACGTACTTTATACGACAGGGAGCACATGTAATTCAATAAATAACGACAATAACTAAAAAAGTGACAGCACGTTTCCCATTCTTTAGTTTCCTAAGGACCATGGGAGGTATGAAACGTCACAATACAGAGCAGTTTGTATCCGATTCTCTTGTAGCTTACAGGTATTTACTGAAGAATGTCGTTCTTCTTTAATAACAAAAAATTGCTAGTGAACACCATAATACTTGACTTTTACAGAATGAAGTCGTATACCTACCCAACAACGCGAAATATTGTTCGCTACACTTTCGTCCAAACCAGTGAATGTGGAATGAAGGAAACGTGTAAGGAATGAATATGTTTTTATATTCTCTTGCTTTCAGTTTTTTTTAATTAAAAAATCAAAGATGACAACTAAAAAACGAAAATATATACGTTCGAAAAACGCGTTACAGAATGGTGAAATTCCTCTAGGGAAAAAAACCACTAATACATTGCACTTTCACTTAGAATCTGAAGGACCTGCAGTGGGAAGAAACTACTTCCGGAGGAGAGAATACGTTTGATAGGGTTGAGGGATAGGGAAAATATGGATATTAGGATAGGTGTTGAGATAATTAGTAGGAAGACAGAAGTTAATACATGGAGCGCAATATAACTATTACATTAATTAAGTAGAAAAACAGTTAAAATAGATATTATCCTTACGACGCAAGTAAGGTTCTGCTTTCTCGCCGCTTGCAGAGCTAGTGTCATTCCAGCTGTCAATAGAGAATAATAACTTTTGCACCAGAGACTGTAGCGACTTCATATATTGGACTGTTAATGCACTCAGTCGGCGCATCTTCCACAGATCGGAGCGCAGCCTGTCGGGCGATCTTCCGATCTCGACGTTGTGCCGTGAGTTTATAGGCAAGTTTCGGTTGAAAAATGCATAATTCTTTGTTGGAGATCGAAGAATATTCCCGCTTCAGCTCCCATAGTTTCATGAAGTTCCGAGACGTGGTGGCTCCATATACAAAATGCCATCTGCTGCTGGCGTGCGTTCCAAGCAGAGTGCTGTCATTGAGTTACTTTTGGCGGAAAACCAGAACGTCACAGATATTCAAAGGCGTTTGAAGAATATCCACGGAGTCCTGGCAGTGAACAAAAGAGCGGTGAGTCGTTGGGAGGGGCGCCTGCCACCATGGTAAGAAGGTCGCACAAACCCCTTCCTGTCTCCCTCGGCCGGCCGCACGTGCGGACACTCTCATTCGAGGTGATCGACGAATCGCAATCAAACACCTCGCTGCACAACTGGACGACTCTTTTGGTAATGCTGACATTCGTCCACCAGTTGTGGTACTCAGAGGTGTGTGTTCGGGCTCCTCGCCTTCCGACTGACATCTGTTACGCCTAATGAAGGATGCACTCAACGGGAAGCAGTACTTGGATGATGGGGAGGTTATTGATCAGCAAGACATTGGATACGACGTCGACCAGTAGAGTGGTAGCATGGGGCATACAGGCCCTCCCAGTACGGTTACCTAAGGCCGGAGCATTGAACGGAGCTTATGTTGAAAAACAGGATTCTCCAGCCAAAAGTGCGTGGAATAATATGACGTATTGGAATCCTGAATAAAACCAACTTGATTTCAGAAACGAAAGGTATTGCATGGCTTATTAAAAGCCCACAAATCAGTAACTTTTATAATACTTTATCTAGACGAAATTAAATTACAGCTTTCTGATGCTCAGATCAAGCGGAATCGTTTGATGTAGCTCATGATAACAGTCTGTTTAATATTTACGTTGCCATTTTCTAGTGATTTTTGCTTTTACATGTTTTTTATCCCTTTACAAGTTTTTCAATGATGTTCAGTTGAAACATTATATATACAGAACGCAGGCTTTCACTGCCTATATTTGCGTTCTTATTGATATTTTATATATGCACATTAGACCGAAGTCCTAGTGTACTCAGGAACCATACATGGGATTATAACCGCCTCTTTTTGAGGCTTTCCCAATATCACACGTATGCAATGAACGATCTGTACTGCTAGCCAGCAACAGTCCGCAACTCGTGGTCCAGTGGCTAGCGTTGCTACCTCTTGATCACGGGGTGGCGGGCTCGATTCCCGGCCGGGTTAGGGATTTTCTCTGTCCAGGGACTGGGTGTTTGTGTTGCCCTCATCATTTCATCATTCGTGAAAGTGGCTATATTGGACTGTGTGCAGATTGGGAATTTGTACGCGCGCTCATGACCGTACAGTTGAGCGCCCCACAAAGCAAATATCATCGTAGCCAACAACACAACTTAAATTTAAAAGATGCTTAATATGAGTCATATGACTCGTCGTACTTATAACCTAGAGCTTTCCTGAAACCATGGATATGGCATCACTAACCACCAGAAAAAAAAGTTGCAGCCACAGCTGAAGGTTTTTTTTTTTTCTGGCAATAGCACTTGGATGGAAGGTTCTTGTAATGAGAGTCTTGGCAGACGCTTTAGCAGACAGCAGATGTATGAAACTTCCTGGCAGATTAAAATTTTATGCCGGACCGAGACTCGAACTCGCGAACTTTGCCTTTCGCGGGCAAATGCTCTACCATCTCAGCTACCCAAGCACGACTCACGCCCGGTTCTCACAGCTTCATTTCTGCCAATACCTTCTCTCTTACCTTCCAAACTTCACAGAAGCTCTCCTGCGAAACTTGTAGAACTAGCACTCCTGGAAGAAAGGATACTGCGAAGACATGGCTAAGCCACAGCCTGGGGATGTTTCCAGAATGAGATTTTCACTCTGCAGCGGAGTGTGCGCTGATATGAGAGTTCCTGGCAGATTAAAACTGTGTGCCTGACCGAGACTCGAACTCGAGACCATTGCTTTCTTGCCCGCGAATCTCGGTCCGGCACACAGTTTTAATCTGCCAGGAAGTTTCATGCCATTGCACACTCTGCTGCAGAGTGAAAATCTAATTCTGGAAACATCCCCCAGGCTGTGGCTAAGTCATGTTTCGTCAATATCCTTTCTTCCAGCAGTGCTAGTTCTGCAAGGTTCGGATGAGAGCTTCTGTAAAGTTTGGAAGGTAGGAGACGACGTCCTGCCAAAAGTAAAACTGTAAGGAAGGGGCGTGATTCGTGCTTCGGTAGCTCAGACGGTAGAGCACTTGCCCGCGAAAGGCAAAGGTCCCGATTTGGAGTCTCGGTCCGGCACAAAGTTTCAATCTGACGGTAAGTTTCATATCAGCGCACACCCCACTGTAGAGTGAAAATCTCACTCTAGCAGATGTGAGTATGTTTCCGGGATGACACTTCATTGTTTTAGCTTTATTTGAATGTGGGAATACTTACTCACTGAGGCAGCAAGATACGAGGGGAGTTCAATAACTAGTGAAGCACATTTTTTCTGAAAGTAGGTCGGTTTTATCTAGGTTTCCAATACACCATATTATTCCCCATTCTTTTGTCTACAAAATCCTATTTTTCAACATAATCTCCGTCCAGTGCGACGGACTTAATCCATTTTACTGGGAGGGCCTGTCCGTCAGCATGGTACCACTCTACTGGTCGAAATCGGAGCCAAACGTCTTGCTGCATCAATAATTTCCCCATGATGCATGTCTTGCTTCCCACGGAGTGGATCCTTCATTAGGTCATATAGATTGAAGTTCTAAGGTGTGAAGATACGAGGTGAGGTCTGTAAGGTGGATAAGGAAGAGGAGTCCATTTAAATTTTATGAGCTCCTCTTGAGTGCCGAGAATTGAGTGAGACCTTGTGTTGTCATGGAGAAGGAGAAGTTTGTTTGCATTTTTGTGGTGACGAACATACTGTAGCAGTCGCAGCTGTGTGCGGGCCGACAGGTTTCCGCGATCTTATTACGACCATGACAGACGCCTCGACCAAATAATCGCCGTGCTTTTGTTCACTGTCAGGTCTCCGAAGACATTCTGCAAGCCCCTAGGAATATCTGCGATTCTCTAGTTTTCTGCCAAAAGAAACCCAATGGCAGTTCCCTGATTGGAACGTACCTCCGTTTCGGACACAATTTTTAAACCGAAATTGGCATGAAAAAAATGGGCTGCGTTACTTATTGAACGCCCCTTGTACATCTGTATTTCAGTGCATCGGTCTCACGTTGTTTATGAACGACACAATGATACACTAAGATTATTCTGAGTGTCTGTTATTTATAACGCTGGAAGATCACCTGAAACATACCTATGACGCCGACGATCTGTAACCTGGACAAAAAAGTACTGCAGGGTAAGTATATCCACGGGAGTTGTGGATTTGGGAATCTACGTCATTAGTGGGGGTTGGACTTAATGCCAGTTACAATGAGCAATAACTAGGTCACAGTCTCATGGTGCGCAGTGGTCATAATGCTTAGCTCATAAACAGACAGGGTAAACATACACTTCCCCAAATAACTTTAGACGCATACATCGACTGTTACTTTGTGGAGGGCGCGCTCTCTTCCGTGATCAATCATTGTCCGAACTTCTGCTCTATTTCTAAAGGCCTTACTATACACGAGCCGTCCAACCCTAATCTTCCTTACATCGCTCGGAGATATGAGAGGCACAAGTGGATGTGCTTTACTACGAGACACAGATAAGGTTTTGTGTAGGTATCTTAAAGGATATGCAGTGTACGACTACTGAAGTTACGACGTCAGAACTCGCAGCGTCGTGTGACCACAGAGCTTAACGATCGCTGCTGCCTCCCAGCAGCTACTGTGGGAAACTCCTTGACGATCTACTCCTCGTCTGAAGTTCTCAGTTGGATGTTCCTCTTGTACTCCTTGTGCTTCTCGTCAGCTGTACTGCTGCCACATGCCGGTAATAGACCTTCTGAACTCCCAAAAGCATTTTTTTTTTTGCATTAACAGAAACAGCCGACTTACACTGATCAGCCAGAACATTATGACCAGGTACCTATTAGCCGGTATGTCTACCACTGGCACGGATAACTACGGCGACACCTCTTGGTATGGAAGCAATGAGGCCTTCGTAAGTCGCTGGAGCTAGTTGGCACACACAAGTCACCTAATTTCCGCAAATTCCGGGGAGGGGGGCGATGAGCTCATCCCACATTCAATCACAACTCAGATGTGTTCGACCGGGTTCAGATCTGGAGAGTTGGGGGGCCAATACTCGATCAGAACTCGCCACTGTGTTTTTCGAACCACTCCATCACACTGCTGGCCACGTGATATGGCGCGTTACCTTGTTGAAAAATGCCACTGCCGTCGGAACCATAGTCGTCATGAAAGGGTGTATGTGGTGTGCAGGTAGTGTTATGATACGCCTTGGCCGTCGTGATGCCTTGCACGAGCTCTACTGAACTCATCGATGTTCACATAAATGTTACCCAGAGCATAATGAAGATTGTCTCCGTCCTGCAGTAGAGGATTCAAGAAACTGTTTCCGTAGCAGACGGCAGGTTCGTCCTACCGACATTACGAAGAAGATATCGGGATTCATCAGACCATTCAACGCTATACCACTGCGCCAAAGTCCAGTGCCGATGGTCACGTGTCCATTTCAGTCGCAGCTGCCGATGTCGTGGTGTTAACATTGGTACGTGCACGGGTCGTCGGTAGCGGAGGCCCATCGTTGGGAGTGTTCGTGCACTGTGTGTGTTCAGACACACTTGTATTCCACCCAGCGTTAAAGTCTGATGCTAGTTCCGCCACAGTTCGCCGCCTGTTCTGTTTCATCAGACTGCCGAGCATACTACGTCCAACGCCTGCAGTGAGGGGTGGCCGCCCAACCCCATAACGTCTGGACTTTGTTGCACCTTGGTCTCGCCACTTATTTAAGACACTCATCACAACACTCCTGAAACACCCCACAAGTCGTGCAGTTTCCGAAATGCTTATGCCGAGCCTCTAGGCCCTCACAATCCGCCCTCGATCAAACTCAGATTGCGCGCTTTCTCCATTCTGCAGAAAGGCAGCACGCCCACTGACGCTACGCGCAATGTGCATGTGTCTGACTAGCAGTCATTCCTCGCCCGGTAATTTTGCTGACGCCTGGACAGCTTCATATCGATAGTAGACCGGTGATCATAATGTTTTGGCTGATAAGTGAATATATGTCAGCCTTTCGGGCAGTAGCCAGTGTGCGACTGAGGGCGCTTGAAAACGGAGGTGTCTAGTTGATACTGCTGTCTGCTGGGCAGTGACGTGAAGTCATCGTCTGGAAACCCCTCTGTGGTGTGGTTCCTTGTTGCTCTGACACTAAAGTGCGCGTGATTTATGTTGGCGGCCGAGTTTAGGTTCGTTCAGAGCATCTGACGTCAAAAAATACAGTCAGCCAATGAACAGAGAACGACGTTGCCAGATCTCGACTGCAGAGCAGAGTACGGACGAGTGTCTTCAGTTTTAGAAACGTTCAGTCATAAATAAAGTAATAGAACAAAAGCAATGTCTTGATAGCAGACTTTGTTTTTTCAAAGTTTGGAAAAACCATTCTTTATACCAATTGCTTCATTTTCTATTAATTAAACCAAAGAAGCAATAAGACTCTTAATTCAGGCGACAGCAAGGAAAGATGTTTGTATCAATTTCACGAACCGCTTTTTCGCAATAAAGAACTGCGGTAATTGTTTATTTCCTATTGTACTTCGACGAAGTGCGAGTAATTCATAGGCATACCAACAGTGTTTGTCAGAATTTTGCGTCAACTCTTAGACTCCTTATGGAGTGATATTGTAGGGCCAGCTGCGCTAGTGTAACGGTTAGGGCGGTGGGTTAGTGAGCGAAAGGTGAAGTGTTCAAACCTTGTGCAATGCTGAATATTTTCTTTATTTAAAAACAATATCGAAGTGTCTTACTTCACGAATTTTATTCGTTTGAATGCAATTTTTTGAAATTTCTAGTGCTTTGTCTCTTCATTAATCCTTTCGCTGCTGCAGTCACGTGCTCCCCGCATTCCACGCTGTGCGCGATTTTGTCGTCACTGCACTGCTCGCCTGTGCAGACACATGGTGTTCCCACTGCTTTGACACACTTATCATTCGATTTCACAAAAACTATTTGGCCCAAAAATTAGATTTTTACACATCTTCTTGACTGATACCTTACCCCCATAAATGACTTAATTTTGTTTCGATGTTCAACCCAGTTATTGTGCAGCATTAAATGTAGTAAACCATTGCACGAAATTTTCAAGAGTTTGCAGAGGTAAAAGTCCATCGCGTATACTTTCCGTATGGTCGATTTTGGTTGCCACAATGTTGAGAATGAAATGTGGACAAGGTACCTAAATTTCATATAAAATTTACTGTATAACAATATCTCATTTAATTTAAGTACCACATAGGTGTCGTATGTAATATTGAGAAATATTCCGTCTTTCGCGACTGTAATAAAAGTTTTATTTACACTGGGCGCGTTTGGCTTTATTTTAAAGCACTTCAATCAGTCAAAGGAAGTGGGGGGAAGGTATCAGTCAAGAAGATGTGTAAAAATCTAATTTTTGGGCCAAATAGTTTTTGTGGAATCGAATGATAAGTGTGTCAAAGCAGTCGGAAACACCATGTGTCAGCACAGGCGAGCAGTGCAGTGACAAAATCGCGCACAGCGCGGAATGCGGGGAGCACGTCTCTGTAGCAGCGAAAGGGTTAATGCGGCCGTGGTGGCTTTACTTCATAAACTGCGCGCTCCCCCCTAAACGTAAGCTTGCGAACTATACTATATACTATGGCGTTGCTTCTCTTGGCGCGTGCGTCGTGTGCAACTGGCAACGCAGCAATCTCCCGCGTCTGGGCGGGCATGCGCGAGCCGCCAAGATAAAAGAATTCAACTATAATAGTGTGACGATACGAGAAATGTATGACATTATATGGCAGGCAGTTCGATTTTTGCACCTAGACGAGGACCAAACTGATGCAAATAACCTCTGAATTTTTTGTGAGCATTATTATCTGACAGAGGTCATGCAATTTGTTTGTAATTTTTCCAATTTTTTCACCAATTTGCGATAGGCACCATTTCTAAAATTTCCTTTACCATTGCATAACCGCCTTTCTAAACTTTTCCGTGCACTTTGGTTACAGTTATACACTTGGATGTTAACCAGTCATGTTCCACTGAAATACATTCGGCGAAAGAAGATCTATTACAGCGGACATCTTAGGTGACATGCGGGCAGCCTCGTCCGCGAAACGACAGCAGTGTCCCTAGCGCCGTGACGTTAACGTTTATGGGATAACACACCGATGTGATGGCATTCATCTCCCGACACGCCATGCCAACAAATTATGCCTCAACATACGCCGTTTTTAGACTACATTCATTTCACGTCCATCCCTCTTTAGATATTTACATTTATTTACGAGCCTGTTTCTTCACTTACGACGTTTTACGATGGCCGTCGTAAAAACCTTACGTTGCAAAATTCTGTAGCGCCTCGCCTTCTCCCCCACGAATTGCTTCCGCGGACCGGACTGAAACCAATCACAGGCCGTAACCACCGGCTGCCTATCCGAGCCTTACAGTTTCAGCGGCTAGGCGCGTCTGCTTCGCGCGCCTGGCTCAGCCAATCACGCAAAGTCTCTACGGCAATCGTGCATCTACATGTACATACACAATCCGCACCGTATGGTGCGTGCCGGAGGGTACCCTGTACCACAGCTAATAATTCCTTTTCCTCTTCTACTCGCAAACTGATCGAGGGAAAACCGACTAAACGACTGACTGTCTATATGCCTCCGTATGAGTCCTAATTTTTCTCGCACCTTATCTTCGTGATGCTTACGCGAAATGTATGTCGGCGGCAGTAGTATAATCGTTCTGCAGTCAGCTTCAAATGCAGTTTGTCTAAATTTTCTCAGTAGTGTTCCTTGAAAAGAACGTCACCTTCACTCCAGCGATTCCCATTTGGGTTCCCAAAGCATTTACTTAAAACTTGTGTGTTGTTCGAACCTACCGATAATAGGCCTAGCAGACCAAGTTTGAATTGCTTCGATGCCTTCGTTTACTCCGACCTGATAACGATGACGAATACTCGAACAGTATTCAAGAATGGGCCGCACTAGCGTCTTATGTACGGTTTCCTTCACAGATAAACCTACTTTCGCAAAATTTTCCCTATAAACTGATGTCGACCATTCGCCATCTCTACTACAATCTTCACATGCTCACTCCATTTCACATCCCTTGCCAACGGTACGCCCAGGTATCTGAAAGACATGACTGTGTCAAGCAGGACACTAAGAATGCTGTATACGAAAATAACGAGCTTGTTTTCCCTAGTCATCCGCATCAACTTTTATTTTGATACCTTTAGAGCTAGCTGACGTTCATCCTTTAGTCTAGGCCATCTCGTATCCTTCTACAGCCATTCAACGTAGACAGCTTGTCGTACACCATAGCATTATCAGCAAACAGTCACAGACTGCTACTCATACCGTCCACCAGATCATTTATGTTTATAGAAAGTAATAGAGTCCCATCACACTTCCCTGGGGTACTGCTGACGAGACCAATGTCTCTGATGAACACTCGCCATCGAGGACAACATCCTGAGTTCAATAACTTAAAAAGAAGGCTTCGAGCCACTCATATATCTGGGAACCTATTCCATATGCTCGTACCTGCTTTAACAGCCCGCAACGGTGTACCGTATCAAACGCTTTCCGGAAATCTAGAAATATGTTACACGCTTGTTGCCCTTCATCCATAGTTCGTAGTATGTCATGTGAGAAAACGTCAAGCTGAGTTTCGCACGACAGAAGGTTTCTAAGACCATGGACGTAACCTTCTCGGTGTCAGGAAAATTTATCATACTTGAACTGTGAATATGTTCAAGGATTCTGCAGCAAGTCGATTTTAGGGATATCGGTCTGTAATTCAGCAGGTCCGTTATTTTGCTCTACTTATATACAGAAGCCACCTGCGCTTTTTTCCAGTCGCTTGTCACTCTGCACTGGCCGAGATATGCGCGATAAATGCAGGCTAAGCAAGGGATCAATGCCCGTAAAGTGCTCTTTGAGAAAGCGAACTGGGATTCCACCCGGACCTGCTGACTTATTCGTTTTCAACTCTTTAGTTATTTCTCTACGCCAGTGATACTTATTACTATGTCGTCTATACCAGAGTATGAAACGTCGGTAAGTTTGTAAGAATCTCCTACGTGAACGATTTCTTAAACGCGAAATTTAAAACTTCGGCTTTCGTTTTACTATCTTCAGCTGCCACGCCAAACTGGTGAATGAGCGACTCGATGGATGACTATTGCTTGACCTGCAACCGTTTGCGCTTGGCAGTTGAAATCTGGAAACAGAGATGCGAGCTGTCATGGATCTTCTTACGCTGACTCAACCGTAGATGGTCGTCCTGGACTTTAGCCACTTTTCGGAACCCGGCAGAGAATTTCCTTGACAGGTCTACCATTCATTCGCCTATCTACATGTTCAACACATCTTCATGTCGTTAGAGTCCTGTCATTAGGAGTCCTGAAGTTCATTACCACTCCATCTTTTACAATGGAATCATGTTTGGGGGTCTCATACATTGACCATAGGCACACTTTTCACGCTACAGAAAAGAGGCTTTCGAGTACATAGTAACTAAAAGTAGTAACACACCTCCCTGTAAAAATCTATTTAAACGCCTGGGAAATCTAACTGCCCCGTCTGAGCAAACTTACCCATCTATTATACAAAAACATCAGCAAATCGAGAAGAAAATCAACAATTATCCCACAGACAGTTGCTTTAATGATCATAGAACAAGAAACAGACAACAATTACCTTCACTAACAATTAAAAATTACAAAGCAACATTTGCTGCAAGGAAATAAAATTATAAAATAAATTGACAAAGGAGTTCAAAGCAACTACTAAAATCCAATTACTTAAAAAGGCATTTTAAATGATTTAAATTTAAAACACACCTGTTAAACAATTCGTAGTGCAAAGTCAAGGATTATTTGGATAGGGAAGTGTAAAAAATCACCATTATTTAATACCAAATAACTGTCATTTTAAAGTAAACTGCATAATAAATCATACTGTTTAGCCTAGTGGTCCATAGGGACCATACAAGAGTTCAGTAGAATGGTTGACGTATCAACAGTGTGCGCGTTGTAGCGTATATGCAACCACTATGTATCGTTCGCTACAGCCATTATTGCCAATGATATTACAATTAAATCAATATCATTAGCTGCTGACGGGCGTTGATATACATCAAAGGGGACAGTTGAAAATGTGTGCTCCGGCCGGGACTCAAGTCCTTTCTTTGTAAGGCCCTCCACGGCAGAAAGTCTGGAAGGCGTCTTCTTTATGCCATACTGCACCGTCTGTAACTGTGTACACAGCGATTGTGGATGTGGGGTTACGACATAATCGTTAACATGGTTGCCCATTGAGTGGAATGCCATTTTCCATGCAAAACAAGATCGTACGGGCGTCTGGTTGACAGTTTGTATGATTATATCGTGAATTAGGTACAGGACGGGGAAATAGCGGTTTGTTGCATTAATTTCGGACACCAGTGTATGTCGAGCTCACGCTACAAGATGCGAAATCCAGGCCAACCGGTACATCAAACAATCCGATGTGAAATCCAGGCCAGCAGGTACACAAACAATTCGTCTGCAAGAAAACACTCCGTTTTCAATGAAATTTACGTATACCATCTGACAGCATAACAAATGAAAATAAACAATGGAAAATACTGGAGGGGTTGTGACAATATTATGAGAAAGATAGTTGCTACTCACCATATAGCGGACATGCTGAGCCGAAGATAGGAACAATAAAAAGTCTGTTACAAAATGAGCTTTCGGCCAACAAGGTCTTTGTTGAGAATAGACAACAGACGCAAGCGCGCGGGCGCACGCGCTTTCTTTCTTTCTCTCTCTCTCTCTCTCTCTCTCACACACACACACACACAAAACGCAACACACAGACGCTTGACCACAGTCTCTAGCAGCTGAAGCTAGACGCAAGTATGTGTGTGTGTGTGTGTGTGTGTGTGTGTGTGTGTGTGAGTCTGTTGTCTATTTTTGACAAAGGCCTTGTTGACCGAAAGCTCATATTGTGACAGTCTTTTTGTTCTGCCTACTTGCGACTCAGCATCTCCGCTATATGGTGAGGTGCAACTATCCTAAATATTGTTGGAAAGCAAATGACTCAGATTAAAAGATTGGCATTGACTATTTCTAATATTTATCTTTAGTCTTGAAAACAAACACTGGACGAGAAGTGTTATAGTTACTACAAAGCAAATGAAAACAAAATTTCTTGCATCTGACTTTCTGTTAAAACTGTTTGAAAACTGACAAGATAGCACGTTAGTGGAATCTTCTACTGGTATTAGGCCTGTTAAGTGATATGATTCTATTTTCACAAATACAATCTGACAATCACTGTGCCTTACAGCGGGTATGAACTTTAATGGTAATTAAATTTATTGGCATAGTTGCGCGCATGGAACGCTCGTCAGCTCTGCAACCTATCACTATTAGAAAAATGATGAGACTGTTCAAAATCAAATTTCATTTGCCGTACTTGCGATGTGCAATGCAAGACAGCATCTTAGTAATTTTCATGGAACACTTCACAATACACAACTTGCGATGTCCAATACGAGCCCGCGAATGGAATCATGAAAGTAAAAATGAAAATGGCGAACTAAAGTTGACGACTGATAAATGAGAACAAAGACTCAAGTTTTAACCATTCTTAACTAAACCACGACTACAATACACTTTTTCATAAAGTTCTCACACCTAGACAAGTTAGCAAAAATATATGTTAATAACATACCTGTGTTCAGTTATCTTCCTTGACACTTGTTTCAACTATAAGAGAAAATCAAATGTTGCATTATAACATTTGTAAAGTAAATGTTCCAGCAATAAGAAACTCCACAGTCACAAATATAAAAAGAAAGGATTACCTTAAAAACTGGCTTCTGCCGTTCTTCCATTAATATCATCTCATATCCACAACATTTTTTCTCTAAACGTATTATTATAAAATCCCTGTTAAATAGTGCTGCCTCCACCACACGGTAGGCCAGCTACCATCCTTTTCAAACCAAGTAGATAACCTGTGTTCAGTTATCTTCCTTGACACTTGTTTCAACTATAAGAGAAAATCAAATGTTGCATTATAACATTTGTAAAGTAAATGTTCCAGCAATAAGAAACTCCACAGTCACAAATATAAAAAGAAAGGATTACCTTAAAAACTGGCTTCTGCCGTTCTTCCATTAATATCATCTCATATCCACAACATTTTTTCTCTAAACGTATTATTATAAAATCCCTGTTAAATAGTGCTGCCTCCACTACACGGTAGGCCAGCTACCATCCTTTTCAAACCAAGTAGATAGCCATACTATCCAGTACACACTGACACTGTTACTCTGTGACAACCCTCTCTGGTCTCAAACACTGTCTTACAGACAATATGATTACATCGATACTACAGAGGTAGAGTACATTTGTAACTTCGTTCATATTCATGATCAAAACTTCTTGAAGTCGTGACGGGAACCACGACAGCCCCCTTTCAAAGCCATCAATCTAACGGTTTCTGTGGACGACGAAAATCTGATTTTCAATATTTTATATAATTACTCACCGAATTTAAGAATTTAAAATGCTGTAATAATACACTCATTATTAAACAACATAATCCTATGCTGAAGGTTTAACACAGTGTGATTAGTATTACAGCTGGAAACTGTGAATGTCTTGAGGCAGCTTAGCTCAGTACGAGCAGATTATCCTACCTGTATTCGTCCAGTGTTTAAGAGAGAGATCACTTAGCGACTTCCAGCAAACTTAAGTTTCAAATCTTTATGAAATTTTTTCTCCCTGACACCCCAAAAAATAATGAAAGGATAAAATTTATCGCTTGCATTTTCGCTGTTCTTGCTGTAAAACTTTAGCATCGGATATGACGTTTTAATTTATTACTTCTTTAACACTAACTCTATTCACAATAAATTTTGTAGACGGTATCCACATATACCACCGACTGTATCCACCAAATTGTATAATTGAACGACATATTGTTCCGGAGTTATGATGCCATGAACATCAAGATGCGTGAAAAACTAGCTTTCCCTTAAGTCTGAGGGCAAATTACCCAGACTATATTCATCCAACAAATCTGAAGAATCATTTCAAACCTTTTCGTAAATTTTTCTGGATTACGTACCTAACTTCAAATATTTAACATTTTACCTCACTTGTAAAGTAATCAGATGTTTCAAGTTGTTTTATAGAAGGGAATTCGATTCTTTAAGGATTCTCGAGTTTAATGGTATACGTTAACCCGTAAAGAGTAGTATAAAGAGACAAAACGTGCAGCTATAGGCGTAGACAAAAGGTGCAGCTGCAGATGACGAGCGCAGCTGTGGTAACAGTGCCTACCAAAGCAGCGTTCCTGAGAAAATGATATCCGTGTTGGTCGTCAGAAAGGAAGTACCTGATAATCCTTTAACATTCAACATTTGAGAATGAGGCAATTGGAAATGAGAAGACAGCAAATAAAATGAAGACGCTTGAAAAGTATTCGAAATAAAAAGAGCCCAGAGAAAAGAGAAAAAGTTTATTTAATGGCACCCTGTCAACATCTGCGAATCTTGCTTATGCACATGACTGAGTGCAGCGCTGACGTTGATGGTCCTTGAGATTTCCGCGGAATCGCTACCTGAAGAGGCAATGACCCTTGTACTCCCCACCATTCAGTGAACATCTCAGCTACCATGAGATGTTGTTTTTATTTAGAGATTCTGACACGATGTGTGAGTATTTGTGTGTGTGTGTGGCTGTCTGTGCGTGTGTTTGGGTCTGTGTGTGTGTGCGTGTGTTTGTTTTTCTGGAGATAACACGTTCAGAGTAACTCCACTTTATTGTTAGCTATGGTGAGGAGCTATAGATACCAGTCCATTTGCTTCCAGTCTAGTCTAAGAACTGAAAGCTTCATTGTGGAATACTTGATGAAGTTCAGAGCATATGATCGATGACGCCTGTTTTTTTTCTGATGTTGAATCTGTTGATACCATTACTCCTTTAACTTATATGTATTAATATGAAATGTTTCACTACAGTAGCCTGTACGTACATTATATACTTACGAAGGGTCCCACAAAATTATCTTTAGCAAGCTTTACACATTACATCGTATACAGGGTGAGTCACCTAACATTACCACTGGAAACACCTCCCAAACCACAACAAACACTGAATAACCAATTCCGCAGGCCGAAAGTGAGGACAGGGAGCTGGTGTAAGTGATTAATACAAACCACTGAGAAATTCACAGAAGTATAATTTTCAACACATGGTTTTTAAATGGAATCTTGTTGTTATTTTTTGCACAACTGTAAGTAGAAAAAATACTTAATCAATCCTCTTTTTTACATTTTAAAATGTTAATTACATCCGGATTACTTTGTAACGTCAAGTCGATGCTTGAGTAACTCCTCAGCAGTTCAATCGTGCGTATCGGAGAGAACCGAATTAATTAGGGTTAAAAAAAGAACAGTGATGTGACGTAGGTACAGAAGATACATGAACAGCACGTTACGACCACATGCCAACATTTTTGTTACTCTTTTTCTTTGAAGAATACTGCACGGCACTGATTTGTTAGAAGAAAATGTACATTACATGAGAATGTAGTGAAACTTACAAATTTGTTTTTTTTATATATTTTCAGTTACAGAATGTAAAAGAGTGTGTCCTTACATTTCAGGCCAATAAATGTTCAAAGTGGTGCCCATCATTTGCTGCACACATTTGCAATCTACCACGTAATGAATGTCTTACACGACGCATTTACATCTGGTGTAATGTCGCCACAGGCTGCATCAATACGATGTTTCATATCCTGTGGGGCTTTAGGCACATCACGGTACACTCTTTCCTTTAACGTACCCACAGAAAGAAGTCTAAAGGTGTAAGCTCAGGAGAACAGGCTGGCCAATTTATGCGTCCGCCACGTAGATGAAACGCCCATCGAACATTCTGTCAAGGGGCAGTCTAGTGTTCATTGCAGATTGTGCAGGAGCTCCATCATGCTAATACCACATACGTCTAGGCATTTCCAGTGGGACATTTTCTAGCAATGTTGGCAGATCATTTTGCGGAAACTCGATGTATTGTGCAACTGTTTGGGTGTCTTCAATGAAGTGAGGAGCAATTAGAAGGTTGCCAATTACTCCGCATCATACATTTACATTCCACAGTTGCTGTCGCTCTACCTGTCGAAGCTACCGAGGACTGTCCATGTACCAGTAATACATGTTTCGTAAATTCACTGCACCGTGTCTGTGAAACCTACTTCATCGGTAAACAGGTAGAACTGCAACGCATTCTCTGTTAATGCCCATTGACAGAAATTCACTCGATTACTAAATTCATCTCCATGTAACTGCTGATGTTGCGACACATGATACGGGTGAAATTTCTGACGAAGTATGCGCATTAGACTGCTTTGACCCATTGCACTGCCTCAAAAGCGATGTCACGTGAACTCATGTGTGGGTTCACGGCAACAGCAGCTAACACACCAATTGCACCTGCTTCTCCTGTGATGGGTTTGTTAGGGAACCATTTGCGTGTTACGATCATACATATTGCATACAATTGTTTGTAAATGTTTTCAAATATGCGGTGCGTTGGATGGTCTCTGTCCGGGTACCTCTCTGCATACAACCTGCAGGCTTCAGCTGCATTTTGTCTACACTCTCCATAGATATCATCTCTGTCTTTTCAGAGTTAAAATAAACTATTTTCACAGTTCTTACAACCCTGTACACACTATTGTACTTGCGACCTTCTCACGTTCCTACTGTGCGTATTCTGTTCTTACTTGTGTACAGTCCACTATCACAGACTTCCGGCAACACAGGGTACTACAGTTGTTCTGAGTACAGGGACTAATTCAGCAAGCGCTACATGCAGACGCTGAGACAGCTAAACTCGTAAACATCGTAGTCCTCGTAAACATACCCCTACAGATCTTGTTTGTTACAACACGCGACTGAAAGTCTGAGGTTTCAAGCGTCACATTTACGTTACAAATTACTCCGGATGTACTTAACATTTTACAACGTAACAAACGGCGTTGATTAAGTATTTATTTCTATTTTCAGATGTGGTAAAAGAAATAACAGGCTTCCATTTAAAGAAACATAAGTATGTATTGAAAGGCCTACTTCCGTGCATTTCTCAGTGCTTTTTATTAGCCAGTTCCACCAGCTCCTCTCCTCACTTTCGGTCTGTAGAATTGGTTAGTCAGTGTTTGTTATGGTTTGGGAGGTGTCTCCAGTGGTAATGCTAGGTGACTCGCCCTGTATTTCTATGGCACGAAAGATGGCATGTGTAATCACTATATTCCGAAAAATGTTAATAAATAGAAATAGCTGCAGTACATTTAGTTATGAGTTATCTTTCTCTCAGACTCACATTTACGGAAATACCATATCTTCTGAACCTAATTCTTTGAGTATTTTCTAAATATAAATTCTCAGGGCCTTTGTACTGCAGTGTTGTCTTTGTGTAGTCTGACCACTCTACTATGGTGTCATTCCCGGTCATTCAATACGTTCTGGCACTGAGAAGTTACTTACACACCTGTGTCCCAGTCAGATTCACCATTTACAGCAAATAATCGCACTTTTTGGTCATTTTCTTTGGGAACCATTTCAACGGTGATCTACGAGAGCTATTCGGAAAGTGAGGAACGATCGGTCCCGAAATGGAAACAACTGTGAAAATCCGACCAGGCGTTTCACAAGTTTTGAGCAGTGTCTGTAGTATGCCCGTCCATCGCATCAGGACGCACTTTTCAGTTGCCAGCGCACTGTGAGAGAGTAAAGGTGCCTAGAACAACAATGTCTTTTGTCAGGTAGGAGGGCCCGCTGAGAGGCTTCGCCTTAATGAATGCAGCCCACCTAACACAACTGCCACGCACTTCCTTCTTCATGGCAATTCTCAGCAGCACTTTGCAGGGGCAGTGAAGACGTCCCTGCAGCCTTTTAGATGGGAAGTGTTCGATCACCCACAACACATCCCTAATTGGCTCGTCCTGAGTATCATCTCTGTACAGATGAAACGCTGGATACGAAGACAGCACTTGGGCGCAGGCTACGCGCTATAGAACAGCGTAGAGAATCATCGGAAAACACAGACGATGGTGTAGGAAATTTGGCATAATGCTCCGACAAATGTCTAAGTCAGAGCGGCAACTATGTAGAGAAGTACCTGGAAGGTGTAACTAAATGTACATAGAAAACAGTTTTGATTTTCACTGCGGTTTCCATTTCGCGACCGATCGTTCCTTACTTTCCGAACAACCCTCGTATAATGCCGGAAAAAAATGCAACACCATCAATAACTGTGTTTATTGACACCAGGGTATATTATTTGCATTCTGAAGGGTTGTGGCGTTGGTCATTCACGTGTTTTGTCGTCACCAATCACGAGGCCCGTCCATCCGTCCTCTGTTTTGACACTACAGGCAGTAACTGTGCTGAATTTAGAGGGGAACTAGAACTATGTTTGCAACATTCATTTTAGGATACAACTTTGACCCACTGACGAGTGCGAACTCCGTCGAACAGTTTCAGGTGTATGAGCGGTTTCTCATTGTGGGCCTGCAGGAAACGTATCGATGGATTTCTTCATTGTGCATAATACATCGGTGCAATGTCGCTGCTTTCAACACTCGTCTTTGGAACATTGCCACGCCTGTAGATCAGGTTCTGAACTTCCGTGTCATACAGACGAACGACCAGATGGACCCATTGTGTGAGCTGTGGTAGCCAACCGAACATCATCGAGGGACATGTTGCACCTGTCACCAGGGATCACTGGGAACCATCTGCTTGTGACAGCACTAAGATCACGTATAACTCTGGCCACACCTGAAAGAGCCGATTGGAGAGTAGAAAGGCGCTCTGTTGTCTTTAGAGATGACAGTAGGTTGTGTATATGCGAATGATGGGCGGACAAGTGTATGAAGTAGACATGGTAAGCGGCCTATTCCGGAGTACATTCGTCCCATGATATACTGACAAGCCAAAACATTATCACCACTGCCGTTGGATGCCGCGTGGGAGCACTGCGGGCATGTGACACGGTAATAAAGGTATGTACGCGGAGGAGACAAGGACGGGGGATAATCCTAGCGAAGATACGGGCTGAAAATTGGGAAATCCATTGAGATAAGCGACTATGACAGAAGCCAGATTATTACGCAGAGCCTGTGAACGATACCTCGAAAACGGTGAAGCTGGTAGGATGTTCACGTGCTACTCTCGGAAGCATCTGTAGAAACAGGTAGGAAGACAGTGAAACTATCACTAGGCGCTAAATAGTTGGACGTCCACCACTCTTCTCAGAACGTGAGTTTCAGAGGCTTGTTTGCTCTGTAAAGTAGGATACATGGTGATTTGTGGCATCTTTGCCGAAAGGGCATAGTGCTGGTTCACGCACAAGCGTTTCGAAGCACACCGTTCATCGTATATTGTTGAACACGGAGCTCTTGCAGTGGACAACCCTTACGTGCCCACGTGTTGACCCAACGATATTGTCAATTACGATTGCAGTGGGCACAGGACCATCGGGATTCGACCGTTGATCAATGGAAACGCATCGGTTCTTCTCGTGAATAACATTTTTGCTACACTAGGTCTCCAGAAACGCCGTCATCGAGGTGAATGGCGTCTCTAAACGTGCAGCACACCACGCGCGGAGCCTGGTGGGAACAGAATTCTGCTATATGAGACATTCTCCTGCGCTTGCATGGGACCTGCTGTAGTAAATGAAGGCACGGTGACAGCTGCATACCACCTGCATCCCTTCATGCCTGATGTCTTCCCCGACGTTGGGGTCATCTTTCAGCAGTTTAATTCTCCGTGTCTCTGAGCCAGATCCGTATTGTAGTGCGTGAGGAGCGCAACAGTGAACTCACGTTGATGTCTCGGCGATGAAATTCGCGTGATGTAAATCCTTTCGAACCCATCTGAACCGCTATCGGGCACTATCGCTACTTAAATCAGCGGCCCGTTCTTTCCTTGAATTGCATGACCTGTGCGTAGACATGTAATGCCACATACCTTCACAAATCCACCAGTGAACTGTTGGAACCCTGATACGCAAAATCAGCGATGTATTTCAGTCCAAAGAAAGACAAACGAACTATTAAACATGCGATCATAATGATTTGGTTCATCAGTGTACACAGGTCCCAGCCACGGCTTCATGGTGTCGAAGGTCATTAGTTGCAACTCGCTGTGACATTTGATGCTTCTGCAGGGTAAAGTAAGAAGTGTCAAGTCGTTATCCCCGTGCTACTGCTATTTCTACTACAGGAAGGCGATGTGCTTTGTTAGCAGGACAGTACTCTCCCTGATGTTCAACACCTGCGCTGTAGGAAAAGATTACCAGGTATCTCCCCCACTGAACACGTATGGGACATACACGAAGCACTGTTGAATGGCGACCAAAGGTGCAAGGTGCTTGGGACGGTCTATCGCAAGAATGCGTACATGCGAGAGTAGATGCCTGCGTTGCGCGTAATGAGAGTACAATGTACACTCCTGGAAATGGAAAAAAGAACACATTGACACCGGTGTGTCAGACCCACCATACTTGCTCCGGACACTGCGAGAGGGCTGTACAAGCAATGATCACACGCACGGCACAGCGGACACACCAGGAACCGCGGTGTTGGCCGTCGAATGGCGCTAGCTGAGCAGCATTTGTGCACCGCCGCCGTCAGTGTCAGCCAGTTTGCCGTGGCATACGGAGCTCCATCGCAGTCTTTAACACTGGTAGCATGCCGCGACAGCGTGGACGTGAACCGTATGTGCAGTTGACGGACTTTGAGCGAGGGCGTATAGTGGGCATGCGGGATGCCGGGTGGACGTACCGCCGAATTGCTCAACACGTGGGGCGTGAGGTCTCCACAGTACATCGATGTTGTCGCCAGTGGTCAGCGGAAGGTGCACGTGCCCGTCGACCTGGGACCGGACCGCAGCGACGCACGGATGCACGCCAAGACCGTAGGATCCTACGCAGTGCCGTAGGGGACCGCACCGCCACTTCCCAGCAAATTAGGGACACTGTTGCTCCTGGGGTATCGGCGAGGACCATTCGCAACCGTCTCCATGAAGCTGGGCTACGGTCCCGCACACCGTTAGGCCGTCTTCCGCTCACGCCCCAACATCGTGCAGCCCGCCTCCAGTGGTGTCGCGACAGGCGTGAATGGAGGGACGAATGGAGACGTGTCGTCTTCAGCGATGAGAGTCGCTTCTGCCTTGGTGCCAATGATGGTCGTATGCGTGTTTGGCGCCGTGCAGGTGAGCGCCACAATCAGGACTGCATACGACCGAGGCACACAGGGCCAACACCCGGCATCATGGTGTGGGGAGCGATCTCCTACACTGGCCGTACACCACTGGTGATCGTCGAGGGGACACTGAATAGTGCACGGTACATCCAAACCGTCATCGAACCCATCGTTCTACCATTCCTAGACCGGCAAGGGAACTTGCTGTTCCAACAGAACAATGCACGTCCGCATGTATCCTGTGCCCCCCAATGTGCTCTAGAAGGTGTAAGTCAACTACCCTGGCCAGCAAGATATCCGGATCTGTCCCCCATTGAGCATGTTTGGGACTGGATAAAACGTCGTCTCACGCGGTCTGCACGTCCAGCACGAACGCTGGTCCAACTGAGGCGCCAGGTGGAAATGGCATGGCAAGCCGTTCCATAGGACTACATCCAGAATCTCTACGATCGTCTCCATGGGAGAATAGCAGCCTGCATTGCTGCGAAAGGTGGATATACACTGTACTAGTGCCGACATTGTGCATGCTCTGTTGCCTGTGTCTATGTGCCTGTGGTTCTGTCAGTGTGATCATGTGATGTATCTGACCCCAGGAATGTGTCAATAAAGTTTCCCCTTCCTGGGACAATGAATTCACGTTGTTCTAATTTCAATTTCCAGGAGTGTATATACGGTCATTAAAATAATTTTAAAGGGACATACTAAAACTACAAATTAAAATTATAATTGTCACTTTTACAGGCGTAATACGCAAACTGTGTATATAATAGGTTATTAACAGCTTTAAAACTAGCCTACATTAACGTACATTAATCATACGTAGCGGCACAATTCCTCTCAGATCTACAAACGTCCGAGTGCAGTTATACGGAGAGAAAGGTGTTTATGACACACATATTTACTTACAAAGTACATGCGAGGGTCGTCCAGGAAGTAAGTTCCGATCGGTCACGAAATGGAAACCACAGCGAAAACCAGAAAAGTTTTATTTGCAACAATTAGGTACACGTTCCACCTACTTCTCTACTTAGTCGCCACTCCAACTTCGAGTGTTGTCGTAGTGTTGTATCAACTTTCCAATATCCTCGTCATACAAAGTAGCCGCCTGTACTTTCGGCCAGTTATCTGCACTGGTCTGCAGCTCGTTGTCTGTGGAAAAATTTTGTCTTCATAACCAGCGGTTCTTGTGAGCAGAGATGAGACTCAGGGGGAGCCAATTAAGGACTGTACTGTGGGTGATCAAATAGTTCTCATCGGAAACGGTGCAGGAGCGTCTTCATTGCCCCTGCAGTGTGCGGAAGAGAATTGACATGTAGAAGGAACTGCTCGACAGTTGTGTTAAGTGGGCTGCATGACACAGGCGAAATCTCTAACCAGGCACTTACACTTGGCGGGAGACGCTATTCCCTACGCATCTTTACGTGATCACTGTTCACTCAAAACTAAAAATGGCGACGCGACACGATCGACAGGCATACTAGAGACACTGCCCAACACATCTGTGCAAAGATTAACCGGCTTTTCCCAATGGTTTCCATTTCGCGACCGATCGGAACTTATTTTCTGCACAACCCTCGTATTTGGTACGTATAGATATTTGCTTCAACCCATGAAAGTAACGAATATGAAATTGCATGGAACTACTGTATTCAAAACAGACGGCAATTATGAAGGCCGTTCATGCTGGCTCTGCTGGCGTCATGAACGTGTGTAGAGTTGCCGCTCGTATGGGCATGAATACAATTTCTAAGATCGATAGCTGGTTATAAGTTTAATTTGAAAGTAACACAGAAAAAAAATTAAAATTGCTGTTTTTTTTCAGAAGTCGACTTACGTATGTCATACTTGTAAATATTCATTAAAATTATTAAAAAACACATACAGCTAAATGTATATGACTCCAGAAGTCGAACTTAGCGAGATTATTCGTCTAAAGATTACAGTTATTAAGACGGAAGAACGTAAAATATTTTTCCCCAAATTACGGTAATTGAATTTTTCTTAATTAAGCAACACAGCAAACAAACAACTCAGGTTTGACGTTTGTAGTGACAACATCACAGTGGTGGTAATGAATCGCCCTTCTTATGGGCATGGGGACAGGTTTCTAAAATTAGCCACTATTTTAACATAATATAGAAAAAAAATCAAAATTGTATCTGCCGTTTCAACGAGCGTTAAGGTAGCGGGCACTGTAATTGTCATAGTTTCGTGATATTAATTTTTTGTAGTACATAGCTTTACATATGGCTTGATGGAGGAATTTCAACAAAGGCGCATATCGATAGGGCCTTTACTCGATCAACAAGAAATGGTTGATCCTAGAATGCACCTGACCAGGGACTTTATGTTAACTGTATACAACCAACATAATCCATTTTGTTTGTCACGGTTGCGCTATACATAGCCCGAAACATGTAACGAGAGGCCCTCGACCGCATAATGTAAGTTATCATGTTGTAAGCTGAACCTGTTAATTTATCTTATTGCATGGTGGCGTAACACACTGAATTTCACAGTTCTGAAGACGCTCGCGTGGTCGAGTGAAGCTAGTAAAATAAGCAAAGAGATACAAGCAACTTGTGGTAGTTCTACAGTTTTGATTTTTGATGGTCGCTGTTCCGCTGCAGGTAAATGCCTTTTCTTACTAAATCTGTTTCACTTCGTCTGAATTTGTTGTCATACACTGCTACAATTGTGAACATCACTTGCCAATAAAATTACTTTGTCCTTGACGGTGTTGCACTTTTCCTGACAGTGTACAGTATATTAACATCTTCATGTGATTAAAACCTAAAGCATATAAATGAAGAACTGAGGATCTTATTGCACTTGGTGTGGAGTGTGACCACATCGAAATAAATCGAAATTTCATAGTAGAATATCAGCAATGGCAAATAAATTTATCGATTCTTTCTGTATATTCATAGTGACGTCATAAGACATCCACAGAAAACTTAAGGGCGTGCTTGTGTAAAGGCTTGGTGCTGTCTGCACAGATCTGACTCTTCGTAATATACACTACTGGTCGTTAAAATTGCTACACCAGGAAGATGACGTGCTACAGACGTGAAATTTAACCGACAGGAAGAAGATGCTGTGATATGCAAACGATTAGTTTTTCAGAGCAATCACACAAGGCTGGCGCCGGTGGCGACACCTACAACGTGCTGACACGATGAAAGTTTCCAACCGATTTCTCATACACAAACAGAGTTTCACCGGCGTTGCCTGGTGAAACGTTGTTGTGATGCCTCATGTAAGGATGAGAAATGCGTACCATCACGTTTCCGACTTTGATAAAGGTCGGATTGTAGCCTATCGCGATTGTGGTTTATCGTATCGCGACATTGCTGCTCGCGTTGGTCGAGATCCATGACTGTTAGCAGAATATGGAATCGGTGGGTTCAGGAGGGTAATACGCAACGCCGTGCTGGATCTCAACGGCCTCGTATCACTAGCAGTCGAGATGATAGGCATCTTATCTGCATGGCTGTAACGGATCGTGCAGTCACGTCTCGATCCCTGAGTCAACAGATGGGGACGTTTGCAAGACAATAACCATCTTCACGAACAGTTCGACGACGTTTGCAGCAGCATGGACTATCAGCTCGGAGACCATGGCTGCGATTACCCTTGATGCTGCATCACAGACAGGAGCGCATGCGATGGGGTAGTGAACGAAGAACCTGGGTGCACGAATGGCAAAACGTCATTTTTTCGGATGAATGCAGGTGCTGTACACAACATCATGATGGTCGCATCCGTGTTTGGCGACATCGCGGTGAACGCACATTGGAAGCGTGTATTCGTCATCGCCATACTGGCGTATCACCCGTCGTGATGGTATGGGGTGCCATTGGTTACACGTCTCGGTCACCTCTTGTTAGCATTGACGGCACTTTGGACGTTACATTTCAGATGTGTTACGAGCCGTGGCTGTACCCTTCATTCGATCCCTGCGAAACCCTACATTTCAGCAGGATAATGCACGACCGCATGTTGCAGGTGCTGCACGAGCCTTTCTGGATACAGAAAATGATCGACAGCTGCCCTGGCCAGCACATTCTCCAGATCTCTCACCAACTGAAAACGTCTGGTCAATGGTGTCTGAGCAACTGGCTCGTCACAATACGCCAGTCACTACTCTTGATTAACTGTGGTATCGTGTCGAAGCTGCATGGGCAGCTGTACCTGTACACGCCATCCAAGTTCTGTTTGATTCAATGCAGAGGCGTATCAAGGCCGTTATTACGGCCAGAGGTGGTTGTTCTGGGTACTGATTTCTCAGGATCTATGCACCCAAATTGCGTGAAAATGTAATCACATGTCAGTTCTAGTATAATATATTTGTCCAATGAATACCCGTTTATCATCTGCATTTCTTCTTGGTGTAGCAATTTTAATGGCGAGTAGTGTAGATCGATTTCTACCCAGTCTCTTCCCACCCAGTATCCCCCCCCCCCCCCCCCACCACCTTTACCTTTGTCAATCGTGTTGCGTGTGACCCAGATCCGCAACGGCACGCGTGGGAACGGTGTTGCGTAGGCATGCGCACATCGCCCTCTAGCGGAGCGTCCGGCTGGATCTCTTCACACATGGAGCGGGAGCACGCCAGCCGAGCGCGGCATCGTTAATGAGGACGACAAAGCGGGGGGAAAGCACTGCGCACCTTACGCCCCTCCGGCTCAGTCGTTACGTTATAAAGTTGTACCCGACTAGCTGAGTACTGACTGACGCCCTCTCGTGATATCGTAACTTCTACAGCTCCCTCTAGTAATATGAAATTTATTGCCTGACGTGTTAGCACATGTCTTATAATCCTAAACCTTTTTCTTGTTAGTGTTTTCCGTTCGTGCCTTTCCTCCCTAATTCTGGGCAGAACTTCCTCATTCCTTACCTTGTCAGTCCACCTAATATTCAAAATTCTTCTGTAGCACCACTTTTCCAAAGGCGTCTATCCTCTTCTGTTCCGGTTCATCCACAGTCCATGTGTCACTGTCGTTAAATGGTATGCTCCAAAAGTACATTCTCAGAAATTGCTTCCTCAAATTAAAACCTATGCTTGAAAGGCAACCTGGGTAGCTGACTAATGGGATAAAGATATCATGTAGAACAAAACAGGAATTACATTAAAATGTTGGAAGTAGTCACAGTCAAGCAACAGTAGCCCAACACAAACAGTATTGTAAGGTGCAAAAAAATCTTATTAGGGAGGCAAAGAGTTTGTGGGACACAAATAGAATAGCTAATTCACAGGATAAAACTGAAACCATATTGTCTGTTGTGAAGGAAGTGTCTGGTCAGCAGCGCAAGGTCAGCGATATAAAGTCAGTTCGTACTAAAAAAAAGTTTTCTAACTGATAAGTCAGATATATTTATAGCATTTAACAGTCATTTCCTGAGCATTGCCGGTGAATTAAATAAAAACTTAAGTTTCTACAGGGAATCATATAACTCTGTTGGAAAATGACTTTCCGAGACTGATGTCTGAAATACTTCTCTGTGATACAGACAAGGGGGGATTGAGTCAATAATTAAATCACTGAAGACTAAGGACTCTTATGGTTATGATGGAGTGCCTAGCAGAAAGTACTGTGCTGCACATGTTAGGTCTGTATTTAGCCACATTTGTAATTTTCCCTCTAGGAATGTCAGTTTCCTGAACGATTAAATTATTCAGTAGTAAAGCCGCTTTATAAAATGCGAGAAGGGGATAATGTAGAAAACTTTAGACCTATTTCTATGCCGTCAGTGTTTGCTAAAATTATTGAAAAGGCTGTGTATGTAAGGATAATTGATCATTTTATGTCACGCGATTTGCTGTCAAACGTACAACTCGGCTTTAATAGTCGTTTAAGAACTTTTCTCTGTGATGTAACGTTTGGGTTAAACAAAAGGTTTCGAACGCTAGGCATAGTTTTTGATTTAACTAAGACGTTTGATGGTGTTGATCACAAAATATTGCTCCAGAAGTTGGACCATTACGGAATATGGGGAGTAGCTCACAACTGGTTCAGCTGTTTCTTTAACAACATACAGCAAAAGGTCATTATTCACAGTGTTGAGAATGGCTGTGATGTGGGGTCTGAGTGGGGTATGGTCAAATGGGGGGTGCCCCACGGATCAGTGTTGGGGCCACTCCATTGTTTATGTAGATGATATGCTGTCAAGTATTATGGGTAATTCTAAAATATTTCTGTTTGCTGATGACACTAGCATGGTAGTAAAGGATGTTGAATGCAACAATGGCCATGTTTCAAATAGTCCAGTTCATGACTTAAATTTCACAGCTTGTAGAAAATAAACTAACACTAAATCACAGTAAGACTCAGTTTTTACAGTTTCTAACACACAATTCAAAAAAACCTGATGTTTTAATCTCACAGTATGAGCATATGATTAGCGAAACCGAACAGTTTAAATATCTTGGTGTTCATATGCATTGTAAACTGTCTGGTAAGGCCAGCATTCAGGATCTTGTTCAAAGACTTAAAGACTTAATACTGCCATTTTTACTATTCGAACGGTATCTGAAGTAAGTGATCGTTCGACATGAAAATTAGTCTACTTTGCTTATTTTCATTGTTTATGTCGTATGACATAATATTTGGGGTAATTCTTCCCATTCTTAAAGGCTATTTTTGGCTCAGAAACGGTAAGTTCGGGCAATAAGTGGTGTAAGTTCGCGAACCTCTTGTCGACCCCTGTACAGTAGTCTGACTGTTTTGACATTGCCCTCTCAATATATAATTATATTCTTTACTTTTGTGCCTTGTTAACAATATCAGCTTATTCCAACGAATTAGTAGCTTTGACTCGGCAGACATCCGATGTGCATTGGGATCGGACTTCCTTAACTCTTGTGAAGAAAGCTGAGCAGTATACTGCTGCATCCATTTTCAGCGAGCTACCACACGAATTCAAAAATCTTAGCAGTAATACACGCGCTTTCAAATCGAAAATGAAGAGTGTCCTTCTGGGTAACTGCTATTCTGTTGAGGAGTTCCTTGAAAAATTAAGCTGATTCTTACGTTATATTGTTGACTGTTTTTCCTTAAACTTATGGTCTGACATTTTTGGGGTTCATAAACATTTTATTTCATCTGTTGATACTTTTATGTTGTAATTTCATTTACTGACACGTTCCATGACCTTGGGATTTGCTCCTCAATTTGGCCCTATGAAAATAGACGTGTAAATTAAAAAAAAAGGAATAGTAGATTCCTCTAGACCTGTAATGCCCTTTTCTCCAGACGTAGTCTGCGTTTTATGTCGTTCTTGCTCTGTCCGTCAATTGTTATTTTGCAGCCTAGATAGCATAGTTCCTTAATTTCATCCACTTCGTAATCACCAATTACGATGTTAAGTCTCTAGCTGTTCTCATTTCTAATACTCCTCGTTACTCTCGACACTCTTCGATTTGTTCTGAGTCTGTATTCTGTATTCATTAGACTTTTTATTTCATCAACAAGTACTATCATTCTTCTTTACTTTCATCGAAGATAGCAATTTCATCAGCGAATTCTATCATTGATATCCTATTACCCTGAATTTAATTCCCGTTCTTGAACCTTTCTTTTATTTCCGTCATTGATTGCTCGACGTATAGATTGAGCAGCAGGAGCGGAAGGCGATATTCCTGTCTTACACCTCTTTAATTCATGCACTTCGTTCTTGGTCTTCCATTGTTATTGTTCCTCTTGGTTCTTTTACGTATTGTATAGTTCCCGTCTTTCACTGTAGATGACTCCTATTTTTCCACGAACGCGTTGTTGATTTGTAAATATCTCTGAACGTGTCTTGATTGTTCTTTAGTCTTGCCTTTTTATCAACCACAACGTTAGAACTGCCTCTCTGGTGACGTCACCTTTCCTAAAGGCAAACTGATCATCATCCAACTAATCCTCAATTTTATTCTCCGTTCGTCCGTATATCATTCTTGTCAGCAACTTGGACGCATGAGCGATTAGGATGACTATGCGATAACTCCCCCGCTTCTCGGCTCTTGTAATCTTGGGAATTGTGTAGATGATGTTTTTCCGAAACTGTGATGGTATATAGCCAGTCTCATACATTTTACAAACTAACGTGAACAGTCATTTTGTTGCAACTTCCTCCAATGATTTTAGAAATTACGGTGGAATGTTATCCATCCCTTCTGCCTTTTTTTATTTTAAGTCTTCCAAAAGTCTTCTAAATTCTGATTCTAATTCTGGATTTCCTATCTCTTCCCTGTCGACTCCTTCATGGGGTAAGTCCTCCCCCTCACAGAGGCTTTCAATGTAGTCTTTTGACCTATCACCTCTCTCCTCTGCGTTTAACACTGGATTTCTCATTGCACTATTAACGTTGCCGTCCTTGCTTTTAATTTCACCGAAGGTTGCTTTGAGTTTTCTATATGTTGAGTCAGTTCTTCTCATAATCATTTCTTTTTCGATTTCCTCATATTTTTTTACGTAGCCTTAGCTTCCCTGCACTTCCGGTTAGTTTATTCCTAAGTGACTTGTATTTCTGTATTTCTTTTTCCTGAACATTTTTGTACTTCCTTCATTCACCGATTAACTGAAGTATTTCTCCTGTTATCCCTGGTTTCTTCGCAGTTACCTTCCTTGTACCTACGTGTTTCTCTCCAACTTATGTTTGTCATTTTCTGAGATATCCATTCCTCTCCAACTTAACTGCCTACTGGGCTATTCATTATAACAGTATCTATAGCTTCAGAGAACTTCAGGCGCATCTCTTCGTTTCTTATTACTTTCGCATCCAACTTCTTTTCTCATTGATTCCTTCTGACTAGTCTCTTAAACTTCAGCTTACTCATCATCATTACCAAATTGTGATCTGACAAGGGAATGGTCCAATAAGACATGTCAATACCTACCCTGAAATTTTTTACATAGGAAGACCACAACGAAAGAAATGCACTGCCAAATTTTAGATGCTAAGATGCACTGCAAGTATTTTGTAAAAAATGTTGGAGTCATTTTAGCCGCGCAAAAATCAGCTTATAACAGCGGTTTGTACAGTCCTTCCCGCCTAGCGCGCAAGTCGACGAATCACACACGCAGCGGCGCATAGCGGAATTATCCGGAGTTTACAGATACCAATTTTAAGCACCTAAAGCCTTGTTTACAATGGAGCGAATGGAAGCAAACACGTGCCAATGAGTGTTTGAAGAAAATTCACTACCATTCTTTTGTATATGTGTAGAACCGTTTATACTAGAGGGAACGGAAGAGAACACGAGGCAGCGAGCATTGCCTGTGAAAGCTGTGTTATTAGTTTTTAGTTTTTGGAGCTAATATTCAGCATACAAGAGACAACTCTATCTTGTTAGATCCACAATGCGAAACTTTGCAATTCAGTCAGGATTATTTTGCTTGGCGAGCGCACTGTTCTTGACAAAGTATGCAAAATGGCGCAGGGAAGGAAGAATTTGAGTTTCTCAATTTGTATGGAAGCGTGGCAAGTATGAATATCGTGCACTTTACACGGAATTGCATCTCCATCTCTCCTTAGCACTGGTCCAAAATTTACCTTATATGTCGGCTGCCATTTTTCCCTGGCTTTTAGTTACTACTGAGGGGAAATTTATAAAGAGAACACTAATTACCGACGTCGAGCACATCTTTTTTTTTTCTTTTTTTTCTTTTTTTTGTGTAAAACGTGATCCAGAGAGCGTGGGTTCAAATCCCGTTCATTTTGGTATGACTGCGAAAGACATGTGGTTCGGATTCCACGTTAAACTGCAGGACTCCTTATTCCGATTAGGTAACAGACAGGGGAAAGTTAGGGACACGTAAGTAGCTGCAGAGGCATCCAGGTGAAAGACTTGCAAGAGGTCTACCAGGTACACCAGACAGAATACTCTTTTACTCGTCCTTGTTTGCTCGGGTGAAAACTTGGCTTAAATTATACAAACATTTTTTTCAATAACTTCATCTCGGCAGTTCAGTCCTTACACTTGTAATTCTGATAAAAGTGCCTAGCAGAGAAAATAAAATGACGGCAGTGACTGATGTCACAGACGACTTCCATCAATGAGGATTTGTAATTTGTTGAAATGAAATGTGTCTTGCAATACTACATTTTATAATAATTCTTGTACGACATTCCTTATAATAATGTTTAAATGTTGTACATTTGACTATCAGTGAAGCAGTTCATTGCTTATTCTATGGAGTCGTCACAAAAATGCGAAATGTCTATTGAATGACATAAACAAACATTTTTCTTGCGCCAGGTACACCGGACAAATGAAAAATTGATGCAGTCAGGCACTTCGCAGTAATCACTTGTTTTATTTAGACAGAACTGGGATGAAGTCAGAAATGGTCCCGGCAGTTGCGCTGCATATTGCGCTGCATACCAGGCATACTTGATAAAATTCGTAAAGCATGGGGAAGAAAACTGGTAATGCACAAATGACTGGAGCTTAAGAATACTGTTCCGCTGATAAACCTGAAATGAGACAGAGGTATCGGAAATTATGTTGTCTGATAACTTCCTGAAAAATGCTTTCCACTGTCGAAAACATTTTTCGTCGAGAGGTTGAATAGCACAGGTAGTTCCAGGCGGAATCCGCACTATATCTACAGATTTTTTGTCGTCCTCCACAAAAACAGAGGCGTCGTTATGTCCAGATCATGACTAGAGCAAAAGCAATGAATTAATTTCTACCGCTGGTAGGAATACGTTTCTAACGAAATGTTGAAAATTATTCTTTCTTTCGATTACAAGATTTTTGCGACTAAACAGTCCATTTTTTATTTTTGGTCCTAATTTGCCCTGCGGTTCTTGAGGACAGATATACAACTGCAAAAGCAGTAAAACACTCATATTTATCACTGGCATTATCGTATATGAAAGTGTCATTGCATTCATTAATTGGGCAACCGACTGCATCTTTTTTTCACCTCGAAATGATTAAGTGCGGTGTGTACACAGTTATTTCACGAAACCTGACTGTACGATTTCTTGAACCTGCGTAGCCAGGTCGACGAAGTTTGGAAATTAGCAATGTTCATGTCAGATGCTATTCGGAGGGCCCAGTCACGTAGATCTCCATCGGTTACGGTGCATAGCCTCTCACGAGCAGTTCTAAATCTTTCTAACAGCTTTTCGGGTTTCCGTTTGGCGCATATTTCTTACTTCATGCGATTAATTCTTCCCTTTCTAAAGTCCACGCTCCGATTTTATGAAACAAAAATGCCTTTGCACACTGCGTAACTTCGAGGATTTTTTTCCTCCTTCGTTTAACCAATATTGCACTGCATTTTCATGGTCGCTGAGAGCTGTTGTAGTACGTGTTTCTTTTAGGCTGTTACTGGTACAACTGACGTCATCCGAATCACAGTTCATGGAATCGTCACAGTTATTTTCTATTTCTTCTAACGAATCCACAATTTCAAACGAAATGTCGATATCAGTCGAACAAATGTCAAGACAATCAACTAACAAATGATACGAATATACGTCCTCAGGAGAAGTAGGTGATTTCCGCTGGAAACCACGTTCTTCATATTTCATCGTTGCTAAAGTGAGAACGTCAGTTGGACCCACGTCACTGTGAAACTGGAAGGAAAAAAAAGTTGCTATAAACAGGCATGCCTTACAAAAGCACAATAAATATTAATTCAGCTTTATCTGTGTTGTCAGTACTTACGAATACTGCAAAAAAACTGATAATTTGTAGTAGATGTAACTTGAGTTTGTGTGTGTGTGTGTGTGTGTGTGTGTGTGTGTGTGTGTGTGTGTGCGTGCCTCGTTGCGCATACACAGTTGCTACAGCGCCAGTAGGGGTGTTCATTTCTACCGTCGTCTGGTGCGCTGGGAATATGGCAATTTTCTGCATTTTTTTATACATACTTGTAGTGCCTCTTAGAAGCTAAAATTTTGACAGTGCATTTCTTCCGTTATCTTCTTCCTGTGTAAAAAAGTTCAGGGTGGGTTTCGACATGTCGTATTGGACCATCCTCTTGTGAGTCTTCATCTGCCCCGGGGTATGCCTTACGATCCATTATTTGATTTCGGAATTTCTAAATGACCATGATGTAAGACACCAGAAATCTCTCCGTATATCCTGGCTTTTTCCATGTACACCTCCACCTCTTGCGACTCTTGAACAGAGTATTCGCTATTATCATCTGAAATTAATTGCAAGAAGTCAGTTAGTCTTCCTCCTCTGCCGGCCAAAGTGGCCGATCGTTTGTAGGCGCTTCAGTCTGGAACCGCGAGACCGCTACGGTCGCAGGTTCGAATCCTGTCTCGGGCATGGATGTGTGTGATGTCCTTAGGTTAGTTAGGTTTAAGTAGTTATAAGTTCTAGGGGACTGATGACCACAGCAGTTAAGTCCCATAGTGCTCAGAGCCATTTGAACCTTCCTCCTCTCTCATTCCTAGTATCAAACCCATATTCTCCCGTAACCCTTTCTTCTACTCCTTCCCCTTCAACCGCAGTCCAGTTTCTCATAAGTATTAGATTTTTCACCTCCCCTCATGTACTGAATTTTGTGTTCCGAACTTCTGTTTTCCCACTATTCATCTTGTTTGTCCTCACCTCACAATAGTTACGTCTTGAAATCACAGATTTCGATCAAATATATATAATTAGTGACAGAAAAATTATCGCAACATTAGGGGCAAATAAGATATAAAGTGGGAAGAAAATAGTTCGGAAGATAAAAACAGCATGTGACCAGATGAGAGGAAACGCAGATGCCAACCAGAAATGCGAAGAACTGTAAGTAACCACTCATTTCCATAAGAAAACAAGACATGAACAGTTTTACAATCTACAAATATATCATATTATCATTCTATATTCCACTGATGAGTCCTTAAAGTGAAAAAGGCGAAAAGCATCTGGGAGAAATGAAATACAGTGCATCAAGAAAAGGTGGCTTTTATGTACAAAACAAATAATCTGGAATCTTTTGCCATTGGAGAGACTTTCAGTCACTGGCCATACGAGCCCGTGTATACACGTTATGTGTCTGTAATTCAGTGGTTTCCGTTGCTTTCTGCATCCTCAAGCTGTTCATCATTGCTGATTCTTCCACCCTATTTACCACCCCAAGGGCAAGAGAGTGCCTTGAACCTCAGTTCGCTCCTCCGCCCTCTCTGTTGGCAGAATGAGGGTGTCTTCTTATGCCGGAAGTATTCGGCCACCATTGTTGATTTTTATTCAGAATTCAAGCAGTGGCGTGGCTGGAGCCCGAGAAGGAGGTTGTTTTAATTGCTGATCAGAGTCGTTATCCCAAGACCACAAGTGCAGCCATATAGCTTTTAGCAATCGTTAAAAGAATATTCTTTCACCATAAGATGTTTATACAGGCACAACAGAAGACTTGACATTTCTCAAGCCTAGAGCATATCCTTTAGTCGCAAAGTTGTCAAACTTCGCCGGAATGCAAGACCTGTTTTTTATTTCCTCTTTAATTGCCAACTTTCAAAACACATCTTTCCAACAATTTTTATTGCACCTCTGGCGGTGTTTGTTAACGTGAAAAATGCAGCATTCGACCTTGGTTGGGAGATCACATTGTATTGTAGTGACTCTATAACTCGCCTGGTAAGTCTGTCCAAAGATCGGAGAAAGGCGACGGTATACCATATACCACAGAAGCATTGGAAGTGAAGCACGCAGTGTTCAAATCAATGTTCGGGTTTAAAGCATGCAATGTTATGTTTTAGTCGAGACTGTGTGTTACGTTTCATTAGAACCAACTTTTACTACAGTATGTGAGGATTTGGCTAAGGAAACAAAGAGTCTTCAGTCGCAAGCAGATACCGATCGAGTGTTCCTAAGGCTCTCAAAGCTTTAAGAGCGGTGAAATCAAGAGAACTATATCACATGCTGGCTCAACATATCACTAATTTACTGCTTGTCATAACGCTTTCCTATTGCAGAGTTGCTAATTGACGCTAGTGGTGTGGTACCCAATCCAGTGCAAAAATGGTTCAAATGGCTCTGAGCACTGTGGGACTCAACTGCTGTGGTCATAAGTCCCCTAGAACTTAGAACTACTTAAACCTAACTAACCTAAGGACAGTACACAACACCCAGCCATCACGAGGCAGAGAAAATCCCTGACCCCGCCGGGAATCGAACCCGGGAACCCGGGCGTGGGAAGCGAGAACGCTACCGCACGACCACGGGATGCGGGCCCCCAATCCAGTCCAACTGACTGTATAAGTTTTCGTAACAAGTAATTGTCCAGATCAGAAAACAAAGGTACGATTCAGTTCCTGATTAGAATCTCTTATATTGTCGGCTGAATTCCAACCCTTTCCCAAATGCCTCCTTTGATGCATTTTCTATATTGTGTAACGGTCCAGTTACATATGTATACATTATCTGATCAAAAGTATCGGGACACCTATTAGCGGACATCGATAAGGACGTGTCCGTTCTTCACCTTTATGACGGTTTGAACTCTGCTAGGGACACTTTCAGAGAAGTACGTGAATATCTGTGGAGGACTGGCAGCCTATCCTTCTTCAAGAACGGAAATCAAAGAAGGTAACAATGTTGCACACTGGAGTCTGGAGCAACGTCGACGCCGTAAGCCATTCCAGAGGTGTTCCATTGTATTGAGGTCAGGATTCTGGGCAGGAGAGTGCGTTTCAGGAATGTTATTGTCCACAAACCACTGTTTAACAGATGCTCCTTTACGACGTAGTGTGTTGTCAACTGATACAATCATCGTCTATTTCTGTACTGTACCCGGTGCAGTATGCTATTAACACTTTCACCGCAATGTGCATCATATTTGATTCACATCACTTTTTTCTGGTTTCGCCGTGTGCGTTATATTCGATCACGCGAGGGTTCGTGAGTATTTATCTGTAGTGCATGCACGATCTCACCTGCGTGGAAATCAAATGGGGGCCACATTATACCTACCACTGGTAAAACATTGTGATGTTGGTATTGTAGTGGCAGCAATGGGTGACAGCCAATTGTTACCTGTTTTAGTACGTGTTCCTTGCTGGAACTGACATTTTGTTTACAAATGTGTCGTTGTGTAGTGCTTGTTTTCAGTAAGATTTTTGTGGATGTTCGATGAAAAATGGATTCTCCAAAGCAGAGAATCCTAAAATGGTTGGAGGAATCGAGTTTATCTGATGAAACGCTGTTTGGAAGTGTTAGTGATTCCGACTGAGATTAACGTGCTCATTCCTAGACCGAGATTAGTAGTGAAGGTGAAGTAATGTCTTTGAAGAAACAAAAGGTACACGTGCACGTTACGAATAATACGTCTACAGATGGGACAAACAAAGTTTCATCTTCCACAGTGAGCTGCCACCGGAAGAGATCTCTTGTGCTGATGGGCTCCCTATTTCACGAATAAAGTGGTCTGAATGTGCAGGGAAATCTGAACAATTTTGTTTTTTCTGGTAACTGTGAAGTAATCAATGCACTTTTGGACAATCTGCCTGCAAATATTCGCCCCATTGACGTTTACAATTTTTTTCTTGATGAAGAAATGTGCAATTTCATAGTGAATGAAACGAACCGTTATATTGAGCAAAAGATTGTTAGTGGAATAGCTGCAGAAACATTATCACCATCATTCAGACTGACTTTATGGAATGATATCAGCATTGACGATTTGAGGAAATTTATGAGGCTTGATCATAAGCCAAGAATGAAGGATTATTGGTGACGAAATCCGCTTTCCAGAAACCAGGTGTCTTCTATTATGTCTCGAAATACGTTTGATTGTTCTTCAGTTGCATACATTTTTGCGACAGTGAAAACATAGATGAACATGACAAGGTGTTCAAAATTAGGAAGTTTGTGAATCATTTGAACACAAAAGTGAAGCTCTTTGTATTGATGAAACAATGGTTCCATTTCGTGGAAGTTTACGATTTCGTCAATACATTCCTGGAAAACGTTTCAAAAACGCAATGAAATCATGCGAAGTGTGCTGGAGGTGGATATACTTGGAATGTTAAAGGGTAATGTGGAAAAGGAGTTAATGCTATAGACGTAATAACAGCAACTGTTTTAGAGTTAATGGATTCACGTTCGAATTCTGGAAGGACGCTGTTTGTAGATAACTTTTACACTTATATGAACTTGGCGCACATTCTTCTAGGAAAACAAACTCATGTGTTCCGAACACTCCGATCAAAAAGAAGAGAAACTCCGAAAACT